>NC_080751.1:1250000-1875000 GCF_020826845.1 Diceros bicornis minor | reverse complement strand
TTTCAAAGATGCTCAGTACTGAGCTAAACTTGGTATGTCTCCACCTCCTAGAAATAACTTCATGACCCATCTCCCTTACTTCCATCTAGTAAGGATCACATAATTTCTAACAAAGTTTTGACACAGATTCCCAATTCGGGCATTCAGAGCATATAGCACGTTGCTTAAGCAAGCACTTTCTTATTCCAAGTAGCAGGTTACTATGTAGGAACAAGTTTGTATAGGTATTTCAAAGATGCCGAGAACTGAGCTAAACTTGGTATTTCTCCAACTCCTAGAAATAACTTCATGCCCCATCACCCTTACTTGCAGCTAGTAAGGATCACATAATTCCGAACAAAGTTTTGACACAGATTCCCAATTCGGGCATTCAGAGCATATAGCACGTTGCTGAAAGCAAGCACATTCTCATTCAAAGTTTCAAGTTACTATGTAGGAACAATTTTCTATAGGTATTTCTAAGATGCCCAGAACTGAGCTAAACTTGGTTTGTCTCCAACTCCTAGAAATAACTTCATGCCCCATCTCCCTTACATCCATCTAGTAAGGATCACATAATTCCTAACAAAGTTTTGACACAGATTCCCAATTCGGGCATTCAGAACATATAGCACGTTGCTGTAAGCAAGCACATTCTCATTCAAAGTTGCAAGTTACTATGTAGGAACAAGTTTGTATAGGTATTTGAAAGATGCCCAGAACTGAGCTAAACTTGGTATGTCTCCAACTCCTAGAAATAACTTCATGCCCCATCTCCCTTAATTCCATCTAGTAAAGATCACATAATTTCTAACAAAGTTTTGACACAGATTCCCAATTCGGGCATTCACAACATATAGCACGTTGCTGTAAGCAAGCACATTCTCATTCAAAATTGCAAGTTACTATGTAGGATCAAGTTGTATAGGTATTTCAAAGATGCCAAGAACTGAGCTAAACTTGGTATGTCTAAAACTCTTAGAAAGAACTTCATGCCCCATCTCCCTTACTTCCAGCTTGTAAGCATCACATAATTCCTAACAAAGTTTTGACACAGATTCCCAATTCGGGCATTCAGAACATATAGCACGTTGCTGTAAGCAAGGACATTCTCATTCAAAGTTGCAAGTTACTATGTAGGAACAAGTTTGTATAGGTATTTCAAAGATGCCCAGAACTGAGCTAAATTATGTATGTCTCCAACTCCTAGAAATAACTTCATGCCCCATCTCCCTTACATCCAGCTAGTAAGGACCACATAATTCCTAACAAAGTTTTGACACATATTCCCAATTCGGGCATTCAGAACATATAGCACGTTGCTGTAAGCAAGCACATTCTCATTCAAAGTTGCAAGTTACTATGTAGGAACAAGTTTGTATAGGTATTTCAAAGATGCCCAGAACTGAGCTAAACTTGGTATGTCTCCACCTCCTAGAAATAACTTCATGCCCCATCTCCCTTACTTCCATCTAGTAAGGATCACATAATTTCTAACAAAGTTTTGACACAGATTCCCAATTCGGGCATTCACAACATATAGCACTTTGCTTTAAGCAAGCACATTCTCATTCAATGTTGCAAGTTACTATGTAGGAACAAGTTTGTATAGGTATTTCAAAGATTCCCAGAACTGAGCTAAAGTGGGTATGTCTCCAACTCCTAGAAATAACTTCATGCCCCATCCCCCTTACTTCCATCTAGTAAGGATCACATAATTTCTAATAAAGTTTGACACAGATTCCCAATTCGGGCATTCACAACATATAGCACGTTGCTGTAAGCAAGCACTTTCTCATTCCAAGTAGCAAGTTTCTATGTAGGAACAAGTTTCTATAGGTATTTCAAAGATGCCCAGAACTGAGCTAAAGTGGGTATGTCTCCAACTCCTAGAAATAACTTCATGCCCCATCTCACTTACTTCCATCTAGTAAGGATCACATAATTCCTAACAAAGTTTTGACACCGATTCCCAATACGGGCATTCAGAACATTTAGAACGTTGCATTAAGCAAGCACTTTCTCATTCCAACTAGCAAGTTTCTATGTAGGAACAAGTTTGTATAGGTATTTCAAAGATGACCACAACTGAGCGAAACTTGGTATGTCTCCAACTCCTAGAAATAACTTCATGCCCCATCTCCCTTACTTCCATCCAGTAAGGATCACATAATTTCTAACAAAGTTTTGTCACAGATTCCCAATTCGGGTATTCAGAACACGTAGCCCGTTGCTTTAACAAAGCACTTTCTTATTCCAAGTAGCAAGTTACTATGTAGGAACAAGTTTGTACAAGTATTTCAAAGATGCCCAGAACTGAGCTAAACTTGGTATGTCTCCAACTCCTAGAAATAACTTCATGCCCCATCTCCCTTACTTCCATCTAGTAAGGATCACACAATTCCTAACTAAGTTTTGACACAGATTCCCAATTCGGGCATTCAGAACATTTAGAACGTTGCGTTAAGCAAGCACTTTCTCATTCCAACTAGCAAGTTTCTATGTAGGAACAAGTTTGTATAGGTATTTCAAAGATGCCCACAACTGAGCGAAACTTGGTATGTCTCCAACTCCTAGAAATAACTTCATGCCCCATCTCCCTTACTTCCATCCAGTAAGGATCATATAATTTCTAACAAAGATTTGACACAGATTCCCAATTCGGGCATTCAGAACATGTAGCCCCTTGCTTTAAGCAAGCACTTTCTCATTCCAAGTAGTAAGTTACTATGTAGGAACAAGTTGGTACAGGTATTTCAAAGATGCCCAGAACTGAGCTAAACTTGGTATGTCTCCAACTCCTAGAAATAACTTCATGCCCCATCTCCCTTACCTCCATCCAGTAAGGATCACATAATTTCTAACAAAGTTTTGTCACAGATTCCCAATTCGGGCATTCAGAACATGTAGCACATTGCTTTAAGAAAGCACTTTCTCATTCAAAGTTGCAAGTTACTATGTAGGAACAACTTTGTATAGGTATTTCAAAGATGCCCAGAACTGAGCTAAAGTGGGTATGTCTCCAACTCCTAGAAATATCTTCATGCCCCATCTCCCTTACTTCCAGCTAGTAAGGATCACATAATTCCTAACAAAGTTTTGACACAGATTCCCAATTCGAGCATTCAGAACATGTAGCACGTTGCTGTAAGCAAGCACATTCTTATTCAAAGTTGCAAGTTACTATTGTGGAACAAGTTTGTATAGGTATTTCAAAGATGCCCAGAACTGAGCTAAAGTGGGTGTGTCTCCAACTCCTAGAAATAACTTCATGCCCCATCTCCCTTACTTCCATCTAGTAAGGATGACATACTTCCTAACAAATTTTTGACACAGATTCCCAATTCGGGCATTCAGAACATGTAGCACTTTGCTTTAAGCAAGCACTTTCTCATTCCACCTAGCAAGTTACTATGTAGGAACAAGTTTGTATAGGTATTTCAAAGATGCCCAGAACTGAGCTAAAGTGGGTGTGTCTCCAACTCCTAGAAATAACTTCATGCCCCATCTCCCTTACTTCCATCTAGTAAGGATGACATAATTCCTAACAAATTTTTGACACAGATTCCCATTTCAGGCATTCAGAACATGTAGCACGTTGCTTTAAGCAAGCACTTTCTCATTCCACCTAGCAAGTTACTATGTAGGAACAAGTTTGTATAAGTATTTCAAAGATGCTCAGAACTGAGCTAAAGTGGGTGTGTCTCCAACTCCTAGAAATAACTTCATGCCCCATCTCCCTTACTTGCATCTAGTAAGTATGACATAATTCCTAACAAAGTTTTGACACAGATTCCCAATTCGGGCATTCAGAACATATAGCACGTTGCTTTAAGCAAGCACTTTCTCATTCCAAGTAGCAAGTTACTATGTAGGAAGAAGTTTGTACAGGTATTTCAAAGATGCCGAGAACTGAGCTAAACTTGATTTGTCTCCAACTCCTAGAAATAACTTCATGCCCCATCTCCCTTACTTCCATCTAGTAAGGATCACATAATTTCTAACAAAGTTTTGACACAGATTCCCAATTCGAGCATTCACAACATATAACACGTTGCTGTAAGCAAGCACTTTCTCATTCCAAGTAGCAAGTTACTATGTAGGAACAAGTTTGTATACGTATATCAAAGATGCCCACAACTGAGCTAAACTTGGTATGTCTCCAACTCCTAGAAATAACTTCATGCCCCATCTCCCTTACTTCCATCCAGTAAGGATGACATAATTTCTAACAAAGTTTTGTCACAGATTCCCAATTCGGGCATTCAGAACATGTAGACCATTGCTTTAAGAAAGCACTTTCTCATTCAAAGTTGCAAGTTACTATGTAGGAACAAGTTTGTATAGGTATTTCAAAGATGCCCAGAACTGAGCTAAAGTGGGTATGTCTCCAACTCCTAGAAATAACTTCATGCCCCATCTCCCTTACTTCCAGCTAGTAAGGATCACATAATTCCGAACAAAGTTTTGACACAGATTCCCAATTCGGGCATTCAGAACATGTAGCACGTTGCTGTAAGCAAGCACATTCTCATTCAAAGTTGCAAGTTACTATGTAGGAACAAGTTTGTTTAGGTATTTCAAAGATGCTCAGAACTGAGCTAAAGTGGGTATGTCTCCAACTCTTAGAAATAACTTCATGCCCCATCTCCCTTACTTCCATCTAGTAAGGATCACATAATTTCTAACAAAGTTGTTATAGAGATTCCCAATTCGGGCATTCAGAACATATAGCACGTTGCTTTAAGCAAGCACTTTCTCATTCCAAGTAGCAAGTTACTATGTAGGAACAAGTTTGTACAGGTGTTTCAAAGATGCCCAGAACTGAGCAAAAGTGGGTATGTCTCCAACTCCTAGAAATAACTTCATGCCCCATCTCCCTTACTTCCATCCAGTAAGGATCACATAATTCCTAACAAAGTTTGACACAGATTCCCAATTCGGGCATTCACAACATATAACACGTTGCTGTAAGCAAGCACTTTCTCATTCCAAGTAGCAAGTTACTATGTAGGAACAAGTTTGTATAGGTATATCAAAGATGCCCACAACTGAGCTAAACTTGGTATGTCTCCAACTCCTAGAAATAACTTCATGCCCCATCTCCCTTACTTCCATCCAGTAAGGATGACATAATTTCTAACAAAGTTTTGTCACAGATTCCCAATTCGGGCATTCAGAACATGTAGACCATTGCTTTAAGAAAGCACTTTCTCATTCAAAGTTGCAAGTTACTATGTAGGAACAAGTTTGTATAGGTATTTCAAAGATTCCCAGAACTGAGCTAAAGTTGGTATGTCTCCAACTCCTAGAAATAACTTCATGCCCCATCTCCCTTACTTCCAGCTGGTAAGGATCACATATTCCTAACAAAGTTTTGACACAGATTCCCAATTCGGGTATTCACAACATATAGCACGTTACCGCAAGCAAGCAAATTCTCATTAAAAGTTGCAAGTTACTATGTAGGAACAAGTTTGTATAGGTATTTCAAAGATGCTCAGTACTGAGCTAAACTTGGTATGTCTCCACCTCCTATAAATAACTTCATGACCCATCTCCCTTACTTCCATCTAGTAAGGATCACATAATTTCTAACAAAGTTTTGACACAGATTCCCAATTCGGGCATTCAGAGCATATAGCACGTTGCTTAAGCAAGCACTTTCTTATTCCAAGTAGCAGGTTACTATGTAGGAACAAGTTTGTATAGGTATTTCAAAGATGCCGAGAACTGAGCTAAACTTGGTATTTCTCCAACTCCTAGAAATAACTTCATGCCCCATCACCCTTACTTGCAGCTAGTAAGGATCACATAATTCCGAACAAAGTTTTGACACAGATTCCCAATTCGGGCATTCAGAGCATATAGCACGTTGCTGAAAGCAAGCACATTCTCATTCAAAGTTTCAAGTTACTATGTAGGAACAATTTTCTATAGGTATTTCTAAGATGCCCAGAACTGAGCTAAACTTGGTTTGTCTCCAACTCCTAGAAATAACTTCATGCCCCATCTCCCTTACATCCATCTAGTAAGGATCACATAATTCCTAACAAAGTTTTGACACAGATTCCCAATTCGGGCATTCAGAACATATAGCACGTTGCTGTAAGCAAGCACATTCTCATTCAAAGTTGCAAGTTACTATGTAGGAACAAGTTTGTATAGGTATTTGAAAGATGCCCAGAACTGAGCTAAACTTGGTATGTCTCCAACTCCTAGAAATAACTTCATGCCCCATCTCCCTTAATTCCATCTAGTAAAGATCACATAATTTCTAACAAAGTTTTGACACAGATTCCCAATTGGGGCATTCACAACATATAGCACGTTGCTGTAAGCAAGCACATTCTCATTCAAAATTGCAAGTTACTATGTAGGATCAAGTTTGTATAGGTATTTCAAAGATGCCAAGAACTGAGCTAAACTTGGTATGTCTCAAACTCTTAGAAAGAACTTCATGCCCCATCTCCCTTACTTCCAGCTAGTAAGCATCACATAATTCCTAACAATGTTTTGACACAGATTCCCAATTCGGGCATTCAGAACATATAGCACGTTGCTGTAAGCAAGGACATTCTCATTCAAAGTTGCAAGTTACTATGTAGGAACAAGTTTGTATAGGTATTTCAAAGATGCCCAGAACTGAGCTAAATTATGTATGTCTCCAACTCCTAGAAATAACTTCATGCCCCATCTCCCTTACATCCAGCTAGTAAGGACCACATAATTCCTAACAAAGTTTTGACACATATTCCCAATTCGGGCATTCAGAACATATAGCACGTTGCTGTAAGCAAGCACATTCTCATTCAAAGTTGCAAGTTACTATGTAGGAACAAGTTTGTATAGGTATTTCAAAGATGCCCAGAACTGAGCTAAACTTGGTATGTCTCCACCTCCTAGAAATAACTTCATGCCCCATCTCCCTTACTTCCATCTAGTAAGGATCACATAATTTCTAACAAAGTTTTGACACAGATTCCTAATTCGGGCATTCACAACATATAGCACTTTGCTTTAAGCAAGCACATTCTCATTCAATGTTGCAAGTTACTATGTAGGAACAAGTTTGTATAGGTATTTCAAAGATGCCCAGAACTGAGCTAAAGTGGGTATGTCTCCAACTCCTAGAAATAACTTCATGCCCCATCCCCCTTACTTCCATCTAGTAAGGATCACATAATTTCTAATAAAGTTTGACACAGATTCCCAATTCGGGCATTCACAACATATAGCACGTTGCTGTAAGCAAGCACTTTCTCATTCCAAGTAGAAAGTTTCTATGTAGGAACAAGTTTCTATAGGTATTTCAAAGATGCCCAGAACTGAGCTAAAGTGGGTATGTCTCCAACTCCTAGAAATAACTTCATGTCCCATCTCACTTACTTCCATCTAGTAAGGATCACATAATTCCTAACAAAGTTTTGACACCGATTCCCAATACGGGCATTCAGAACATTTAGAACGTTGCATTAAGCAAGCACTTTCTCATTCCAACTAGCAAGTTTCTATGTAGGAACAAGTTTGTATAGGTATTTCAAAGATGACCACAACTGAGCGAAACTTGGTATGTCTCCAACTCCTAGAAATAACTTCATGCCCCATCTCCCTTACTTCCATCCAGTAAGGATCACATAATTTCTAACAAAGTTTTGTCACAGATTCCCAATTCGAGCATTCAGAACATGTAGCACGTTGCTGTAAGCAAGCACATTCTTATTCAAAGTTGCAAGTTACTATGTAGGAACAAGTTTGTATAGGTATTTCAAAGATGCCCAGAACTGAGCTAAAGTGGGTGTGTCTCCAACTCCTAGAAATAACTTCATGCCCCATCTCCCTTACTTCCATCTAGTAAGGATGACATAATTCCTAACAAATTTTTGACACAGATTCCCATTTCAGGCATTCAGAACATGTAGCACGTTGCTTTAAGCAAGCACTTTCTCATTCCACCTAGCAAGTTACTATGTAGGAACAAGTTTGTATAAGTATTTCAAAGATGCTCAGAACTGAGCTAAAGTGGGTGTGTCTCCAACTCCTAGAAATAACTTCATGCCCCATCTCCCTTACTAGCATCTAGTAAGTATGACATAATTCCTAACAAAGTTTTGACACAGATTCCCAATTCGGGCATTCAGAACATATAGCACGTTGCTTTAAGCAAGCACTTTCTCATTCCAAGTAGCAAGTTACTATGTAGGAAGAAGTTTGTACAGGTATTTCAAAGATGCCGAGAACTGAGCTAAACTTGATTTGTCTCCAACTCCTAGAAATAACTTCATGCCCCATCTCCCTTACTTCCATCTAGTAAGGATCACATAATTTCTAACAAAGTTTTGACACAGATTCCCAATTCGAGCATTCACAACATATAACACGTTGCTGTAAGCAAGCACTTTCTCATTCCAAGTAGCAAGTTACTATGTAGGAACAAGTTTGTATAGGTATATCAAAGATGCCCACAACTGAGCTAAACTTGGTATGTCTCCAACTCCTAGAAATAACTTCATGCCCCATCTCCCTTACTTCCATCCAGTAAGGATGACATAATTTCTAACAAAGTTTTGTCACAGATTCCCAATTCGGGCATTCAGAACATGTAGACCATTGCTTTAAGAAAGCACTTTCTCATTCAAAGTTGCAAGTTACTATGTAGGAACAAGTTTGTATAGGTATTTCAAAGATGCCCAGAACTGAGCTAAAGTGGGTATGTCTCCAACTCCTAGAAATAACTTCATGCCCCATCTCCCTTACTTCCAGCTAGTAAGGATCACATAATTCCGAACAAAGTTTTGACACAGATTCCCAATTCGGGCATTCAGAACATGTAGCACGTTGCTGTAAGCAAGCACATTCTCATTCAAAGTTGCAAGTTACTATGTAGGAACAAGTTTGTTTAGGTATTTCAAAGATGCTCAGAACTGAGCTAAAGTGGGTATGTCTCCAACTCCTAGAAATAACTTCATGCCCCATCTCCCTTACTTCCATCTAGTAAGGATCACATAATTTCTAACAAAGTTGTTATAGAGATTCCCAATTCGGGCATTCAGAACATATAGCACGTTGCTTTAAGCAAGCACTTTCTCATTCCAAGTAGCAAGTTACTATGTAGGAACAAGTTTGTACAGGTGTTTCAAAGATGCCCAGAACTGAGCAAAAGTGGGTATGTCTCCAACTCCTAGAAATAACTTCATGCCCCATGTCCCTTACTTCCAGCTAGTAAGTATCACACAATTCCTAACAAAGCTTTGACACAGATTCCCAATTCGGGCATTCAGAACATATAGCACGTTGGTGTAAGCAAGCACATTCTCATTCAAAGTTGCAAGTTACTATGTAGGAACAAGTTTGTATAGGTATTTCAAAGGTGCCCAGAACTGAAGTAAAGTGGGTATGTCCCCAACTCCTAGAAATAACTTCATGCCCCATCTCCCTTACTTCCATCTAGTAAGGATAACATAATACCTAACAAAGTTTTGACACAGATTCCCAATTCGGGCATTCAGAACATGTAGCACGTTGCTGTAAGCAAGCACATTCTCATTCAAAGTTGCAAGTTACTATGTAGGAACAAGTTTGTATCGGTATTTCAAAGATGTCCAGAACTGAGGTAAACTATGTATGTCTCCTACTCCTAGAAATAACTTCATGCCCCATCTCCCTTACTTCCATCTAGTAAGGATGACATACTTCCTAACAAATTTTTGACACAGATTCCCAATTCGGGCATTCAGAACATGTAGCACGTTGCTTTAAGCAAGCACTTTCTCATTCCACCTAGCAAGTTACTATGTAGGAACAAGTTTGTATAAGTATTTCAAAGATGCTCAGAACAGAGCTAAAGTGGGTGTGTCTCCAACTCCTAGAAATAACTTCATGCCCCATCTCCCTTACTTCCATCTAGTAAGGATGACATAATTCCCAACAAAGTTGCGACACAGATTCCCAATTCGGGCATTCAGAACATATAGCACGTTGCTTTAAGCAAGCACTTTCTCATTCCAAGTAGCAAGTTACTATGTAGGAACAAGTTTGTACAGGTATTTCAAAGATGCCCATAACTGAGCTAAACTTGATTTGTCTCCAACTCCTAGAAATAACTTCATGCCCCATCTCCCTTACTTACAGCTAGTAAGGATGACATAATTCCTAACAAAGTTTGACACAGATTCCCAATTCGGGCATTCACAACATATAACACGTTGCTGTAAGCAAGCACTTTCTCATTCCAAGTAGCAAGTTACTATGTAGGAACAAGTTTGTATAGGTATATCAAAGATGCCCACAACTGAGCTAAACTTGGTATGTCTCCAACTCCTAGAAATAACTTCATGCCCATCTCCCTTACTTCCATCCAGTAAGGATTACATAATTTCTAACAAAGTTTTGTCACAGATTCCCAATTCGGGCATTCAGAACATGTAGACCATTGCTTTAAGAAAGCACTTTCTCATTCAAAGTTGCAAGTTACTATGTAGGAACAAGTTTGTATAGGTATTTCAAAGATTCCCAGAACTGAGCTAAAGTGGGTATGTCTCCAACTCCTAGAAATAACTTCATGCCCCATCTCCCTTACTTCCAGCTGGTAAGGATCACATATTCCTAACAAAGATTTGACACAGATTCCCAATTCGGGTATTCACAACATATAGCACGTTACCGCAAGCAAGCAAATTCTCATTAAAAGTTGCAAGTTACTATGTAGGAACAAGTTTGTATAGGTATTTCAAAGATGCTCAGTACTGAGCTAAACTTGGTATGTCTCCACCTCCTAGAAATAACTTCATGACCCATCTCCCTTACTTCCATCTAGTAAGAATCACATAATTTCTAACAAAGTTTTGACACAGATTCCCAATTCGGGCATTCAGAGCATATAGCACGTTGCTTAAGCCAGCACTTTCTTATTCCAAGTAGCAGGTTACTATGTAGGAAGAAGTTTGTATAGGTATTTCAAAGATGCCCAGAACTGAGCTAAACTTGGTATTTCTCCAACTCCTAGAAATAACTTCATGCCCCATCACACTTACTTGCAGCTAGTAAGGATCACATAATTCCGAACAAAGTTTTGACACAGATTCCCAATTCGGGCATTCAGAGCATATAGCACGTTGCTGAAAGCAAGCACATTCTCATTCAAAGTTTCAAGTTACTATGTAGGAACAATTTTCTATAGGTATTTCTAAGATGCCCAGAACTGAGCTAAACTTGGTTTGTCTCCAACTCCTAGAAATAACTTCATGCCCCATCTCCCTTACATCCATCTAGTAAGGATCACATAATTCCTAACAAAGTTTTGACACAGATTCCCAATTCGGGCATTCAGAACATATAGCACGTTGCTGTAAGCAAGCACATTCTCATTCAAAGTTGCAAGTTACTATGTAGGAACAAGTTTGTATAGGTATTTGAAAGATGCCCAGAACTGAGCTAAACTTGGTATGTCTCCAACTCCTAGAAATAACTTCATGCCCCATCTCCCTTAATTCCATCTAGTAATGATCACATAATTTCTAACAAAGTTTTGACACAGATTCCCAATTCGGGCATTCAGAACATATAGCACGTTGCTGTAAGCAAGCACATTCTCATTCAAAATTGCAAGTTACTATGTAGGATCAAGTTTGTATAGGTATTTCAAAGATGCCAAGAACTGAGCTAAACTTGGTATGTCTCAAACTCTTAGAAAGAACTTCATGCCCCATCTCCCTTACTTCCAGCTAGTAAGCATCACATAATTCCTAACAAAGTTTTGACACAGATTCCCAATTCGGGCATTCAGAACATATAGCACGTTGCTGTAAGCAAGGACATTCTCATTCAAAGTTGCAAGTTACTATGTAGGAACAAGTTTGTATAGGTATTTCAAAGATGTCCAGAACTGAGCTAAATTATGTATGTCTCCAACTCCTAGAAATAACTTCATGCCCCATCTCCCTTACATCCAGCTAGTAAGGACCACATAATTCCTAACAAAGTTTTGACACAGATTCCCAATTCGGGCATTCAGAACATATAGCACGTTGCTGTAAGCAAGCACATTCTCATTCAAAGTTGCAAGTTACTATGTAGGAACAAGTTTGTATAGGTATTTCAAAGATGCCCAGAACTGAGCTAAACTTGGTATGTCTCCACCTCCTAGAAATAACTTCATGCCCCATCTCCCTTACTTCCATCTAGTAAGGATCACATAATTTCTAACAAAGATTTGACACAGATTCCCAATTCGGGCATTCACAACATATAGCACTTTGCTTTAAGCAAGCACATTCTCATTCAATGTTGCAAGTTACTATGTAGGAACAAGTTTGTATAGGTATTTCAAAGATGCCCAGAACTGAGCTAAAGTGGGTATGTCTCCAACTCCTAGAAATAACTTCAGGCCCCATCCCCCTTACTGCCATCTAGTAAGGATCACATAATTTCTAATAAAGTTTGACACAGATTCCCAATTCGGGCATTCACAACATATAGCACGTTGCTGTAAGCAAGCACTTTCTCATTCCAAGTAGCAAGTTTCTATGTAGGAACAAGTTTCTATAGGTATTTCAAAGATGCCCAGAACTGAGCTAAAGTGGATATGTCTCCAACTCCTAGAAATAACTTCATGCCCCATCTCACTTACTTCCATCTAGTAAGGATCACATATTTCCTAACAAAGATTTGACACCGATTCCCAATACGGGCATTCAGAACATTTAGAACGTTGCATTAAGCAAGCACTTTCTCATTCCAACTAGCAAGTTTCTATGTAGGAACAAGTTTGTATAGGTATTTCAAAGATGACCACAACTGAGCGAAACTTGGTATGTCTCCAACTCCTAGAAATAACTTCATGCCCCATCTCCCTTACTTCCATCCAGTAAGGATCACATAATTTCTAACAAAGTTTTGTCACAGATTCCCAATTCGGGTATTCAGAACATGTAGCCCGTTGCTTTAAGAAAGCACTTTCTTATTCCAAGTAGCAAGTTACTATGTAGGAACAAGTTTGTACAAGTATTTCAAAGATTCCCAGAACTGAGCTAAACTTGGTATGTCTCCAACTCCTAGAAATAACTTCATGCCCCATCTCACTTACTTCCCTCTAGTAAGGATCACATAATTCCTAACTAAGTTTTGACACAGATTCCCAATTCGGGCATTCAGAACATTTAGAACGTTGCGTTAAGCAAGCACTTTCTCATTCCAACTAGCAAGTTTCTATGTAGGAACAAGTTTGTATAGGTATTTCAAAGATCCCCACAACTGAGCGAAACTTGGTATGTCTCCAACTCCTAGAAATAACTTCATGCCCCATCTCCCTTACTTCCATCCAGTAAGGATCACATAATTTCTAACAAAGATTTGACACAGATTCCCAATTCCGGCATTCAGAACATGTAGCCCCATGCTTTAAGCAAGCACTTTCTCATTCCAAGTAGTAAGTTACTATGTAGGAACAAGTTGGTACAGGTATTTCAAAGATGCCCAGAACTGAGCTAAACTTGGTATGTCTCCAACTCCTAGAAATAACTTCATGCCCCATCTCCCTTACCTCCATCCAGTAAGGATCACATAATTTCTAACAAAGATTTGTCACAGATTCCCAATTCGGGCATTCAGAACATGTAGCCCATTGCTTTAAGAAAGCACTTTCTCATTCAAAGTTGCAAGTTACTATGTAGGAACAAGTTTGTATAGGTATTTCAAAGATGCCCAGAACTGAGCTCAAGTGGGTATGTCTCCAACTCCTAGAAATATCTTCATGCCCTATCTCCCTTACTTCCAGCTAGTAAGGATCACATAATTCCTAACAAAGTTTTGACACAGATTCCCAATTCGAGCATTCAGAACATGTAGCACGTTGCTGTAAGCAAGCACATTCTTATTCAAAGTTGCAAGTTACTATGTAGGAACAAGTTTGTATAGGTATTTCAAAGATGCCCGGAACTGATCTAAAGTGGGTGTGTCTCCAACTCCTAGAAATAACTTCATGCCCCATCTCCCTTACTTCCATCTAGTAAGGATGACATACTTCCTAACAAATTTTTGACACAGATTCCCAATTCGGGCATTCAGAACATGTAGCACGTTGCTTTAAGCAAGCACTTTCTCATTCCACCTAGCAAGTTACTATGTAGGAACAAGTTTGTATAGGTATTTCAAAGATGCCCAGAACTGAACTAAAGTGGGTGTGTCTCCAACTCCTAGAAATAACTTCATGCCCCATCTCCCTTACTTCCATCTAGTAAGGATGACCTAATTCCTAACAAATTTTTGACACAGATTCCCATTTCAGGCATTCAGAACATGTAGCACGTTGCTTTAAGCAAGCACTTTCTCATTAAACCTAGCAAGTTACTATGTAGGAACAAGTTTGTATAAGTATTTCAAAGATGCTCAGAACTGAGCTAAAGTGGGTGTGTCTCCAACTCCTAGAAATAACTTCATGCCCCATCTCCCTTACTTCCATCTAGTAAGTATGACATAATTCCTAACAAAGTTTTGACACAGATTCCCAATTCGGGCATTCAGAACATATAGCACGTTGCTTTAAGCAAGCACTTTCTCATTCCAAGTAGCAAGTTACTATTTAGGAAGAAGTTTGTACAGGTATTTCAAAGATGCCCAGAACTGAGCTAAACTTGATTTGTCTCCAACTCATAGAAATAACTTCATGCCCCATCTCCCTTACTTCCATCTAGTAAGGATCACATAATTTCTAACAAAGTTTTGACACAGATTCCCAATTCGGGCATTCACAACATATAACACGTTGCTGTAAGCAAGCACTTTCTCATTCCAAGTAGCAAGTTACTATGTAGGAACAAGTTTGTATAGGTATATCAAAGATGCCCACAACTGAGCTAAACTTGGTATGTCTCCAACTCCTAGAAATAACTTCATGCCCCATCTCCCTTACTTCCATCCAGTAAGGATGACATAATTTCTAACAAAGTTTTGTCACAGATTCCCAATTCGGGCATTCAGAACATGTAGACCATTGCTTTAAGAAAGCACTTTCTCATTCAAAGTTGCAAGTTACTATGTAGGAACAAGTTTGTATAGGTATTTCAAAGATGCCCAGAACTGAGCTAAAGTGGGTATGTCTCCAACTCCTAGAAATAACTTCATGCCCCATCTCCCTTACTTCCAGCTAGTAAGGATCACATAATTCCGAACAAAGTTTTGACACAGATTCCCAATTCGGGCATTCAGAACATGTAGCACATTGCTGTAAGCAAGCACATTCTCATTCAAAGTTGCAAGTTACTATGTAGGAACAAGTTTGTTTAGGTATTTCAAAGATGCTCAGAACTGAGCTAAACTTGGTATGTCTCCAACTCCTAGAAATAACTTCATGCCCCATCTCCCTTACTTCCATCTAGTAAGGATCACATAATTTCTAACAAAGTTGTTATAGAGATTCCCAATTCGGGCATTCAGAACATATAGCACGTTGCTTTAAGCAAGCACTTTCTCATTCCAAGTAGCAAGTTACTATGTAGGAACAAGTTTGTACAGGTGTTTCAAATATGCCCAGAACTGAGCAAAAGTGGGTATGTCTCCAACTCCTAGAAATAACTTCATGCCCCATGTCCCTTACTTCCAGCTAGTAAGTATCACACAATTCCTAACAAAGTTTTGACACAGATTCCCAATTCGGGCATTCAGAACATATAGCACGTTGGTGTAAGCAAGCACATTCTCATTCAAAGTTGCAAGTTACTATGTAGGAACAAGTTTGTATAGGTATTTCAAAGATGCCCAGAACTGAAGTAAAGTGGGTATGTCCCCAACTCCTAGAAATAACTTCATGCCCCATCTCCCTTACTTCCATCTAGTAAGGATAACATAATACCTAACAAAGTTTTGACACAGATTCCCAATTCGGGCATTCAGAACATGTAGCACGTTGCTGTAAGCAAGCACATTCTCATTCAAAGTTGCAAGTTACTATGTAGGAAAAAGTTTGTATCGGTATTTCAAAGATGTCCAGAACTGAGGTAAACTATGTATGTCTCCTACTCCTAGAAATAACTTCATGCCCCATCTCCCTTACTTCCATCTAGTAAGGATGACATACTTCCTAACAAATTTTTGACACAGATTCCCAATTCGGGCATTCAGAACATGTAGCACGTTGCTTTAAGCAAGCACTTTCTCATTCCACCTAGCAAGTTACTATGTAGGAACAAGTTTGTATAAGTATTTCAAAGATGCTCAGAACAGAGCTAAAGTGGGTGTGTCTCCAACTCCTAGAAATAACTTCATGCCCCATCTCCCTTACTTCCATCTAGTAAGGATGACATAATTCCCAACAAAGTTGCGACACAGATTCCCAATTCGGGCATTCAGAACATATAGCACGTTGCTTTAAGCAAGCACTTTCTCATTCCAAGTAGCAAGTTACTATGTAGGAACAAGTTTGTACAGGTATTTCAAAGATGCCCATAACTGAGCTAAACTTGATTTGTCTCCAACTCCTAGAAATAACTTCATGCCCCATCTCCCTTACTTACAGCTAGTAAGGATCACATAATTCCTAACAAAGTTTGACACAGATTCCCAATTCGGGCATTCAAAACATATAACACGTTGCTGTAAGCAAGCACTTTCTCATTCCAAGTAGCAAGTTACTATGTAGGAACAAGTTTGTATAGGTATATCAAAGATGCCCACAACTGAGCTAAACTTGGTATGTCTCCAACTCCTAGAAATAACTTCATGCCCCATCTCCCTTACTTCCATCCAGTAAGGATTACATAATTTCTAACAAAGATTTTTCACAGATTCCCAATTCGGGCATTCAGAACATGTAGACCATTGCTTTAAGAAAGCACTTTCTCATTCAAAGTTGCAAGTTACTATGTAGGAACAAGTTTGTATAGGTATTTCAAAGATTCCCAGAACTGAGCTATAGTGGGTATGTCTCCAACTCCTAGAAATAACTTCATGCCCCATCTCCCTTACTTCCAGCTGGTAAGGATCACATATTCCTAACAAAGTTTTGACACAGATTCCCAATTCGGGTATTCACAACATATAGCACGTTACCGCAAGCAAGCAAATTCTCATTAAAAGTGCAAGTTACTATGTAGGAACAAGTTTGTATAGGTATTTCAAAGATGCTCAGTACTGAGCTAAACTTGGTATGTCTCCACCTCCTAGAAATAACTTCATGACCCATCTCCCTTACTTCCATCTTGTAAGGATCACATAATTTCTAACAAAGTTTTGACACAGATTCCCAATTCGGGCATTCAGAGCATATAGCACGTTGCTTAAGCAAGCACTTTCTCATTCCAAGTAGCAGGTTACTATGTAGGAACAAGTTTGTATAGGTATTTCAAAGATGCCCAGAACTGAGCTAAACTTGGTATTTCTCCAACTCCTAGAAATAACTTCATGCCCCATCACCCTTACTTGCAGCTAGTAAGGATCACATAATTCCGAACAAAGTTTTGACACAGATTCCCAATTCGGGCATTCAGAGCATATAGCACGTTGCTGAAAGCAAGCACATTCTCATTCAAAGTTTCAAGTTACTATGTAGGCACAATTTTCTATAGGTATTTCTAAGATGCCCAGAACTGAGCTAAACTTGGTTTGTCTCCAACTCCTAGAAATAACTTCATGCCCCATCTCCCTTACATCCATCTAGTAAGGATCACATAATTCCTAACAAAGTTTTGACACAGATTCCCAATTCGGGCATTCAGAACATATAGCACGTTGCTGTAAGCAAGCACATTCTCATTCAAAGTTGCAAGTTACTATGTAGGAACAAGTTTGTATAGGTATTTGAAAGATGCCCAGAACTGAGCTAAACTTGGTATGTCTCCAACTCCTAGAAATAACTTCATGCCCCATCTCCCTTAATTCCATCTAGTAAAGATCACATAATTTCTAACAAAGTTTTGACACAGATTCCCAATTCGGGCATTCACAACATATAGCACGTTGCTGTAAGCAAGCACATTCTCATTCAAAATTGCAAGTTACTATGTAGGATCAAGTTTGTATAGGTATTTCAAAGATGCCAAGAACTGAGCTAAACTTGGTATGTCTCAAACTCTTAGAAAGAACTTCATGCCCCATCTCCCTTACTTCCAGCTAGTAAGCATCACATAATTCCTAACAAAGTTTTGACACAGATTCCCAATTCGGGCATTCAGAACATATAGCACGTTGCTGTAAGCAAGGACATTCTCATTCAAAGTTGCAAGTTACTATGTAGGAACAAGTTTGTATAGGTATTTCAAAGATGCCCAGAACTGAGCTAAATTATGTATGTCTCCAACTCCTAGAAATAACTTCATGCCCCATCTCCCTTACATCCAGCTAGTAAGGACCACATAATTCCTAACAAAGTTTTGACACAGATTCCCAATTCGGGCATTCAGAACATATAGCACGTTGCTGTAAGCAAGCACATTCTCATTCAAAGTTGCAAGTTACTATGTAGGAACAAGTTTGTATAGGTATTTCAAAGATGCCCAGAACTGAGCTAAACTTGGTATGTCTCCACCTCCTAGAAATAACTTCATGCCCCATCTCCCTTACTTCCATCTAGTAAGGATCACATAATTTCTAACAAAGTTTTGACACAGATTCCCAATTCGGGCATTCACAACATATAGCACTTTGCTTTAAGCAAGCACATTCTCATTCAATGTTGCAAGTTACTATGTAGGAACAAGTTTGTATAGGTATTTCAAAGATGCCCAGAACTGAGCTAAAGTGGGTATGTCTCCAACTCCTAGAAATAACTTCATGCCCCATCCCCCTTACTTCCATCTAGTAAGGATCACATAATTTCTAATAAAGTTTTGACACAGATTCCCAATTCGGGCATTCAGAAAATATAGCACGTTGCTGTAAGCAAGCACTTTCTCATTCCAAGTAGCAAGTTTCTATGTAGGAACAAGTTTCTATAGGTATTTCAAAGATGCCCAGAACTGAGCTAAAGTGGGTATGTCTCCAACTCCTAGAAATAACTTCATGCCCCATCTCACTTACTTCCATGTAGTAAGGATCACATAATTCCTAACAAAGTTTTGACACCGATTCCCAATACGGGCATTCAGAACATTTAGAACGTTGCATTAAGCAAGCACTTTCTCATTCCAACTAGCAAGTTTCTATGTAGGAACAAGTTTGTATAGGTATTTCAAAGATGACCACAACTGAGCGAAACTTGGTATGTCTCCAACTCCTAGAAATAACTTCATGCCCCATCTCCCTTACTTCCATCTAGTAAGGATGACATACTTCCTAACAAATTTTTGACACAGATTCCCAATTCGGGCATTCAGAACATGTAGCACGTTGCTTTAAGCAAGCACTTTCTCATTCCACCTAGCAAGTTACTATGTAGGAACAAGTTTGTATAGGTATTTCAAAGATGCCCAGAACTGAGCTAAAGTGGGTGTGTCTCCAACTCCTAGAAATAACTTCATGCCCCATCTCCCTTACTTCCATCTAGTAAGGATGACATAATTCCTAACAAATTTTTGACACAGATTCCCATTTCAGGCATTCAGAACATGTAGCACGTTGCTTTAAGCAAGCACTTTCTCATTCCACCTAGCAAGTTACTATGTAGGAACAAGTTTGTATAAGTATTTCAAAGATGCTCAGAACTGAGCTAAAGTGGGTGTGTCTCCAACTCCTAGAAATAACTTCATGCCCCATCTCCCTTACTTGCATCTAGTAAGTATGACATAATTCCTAACAAAGTTTTGACACAGATTCCCAATTCGGGCATTCACAACATATAGCACGTTGCTTTAAGCAAGCACTTTCTCATTCCAAGTAGCAAGTTACTATGTAGGAAGAAGTTTGTACAGGTATTTCAAAGATGCCCAGAACTGAGCTAAACTTGATTTGTCTCCAACTCCTAGAAATAACTTCATGCCCCATCTCCCTTACTTCCATCTAGTAAGGATCACATAATTTCTAACAAAGTTTTGACACAGATTCCCAATTCGGGCATTCACAACATATAACACGTTGCTGTAAGCAAGCACTTTCTCATTCCAAGTAGCAAGTTACTAAGTAGGAACAAGTTTGTATAGGTATATCAAAGATGCCCACAACTGAGCTAAACTTTGTATGTCTCCAACTCCTAGAAATAACTTCATGCCCCATCTCCCTTACTTCCATCCAGTAAGGATGACATAATTTCTAACAAAGTTTTGTCACAGATTCCCAATTCGGGCATTCAGAACATGTAGACCATTGCTTTAAGAAAGCACTTTCTCATTCAAAGTTGCAAGTTACTATGTAGGAACAAGTTTGTATAGGTATTTCAAAGATGCCCAGAACTGAGCTAAAGTGGGTATGTCTCCAACTCCTAGAAATAACTTCATGCCCCATCTCCCTTACTTCCAGCTAGTAAGGATCACATAATTCCGAACAAAGTTTTGACACAGATTCCCAATTCGGGCATTCAGAACATGTAGCACGTTGCTGTAAGCAAGCACATTCTCATTCAAAGTTGCAAGTTACTATGTAGGAACAAGTTTGTTTAGGTATTTCAAAGATGCTCAGAACTGAACTAAAGTGGGTATGTCTCCAACTCCTAGAAATAACTTCATGCCCCATCTCCCTTACTTCCATCTAGTAAGGATCACATAATTTCTAACAAAGTTGTTATAGAGATTCCCAATTCGGGCATTCAGAACATATAGCACGTTGCTTTAAGCAAGCACTTTCTCATTCCAAGTAGCAAGTTACTATGTAGGAACAAGTTTGTACAGGTGTTTCAAAGATGCCCAGAACTGAGCAAAAGTGGGTATGTCTCCAACTCCTAGAAATAACTTCATGCCCCATCTCCCTTACTTCCAGCTAGTAAGTATCACATAATTCCTAACAAAGTTTTGACACAGATTCCCAATTCGGGCATTCAGAACATATAGCACGTTGCTGTAAGCAAGCACATTCTCATTCAAAGTTGCAAGTTACTTTGTAGGAACAAGTTTGTATAGGTATTTCAAAGATGCCCAGAACTGAAGTAAAGTGGGTATGTCCCCAACTCCTAGAAATAACTTCATGCCCCATCTCCCTTTCTTCCATCTAGTAAGGATAACATAATACCTAACAAAGTTTTGACACAGATTCCCAATTCGGGCATTCAGAACATGTAGCACGTTGCTGTAAGCAAGCACATTCTCATTCAAAGTTGCAAGTTACTATGTAGGAACAAGTTTGTATCGGTATTTCAAAGATGTCCAGAACTGATGTAAACTATGTATGTCTCCTATTCCTAGAAATAACTTCATGCCCCATCTCCCTTACTTCCAGCTAGTAAGGATCACATAATTCCTAACAATGTTTTGACACAGATTCCCAATTCGGGCATTCAGAACATATAGCACGTTGCTGTAAGCAAGCACATTCTCATTCAAAGTTGCAAGTTACTATGTAGGAACAAGTTTGTATAGGTATTTCAAAGATGCTCAGAACTGAGCTAAAGTGGGTATGTTTCCAACTCCTAGAAATAACTTCATGCCCCATCTCCCTTACTTCCAGCTAGTAAGGATGACATAATTCCTAACAAATTTTTGACACAGATTCCCAATTCGGGCATTCAGAACATGTAGCACGTTGCTTTAAGCAAGCACTTTCTCATTCCACCTAGCCAGTTACTATGTAGGAACATGTTTGTATAAGTATTTCAAAGATGCGCAGAACTGAGCTAAAGTGGGTGTGTCTCCAACTCCTAGAAATAACTTCATGCCCCATCTCCCTTACTTCCATCTAGTAAGGATGACATAATTCCTAACAAAGTTGTGACACAGATGCCCAATTCGGGCATTCAGAACATGTAGCACGTTGCTGTAAGCAAGCACATTCTCATTCAAAGTTGCAAGTTACTATGTAGGAACAAGTTTGTATAGGTATTTCAAAGATGTCCAGAACTGAGGTAAACTATGTATGTCTCCAACTCCTAGAAATAACTTCATGCCCCATCTCCCTTACTTCCAGCTAGTAAGGATCACATAATTACTAACAAAGTTTTGACACAGATTCCCAATTCGGGCATTCAGAACATATAGCACGTTGCTGTAAGCAAGCACATTCTCATTCAAAGTTGCAAGTTACTATGTAGGAACAAGTTTCTATAGGTATTTCTAAGATGCCCAGAACTGAGCTAAACTTGGTTTGTCTCCAACTCCTAGAAATAACTTCATGCCCCATCTCCCTTACATCCATCTAGTAAGGATCACATAATTCCTAACAAAGTTTTGACACAGGTTCCCAATTCGGGCATTCAGAACATATAGCACGTTGCTGTAAGCAAGCAAATTCTCATTCAAAGTTGCAAGTTAGTATGTAGGAACAAGTTTGTATAGGTATTTCAAAGATGCCCAGAACTGAGCTAAACTTGGTATGTCTCCAACTCCTAGAAATAACTTCATGCCCCATCTCCCTTAAATCCATCTAGTAAGGATCACATAATTTCTAACAAAGTTTTGACACAGATTCCCAATTCGGGCATTCACAACATATAGCACGTTGCTGTAAGCAAGCACATTCTCATTCAAAATTGCAAGTTACTATGTAGGAACAAGTTTGTATAGGTATTTCAAAGATGACAAGAACTGAGCTAAACTTGGTATGTCTCAAACTCTTAGAAAGAACTTCATGCCCCATCTCCCTTACTTCCAGCTAGTAAGCATCACATAATTCCTAACAAAGTTTTGACACAGATTCCCAATTCGGGCATTCAGAACATATAGCACGTTGCTGTAAGCAAGCACATTCTCATTCAAAGTTGCAAGTTACTATCTAGGAACAAGTTTGTAGAGGTATTTCAAAGATGCCCAGAACTGAGCTAAACTATGTATGTCTCCAACTCCTAGAAATAACTTCATGCCCCATCTCCCTTACTTACAGCTAGTAAGGACCACATAATTCCTAACAAAGTTTTGACACAGATTTCCAATTCGGGCATTCAGAACATATAGCACGTTGCTGTAAGCAAGCACATTCTCATTCAAAGTTGCAAGTTACTATGTAGGAACAAGTTTGTAGAGGTATTTCAAAGATGGCCAGAACTGAGCGAAACTTGGTTTGTCTCCAACTCCTAGAAATAACTTCATGCCCCATCTCCCTTACTTCCATCCAGTAAGGATCACATAATTTCTAACAAAGTTTTGACACAGATTCCCAATTCGGACATTCAGAACATGTAGCCCGTTGCTTTAAGCAAGCACTTTCTCATTCCAAGTAGTAAGTTACTATGTAGGAACAAGTTTGTATAGGTATTTCAAAGATGCCCAGAACTGAGCTAAACTTGGTATGTCTCCAACTCCTAGAAATATCTTCATGTCCCATCTCCCTTACTTCCATCTAGTAAGGATCACATAATTTCTAACAAAGTTTGTCACAGAATC
Organism: Diceros bicornis minor; assembly: GCF_020826845.1. NCBI lineage: Eukaryota > Metazoa > Chordata > Mammalia > Perissodactyla > Rhinocerotidae > Diceros > Diceros bicornis. Next base: position 1,851,631 of record NC_080751.1, on the reverse strand, counting down.
CCAATTCGGGCATTCAGAACATGTAGCCCATTGCTTTAAGAAAGCACTTTCTCATTCAAAGTTGCAAGCTACTATGTAGGAACAAGTTTGTATAGGTATTTCAAAGATGCCCAGAACTGAGCTAAAGTGGGTATGTCTCCAACTCCTAGAAATAATTTCATGCCCCATCTCCCTTACTTCCATCTAGTAAGGATCACATAATTCCTAACAAAGTTTTGACACAGATTCAAAATTCGGGCATTCAGAACATGCAGCACGTTGCTGTAAGCAAGCACATTCTCATTCAAAGTTGCAAGTTACTATGTAGGAACAAGTTTGTATAGGTATTTCAAAGTTGCTCAGAACTGAGCTAAAGTGGGTATGTCTCCAACTCCTAGAAATAACTTCATGCCCCATCTCCTTTACTTCCAGCTAGTAAGGATCACATAATTTCTAACAACGTTTAGACACAGATTCCCAATTCGGGCATTCAGAACATGTAGCCCGTTGCTTTAAGCAAGCACTTTCTCATTCCAAGTAGCATGTTACTATGTAGGAACAAGTTTGTACAGGTATTTCAAAGATGCCCAGAACTGAGCTAAACTTGATATGTCTCCAACTCCTAGAAATAACTTCATGCCCCATCTCTCTTACTTCCAGCTAGTAAGGATCACATAATTCCTAACAAAGTTTTGACACAGATTCCCAATTCAGGCATTCACAACATATAGCACGTTGCTTTAAGCAAGCACATTCTCATTCAAAGTTGCAAGTTCCTATGTAGGAACAAGTTTGTATAGGTATTTCAAAGATGCCCAGAACTGAGCTAAAGTGGGTATGTCTCCAACTCCGAGAAATAAATTCCTGACCCATCTCCCTTACTTCCATCTAGTAAGGATGACATAATACCTAACAAAGTTTTGACACAGATTCCCAATTCGGGCATTCAGAACATGTAGCACGATGCTGTAAGCAAGCACATTCTCATTCAATGTTGCAAGTTACTATGTAGGAACAAGTTTGTATAGGTATCTCAAAGATGCCCAGAACTGAGGTAAACTATGTATGTCTCCAACTCCTAGAAATAACTTCATGCCCCATCTCCCTTACTTCCAGCTAGAAAGCATCACATAATTCCTAACAAAGTTTTGACACAGATTCCCAATTCGGGCATTCACAACATATAGCACATTGCTGTAAGCAAGCACATTCTCATTAAAAGTTGCAAGTTACTATGTAGGAACAAGTTTGTATAGGTATTTCAAAGATGCCCAGAACTGGGCTAAACTTGGTATGTCTCCACCTCCTAGAAATAACTTCATGCCACATCTCCCTTACTTCCATCTAGAAAGGATCACATAATTTCTAACAAAGTTTTGACACAGATTTCCAATTCGGGCATTCACAACATATAGCACGTTGCTTTAAGCAAGCACATTCTCATTCAAAGTTGCAAGTTACTATGTAGGAACAAGTTTGTATAGGTATTTCAAAGATGCCCAGAACTGAGCTAAAGTGGGTATGTCTCCAACTCCTAGAAATAACTTCATGCCCCATCTCCCTTACTTCCATCCAGTAAGGATCACATAATTTCTAACAAAGTTTTGTCACAGATTCCCAATTCGGGTATTCAGAACATGTAGCCCGTTGCTTTAAGAAAGCACTTTCTTATTCCAAGTAGCAAGTTACTATGTAGGAACAAGTTTGTACAGGTATTTCAAAGATGCCCAGAACTGAGCTAAACTTGGTATGTCTCCAACTCCTAGAAATAACTTCATGCCCCATCTGCCTTACTTCCATCTAGTAAGGATCACATAATTCCTAACTAAGTTTTGACACAGATTCCCAATTCGGGCATTCAGAACATTTAGAACGTTGCGTTAAGCAAGCATTTTCTCATTCCAACTAGCAAGTTTCTATGTAGGAACAAGTTTGTATAGGTATTTCAAAGATGCCCACAACTGAGCGAAACTTGGTATGTCTCCAACTCCTAGAAATAAATTTATGCCCCATCTCCCTTACTTCCATCCAGTAAGGATCACATAATTTCTAACAAAGATTTGACACAGATTCCCAATTCGGGCATTCAGAACATGTAGCCCCTTGCTTTAAGCAAGCACTTTCTCATTCCAAGTAGTAAGTTACTATGTAGGAACAAGTTTGTACAGGTATTTCAAAGATGCCCAGAACTGAGCTAAACTTGGTATGTCTCCAACTCCTAGAAATAACTTCATGCCCCATCTCCCTTACCTCCATCCAGTAAGGATCACATAATTTCTAACAAAGATTTTTCACAGATTCCCAATTCGGGCATTCAGAACATGTAGCCCATTGCTTTAAGAAAGCAGTTTCTCATTCAAAGTTGCAAGTTACTATGTAGGAACAAGTTTGTATAGGTATTTCAAAGATGCCCAGAACTGAGCTAAAGTGGGTATGTCTCCAACTCCTAGAAATATCTTCATGCCCCATCTCCCTTACTTCCAGCTATTAAGGATCACATAATTCCTAACAAAGTTTTGACACAGATTCCCAATTCGGGCATTCAGAACATGTAGCACGTTGCTGTAAGCAAGCACATTCTCATTCAAAGTTGCAAGTTACTATGTAGGAACAAGTTTGTATAGGTATTTCAAAGATGCCCAGAACTGAGCTAAAGTGGGTGTGTCTCCAACTCCTAGAAATAACTTCATGCCCCATCTCCCTTACTTCCATCTAGTAAGGATGACATAATTCCTAACAAATTTTTGACACAGATTCCCAATTCGGACATTCAGAACATGTAGCACGTTGCTTTAAGCAAGCACTTTCTCATTCCACCTAGCAAGTAACTATGTAGGAACAAGTTTGTATAAGTATTTCAAAGATGCTCAGAACTGAGCTAAAGTGGGTATGTCTCCAACTCCTAGAAATAACTTCATGCCCCATCTCCCTTACTTCCATCTAGTAAGGATCACATAATTTCTAACAAAGTTGTGACAGAGATTCCCAATTCGGGCATTCAGAACATATAGCAGGTTGCTTTAAGCAAGCACTTTCTCATTCCAAGTAGCAAGTTACTATGTAGGAACAAGTTTGTACAGGTATTTCAAAGATGCCCAGAACTGGGCTAAACTTGATATGTCTCCAACTCCTAGAAATAACTTCATGCCCCATCTCTCTTACTTCCAGCTAGTAAGGATCACATAATTCCTAACAAAGTTTTGACACAGATTCCCAATTCGGGCATTCACAACATATAGCACGTTGCTTTAAGCAAGCACATTCTCATTCAAAGTTGCAAGTTCCTATGTAGGAACAAGTTTGTATAGGTATTTCAAAGATGCCCAGAACTGAGCTAAAGTGGGTATGTCTCCAACTCCTAGAAATAAATTCCTGCCCCATCTCCCTTACTTCCATCTAGTAAGGATGACATAATACCTAACAAAGTTTTGACACAGATTCCCAATTCGGGCATTCAGAACATGTAGCACGATGCTGTAAGCAAGCACATTCTCATTCAATGTTGCAAGTTACTATGTAGGAACAAGTTTGTATAGGTATTTCAAAGATGCCCAGACCTGAGGTAAACTATGTATGTCTCCAACTCCTAGAAATAACTTCATGCCCCATCTCCCTTACTTCCAGCTAGTAAGCATCACATAATTCCTAACAAAGTTTTGACACAGATTCCCAATTCGGACATTCACAACATATAGCACATTGCTGTAAGCAAGCACATTCTCATTAAAAGTTGCAAGTTACTATGTAGGAACAAGTTTGTATAGGTATTTCAAAGATGCCCAGAACTGAGCTAAACTTGGTATGTCTCCACCTCCTAGAAATAACTTCATGCCACATCTCCCTTACTTCCATCTAGAAAGGATCACATAATTTCTAACAAAGTTTTGACACAGATTTCCAATTCGGGCATTCACAACATATAGCACGTTGCTTTAAGCAAGCACATTCTCATTCAAAGTTGCAAGTTACTATGTAGGAACAAGTTTGTATAGGTATTTCAAAGATGCCCAGAACTGAGCTAAAGTGGGTATGTCTCCAACTCCTAGAAATAACTTCATGCCCCATCCCCCTTACTTCCATCTAGTAAGGATCACATAATTTCTAATAAAGTTTTGACACAGATTCTCAATTCGGGCATTCAGAAAATATAGCACGTTGCTGTAAGCAAGCACTTTCTCATTCCAAGTAGCAAGTTTCTATGTAGGAACAAGTTTCTATAGGTATTTCAAAGATGCCCAGAACTGAGCTAAAGTGGGTATGTCTCCAACTCCTAGAAATAACTTCATGCCCCATCTCCCTTACTTCCATCCAGTAAGGATCACATAATTTCTAACAAAGATTTGTCACAGATTCCCAATTCGGGTATTCAGAACATGTAGCCCGTTGCTTTAAGAAAGCACTTTCTTATTCCAAGTAGCAAGTTACTATGTAGGAACAAGTTTGTACAGGTATTTCAAAGATGCCCAGAACTGAGCTAAACTTGGTATGTCTCCAACTCCTAGAAATAACTTCATGCCCCATCTCCCTTACTTCCAGCTAGTAAGGATCACATAATTCCTAACAATGTTTTGACACAGATTCCCAATTCGGGCATTCAGAACATATAGCACGTTGCTGTAAGCAAGCACATTCTCATTCAAAGTTGCAAGTTACTATGTAGGAACAAGTTTGTATTGGTATTTCAAAGATGCCCAGAATTGAGCTAAACTATGTATGTCTCCAACTCCTAGAAATAAGTTCATGCCCCATCTCCCTTACTTCCAGCTAGTAAGGGTCACATATTTCCTAACAAAGTTTTGACACAGATTCCCAATTCGGGCATTCAGAACATGTAGCACGTTGCTTTAAGCAAGCACTTTCTCATTCCAACTAGCAAGTTACTATGAAGGAACAAGTTTGTATAGGTATTTCAAAGATGCTCAGAACTGAGCTAAACTTGGTATGTCTCCAACTCCTAGAAATAAATTCATGCCCCATCTCCCTTACTTCCATCTAGTAAGGATCACATATTTTCCAACAAAGTTTTGACACAGATTCCCAATTCGGGCATTCAGAACATGTAGCACGTTGCTGTAAGCAAGCACATTCTCATTCAAAGTTGCAAGTTACTATGTAGGAACAAGTTTGTACAGGTATTTTAAAGATGCCCAGAACTGAGCTAAACTTGTTATATCTCCAACTCCTAGAAATAACTTCATGCCTCTTCTCCCTTACAGGCAGCTAGTAAGGATCACATAATTCCTAACAAAGTTTTGACACAGATTCCTAATTCGGGCATTCAGAACATATAGCACGTTCCTTTAAGCAAGCACTTTCTCATTCCAAGTCCCAAGTTACTATGTAGGAACAAGTTTGTATAGGTATTTCAAAGATGCCCAGAACTGAGCTAAACTTGGTATATCTCCAACTCCTAGAAATAACTTCATACCCCGTCTCCCTTACTTCCATCTAGTAAGGATCACATAATTTCTAACAAAGTTTTGACACAGATTCCCAATTCGGGCGCTCAGAGCATATAGCACGTTGCTTTAAGCAAGCACTTTCTCATTCCAAGTAGCAAGTTACTATATAGGAACAAGTTTGTGTAGGTATTTCAAAGATGCCCAGAACTGAGCTAAACTATGTATATCTCCAATTCCTAGAAATAACTTCCTGCCCCATCTCCCTTACTTCCATCTAGTAAGGATCACATAATTCCTAACAAAGTTTTGACACAATTTCCCAATTCGGGGATTCAGAACATATAGTACGTTGCTTTAAGCAAGCATTATCTCATTCCAAGTAGCAAGTTACTATGTAAGAACAAGTTTGTACAGGTATTTCAAAGCTTCCCAGAACTGAGCTAAACTTGTTATGTCTCCAACTCCTAGAAATAACTTCATGCCCCATCTCCCTTACAGGCAGCTAGTAAGGATCACAAAATTCCTAACAAAGTTTTGACACAGATTCCCAATTCGGGAATTCAGAACATATAGCACGTTGCTTTAAGCAAGCACTTTCTCATTCCAAGTAGCAAGTTGCTATGTAGGAACAAGTTTGTATAGGTATTTCAATGATGCCCAGAACTGAGCTAAAGTGGGTATGTCTCCAACTCCTAGAAATAACTTCATGCCCCATCTCCCTTACTTCCATCCAGTAAGAATGACATAATTCCTAACAAAGTTTTGACACAGATTCCCAATTCGGGCATTCAGAACATGTAGCACGTTGCTGCAAGAAAGCACATTCTCATTCAAAGTTGCAAGTTACTATGTAGGAACAAGTTTGTATGGGTATTTCAAAGATGCCCAGAACTGAGCTAAACTATATATGTCCCCAACTCCTAGAAATAACTTCAGGCCCCATCTCCCTTACTTCCATCTAGTAAGAATGACATAATTCCTAAGAAAGTTTTGACACAGATTCCCAATTCGGGCATTCAGAACATGTAGCACGTTGCTGCAAGCAAGCACATTCTAATTCAAAGTTTCAAGTTACTATGTAGGAACAAGTTTGTATGGGTATTTCAAAGATGCCCAGAACAGAGCTAAACTATGTATGTCCCCAACTCCTAGAAATAAGTTCATGCCCCATCTCCCTTACTTCCAGCTAGTAAGGATCACAGATTTCCTAACAAAGTTTTGACACAGATTTCCAATTCGGGCATTCAGAACATGTAGCACGTTGCTTTAAGCAAGCACTTTCTCATTCCAACTGGCAAGTTACTATGTAGGAACCAGTTTGTATAGGTATTTCAAGATGCTCTGAACTGAGCTAAACTTGGTATGTCTTCAACTCCTAGAAATATCATCAGGCCCCATCTCCCTTACTTCCAGCTAATAAGGATCACATAATTCCTAACAAAGTTTTGACAGAGATTCCCAATTCGGGCATTCAGAACATATAGCACGTTGCTGTAAGCAAGCACATTCTCATTCAAAGTTGCAAGTTACTATGTAGGAACAAGTTTGTATAGGTATTTCAAAGATGCCCAGAACTGAACTAAAGTGGCTATGTCTCCAACCCCTTGAAATAACTTCATGCCCCATCTCCCTTACTTCCATTTAGTAAGGATGACATAATTCCTAACAATGTTTTGACACAGATTCCCAATTCGGGCATTCAGAACATATAGCACGTTGCTGTAAGCAAGCACATTCTCATTCAAAGTTGCAAGTCACTATGTAGGAACAAGTTTGTATAGGTATTTCAAAGATGCCCAGAACTGAGCTAAACTTGGTATGTCTCCAACTCCTAGAAATAACTTCATGCCCCATCTTCTTACTTGCAGCTAGTAAGGATCACATAATTCCTAACAAAGTTTTGACACAGATTCCTAATTCGGGCATTCAGAACATATAGCACGTTGCTTTAAGCAAGCACTTTCTCATTCCAAGTAGCAAGTTACTATGTAGGAACAAGTTTGTATAGCTATTTCAAAGATGCCCAGAACTGAGCTAAACTATGTATGTCTCCAACTCCTAGAAATAACTTCATGCCCCATCTCCCTTACTTCCAGCTAGTAAGGATCACATAATTCCAAACAAAGTTTTGACACAGATTCCCAATTCGGGCATTCAGAACATATAGCACGTTGCTTTAAGCAAGCACTTTCTCATTCCAAGTAGCAAGTTACTATGTAGGAATAAGTTTGTACAGGTATTTCAAAGCTGCCCAGAACTGAGCTAAACTTGATATGTCTCCAACTCCTAGTAATAACTTCATGCCCCATCTCACTTACAGGCAGCGAGTAAGGATCACATAATTCCTAACAAAGATTTGACATAGATTCCCAATTAGGGCATTCAAAACATGTAGCCCGTTGCTTTAAGCAAGCACTTTCTCATTCCAAGTAGCAAGTTACTATGTAGGAACAAGTTTGTACAGGTATTTTAAAGATGCCCAGAACTGAGCTAAAGTGGGTATGTCTCCAATTCATAGAAATAACTTTATGCCCCATCTCCCTTACTTCCTTCTAGTAAGAATGACATAATTCCTAACAAAGATTTGACACAGATTCCCAATTCGGGCATTCAGAACATGTAGCACGTTGCTGTAAGCAAGCACATTCTCATTCAAAGTTGCAAGTTACTATGTAGGAACAAGTTTGTATTGGTATTTCAAAGATTCCCAGAACTGAGCTAAACTATGTATGTCTCCAACTCCTAGAAATAAGTTCATGCCCCATCTCCCTTACTTCCATCTAGTAAGCGTCACATAATTCCTAACAAAGTTTTGACACAGATTCCCAATTCGTGCATTCAGAACATATAGCACGTTGCTGTAAGCAAGCACATTCTCATTCAAAGTTGCAAGTTACTATGTAGGAACAAGTTTGTATAGGGATTTCAATGATGCCCAGAACTGAACTAAAGTGGGTATGTCTCCAACTCCTAGAAATAACTTCATGCTCCTTCTCCCTTACTTCCATCTGGTAATGATCACATAATTCCTAACAAAGTTTTGACAGATTTCCAATTCGGGCATTCAGAACATATAGCACGTTGCTTTAAGCAAGCACTTTCTCATTTCAAGTAGCAAGTTACTATGTAGGAACAAGTTTGTACAGGTATTTCAAAGCTGCCCAGAACTGAGCTAAACGTTGTATGTCTCCAACTCCAAGAAATAACTTCATGCCCCATCTCCCTAACAGGCAGCTAGTAATGATCACATAATTCCTAACAAAGATTTGACACAGATTCCTAATTCGGGCATTCAGAACATATAGCACGTTGCTTTCAGCAAGCACTTTCTCATTCAAAGTTGCAAGTTACTATGTAGGAACAAGTTTGTACAGGTTTTTCAATGATGCCCAGAACTGAGCTAAACTTGATATGTCTCCAACTCCTAGAAATAACCTCAGGCCCCATCTCACTTACTTCCATCTAGTAAGGATCACATAATTTCTAACAAAGTTTTGACTCAGATTCCCAATTCGGGCATTCAGAACATGTAGCCCGCTGCTTTAAGCAAGCACTTTCTCATTCCATGTAGCAAGTAACTATGTAGGAACAAGTTTGTACAGGTATCAAAGATGCGCAGAACTGATCTAAAGTGGGTATGTCTCCAACTCCTAGAAATAACTTCATCCCCATCTCCCTTACTTCCAGCTAGTAAGGATCACATAATTCCTAACAAAGATTTGACACAGATTCCCAATTCGGGCATTACGAATATGTAGCACGTTGCTTTAAGCAAGCACTTTCTCATTCTATCTAGCAAGTTACTATGTAGGAACAAGTTTGTTTGGGTAGTTCACAGATGCCCAGAACTGAGCTAAACTTGGTATGTCCCCAACTCCTAGAAATAACTTCATGCCCCATCTCCCTTACTTCCATCAAGTAAGGATCACATAATTTCTAACAAAGTTTTGACTCAGATTCCCAATTCGGGCATCCAGAACATATAGCACGTTGCTTTAAGCAAGCACTTTCTCATTCCAAGTAGCAAGTTACTATGTAGGAACAAGTTTGTACAGGTATTTCAAAGCTGGCCTGAACTGAGCTAAACTTGATATGTCTCCAACTCCTAGAAATAACTTCATGCCCCATTCCCTTACAGGCAGCTAGTAAGGATCACATAATTCCTAACAAAGTTTTGACACAGATTCCAAATTCGGGCATTCAGAACATATAGCATGTTGCTTTAAGCAAGCACTTTCTCATTCCAAGTAGCAAGTACTATGTAGGAACAACTTTGTTCAGGTATTTCAAAGCTGCCGAGAACAGAGCTAAACTTGATATGTCTCCAACTCCTAGAAATAACTTCATGCCCCATCTCACTTACAGGCAGCTAGTAAGGATCACATAATTCCTAACAAACTTTTGACACAGATTCCTAATTCGGGCATTCAGAACATATAGCACGTTGCTGTAAGCAAGCAGTTTCACATTCCACGTAGAAAGTTACTATGTAGGAACAAGTTTTTGTAGGTATTTCAATGATGCCCAGAACTGAGCTAAAGTGGGTATGTCTCCAACTCCTAGAAATAACTTCATGCCCCATGTCTCTTACTTCCATCTAGGAAGGATGACATAATTCCTAACAAAGTTTTGACACAGATTCCCAATTCGGGGATTCAGAACATATAGCACGTTGATGTAAGCAAGCACATTCTCATTCAAAGTTGCAAGTTACTATGTAGGAACAAGTTTGTATAGGTATTTCAATGATGCCCAGAACTGAACTAAAGTGGGTATGTCTCCAACTCCTAGAAATAACTTCATGCCCCATCTCCCTTACTTCCATCTAGTAAGGATCACATAATTCCTAACAGTTTTGACACAGATTCCTAATTCGGGCATTCAGAACATATAGCACGTTGCTTTAAGCAAGCACTTTCTCATTCCTAGTAGCAAGTTACTATGTAGGAACAAGTTATTATAAGTATTTCAATGATGCCCAGAACTGAGCTAAAGTGGGTATGTCTCCAACTCCTAGAAATAACTTCATGCCCCATGACTCTTACGTCCATCTAGTAACGATCACATAATTCCTAACAAAGTTTTGACACAGATTCCCAATTCGGGCATTCAGAACATACAGCACGTTGCTGTAAGCAAGCACATTCTCATTCAAAGTTGCAAATTGCTATGTAGGAACAAGTTTGTATAGGTATTTCAATGATGCCCAGAACTGAACTAATGTGGGTATGTCTCCAACTCCTAGAAATAACTTCATGCCCCATCTCCCTTACTTCCATCTAGTAAGGATCACATAAGTTCTAACAAAGTTTTGACACAGATTCTCAATTCGGGCATTCAGAACATATAGCACGTTGCTTTAAGCAAGCACTTTCTCATTCCAAGTAGCAAGTTACTATGTAGGATCAAGTTTGTACAGGTATTTCAAAGCTGCCCAGAACTGAGCTAAACTTGATATGTCTCCAACTCCTAGAAATAACTTCATGCCCCATCTCACTTACAGGCAGCTAGTAAGGATCACATAATTCCTAACAAAGTTTTGACGCAGATTCCTAATTCGGGCATTCAGAACATATAGCCCGTTGCTTTAAGCAAGCACTTTCTCATTCCAAGCAGCAGGTTACTATGTAGGAACAAGTTTTTACAGGTATTTCAACGATGCCCACAACTGAGCTAAACTTGCTATGTCCCCAACTCCTAGAAATAACTTCAGGCCCCATCTCCCTTACTTCCATCTTGTAAGGATCACATAATTTCTAACAAAGTTTCGACACAGATTCCCAATTCGGGCATTCAGAACATATAGCACGTTGCTTTAAGCAAGCACTTTCTCATTCCAAGTAGCAAGTTACTATGTAGGAACAAGTTTGTACAGGTATTTCAAAGCTGCCAAGAACTGAGCTAAACTTGATATGTCTCCAACTCCTACAAATAACTTCATGCCCCATCTCACTTACAGGCAGCTGGTGAGGATCACATAATTCCTAACAAAGTTTTGACACAGATTCCTAATTCGGGCATTCAGAACATATAGAACGTTGATTTAAGCAAGCACTTTCTCATTCCAAGTAGCAAGTTACTATGTAGGAACAAGTTTTTATAGGTATTTCAATGATGCCCAGAACTGAGCTAAACTTGGTATGTCCCCAACTGCTAGAAATAACTTCAGGCCACATCTCACTTACTTCCATCTAGTAAGGATCACATAATTTCTAACAAAGTTTTGACTCAGATTCCCAATTGGGGCATTCAGAACATGTAGCCCGCTGCTTTAAGCAAGCACTTTCTCATTCCATGTAGCTAGTTACTATGTAGGAACAAGTTTGTACAGGTATTTCAAAGATGCGCGGAACTGAGCTAAAGTAGGTATGTCTCCAACTCCTAGAAATAACTTCATGCCCCATTTACCTTACTTCCATCTAGTAAGGATCACATAATTCCTAACAAAGATTTGACACAGATTCCCAAATTGGGCATTCAGAACATGTAGCACGTTGCTTTAAGCAAGCACTTTCTCATTCTAACGAGCAAGTTACTATGTAGGAACAAGTTTGTATAGGTATTTCAAAGATGCCCAGAACTGAGCTAAACTTGGTATGTCTCCAACTCCTAGAAATAACTTCATGCCCCATCTCCCTTACTTCCAGCTAGTAAGGATCACATAATTTCTAACAAAGTTTTCACACATATTCCCAATTCGGGCATTCAGAACATATAGCACGTTGCTTTAAGCAAGCACTTTCTCATTCCAAGTAGCAAGTTACTATGTAGGAACAAGTTTGTACAGATATTTCAAAGCTGCCCAGAACTGAGCTAAACTTTATATGTCTCCAACTCCTAGAAATAACTTCATGCCCTATCTCACTTACAGGCAGCAAGTGAGGATCACATAATTCCTAACAAAGTTTTGACACAGATTCCTAATTCGGGCATTCAGAACATATAGCACGTTGCTTTAAGGAAACCCTTTCTCATTCCAAGTAGCAAGTTACTATGTAGGAACAAGTTTTTATAGGTATGTCAATGATGCCCAGAACTGAGCTAAACTTGGTATGTCCCCAACTCCTAGAAATAACTTCAGGCCCCATCTCCCTTATTTCCATCTAGTAAGGATCACATAATTTCTAACAAAGTTTTGACTCAGATTCCCAATTCGGGCATTCAGAACATATAGCACGTTGCTTTAAGCAAGCACTTTCTCATTCCAAGTAGCAAGTTACTATCTAGGAACAAGTTTGTACAGGTATTTCAAAGCTGCGCAGAACTGAGCTAAACTTGATATGTCTCCAACTCCTAGAAATAACTTCATGCCCCATTCCCTTACAGGCAGCTAGTAAGGATCACATAATTCCTAACAAAGTTTTGACACAGATTCCTAATTCGGGCATTCAGAACATGTAGCCCACTGCTTTAAGCAAGCACATTCTAATTCAAAGTTGCAAGTTGCTATGTAGGAACAAGTTTGTATAGGTATTTCAAAGATGCCCAGAACTGAGCTAAACTTGGTATGTCTCCAACTCCCAGAAATAACTTCATGCCCCATCTCCCTTACTTCCATCTAGTAAGGATCACATAATTCCTAACAAAGTTTTGACACAGATTCCCAATTCGGGCATTCAGAACATATAGCACGTTGCTGTAAGCAAGCACATTGTCATTCAAAGTTGCAAGTTACTATGTAGGAACCAGTTTGTACAGGTATTTCAAAGATGCCCAGAACTGAGCTAAACTTGAAATGTCTCCAACTCCTAGAAATAACTTCATGCTCCATCTCCCTTACTTGCAGCTAGTAAGGATCACATAATTCCTAACAAAGTTTTGACACAGATTCCTAATTCGGGCATTCAGAACATATAGCACGTTGCTTTTAGCAAGCACTTTCTCATTCCAAGTAGCAAGTTACTATGTAGGAACAAGTTTTTATAGGTATTTCAATGATACCCAGAACTGAGCTAAACTTGGTATGTCCCCAACTCCTAGAAATAACTTCAGGCCCCATCTCCCTTACTTCCATCTAGTAAGGATCACATAATTTCTAACAAAGTTTTCACTCAGATTCCCAATTCGGGCATTCAGAACATGTAGCCCGCTGCTTTAAGCAAGCACTTTTTCATTCCATGTAGCAAGTTACTATGTAGGAACAAGTTTGTATAGGTTTTTCAAAGATGCCCAGAACTGAGCTAAAGTGGGTATGTCTCAAACTCCTAGATATAACTTCATGCCCCATGTCCCTTACTTCCATCTAGTAAGGATCACATAATTCCTAACAAAGTTTTGAAACAGATTCCTAATTCGGGCATTCAGAACATATAGCACGTTGCTTTAAGCAAGCACTTTCTCATTCCAAGTAGCAAGTTACTATATAGGAACAAGTTTGTATAGGTTTTTCAAAGATGCCCAGAACTGAGCTAAACTATGTATGTCTCCAACTCCTAGAAATAACTTCATGCCCCATCTCCCTTACTTCCAGCTGGTAAGGATCACATAATTCTTAACAAAATTTTGACACAGATTCTCAATTCGGGCATTCAGAACATATAGCACGTTGCTGTAAGCAAGCACATTCTCATTCAAAGTTGCAAGTTACTATGTAGGAACAGGTTTGTATAGGTATTTCAAAGATGCCCAGAACTGAACTAAAGTGGCTATGTCTCCAACACCTAGAAATAACTTCATGCCCCATCTCACTTACAGGCAGCTATTAAGGATCACATAATTCCTAACAAAGTTTTGACACAGATTCCTAATTCGGGCATTCAGAACATATAGCACGTTGCTTTAAGCAAGCACTTTCTCTTTCCAAGTAGCAAGTTACTATGTAGGAACAAGTTTGTATAGGTATTTCAAAGATGCCCAGAACTGAGCTAAAGTGGGTATGTCTCAAACTCCTAGATATAACTTCATGCCCCATGTCCCTTACTTCCATCTAGTAAGGATCACATAATTCCTAACAAAGTTTTGACACAGATCCCAATTAGGGCATTCAGAACATATAGCACGTTGCTGTAAGCAAGCACATTCTCATTCAAAGTTGCAAGTTACAATGTAGGAACAAGTTTGTACAGGTATTTCAAAGCTGCCCAGACCTGAGCTAAACTTGATATGTCTCCAACTCCTAGAAATAACTTCATGCCCCATCTCACTTACAGGCAGCTAGTAAGGATCACATAATTCCTAACAAAGTTTTGACACAGATTCCTAATTCGGGCATTCAGAACATATAGCACGTTGCTTTAAGTAAGCACTTTCTCATTCCAAGTAGCAAGTTACTATGTAGGAACAAGTTTGTATAGGTATTTCAAAGATGCCCAGAACTGAGCTAAACTTGGTATGTCCCCAACTCCTAGAAATAACTTCAGGCCCCATCTCCCTTACTTCCGTCTAGTAAGGATCACATAATTTCTAACAAATATTTGACTCAGATTCCCAATTCGGGCCTTCAGAATATTAGCCCGCTGCTTTAAGCAAGCACTTTCTCATTCCATGTAGCAAGTTACTATGTAGGAACAAGTTTGTACAGGTATTTCAAAGATGCGCAGAACTGAGCTAAAGTGGGTACGTCTCCAACTCCTAGAAATAACTTCATGCCCCATCTCCCTTACTTCCATCTAGTAAGGATCACATAATTCTTAACAAAGTTTTGACATAGATTCCCAATTCGGGCATTCAGAACATGTAGCACGTTGCTTTAAGCAAGCACTTTCTCATTCTAACTAGCAAGTTACTATATAGGAACAAGTTTGTATAGGTATTTCAAAGACGCCCAGAACTGAGTTAAACTATGTATGTCTCCAACTCCTAGAAATAACTTCATGCCCCATCTCCCTTACTTCCAGCTAGTAAGGATCACATAATTTCCAACAAAGTTTTGACACAGATTCCCAATTCGGGCATTCAGAACATATAGCACGTTGCTTTAAGCAAGCACTTTCTCATTCCAAGTAGCAAGTTACTATGTAGGAACAAGTTTGTATAGGTATTTCAAAGCTGCCCAGAACTGAGCTGAACTTGATATGTTTCCAACTCCTAGAAATAACTTCATGCTCCATCTCACTTACAGGCAGCTAGTAAGGATCACATAATTCCTAACAAAGTTTTGACACAGATTCCTAATTCGGGCATTCAGAACATATAGCACGTTGCTTTAAGCAAGCACTTTCTCATTCCAAGTAGCAAGTTACTATGTAGGAACAAGTTTGTATAGGTATTTCACAGATGCCCAGAACTGAGCTAAACTTGCTATGTCCCCAACTCCTAGAAATAACTTCAGGCCCCATCTCCCTTACTTCCAGCTAGTAAGGATCACATAATTTCTAACAACGTTTTGACTCAGATTCCCAATTGGGGCATTCAGAACATGTAGCCCGCTGCTTTAAGCAAACACTTTCTCATTCCATGTAGCAAGTTACTATGTAGGAACAAGTTTGTACAGGTATTTCAAAGATGCGCAGAACTGAGCTAAAGTGGGTGGGTCTCCAACTCCTAGAAATAACTTCATGCCCCATCTCCCTTACTTCCATCTAGTAAGGATCACATAATTCCTAACAAAGTTTTGACACAGCTTCCCAATTCGGGCATTCAGATCATGTAGCACGTTGCTTTAAGCAAGCACTTTCTCATTTTAACTAGCAAGTTACTATGTAGGAACAAGTTTGTATAGGTATTTCAAAGATGCCCTGAACTGAGCTAAACTTGGTATGTCTCCAACTCCTAGAAATAACTTCATGCCCCATCTCCCTTACTTCCATCTAGTAAGGATCACATAATTCTTAACAAATATTTGACATAGATCCCAATTCGGGCATTCAGAACATGTAGCACGTTGCTTTAAGCAAGCACTTTCTCATTCTAACTAGCAAGTTACTATGTAGGAACAAGTTTGTATAGGTATTTCAAAGATGCCCAGAACTGAGCTAAACTTGGTATGTCTCCAACTCCTAGAAATAGCTTCATGCCCCATCTCCCTTACTTCCAGCTAGTAAGGATCACATAATTCCTAGCAAAGTTTTGACACAGATTCCCAATTCGGGCATTCACAACATATAGCACGTTTTTGTAAGCAAGCACATTCTCATTCAAAGTTGCAAGTTACTATGTAGGAACAAGTTTGTATAGGTATTTCAAAGATGCCCAGAACTGAGCTAAACTTGGTATGTCTCCAACTCCTAGAAATAACTTCATGCCCCATCTCCCTTACTTCCATCTAGTAAGGATCACATAATTTCCAACAAAGTTTTGACACAGATTCCCAATTCGGGCATTCAGAACATATAGCACGTTGCTTTATGCAAGCACTTTCTCATTCCAAGTAGCAAGTTACTATGTAGGAACAAGTTTGTACAGGTATTTCAAAGCTGCCCAGAACTGAGCTGAACTTGATATGTTTCCAACTCCTAGAAATAACTTCATGCCCCATCTCACTTACAGGCAGCTAGTAAGGATCACATAATTCCTAAAAAGTTTTGACACAGATTCCTAATTCGGGCATTCAGAACATATAGCACGTTGCTTTAAGCAAGCACTTTCTCATTCCAAGTAGCAAGTTACTATGTAGGAACAAGTTTGTATAGGTATTTCACAGATGCCCAGAACTGAGCTAAACTTGCTATGTCCCCAACTCCTAGAAATAACTTCAGGCCCCATCTCCCTTACTTCCAGCTAGTAAGGATCACATAATTTCTAACAAAGTTTTGACTCAGATTCCCAATTGGGGCATTCAGAACATGTAGCCCGCTGCTTTAAGCAAGCACTTTCTCATTCCATGTAGCAAGTTACTATGTAGGAACAAGTTTGTACAGGTATTTCAAAGATGCGCAGAACTGAGCTAAAGTGGGTATGTCTCCAACTCCTAGAAATAACTTCATGCCCCATCTCCCTTACTTCCATCTAGTAAGGATCACATAATTCCTAACAAAGTTTTGACACAGCTTCCCAATTCGGGCATTCAGATCATGTAGCACGTTGCTTTAAGCAAGCACTTTCTCATTCTAACTAGCAAGTTACTATGTAGGAACAAGTTTGTATAGGTATTTCAAAGATGCCCTGAACTGAGCTAAACTTGGTATGTCTCCAACTCCTAGAAATAACTTCATGCCCCATCTCCCTTACTTCCAGCTAGTAAGGATCACATAATTCCTAACAAAGTTTTGACACAGATTCCCAATTCGGGCTTTCAGAACATATACCACGTTGCATTAAGCAAGCACTTTCTCATTCCAAGTAGCAAGTTACTATGTAGGAACAAGTTTTTATAGGTATTTCAATGATGCCCAGAAGTGAGCTAAAGTGGGTATGTCTCCAACTCCTGGAAATAACTTCATGCCCCATGTCTCTTACTTCCATCTAGTAAGGTTCACATAATTCCTAACAAAGTTTTGACACAGATTCCCAATTCGGGCAATCAGAACATATAGCACGTTGCTGTAAGCAAGCACATTCTCATTCAAAGTTGCAAGTTACTATGTGGGAACAAGTTTGTATAGGTTTTTCAATGATGCCCAGAACTGAACTAAAGTGGGTATGCCTCCAACTCCTAGAAATAACTTCATGCTCCATCTCCCTTACTTGCAGCTAGTAAGGATCACATAATTCCTAACAAAGTTTTGACACAGATTCCTAAATCGGGCATTCAGAACATATAGCACGTTGCTTTAAGCAAGCACTTTCTCATTTTAAGCAGCAAGTTACTATGTAGGAACAAGTTTGTATAGGTATTTCAAAGATGCCCAGAACTGAGCTAAAGTGGGTATGTCTCAAATTCCTAGATATAACTTCATGCCCCATGTCCCTTACTTCCATTTAGTAAGGATCACATAATTCCTAACAAAGTTTTGACACAGATTCCTAATTCGGGCATTCAGAACATATAGCACGTTGCTTTAAGCAAGCACTTTCTCATTCCAAGTAGCAAGTTACTATGTAGGAACAAGTTTGTATAGGTATTTCAAAGATGCCCAGAACTGAGCTAAAGTGGGTATGTCTCAATCTCCTAGATATAACTTCATGCCCCATGTCCCTTACTTCCATCTAGTAAGGATCACATAATTCCTAACAAAGTTTTGACACAGATTCCCAATTAGGGCATTCAGAACATATAGCACGTTGCTGTAAGCAAGCACATTCTCATTCAAAGTTGCAAGTTACTATGTAGGAACAAGTTTGTACAGGTATTTCAAAGATGCCCAGAACTGAGCTAAACTTGATATGTCTCCAACTCCTAGAAATAACTTCATGCTCCATCTCCCTTACTTGCAGCTAGTAAGGATCACATAATTCCTAACAAAGTTTTGACACAGATTCCTAATTCGGGCATTCAGAACATATAGCACGTTGCTTTAAGCAAGCACTTTCTCATTCCAAGTAGCAAGTTACTATATAGGAACAAGTTTATACAGGTATTTCAAAGATGCCCAGAACTGAGCTAAACTATGTATGTCTCCAACTCCTAGAAATAACTTCATGCCCCATCTCCCTTACTTCCAGCTAGTAAGGATCACATAATTCTTAACAAAGTTTTGACACAGATTCCCAATTCGGGCATTCACAACATATAGCACGTTGCTGTAAGCAAGCACATTCTCATTCAAAGTTGCAAGTTACTATGTAGGAACAAGTTTGTATAGGTATTTCAATGATGCCCAGAACTGAACTAAAGTGGATATGTCTCCAACTCCTAGAAATAACTTCATGCCCCATCTCCCTTTCTTCCATCTAGTAAGGATCACATAATTTCCAACAAAGTTTTGACACAGATTCCCAATTCGGGCATTCAGAACATATAGCACTTTGCTTTAAGCAAGCACTTTCTCATTCCAAGTAGCATGTTACTATGTAGGAACAAGTTTGTACAGGTATTTCAAAGCTGCCCAGAACTGAGCTGAACTTGATATGTTTCCAACTCCTAGAAATAACTTCATGCCCCATCTCCCTTACTTCCATCTAGTAAGGATCACATAATTCCTAACAAAGTTTTGAAACAGATTCCTAATTCGGGCATTCAGAACATATAGCACGTTGCTTTAAGCAAGCACTTTCTCATTCCAAGTAGCAAGTTACTATGTAGGAACAAGTTTGTATAGGTATTTCACAGATGCCCAGAACTGAGCTAAACTTGCTATGTCCCCAACTCCTAGAAATAACTTCAGGCCCCATCTCCCTTACTTCCAGCTAGTAAGGATCACATAATTTCTAACAAAGTTTTGACTCAGATTCCCAATTGGGGCATTCAGAACATGTAGCCCGCTGCTTTAAGCAAGCACTTTCTCATTCCATGTAGCAAGTTACTATGTAGGAACAAGTTTGTACAGGTATTTCAAAGATGCGCAGAACTGAGCTAAAGTGGGTATGTCTCCAACTCCTAGAAATAACTTCATGCCCCATCTCCCTTACTTCCATCTAGTAAGGATCACATAATTCCTAACAAAGTTTTGACACAGCTTCCCAATTCGGGCATTCAGATCATGTAGCACGTTGCTTTAAGCAAGCACTTTCTCATTCTAACTAGCAAGTTACTATGTAGGAACAAGTTTGTATAGGTATTTCAAAGATGCCCTGAACTGAGCTAAACTTGGTATGTGTCCAACTCCTAGAAATAACTTCATGCCCCATCTCCCTTACTTCCAGCTAGTAAGGATCACATAATTCCTAACAAAGTTTTGACACAGATTCCCAATTCGGGCTTTCAGAACATATACCACGTTGCATTAAGCAAGCACTTTCTCATTTTAACTAGCAAGTTACTATGTAGGAACAAGTTTGTATAGGTATTTCAAAGATGCCCTGAACTGAGCTAAACTTGGTATGTCTCCAACTCCTAGAAATAACTTCATGCCCCATCTCCCTTACTTCCATCTAGTAAGGATCACATAATTCTTAACAAATTTTTGACATAGATTCCCAATTCGGGCATTCAGAACATGTAGCACGTTGCTTTAAGCAAGCACTTTCTCATTCTAACTAGCAAGTTACTATGTAGGAACAAGTTTGTATAGGTATTTCAAAGATGCCCAGAACTGAGCTAAACTTGGTATGTCTCCAACTCCTAGAAATAACTTCATGCCCCATCTCCCTTACTTCCAGCTAGTAAGGATCACATAATTCCTAGCAAAGTTTTGACACAGATTCCCAATTCGGGCATTCAGAACATGTAGCCCGCTGCTTTAAGCAAGCACTTTCTCATTCCAACTAGCAAGTTACTATGTAGGAACAAGTTTGTACAGGTATTTCAAAGATGTGCAGAACTGAGCTAAAGTGGGTATGTCTCCAACTCCTAGAAATAACTTCATGCCCCATCTCCCTTACTTCCATCTAGTAAGGATCACATAATTCCTAACAAAGTTTTGACACAGCTTCCCAATTCGGGCATTCAGAACATGTAGCACGTTGCTTTAAGCAAGCACTTTCTCATTCCAAGTAGCAAGTTACTATGTAGGAACAAGTTTGTACAGGTATTTCAAAGCTGCCCAGAACTGAGCTGAACTTGATATGTCCCCAACTCCTAGAAATAACTTCAGGCCCCATCTCACTTACTTCCAGCTAGTAAGGATCACATAATTTCTAACAAAGTTTTGACTCAGATTCCCAATTGGGCATTCAGAACATGTAGCCCGCTGCTTTAAGCAAGCACTTACTCATTCCATGTAGCAAGTTACTATGTAGGAACAAGTTTGTACAGGTATTTCAAAGATGCGCAGAACTGAGCTAAAGTGGGTATGTCTCCAACTCCTAGAAATAACTTCATGCCCCATCTCCCTTACTTCCATCTAGTAAGGATCACATAATTCCTAACAAAGTTTTGACACAGCTTCCCAATTCGGGCATTCAGAACATGTAGCACGTTGCTTTAAGCAAGCACTTTCTCATTCTAACTAGCAAGTTACTATGTAGGAACATGTTTGTATAGGTATTTCAAAGATGCGCTGAACTGAGCTAAACTTGGTATGTCTCCAACTCCTAGAAATAACTTCATGCCCCATCTCCCTTACTTCCAGCTAGTAAGGATCACAAAATTCCTAACAAAGTTTTGACACAGATTCCCAATTCGGGCATTCACAACATATAGCACGTTGCTGTAAGCAAGCACATTCTCATTCAAAGTTGCAAGTTACTATGTAGGAACAAGTTTGTATAGGTATTTCAAAGATGCCCAGAACTGAGCTAAACTTGGTATGTCTCCAACTCCTAGAAATAACTTCATGCCCCATCTCCCTTACTTCCATCTAGTAAGGATCACATAATTTCCAACAAAGTTTTGACACAGATTCCCAATTCGGGCATTCAGAACATATAGCACGTTGCTTTAAGCAAGAACTTTCTCATTCCAAGTAGCAAGTTACTATGTAGGAACAAGTTTGTACAGGTATTTCAAAGATGCCCAGAACTGAGCTAAACTTGATATGTCTCCAACTCCTAGAAATAACTTCATACCCCATCTCCCTTACAGGCAGCTAGTAAGGATCACAAAATTCCTAACAAAGTTTTGACACAGATTCCTAATTCGGGCATTCAGAACATATAGCACGTTGCTTTAAGCAAGCAATTTCTCATTCCAAGTAGCAACTTACTATGTAGGAACAAGTTTTTATAGGTATTTCAATGATGCCCAGAACTGAGCTAAACTTGGTATTTCCCCAACTCCTAGAAATAACTTCAGGCCCCATCTCCCTTACTTCCATCTAGTAAGGATCACATAATTTCTAACAATGTATTGACTCAGATTCCCAATTCGGGCATTCAGAACATGTAGCCCGCTGCTTTAAGCAAGCAGTTTTTCATTACATGTAGCAAGGTACTATGTAGGAACAAGTTTGTACAGGTATTTCAAAGTGCGCAGAACTGAGCTAAAGTGGGTATGTCTCAAATTCCTAGATATAACTTCATGCCCCATGTCCCTTACTTCCATCTAGTAAGGATCACATAATTCCTAACAAAGTTTTGACACGGATTCCCAAATCGGGCATTCAGAACATATAGCACGTTGCTGTAAGCAAGCACATTCTCATTCAAAGTTGCAAGTTACTATGGAGAACAAGTTTGTACAGGTATTTCAAAGATGCCCAGAACTGAGCTAAACTTGATATGTCTCCAACTCCTAGAAATAACTTCATGCTCCATCTCCCTTACTTGCAGCTAGTAAGGATCACATAATTCCTAACAAAGTTTTGACACAGATTCCTAAATCGGGCATTCAGAACATATAGCACGTTGCTTTAAGCAAGCACTTTCTCATTCCAAGCAGCAAGTTACTATGTAGGAACAAGTTTGTATAGGTATTTCAAAGATGCCCAGAACTGAGCTAAAGTGGGTATGTCTCAAATTCCTAGATATAACTTCATGCCCCATGTCCCTTACTTCCATCTAGTAAGGATCACATAATTCCTAACAAAGTTTTGACACAGATTCCTAATTCGGGCATTCAGAACATATAGCACGTTGCTTTAAGCAAGCACTTTCTCATTCCAAGTAGCAAGATACTATGTAGGAACAAGTTTGTATAGGTATTTCAAAGATGCCCAGAACTGAGCTAAAGTGGGTATGTCTCAAACTCCTAGATATAACTTCATGCCCCATGTCCCTTACTTCCATCTAGTAAGGATCACATAATTCCTAACAAAGTTTTGACACAGATTCCCAATTAGGGCATTCAGAACATATAGCACGTTGCTGTAAGCAAGCACATTCTCATTCAAAGTTGCAAGTTACTATGTAGGAACAAGTTTGTACAGGTATTTCAAAGATGCCCAGAACTGAGCTAAACTTGATATGTCTCCAACTCCTAGAAATAACTTCATGCTCCATCTCCCTTACTTGCAGCTAGTAAGGATCACATAATTCCTAACAAAGTTTTGACACAGATTCCTAATTCGGGCATTCAGAACATATAGCACGTTGCTTTAAGCAAGCACTTTCTCATTCCAAGTAGCAAGTTACTATATAGGAACAAGTTTGTATAGGTATTTCAAAGATGCCCAGAACTGAGCTAAACTATGTATGTCTCCAACTCCTAGAAATAACTTCATGCCCCATCTCCCTTACTTCCAGCTAGTAAGGATCACATAATTCTTAACAAAGTTTTGACACAGATTCCCAATTCGGGCATTCACAACATATAGCACGTTGCTGTAAGCAAGCACATTCTCATTCAAAGTTGCAAGTTACTATGTAGGAACAAGTTTGTATAGGTATTTCAATGATGCCCAGAACTGAACTAAAGTGGATATGTCTCCAACTCCTAGAAATAACTTCATGCCCCATCTCCCTTTCTTCCATCTAGTAAGGATCACATAATTTCCAACAAAGTTTTGACACAGATTCCCAATTCGGGCATTCAGAACATATAGCACGTTGCTTTAAGCAAGCACTTTCTCATTCCAAGTAGCATGTTACTATGTAGGAACAAGTTTGTACAGGTATTTCAAAGCTGCCCAGAACTGAGCTGAACTTGATATGTTTCCAACTCCTAGAAATAACTTCATGCCCCATCTCCCTTACTTCCATCTAGTAAGGATCACATAATTCCTAACAAAGTTTTGAAACAGATTCCTAATTCGGGCATTCAGAACATATAGCACGTTGCTTTAAGCAAGCACTTTCTCATTCCAAGTAGCAAGTTACTATGTAGGAACAAGTTTGTATAGGTATTTCACAGATGCCCAGAACTGAGCTAAACTTGCTATGTCCCCAACTCCTAGAAATAACCTCAGGCCCCATCTCCCTTACTTCCATCTAGTAAGGATCACATAATTCCTAACAAAGTTTTGACACAGCTTCCCAATTCGGGCATTCAGATCATGTAGCACGTTGCTTTAAGCAAGCACTTTCTCATTCTAACTAGCAAGTTACTATGTAGGAACAAGTTTGTATAGGTATTTCAAAGATGCCCTGAACTGAGCTAAACTTGGTATGTGTCCAACTCCTAGAAATAACTTCATGCCCCATCTCCCTTACTTCCAGCTAGTAAGGATCACATAATTCCTAACAAAGTTTTGACACAGATTCCCAATTCGGGCTTTCAGAACATATACCACGTTGCATTAAGCAAGCACTTTCTCATTTTAACTAGCAAGTTACTATGTAGGAACAAGTTTGTATAGGTATTTCAAAGATGCCCTGAACTGAGCTAAACTTGGTATGTCTCCAACTCCTAGAAATAACTTCATGCCCCATCTCCCTTACTTCCATCTAGTAAGGATCACATAATTCTTAACAAATTTTTGACATAGATTCCCAATTCGGGCATTCAGAACATGTAGCACGTTGCTTTAAGCAAGCACTTTCTCATTCTAACTAGCAAGTTACTATGTAGGAACAAGTTTGTATAGGTATTTCAAAGATGCCCAGAACTGAGCTAAACTTGGTATGTCTCCAACTCCTAGAAATAACTTCATGCCCCATCTCCCTTACTTCCAGCTAGTAAGGATCACATAATTCCTAGCAAAGTTTTGACACAGATTCCCAATTCGGGCATTCAGAACATGTAGCCCGCTGCTTTAAGCAAGCACTTTCTCATTCCAACTAGCAAGTTACTATGTAGGAACAAGTTTGTACAGGTATTTCAAAGATGTGCAGAACTGAGCTAAAGTGGGTATGTCTCCAACTCCTAGAAATAACTTCATGCCCCATCTCCCTTACTTCCATCTAGTAAGGATCACATAATTCCTAACAAAGTTTTGACACAGCTTCCCAATTCGGGCATTCAGAACATGTAGCACGTTGCTTTAAGCAAGCACTTTCTCATTCCAAGTAGCAAGTTACTATGTAGGAACAAGTTTGTACAGGTATTTCAAAGCTGCCCAGAACTGAGCTGAACTTGATATGTCCCCAACTCCTAGAAATAACTTCAGGCCCCATCTCACTTACTTCCAGCTAGTAAGGATCACATAATTTCTAACAAAGTTTTGACTCAGATTCCCAATTGGGCATTCAGAACATGTAGCCCGCTGCTTTAAGCAAGCACTTACTCATTCCATGTAGCAAGTTACTATGTAGGAACAAGTTTGTACAGGTATTTCAAAGATGCGCAGAACTGAGCTAAAGTGGGTATGTCTCCAACTCCTAGAAATAACTTCATGCCCCATCTCCCTTACTTCCATCTAGTAAGGATCACATAATTCCTAACAAAGTTTTGACACAGCTTCCCAATTCGGGCATTCAGAACATGTAGCACGTTGCTTTAAGCAAGCACTTTCTCATTCTAACTAGCAAGTTACTATGTAGGAACATGTTTGTATAGGTATTTCAAAGATGCGCTGAACTGAGCTAAACTTGGTATGTCTCCAACTCCTAGAAATAACTTCATGCCCCATCTCCCTTACTTCCAGCTAGTAAGGATCACAAAATTCCTAACAAAGTTTTGACACAGATTCCCAATTCGGGCATTCACAACATATAGCACGTTGCTGTAAGCAAGCACATTCTCATTCAAAGTTGCAAGTTACTATGTAGGAACAAGTTTGTATAGGTATTTCAAAGATGCCCAGAACTGAGCTAAACTTGGTATGTCTCCAACTCCTAGAAATAACTTCATGCCCCATCTCCCTTACTTCCATCTAGTAAGGATCACATAATTTCCAACAAAGTTTTGACACAGATTCCCAATTCGGGCATTCAGAACATATAGCACGTTGCTTTAAGCAAGAACTTTCTCATTCCAAGTAGCAAGTTACTATGTAGGAACAAGTTTGTACAGGTATTTCAAAGATGCCCAGAACTGAGCTAAACTTGATATGTCTCCAACTCCTAGAAATAACTTCATACCCCATCTCCCTTACAGGCAGCTAGTAAGGATCACAAAATTCCTAACAAAGTTTTGACACAGATTCCTAATTCGGGCATTCAGAACATATAGCACGTTGCTTTAAGCAAGCAATTTCTCATTCCAAGTAGCAACTTACTATGTAGGAACAAGTTTTTATAGGTATTTCAATGATGCCCAGAACTGAGCTAAACTTGGTATTTCCCCAACTCCTAGAAATAACTTCAGGCCCCATCTCCCTTACTTCCATCTAGTAAGGATCACATAATTTCTAACAATGTATTGACTCAGATTCCCAATTCGGGCATTCAGAACATGTAGCCCGCTGCTTTAAGCAAGCACTTTTTCATTACATGTAGCAAGGTACTATGTAGGAACAAGTTTGTACAGGTATTTCAAAGTGCGCAGAACTGAGCTAAAGTGGGTATGTCTCAAATTCCTAGATATAACTTCATGCCCCATGTCCCTTACTTCCATCTAGTAAGGATCACATAATTCCTAACAAAGTTTTGACACGGATTCCCAAATCGGGCATTCAGAACATATAGCACGTTGCTGTAAGCAAGCACATTCTCATTCAAAGTTGCAAGTTACTATGGAGAACAAGTTTGTACAGGTATTTCAAAGATGCCCAGAACTGAGCTAAACTTGATATGTCTCCAACTCCTAGAAATAACTTCATGCTCCATCTCCCTTACTTGCAGCTAGTAAGGATCACATAATTCCTAACAAAGTTTTGACACAGATTCCTAAATCGGGCATTCAGAACATATAGCACGTTGCTTTAAGCAAGCACTTTCTCATTCCAAGCAGCAAGTTACTATGTAGGAACAAGTTTGTATAGGTATTTCAAAGATGCCCAGAACTGAGCTAAAGTGGGTATGTCTCAAATTCCTAGATATAACTTCATGCCCCATGTCCCTTACTTCCATCTAGTAAGGATCACATAATTCCTAACAAAGTTTTGACACAGATTCCTAATTCGGGCATTCAGAACATATAGCACGTTGCTTTAAGCAAGCACTTTCTCATTCCAAGTAGCAAGATACTATGTAGGAACAAGTTTGTATAGGTATTTCAAAGATGCCCAGAACTGAGCTAAAGTGGGTATGTCTCAAACTCCTAGATATAACTTCATGCCCCATGTCCCTTACTTCCATCTAGTAAGGATCACATAATTCCTAACAAAGTTTTGACACAGATTCCCAATTAGGGCATTCAGAACATATAGCACGTTGCTGTAAGCAAGCACATTCTCATTCAAAGTTGCAAGTTACTATGTAGGAACAAGTTTGTACAGGTATTTCAAAGATGCCCAGAACTGAGCTAAACTTGATATGTCTCCAACTCCTAGAAATAACTTCATGCTCCATCTCCCTTACTTGCAGCTAGTAAGGATCACATAATTCCTAACAAAGTTTTGACACAGATTCCTAATTCGGGCATTCAGAACATATAGCACGTTGCTTTAAGCAAGCACTTTCTCATTCCAAGTAGCAAGTTACTATATAGGAACAAGTTTGTATAGGTATTTCAAAGATGCCCAGAACTGAGCTAAACTATGTATGTCTCCAACTCCTAGAAATAACTTCATGCCCCATCTCCCTTACTTCCAGCTAGTAAGGATCACATAATTCTTAACAAAGTTTTGACACAGATTCCCAATTCGGGCATTCACAACATATAGCACGTTGCTGTAAGCAAGCACATTCTCATTCAAAGTTGCAAGTTACTATGTAGGAACAAGTTTGTATAGGTATTTCAATGATGCCCAGAACTGAACTAAAGTGGATATGTCTCCAACTCCTAGAAATAACTTCATGCCCCATCTCCCTTTCTTCCATCTAGTAAGGATCACATAATTTCCAACAAAGTTTTGACACAGATTCCCAATTCGGGCATTCAGAACATATAGCACGTTGCTTTAAGCAAGCACTTTCTCATTCCAAGTAGCATGTTACTATGTAGGAACAAGTTTGTACAGGTATTTCAAAGCTGCCCAGAACTGAGCTGAACTTGATATGTTTCCAACTCCTAGAAATAACTTCATGCCCCATCTCCCTTACTTCCATCTAGTAAGGATCACATAATTCCTAACAAAGTTTTGAAACAGATTCCTAATTCGGGCATTCAGAACATATAGCACGTTGCTTTAAGCAAGCACTTTCTCATTCCAAGTAGCAAGTTACTATGTAGGAACAAGTTTGTATAGGTATTTCACAGATGCCCAGAACTGAGCTAAACTTGCTATGTCCCCAACTCCTAGAAATAACCTCAGGCCCCATCTCCCTTACTTCCATCTAGTAAGGATCACATAATTCCTAACAAAGTTTTGACACAGCTTCCCAATTCGGGCATTCAGATCATGTAGCACGTTGCTTTAAGCAAGCACTTTCTCATTCTAACTAGCAAGTTACTATGTAGGAACAAGTTTGTATAGGTATTTCAAAGATGCCCTGAACTGAGCTAAACTTGGTATGTGTCCAACTCCTAGAAATAACTTCATGCCCCATCTCCCTTACTTCCAGCTAGTAAGGATCACATAATTCCTAACAAAGTTTTGACACAGATTCCCAATTCGGGCTTTCAGAACATATACCACGTTGCATTAAGCAAGCACTTTCTCATTTTAACTAGCAAGTTACTATGTAGGAACAAGTTTGTATAGGTATTTCAAAGATGCCCTGAACTGAGCTAAACTTGGTATGTCTCCAACTCCTAGAAATAACTTCATGCCCCATCTCCCTTACTTCCATCTAGTAAGGATCACATAATTCTTAACAAATTTTTGACATAGATTCCCAATTCGGGCATTCAGAACATGTAGCACGTTGCTTTAAGCAAGCACTTTCTCATTCTAACTAGCAAGTTACTATGTAGGAACAAGTTTGTATAGGTATTTCAAAGATGCCCAGAACTGAGCTAAACTTGGTATGTCTCCAACTCCTAGAAATAACTTCATGCCCCATCTCCCTTACTTCCAGCTAGTAAGGATCACATAATTCCTAGCAAAGTTTTGACACAGATTCCCAATTCGGGCATTCAGAACATGTAGCCCGCTGCTTTAAGCAAGCACTTTCTCATTCCATGTAGCAAATTACTATGTAGGAACAAGTTTGTACAGGTATTTCAAAGATGCGCAGAACTGAGCTAAAGTGGGTATGTCTCCAACAACTAGAAATAACTTCATGCCCCATCTCCCTTACTTCCATCTAGTAAGGATCACATAATTCCTAACAAAGTTTTGACACAGCTTCCCAATTCGGGCATTCAGATCATGTAGCACGTTGCTTTAAGCAAGCACTTTCTCATTCTAACTAGCAAGTTACTATGTAGGAACAAGTTTGTATAGGTATGTCAAAGATGCCCTGAACTGAGCTAAACTTGGTATGTCTCCAACTCCTAGAAATAACTTCATGCCCCATCTCCCTTACTTCCAGCTAGTAAGGATCACATAATTCCTAACAAAGTTTTGACACAGATTCCCAATTCGGGCTTTCAGAACATATACCACGTTGCATTAAGCAAGCACTTTCTCATTCCAAGTAGCAAGTTACTATGTAGGAACAAGTTTTTATAGGTATTTCAATGATGCCCAGAAGTGAGCTAAAGTGGGTATGTCTCCAACTCCTGGAAATAACTTCATGCCCCATGTCTCTTACTTCCATCTAGTAAGGTTCACATAATTCCTAACAAAGTTTTGACACAGATTCCCAATTCGGGCAATCAGAACATATAGCACGTTGCTGTAAGCAAGCACATTCTCATTCAAAGTTGCAAGTTACTATGTGGGAACAAGTTTGTATAGGTTTATCAATGATGCCCAGACCTGAACTAAAGTGGGTATGTCTCCAACTCCTAGAAATAACTTCATGCTCCATCTCCCTTACTTGCAGCTAGTAAGGATCACATAATTCCTAACAAAGTTTTGACACAGATTCCTAATTCGGGCATTCACAACATATAGCACGTTGCTGTAAGCAAGCACATTCTCATTCAAAGTTGCAAGTTACTATGTAGGAACAAGTTTGTATAGGTATTTCAATGATGCCCAGAACTGAACTAAAGTGGATATGTCTCCAACTCCTAGAAATAACTTCATGCCCCATCTCCCTTTCTTCCATCTAGTAAGGATCACATAATTTCCAACAAAGTTTTGACACAGATTCCCAATTCGGGCATTCAGAACATATAGCACGTTGCTTTAAGCAAGCACTTTCTCATTCCAAGTAGCATGTTACTATGTAGGAACAAGTTTGTACAGGTATTTCAAAGCTGCCCAGAACTGAGCTGAACTTGATATGTTTCCAACTCCTAGAAATAACTTCATGCCCCATCTCCCTTACTTCCATCTAGTAAGGATCACATAATTCCTAACAAAGTTTTGAAACAGATTCCTAATTCGGGCATTCAGAACATATAGCACGTTGCTTTAAGCAAGCACTTTCTCATTCCAAGTAGCAAGTTACTATGTAGGAACAAGTTTGTATAGGTATTTCACAGATGCCCAGAACTGAGCTAAACTTGCTATGTCCCCAACTCCTAGAAATAACTTCAGGCCCCATCTCCCTTACTTCCAGCTAGTAAGGATCACATAATTTCTAACAAAGTTTTGACTCAGATTCCCAATTGGGGCATTCAGAACATGTAGCCCGCTGCTTTAAGCAAGCACTTTCTCATTCCATGTAGCAAGTTACTATGTAGGAACAAGTTTGTACAGGTATTTCAAAGATGCGCAGAACTGAGCTAAAGTGGGTATGTCTCCAACTCCTAGAAATAACTTCATGCCCCATCTCCCTTACTTCCATCTAGTAAGGATCACATAATTCCTAACAAAGTTTTGACACAGCTTCCCAATTCGGGCATTCAGATCATGTAGCACGTTGCTTTAAGCAAGCACTTTCTCATTCTAACTAGCAAGTTACTATGTAGGAACAAGTTTGTATAGGTATTTCAAAGATGCCCTGAACTGAGCTAAACTTGGTATGTGTCCAACTCCTAGAAATAACTTCATGCCCCATCTCCCTTACTTCCAGCTAGTAAGGATCACATAATTCCTAACAAAGTTTTGACACAGATTCCCAATTCGGGCTTTCAGAACATATACCACGTTGCATTAAGCAAGCACTTTCTCATTTTAACTAGCAAGTTACTATGTAGGAACAAGTTTGTATAGGTATTTCAAAGATGCCCTGAACTGAGCTAAACTTGGTATGACTCCAACTCCTAGAAATAACTTCATGCCCCATCTCCCTTACTTCCATCTAGTAAGGATCACATAATTCTTAACAAATTTTTGACATAGATTCCCAATTCGGGCATTCAGAACATGTAGCACGTTGCTTTAAGCAAGCACTTTCTCATTCTAACTAGCAAGTTACTATGTAGGAACAAGTTTGTATAGGTATTTCAAAGATGCCCAGAACTGAGCTAAACTTGGTATGTCTCCAACTCCTAGAAATAACTTCATGCCCCATCTCCCTTACTTCCAGCTAGTAAGGATCACATAATTCCTAGCAAAGTTTTGACACAGATTCCCAATTCGGGCATTCAGAACATGTAGCCCGCTGCTTTAAGCAAGCACTTTCTCATTCCAACTAGCAAGTTACTATGTAGGAACAAGTTTGTACAGGTATTTCAAAGATGTGCAGAACTGAGCTAAAGTGGGTATGTCTCCAACTCCTAGAAATAACTTCATGCCCCATCTCCCTTACTTCCATCTAGTAAGGATCACATAATTCCTAACAAAGTTTTGACACAGCTTCCCAATTCGGGCATTCAGAACATGTAGCACGTTGCTTTAAGCAAGCACTTTCTCATTCCAAGTAGCAAGTTACTATGTAGGAACAAGTTTGTACAGGTATTTCAAAGCTGCCCAGAACTGAGCTGAACTTGATATGTCCCCAACTCCTAGAAATAACTTCAGGCCCCATCTCACTTACTTCCAGCTAGTAAGGATCACATAATTTCTAACAAAGTTTTGACTCAGATTCCCAATTCGGGCATTCAGAACATGTAGCCCGCTGCTTTAAGCAAGCACTTACTCATTCCATGTAGCAAGTTACTATGTAGGAACAAGTTTGTACAGGTATTTCAAAGATGCGCAGAACTGAGCTAAAGTGGGTATGTCTCCAACTCCTAGAAATAACTTCATGCCCCATCTCCCTTACTTCCATCTAGTAAGGATCACAT
This sequence comes from Diceros bicornis minor, assembly GCF_020826845.1. Lineage (NCBI taxonomy): Eukaryota > Metazoa > Chordata > Mammalia > Perissodactyla > Rhinocerotidae > Diceros > Diceros bicornis. Next base: position 1,819,306 of record NC_080751.1, on the reverse strand, counting down.
AATTCCTAACAAAGTTTTGACACAGCTTCCCAATTCGGGCATTCAGAACATGTAGCACGTTGCTTTAAGCAAGCACTTTCTCATTCTAACTAGCAAGTTACTATGTAGGAACAAGTTTGTATAGGTATTTCAAAGATGCGCTGAACTGAGCTAAACTTGGTATGTCTCCAACTCCTAGAAATAACTTCATGCCCCATCTCCCTTACTTCCAGCTAGTAAGGATCACAAAATTCCTAACAAAGTTTTGACACAGATTCCCAATTCGGGCATTCACAACATATAGCACGTTGCTGTAAGCAAGCACATTCTCATTCAAAGTTGCAAGTTACTATGTAGGAACAAGTTTGTATAGGTATTTCAAAGATGCCCAGAACTGAGCTAAACTTGGTATGTCTCCAACTCCTAGAAATAACTTCATGCCCCATCTCCCTTACTTCCATCTAGTAAGGATCACATAATTTCCAACAAAGTTTTGACACAGATTCCCAATTCGGGCATTCAGAACATATAGCACGTTGCTTTAAGCAAGAACTTTCTCATTCCAAGTAGCAAGTTACTATGTAGGAACAAGTTTGTACAGGTATTTCAAAGATGCCCAGAACTGAGCTAAACTTGATATGTCTCCAACTCCTAGAAATAACTTCATACCCCATCTCCCTTACAGGCAGCTAGTAAGGATCACATAATTCCTAACAAAGTTTTGACACAGATTCCTAATTCGGGCATTCAGAACATATAGCACGTTGCTTTAAGCAAGCAATTTCTCATTCCAAGTAGCAACTTACTATGTAGGAACAAGTTTTTATAGGTATTTCAATGATGCCCAGAACTGAGCTAAACTTGGTATTTCCCCAACTCCTAGAAATAACTTCAGGCCCCATCTCCCTTACTTCCATCTAGTAAGGATCACATAATTTCTAACAATGTATTGACTCAGATTCCCAATTCGGGCATTCAGAACATGTAGCCCGCTGCTTTAAGCAAGCACTTTTTCATTACATGTAGCAAGGTACTATGTAGGAACAAGTTTGTACAGGTATTTCAAAGTGCGCAGAACTGAGCTAAAGTGGGTATGTCTCAAATTCCTAGATATAACTTCATGCCCCATGTCCCTTACTTCCATCTAGTAAGGATCACATAATTCCTAACAAAGTTTTGACACGGATTCCCAAATCGGGCATTCAGAACATATAGCACGTTGCTGTAAGCAAGCACATTCTCATTCAAAGTTGCAAGTTACTATGGAGAACAAGTTTGTACAGGTATTTCAAAGATGCCCAGAACTGAGCTAAACTTGATATGTCTCCAACTCCTAGAAATAACTTCATGCTCCATCTCCCTTACTTGCAGCTAGTAAGGATCACATAATTCCTAACAAAGTTTTGACACAGATTCCTAATTCGGGCATTCAGAACATATAGCACGTTGCTTTAAGCAAGCACTTTCTCATTCCAAGTAGCAATTTACTATATAGGAACAAGTTTGTATAGGTATTTCAAAGATGCCCAGAACTGAGCTAAACTATGTATGTCTCCAACTCCTAGAAATATCTTCATGCCCCATCTCCCTTACTTCCAGCTAGTAAGGATCACATAATTCTTAACAAAGTTTTGACACAGATTCCCAATTCGGGCATTCACAACATATAGCACGTTGCTGTAAGCAAGCACATTCTCATTCAAAGTTGCAAGTTACTATGTAGGAACAAGTTTGTATAGGTATTTCAATGATGCCCAGAACTGAACTAAAGTGGATATGTCTCCAACTCCTAGAAATAACTTCATGCCCCATCTCCCTTTCTTCCATCTAGTAAGGATCACATAATTTCCAACAAAGTTTTGACACAGATTCCCAATTCGGGCATTCAGAACATATAGCACGTTGCTTTAAGCAAGCACTTTCTCATTCCAAGTAGCATGTTACTATGTAGGAACAAGTTTGTACAGGTATTTCAAAGCTGCCCAGAACTGAGCTGAACTTGATATGTTTCCAACTCCTAGAAATAACTTCATGCCCCATCTCCCTTACTTCCATCTAGTAAGGATCACATAATTCCTAACAAAGTTTTGAAACAGATTCCTAATTCGGGCATTCAGAACATATAGCACGTTGCTTTAAGCAAGCACTTTCTCATTCCAAGTAGCAAGTTACTATGTAGGAACAAGTTTGTATAGGTATTTCACAGATGCCCAGAACTGAGCTAAACTTGCTATGTCCCCAACTCCTAGAAATAACTTCAGGCCCCATCTCCCTTACTTCCAGCTAGTAAGGATCACATAATTTCTAACAAAGTTTTGACTCAGATTCCCAATTGGGGCATTCAGAACATGTAGCCCGCTGCTTTAAGCAAGCACTTTCTCATTCCATGTAGCAAGTTACTATGTAGGAACAAGTTTGTACAGGTATTTCAAAGATGCGCAGAACTGAGCTAAAGTGGGTATGTCTCCAACTCCTAGAAATAACTTCATGCCCCATCTCCCTTACTTCCATCTAGTAAGGATCACATAATTCCTAACAAAGTTTTGACACAGCTTCCCAATTCGGGCATTCAGATCATGTAGCACGTTGCTTTAAGCAAGCACTTTCTCATTCTAACTAGCAAGTTACTATGTAGGAACAAGTTTGTATAGGTATTTCAAAGATGCCCTGAACTGAGCTAAACTTGGTATGTCTCCAACTCCTAGAAATAACTTCATGCCCCATCTCCCTTACTTCCAGCTAGTAAGGATCACATAATTCCTAACAAAGTTTTGACACAGATTCCCAATTCGGGCTTTCAGAACATATACCACGTTGCATTAAGCAAGCACTTTCTCATTCCAAGTAGCAAGTTACTATGTAGGAACAAGTTTATATAGGTATTTCAATGATGCCCAGAAGTGAGCTAAAGTGGGTATGTCTCCAACTCCTGGAAATAACTTCATGCCCCATGTCTCTTACTTCCATCTAGTAAGGTTCACATAATTCCTAACAAAGTTTTGACACAGATTCCCAATTCGGGCAATCAGAACATATAGCACGTTGCTGTAAGCAAGCACATTCTCATTCAAAGTTGCAAGTTACTATGTGGGAACAAGTTTGTATAGGTTTATCAATGATGCCCAGAACTGAACTAAAGTGGGTATGTCTCCAACTCCTAGAAATAACTTCATGCTCCATCTCCCTTACTTGCAGCTAGTAAGGATCACATAATTCCTAACAAAGTTTTGACACAGATTCCTAATTCGGGCATTCAGAACATATAGCACGTTGCTGTAAGCAAGCACATTCTCATTCAAAGTTGCAAGTTACTATGTAGGAACAAGTTTGTATAGGTATTTCAATGATGCCCAGAACTGAACTAAAGTGGATATGTCTCCAACTCCTAGAAATAACTTCATGCCCCATCTCCCTTACTTCCATCTAGTAAGGATCACATAATTTCCAACAAAGTTTTGACACAGATTCCCAATTCGGGCATTCAGAACATATAGCACGTTGCTTTAAGCAAGCACTTTCTCATTCCAAGTAGCATGTTACTATGTAGGAACAAGTTTGTACAGGTATTTCAAAGCTGCCCAGAACTGAGCTGAACTTGATATGTTTCCAACTCGTAGAAATAACTTCATGCCCCATCTCCCTTACTTCCATCTAGTAAGGATCACATAATTTCTAACAAAGTTTTGACTCAGATTCCCAATTGGGGCATTCAGAACATGTAGCCCGCTGCTTTAAGCAAGCACTTTCTCATTCCATGTAGCAAGTTACTATGTAGGAACAAGTTTGTACAGGTATTTCAAAGATGCGCAGAAGTGAGCTAAAGTGGGTATGTCTCCAACTCCTAGAAATAACTTCATGCCCCATCTCCCTTACTTCCATCTAGTAAGGATCACACAATTCCTAACAAAGTTTTGACACAGCTTCCCAATTCGGGCATTCAGATCATGTAGCACGTTGCTTTAAGCAAGCACTTTCTCATTCTAACTAGCAAGTTACTATGTAGGAACAAGTTTGTATAGGTATTTCAAAGATGCCCTCAACTGAGCTAAACTTGGTATGTCTCCAACTCCTAGAAATAACTTCATGCCCCATCTCCCTTACTTCCAGCTAGTAAGGATCACATAATTCCTAACAAAGTTTTGACACAGATTCCCAATTCGGGCTTTCAGAACATATACCACGTTGCATTAAGCAAGCACTTTCTCATTCCAAGTAGCAAGTTACTATGTAGGAACAAGTTTTTATAGGTATTTCAATGATGCCCAGAAGTGAGCTAAAGTGGGTATGTCTCCAACTCCTGGAAATAACTTCATGCCCCATGTCTCTTACTTCCATCTAGTAAGGTTCACATAATTCCTAACAAAGTTTTGACACAGATTCCCAATTCGGGCAATCAGAACATATAGCACGTTGCTGTAAGCAAGCACATTCTCATTCAAAGTTGCAAGTTACTATGTGGGAACAAGTTTGTATAGGTTTATCAATGATGCCCAGAACTGAACTAAAGTGGGTATGTCTCCAACTCCTAGAAATAACTTCATGCTCCATCTCCCTTACTTGCAGCTAGTAAGGATCACATAATTCCTAACAAAGTTTTGACACAGATTCCTAATTCGGGCATTCGGAACATATAGCACGTTGCTTTAAGCAAGCACTTTCTCATTCCAAGTAGCAAGTTACTATATAGGAACAAGTTTGTATAGGTATTTCAAAGATGCCCAGAACTGAGCTAAACTTGGTATGTCTCCAACTCCTAGAAATAATTTCATGCCCCATCTCCCTTACTTCCATCTAGTAAGGATCACATAATTTCCAACAAAGTTTTGACGCAGATTCCCAATTCGGGCATTCAGAACATATAGCACGTTGCTTTAAGCAAGAACTTTCTCATTCCAAGTAGCAAGTTACTATGTAGAAACAAGTTTGTACAGGTATTTCAAAGATGCCCAGAACTGAGCTAAACTTGATATGTCTCCAACTCCTAGAAATAACTTCATGCCCCATCTCCCTTACAGGCAGCTAGTAAGGATCACATAATACCTAACAAAGTTTTGACACAGGTTCCTAATTCGGGCATTCAGAACATATAGCACGTTGCTTTAAGCAAGAACTTTCTCATTCCAAGTAGCAAGTTACTATGTAGGAACAAGTTTGTATAGGTATTACACAGATGCCCAGAACTGAGCTAAACTTGGTATGTCCCCAACTCCTAGAAATAACTTCAGGCCCCATCTCCCTTACTTCCAGCTAGTAAGGATCACATAATTCCTAACAAAGTTTTGACACAGATTCCCAATTCGGGCATTCAGAACATATAGCACGTTGCTGTAAGCAAGCACATTCTCATTCAAAGTTGCAAGTTTCTATGTAGGAACAAGTTTGTATAGGTATTTCAAAGATGCCCAGAACTGAACTAAAGTGGCTATGTCTCCAACCCCTAGAAATAACTTCATGCCCCATCTCCCTTACTTCCATCTAGTAAGGATCACATAATTCCTAACAAAGTTTTAACACAGCTTCCCAATTCGGGCATTCAGAACATGTAGCACGTTGCTTTAAGCAAGCACTTTCTCATTCTAACTAGCAAGTTACTATGTAGGAACAAGTTTGTATAGGTATTTCAAAGATGCCCTGAACTGAGCTAAACTTGGTATGTCTCCAACTCCTAGAAATAACTTCATGCCCCATCTCCCTTACTTCCAGCTAGTAAGGATCACAAAATTCCTAAAAAGTTTTGACACAGATTCCCAATTCGGGCATTCACAACATATAGCACGTTGCTGTAAGCAAGCACATTCTCATTCAAAGTTGCAAGTTACTATGTAGGAACAAGTTTGTATAGGTATTTCAAAGATGCCCAGAACTGAGCTAAACTTGGTATGTCTCCAACTCCTAGAAATAACTTCATGCCCCATCTCCCTTACTTCCATCTAGTAAGGATCACATAATTTCCAACAAAGTTTTGACACAGATTCCCAATTCGGGCATTCAGAACATATAGCACGTTGCTTTAAGCAAGAACTTTATCATTCCAAGTAGCAAGTTACTATGTAGGAACAAGTTTGTACAGGTATTTCAAAGATGCCCAGAACTGAGCTAAACTTGATATGTCTCCAACTCCTAGAAATAACTTCATACCCCATCTCCCTTACAGGCAGCTAGTAAGGATCACATAATTCCTAACAAAGTTTTGACACAGATTCCTAATTCGGGCATTCAGAACATATAGCACGTTGCTTTAAGCAAGCAATTTCTCATTCCAAGTAGCAACTTACTATGTAGGAACAAGTTTTTATAGGTATTTCAATGATGCCCAGAACTGAGCTAAACTTGGTATTTCCCCAACTCCTAGAAATAACTTCAGGCCCCATCTCCCTTACTTCCATCTAGTAAGGATCACATAATTTCTAACAAAGTATTGACTCAGATTCCCAATTCGGGAATTCAGAACATGTAGCCCGCTGCTTTAAGCAAGCACTTTTTCATTCCATGTAGCAAGGTACTATGTAGGAACAAGTTTGTACAGGTATTTCAAAGTGCGCAGAACTGAGCTAAAGTGGGTATGTCTCAAATTCCTAGATATAACTTCATGCCCCATGTCCCTTACTTCCATCTAGTAAGGATCACATAATTCCTAACAAAGTTTTGACACGGATTCCCAAATCGGGCATTCAGAACATATAGCACGTTGCTGTAAGCAAGCACATTCTCATTCAAAGTTGCAAGTTACTATGGAGGAACAAGTTTGTACAGGTATTTCAAAGATGCCCAGAACTGAGCTAAACTTGATATGTCTCCAACTCCTAGAAATAACTTCATGCTCCATCTCCCTTACTTGCAGCTAGTAAGGATCACATAATACCTAACAAACTTTTGACACAGATTCCTAAATCGGGCATTCAGAACATATAGCACGTTGCTTTAAGCAAGCACTTTCTCATTCCAAGCAGCAAGTTACTATGTAGGAACAAGTTTGTATAGGTATTTCAAAGATGCCCAGAACTGAGCTAAAGTGGGTATGTCTCAAATTCCTAGATATAACTTCATGCCCCATGTCCCTTACTTCCATTTAGTAAGGATCACATAATTCCTAACAAAGTTTTGACACAGATTCCTAATTCGGGCATTCAGAACATATAGCACGTTGCTTTAAGCAAGCACTTTCTCATTCCAAGTAGCAAGTTACTATGTAGGAACAAGTTTGTATAGGTATTTCAAAGATGCCCAGAACTGATCTAAAGTGGGTATGTCTCAATCTCCTAGATATAACTTCATGCCCCATGTCCCTTACTTCCATCTAGTAGGGATCACATAATTCCTAACAAATTTTGACACAGATTCCCAATTAGGGCATTCAGAACATATAGCACGTTGCTGTAAGCAAGCACATTCTCATTCAAAGTTGCAAGTTACTATGTAGGAACAAGTTTGTACAGGTATTTCAAAGATGCCCAGAACTGAGCTAAACTATGTATGTCTCCAACTCCTAGAAATAACTTCATGACCCATCTCCCTTACTTCCAGCTAGTAAGGATCACATAATTCTTAACAAAGTTTTGACACAGATTCCCAATTCGGGCATTCACAACATATAGCACGTTGCTGTAAGCAAGCACGTTCTCATTCAAAGTTGCAAGTTACTATGTAGGAACAAGTTTGTATAGGTATTTCAATGATGCCCAGAACTGAACTAAAGTGGATATGTCTCCAACTCCTAGAAATAACTTCATGCCCCATCTCCCTTTCTTCCATCTAGTAAGGATCACATAATTTCCAACAAAGTTTTGAAACAGATTCCTAATTCGGGCATTCAGAACATATAGCACGTTGCTTTAAGCAAGCACTTTCTCATTCCAAGTAGCAAGTTACTATGTAGGAACAAGTTTGTATAGGTATTTCACAGATGCCCAGAACTGAGCTAAACTTGCTATGTCCCCAACTCCTAGAAATAACTTCAGGCCCCATCTCCCTTACTTCCAGCTAGTAAGGATCACACAATTTCTAACAAAGTTTTGACTCAGATTCACAAATGGGGCATTCAGAACATGTAGCCCGCTGCTTTAAGCAAGCACTTTCTCATTCCATGTAGCAAGTTACTATGTAGGAACAAGTTTGTACAGGTATTTCAAAGATGCGCAGAACTGAGCTAAAGTGGGTATGTCTCCAACTCCTAGAAATAACTTCATGCCCCATCTCCCTTACTTCCATCTAGTAAGGATCACATAATTCCTAACAAAGTTTTGACACAGCTTCCCAATTCGGGCATTCAGATCATGTAGCACGTTGCTTTAAGCAAGCACTTTCTCATTCTAACTAGCAAGTTACTATGTAGGAACAAGTTTGTATAGGTATTTCAAAGATGCCCTGAACTGAGCTAAACTTGGTATGTCTCCAACTCCTAGAAATAACTTCATGCCCCATCTCCCTTACTTCCAGCTAGTAAGGATCACATATTTCCTAACAAAGTTTTGACACAGATTCCCAATTCGGGCTTTCAGAACATATACCACGTTGCATTAAGCAAGCACTTTCTCATTTTAACTAGCAAGTTACTATGTAGGAACAAGTTTGTATAGGTATTTCAAAGATGCCCTGAACTGAGCTAAACTTGGTATGTCTCCAACTCCTAGAAATAACTTCATGCCCCATCTCCCTTACTTCCATCTAGTAAGGATCACATAATTGTTAACAAATTTTTGACATAGATTCCCAATTCGGACATTCAGAACATGTAGCACGTTGCTTTAAGCAAGCACTTTCTCATTCTAACTAGCAAGTTACTATGTAGGAACAAGTTTGTATAGGTATTTCAAAGATGCCCAGAACTGAGCTAAACTTGGTATGTCTCCAACTCCTAGAAATAACTTCATGCCCCATCTCCCTTACTTCCAGCTAGTAAGGATCACATAATTCCTAGCAAAGTTTTGACACAGATTCCCAATTCGGGCATTCACAACATATAGCACGTTGCTGTAAGCAAGCACATTCTCATTCAAAGTTGCAAGTTACTATGTAGGAACAAGTTTGTATAGGTATTTCAAAGATGCCCAGAACTGAGCTAAACTTGGTATGTCTCCAACTCCTAGAAATAACTTCATGCCCCATCTCCCTTACTTCCATCTAGTAAGGATCACATAATTTCCAACAAAGTTTTGACACAGATTCCCAATTCGGGCATTCAGAACATATAGCACGTTGCTTTAAGCAAGCACTTTCTCATTCCAAGTAGCAAGTTACTATGTAGGAACAAGTTTGTACAGGTATTTCAAAGCTGCCCAGAACTGAGCTGAACTTGATATGTTTCCAACTCCTAGAAATAACTTCATGCCCCATCTCACTTACAGGCAGGTAGTAAGGATCACATAATTCCTAACAAAGTTTTGACACAGATTCCTAATTCGGGCATTCAGAACATATAGCACGTTGCTTTAAGCAAGCACTTTCTCATTCCAAGTAGCAAGTTACTATGTAGGAACAAGTTTGTATAGGTATTTCACAGATGCCCAGAACTGAGCTAAACTTGCTATGTCCCCAACTCCTAGAAATAACTTCAGGCCCCATCTCCCTTACTTCCAGCTAGTAAGGATCACATAATTTCTAACAAAGTTTTGACACAGCTTCCCAATTCGGGCATTCAGAACATGTAGCCCGCTGCTTTAAGCAAGCACTTTCTCATTCCAACTAGCAAGTTACTATGTAGGAACAAGTTTGTACAGGTATTTCAAAGATGTGCAGAACTGAGCTAAAGTGGGTATGTCCCCAACTCCTAGAAATAACTTCATGCCCCATCTCCCTTACTTCCAGCTAGTAAGGATCACATAATTCCTAACAAAGTTTTGACACAGATTCCCAATTCGGGCTTTCAGAACATATACCACGTTGCATTAAGCAAGCACTTTCTCATTCCAAGTAGCAAGTTACTATGTAGGAACAAGTTTTTATAGGTATTTCAATGATGCCCAGAAGTGAGCTAAAGTGGGTATGTCTCCAACTCCTGGAAATAACTTCATGCCCCATGTCTCTTACTTCCATCTAGTAAGGTTCACATAATTCCTAACAAAGTTTTGACACAGATTCCCAATTCGGGCAATCAGAACATATAGCACGTTGCTGTAAGCAAGCACATTCTCATTCAAAGTTGCAAGTTACTATGTGGGAACAAGTTTGTATAGGTTTATCAATGATGCCCAGAACTGAACTAAAGTGGGTATGTCTCCAACTCCTAGAAATAACTTCATGCTCCATCTCCCTTACTTGCAGCTAGTAAGGATCACATAATTCCTAACAAAGTTTTGACACAGATTCCTAATTCGGGCATTCGGAACATATAGCACGTTGCTTTAAGCAAGCACTTTCTCATTCCAAGTAGCAAGTTACTATATAGGAACAAGTTTGTATAGGTATTTCAAAGATGCCCAGAACTGAGCTAAACTTGATATGTCTCCAACTCCTAGAAATAATTTCATGCCCCATCTCCCTTACTTCCATCTAGTAAGGATCACATAATTTCCAACAAAGTTTTGACGCAGATTCCCAATTCGGGCATTCAGAACATATAGCACGTTGCTTTAAGCAAGAACTTTCTCATTCCAAGTAGCAAGTTACTATGTAGAAACAAGTTTGTACAGGTATTTCAAAGATGCCCAGAACTGAGCTAAACTTGATATGTCTCCAACTCCTAGAAATAACTTCATGCCCCATCTCCCTTACAGGCAGCTAGTAAGGATCACATAATACCTAACAAAGTTTTGACACAGGTTCCTAATTCGGGCATTCAGAACATATAGCACGTTGCTTTAAGCAAGAACTTTCTCATTCCAAGTAGCAAGTTACTATGTAGGAACAAGTTTGTATAGGTATTACACAGATGCCCAGAACTGAGCTAAACTTGGTATGTCCCCAACTCCTAGAAATAACTTCAGGCCCCATCTCCCTTACTTCCAGCTAGTAAGGATCACATAATTCCTAACAAAGTTTTGACACAGATTCCCAATTCGGGCATTCAGAACATATAGCACGTTGCTGTAAGCAAGCACATTCTCATTCAAAGTTGCAAGTTACTATGTAGGAACAAGTTTGTATAGGTATTTCAAAGATGCCCAGAACTGAACTAAAGTGGCTATGTCTCCAACCCCTAGAAATAACTTCATGCCCCATCTCCCTTACTTCCATCTAGTAAGGATCACATAATTCCTAACAAAGTTTTGACACAGATTCCCAATTCGGGCATTCAGAACATATAGCACGTTGCTTTAAGCAAGCACTTTCTCATTCCAAGTAGCATGTTACTATGTAGGAACAAGTTTGTACAGGTATTTCAAAGATGCCCAGAACTGAGCTAAACTTGATATGTCTCCAACTCCTAGATATAACTTCATGCCCCATCTCCCTTACTTCCATCTAGTAAGGATCACATAATTCCTAACAAAGTTTTGACACAGATTCCTAATTCGGGCATTCAGAACATATAGCACGTTGCATTAAGCAAGCACTTTCTCATTCCAAGTAGCAAGTTACTATGTAGGAACAAGTTTGTATAGGTATTTCAATGATGCCCAGAAGTGAGCTAAAGTGGGTATGTCTCCAACTCCTAGAAATAACTTCATGCCCCATGTCTCTTACTTCCATCTAGTAAGGATCACATAATTCCTAACAAAGTTTTGACACAGATTCCCAATTCGGGCAATCAGAACATATAGCACGTTGCTGTAAGCAAGCACATTCTCATTCAAAGTTGCAAGTTACTATGTGGGAACAAGTTTGTATAGGTATTTCAATGATGCCCAGAACTGAACTAAAGTGGGTATGTCTCCAACTCCTAGAAATAACTTCATGCTCCATCTCCCTTACTTGCAGCTAGTAAGGATCACATAATTCCTAACAAAGTTTTGACACAGATTCCTAATTCGGGCATTCGGAACATATAGCACGTTGCTTTAAGCAAGCACTTTCTCATTCCAAGTAGCAAGTTACTATATAGGAACAAGTTTGTATAGGTATTTCAAAGATGCCCAGAACTGAGCTAAACTTGATATGTCTCCAACTCCTAGAAATAATTTCATGCCCCATCTCCCTTACTTCCATCTAGTAAGGATCACATAATTTCCAACAAAGTTTTGACGCAGATTCCCAATTCGGGCATTCAGAACATATAGCACGTTGCTTTAAGCAAGAACTTTCTCATTCCAAGTAGCAAGTTACTATGTAGAAACAAGTTTGTACAGGTATTTCAAAGATGCCCAGAACTGAGCTAAACTTGATATGTCTCCAACTCCTAGAAATAACTTCATGCCCCATCTCCCTTACAGGCAGCTAGTAAGGATCACATAATACCTAACAAAGTTTTGACACAGGTTCCTAATTCGGGCATTCAGAACATATAGCACGTTGCTTTAAGCAAGAACTTTCTCATTCCAAGTAGCAAGTTACTATGTAGGAACAAGTTTGTATAGGTATTACACAGATGCCCAGAACTGAGCTAAACTTGGTATGTCCCCAACTCCTAGAAATAACTTCAGGCCCCATCTCCCTTACTTCCAGCTAGTAAGGATCACATAATTCCTAACAAAGTTTTGACACAGATTCCCAATTCGGGCATTCAGAACATATAGCACGTTGCTGTAAGCAAGCACATTCTCATTCAAAGTTGCAAGTTACTATGTAGGAACAAGTTTGTATAGGTATTTCAAAGATGCCCAGAACTGAACTAAAGTGGCTATGTCTCCAACCCCTAGAAATAACTTCATGCCCCATCTCCCTTACTTCCATCTAGTAAGGATCACATAATTCCTAACAAAGTTTTGACACAGATTCCCAATTCGGGCATTCAGAACATATAGCACGTTGCTTTAAGCAAGCACTTTCTCATTCCAAGTAGCATGTTACTATGTAGGAACAAGTTTGTACAGGTATTTCAAAGATGCCCAGAACTGAGCTAAACTTGATATGTCTCCAACTCCTAGATATAACTTCATGCCCCATCTCCCTTACTTCCATCTAGTAAGGATCACATAATTCCTAACAAAGTTTTGACACAGATTCCTAATTCGGGCATTCAGAACATATAGCACGTTGCATTAAGCAAGCACTTTCTCATTCCAAGTAGCAAGTTACTATGTAGGAACAAGTTTGTATAGGTATTTCAATGATGCCCAGAAGTGAGCTAAAGTGGGTATGTCTCCAACTCCTAGAAATAACTTCATGCCCCATGTCTCTTACTTCCATCTAGTAAGGATCACATAATTCCTAACAAAGTTTTGACACAGATTCCCAATTCGGGCAATCAGAACATATAGCACGTTGCTGTAAGCAAGCACATTCTCATTCAAAGTTGCAAGTTACTATGTGGGAACAAGTTTGTATAGGTATTTCAATGATGCCCAGAACTGAACTAAAGTGGGTATGTCTCCAACTCCTAGAAATAACTTCATGCCCCATCTCCCTTACTTGCAGCTAGTAAGGATCACATAATTCCTAACAAGGTTTTGACACAGATTCCTAATTCAGGCATTCAGAACATATAGCACGTTGCTTTAAGCAAGCACTTTCTCATTCCAAGTAGCAAGTTACTATATAGGAACAAGTTTGTATAGGTATTTCAAAGATGCCCAGAACTGAGCTAAACTTGGTATGTCTCCAACTCCTAGAAATAACTTCATGCCCCATCTCCCTTACTTCCAGCTACTAAGGATCACATAATTTCTAACAAAGTTTTGACACAGATTCCCAATTCAGGCATTCACAACATATAGCACGTTGCTGTAAGCAAGCACATTCTCATTCAAAGTTGCAAGTTACTATGTAGGAACAATTTTGTATAGGTATTTCAAAGATGCCCAGAACTGAGCTAAACTTGGTATGTCTCCAATTCCTAGAAATAACTTCATGCCCCATCTCCCTTACTTCCATCTAGTAAGGATCACATAATACCTAACAAAGTTTTGACACAGATTCCTAATTCGGGCATTCAGAACATATAGCACGTTGCTTTAAGCAAGCACTTTCTCATTCCAAGTAGCAAGTTACTATGTAGGAACAAGTTTGTATAGGTATTTCAAAGATGCGCAGAACTGAGCTAAAGTGGGTATGTCTCAAACTCCTTGAAATATCTTCATGCCCCATCTCCCTTACTTCCATCTAGTAAGGATCACATAATTCCTAACAAAGTTTTGACACAGATTCCCAATTCGGGCATTCAGAACATGTAGCACGTTGCTTTAAGCAAGCACTTTCTCATTCCAAGTAGCAAGTTACTATATAGGAACAAGTTTGTATAGGTATTTCAAAGATGCCCAGAACTGAGCTAAACTATGTATGTATTCAACTCTTAGAAATAACTTCATGCCCCAACTCCCTACTTCCAGCTAGTAAGGATCACATAATTCCTAACAAAGTTTTGACACAGATTCCCAATTCGGGCATTCAGAACATATAGCACGTTGCTGTAAGCAAGGACATTCTCATTCAAAGTTGCAAGTTACTATGTAGGAACAAGTTTGTATAGGTATTTCAAAGATGCCCAGAACTGAACTAAAGTGGCTATGTCTCCGCCCCTAGAAATAACTTCATGCCCCATCTCCCTTACTTCCATCTAGTAAGGATCACATAATTACTAACAAAGTTTTGACACAGATTACCAATTAGGGCATTCAGAACATGTGGCCCGTTGCTTTAAGCAAGCACTTTCTCATTCCAAGTAGCAAGTTACTATGTAGGAACAAGTTTGTACAGGTATTTCAAAGATGCCCAGAACTGAGCTAAAGTGGGTATGTACCCAACTCCTAGAAATTACTTCATGCCCCATCTCCCTTACTTCCATCTAGTAAGGATGACATAATTCCTAACAAAGTTTTGACACAGATTCCAAATTCGAGAATTCACAACAAATATCCCGTTGCTGTAAGCGAGCACATTCTCATTAAAAGTTGCAAGTTACTATGTAGGAACAAGTTTGTATAGGTATTTCAAAGATGCCCAGAACTGAGTTAAACTATGTATGTCTCCAACTCCTAGAAATAACTTCATTCTCCATCTCCCTTACTTCCAGCTAGAACGGATCACATAATTCCTAACAACGTTTTGACACAGATTCCCTATTCGGGCATTAAGAACATGTAGCACCTTGCTGTAAACAAGCACATTCTCATTCAATGTTGCAAGGTACTATGTAGGAACAAGTTTGTATAGGTATTTCAAAGATGCCCAGAACTGAGCTAAACTTGGTATGTCTCCAACTCCTAGAAATATCTTCATGACCCATCTCCCTTACTTCCAGCTGGTAAGGATCACATAATTCCTAACAATGTTTTGACACAGATTCCCAATTCGGGCATTCACAACATACAGCACGTTGCTGTAAGCAAGTACATTCTCATTAAGAGTTGGAAGTTACTATGTAGGAACAAGTTTGTATAGGTATTTCAAAGATGCCCAGAACTGAGCTAAACTTGGTATGTCTCCAACTGCTAGAAAGAACTTCATGCCCCATATCCCTTACTTCCAGCTAGAACGGATCACATAATTCCTAACAAAGTTTTGACACAGATTCCCAATTCTGGCATTCAGAACACATAGCACGTTGCTGTAAGCAAGCATATTCTCATTCAAAGTTGCAAGTTACTATGTAGGAACAAGTTTGTGTAGGTATTTCAAAGATGCCCAGAACTGAGCTAAAGTGGGTATGTCTCCAACTCCTAGAAATAACTTCATGCCCCATCTCCCTTACTTCCATCTAGAAAGGATCATATTATTTCTAACAAAGTTTCGACACAGATTCCCAATTCGGGCATTCAGAACATGTAGCCCGTTGCTTTAAGCAAGCACTTTCTCATTCCAAGTAGCAATATACTATGTAGGAACAAGTTTGTATAGGTATTTCAAAGAAGCCCAGAACTGAGCTAAAGTGGGTATGTCTCCAACTCCTAGAAATAACTTCATGCCCCATCTCCCTTACTTCCATCTAGTAAGGATCACATAATTTCGAACAATGTTTTGACACAGATTCCCATTTCGGGCATTCAGAATATGTAGCCCGTTGCTCTAAGCAAGCACTTTCTCATTCCAAGTAGCAAGTTACTATGTAGGAACAAGTTTGTATAGGTATTTCAAAGATGCCCAGAACTGAGCTAAAGTGGGTATGTCTCCAACTCCTAGAAATAACTTCATGCCCCATCTCCCTTACTTCCAGATAGTAAGGATCACAGAATTCCTAACAAAGTTTTGACACAGATTCACAATTCCGGCATTCAGAACATGTAGCACGTTGCTGTAAGCAAGCGCATTCTCATTCAAAGTTGCAAGTTACTATGTAGGAACAAGTTTGTATAGGTATTTCAAATATGCCCAGAACTGAGCTAAAGTGGGTATGTCGCCAACTCCTAGAAATAAATTCATGCCTCATCTCCCTTACTTCCATCTAGTAAGGATCACATAATTTCTAACAAAGTTTTGACACAGATTCCCAAATCGGGCATTCAGAACATATAGCCCGTTGCTTTAAGCAAGCACTTTCTCATTCCAAGAAGCAAGTTACTATGTAGCAACAAGTTTGTACAGGTATTTCAAAGATGCCCAGAACTGAGCTAAAGTGGGTATGTCCCCAACTCCTAGAAATAACTTCATGCCCCATCTCCCTTACTTCCATCTAGTAAGGATGACATAATTCCTAACAAAGTTTTGACACAGATTCCCAATTCGGGCATTCACAACATATAGCACGTTAGTGTAAGCAAGCATATTCTCATTCAAAGTTGCAAGTTACTATGTAGGAACAAGTTTGTATAGGTATTTCAAAGATTCCCAGAACTGAGTTAAACTATGTATGTCTCCAACTCCTAGATATAAGTTCATGCTGCATCTCCCTTACTTCCAGCTAGTAAGGATCACAGAATTCCTAACAAAGATTTGACACAGATTCCCAATTCGGGCATTCAGAACATGTAGCACGTTGCTGTAAACAAGCACATTCTCATTCAAAGTTGCAAGTTAGTATGTAGGAACAAGTTTGTATAGGTATTTCAAAGATGCCCAGAACTGAGCTAAACTTGGTATGTCTCCAACACGTAAAAATAACTTCATGCCCCATCTCCCTTACTTCCAGCTAGTAAGGATCACATAATTTCTAACAAAGATTTGACACAGTTTCCCAATTCGGGCATTAAGAACATGTATCCCGTTGGTTTAAGCAAGCACTTTCTCATTCCAAGTAGCAAGTTACTATGTAGGAACAAGTTTGTACTGGTATTTCAAAGATGCCCAGAACTGAGCTAACTTGGTATGTCTCCAACTCCTAGAAATAACTTCAGGCCCCATCTCCCTTACTTCCATCTAGTAACGATCACATAATTCCTAACAAAGATTTGACACAGATTCCCAATTCGGGCATTCAGAACATGTAGCACGTTGCTTTAAGCAAGCACTTTCTCATTCCAAGTAGCAAGTTACTATGTAGGAACAAGTTTGTATAGGTATTTCAAAGATGCCCAGAACTGAGCTAAACTTGGTATGTCTCCAACACCTAGAAATAACTTCAGGCCCCATCTCCTTTACTTCCATCTAGTAAGGATCACATAATTTCTAACAAAGATTTGACACAGATTCCCAATTCGGGCATTCAGAACATGTAGCCCGTTGCTTTAAGCAAGCACTTTCTCATTCCAACTAGCAACTTACTATGTAGGAACAAGTTTGTATAGGTATTTCAAAGATGCCCAGAACTGAGCTAAAGTGGGTATGTCTCCAACTCCTAGAAATAACTTCATGCCCCATCTCTCTTACTTCCATCTAGTAAGGATCACAGAATTCCTAACAAAGTTTTGACACAGATTCCCAATTCGGGCATTGAGAACATATAGCACGTTGGTTTAATAAAGCACTTTCTCATTCCAAGTAGCAAGTTACTATGTAGGAACAAGTTTGTATACGTATTTCCAAGATGCCCAGAATTGAGCTAAGGTGGGTATGTCTCCAACTCATAGAAATAACTTCATGCCCCATCTCCCTTACTTCCAGCTAGTAAGAATCACAGAAATCCTAACAAAATTTGACACAGATTCCCAATACGGGCATTCAGAAAATATACCACGTTGCTGTAAACAAGCACTTTCTCATTCAAAGTTGCAAGTTACTATGTAGGAACAAGTTTGTATAGGTATTTCAAAGAAGGCCAGAACTGAGCTAAACTTGTTATGTCTCCAACTCCTAGAAATATCTTCATGCCCCATCTCCCTTACTTCCATCTAGTAAGGATCACATAATTCCTAACAAAGTTTTGACACAGATTCCCAATTCTGGCATTCAGAACATGTAGCACGTTGCTTTAAGCAAGCACTTTCTCATTCCAACTAGCAAGTTACTATGTAGGAACAAGTTTGTATAGGTATTTCAAAGATGCCCAGAACTGAGCTAAACTTGGTATGTCTCCAACTCCTAGAAATAACTTCATGCCACATCTCCCTTACTTCCATCTAGTAAGGATCACATAATTTCTAACAAAGTTTTGACACAGATTCCCAATTCGGGCATTCAGAACATGTAGCCCGTTGCTTTAAGCAAGCACTTTCTCATTCCAAGTAGCAAGTTACTATGTAGGAACAAGTTTGTACAGGTATTTCAAAGATGGTCAGAACTGAGCTAAAGTGGGTATGTCTCCAACTCCTAGAAATAACTTCATGCCCCATCTCCCTTACTTCCATCTAGTAAGAATGACAGAATTCCTAACAAAGATTTGACACAGATCCCCATTCGGGCATTCACAACATATAGCACGTTGCTGTAAGCAAGCACATTCTCATTCAAAGTTGCAAGTTACTATGTAGGAACAAGTTTGTAAAGGTATTTCAAAGATGCCCAGAACTGAGCTAAACTTGGTATGTCTCCAACTCCTAGAAATAACTTCAAGCCCCTTCTTCCTTACTTCCAGCTAGTAAGGATCACATAATTCCTAACAAAGTTTTGACACAGATTCCCAATTCGGGCATTCAGAACATATAGCACGTTGCTGTGAGCAAGCACATTCTCATTCAAAGTTGCAAGTTACTATGTAAGAACAAGTTTGTATAGGCATTTCAAAGATGCCCAGAACTGAGCTAAACTTGGTATATCTCCAACTCCTAGAAATAACTTCATGCCCCATCTCCCTTACTTCCATCTAGTAAGGATCACATAATTTCTAACAAAAATTTGACACAGATTCCCAATTCGGGCATTCAGAACATGTAGCCCGTTGCTTTAAGCAAGCACTTTCTCATTCAAAGTTGCAAGTTACTATGTAGGAACAAGTTTGTATAGGTATTTTAAAGATGCCCAGAACTGAGTTAAACTATGTATGCTTGCAACTCCTAGATATAACTTCATGCTCCATCTCCCTTACTTAATGCTAGTAAGTATCACATAATTCCTAACAATGTTTTGACACAGATTCTCAATTCGGGCATTCAGAACATGTAGCACGTTGCTTTAAGCAAGCACTTTCTCATTCCAAGTAGCAAGTTACTATGTAGAAACAAGTTTGTATAGGTATTTCAAAGATGCCCAGAACTGAACTAAAGTGGCTATGTCTCCAACCCCTAGAAATAACTTCATGCCCCATGTCCCTTACTTCCATCTAGTAAGGATCACATAATTACTAACAAAGTTTTGACACAGATTCCCAATTCGGGCATTCACAACATATAGCACGTTGCTGTAAGCAAGCGCATTCTCATTCAAAGTTGCAAGTCACATGTAGGAACAAGTTTGTATAGGTATATCAAATATTCCCAGAACTGAGCTAAACTTGGTATGTCTCCAACTCCTAGAAATAACTTCATGCCCCATCTCACTTACTTCCATCTAGTAAGGATCACATAATTTCTAACAAAGTTTTGACTCAGATTCCGAATTCGGGCATTCAGAACATGTAGCCCGCTGCTTTAAGCAAGCACTTTCTCATTCAAAGTTGCAAGTTACTATGTAGGAACAAGGTTGTACAGGTATTTCAAAGATGGTCAGAACTGAGCTAAAGTGGGTATGTCTCCAACTCCTAGAAATAACTTCATGCCCCATCTCCCTTACTTCCATCTAGTAAGAATGACAGAATTCCTAACAAAGTTTTGACACAGATCCCCATTCGGGCATTCACAACATATAGCACGTTGCTGTAAGCAAGCACATTCTCATTCAAAGTTGCAAGTTACTATGTAGGAACAAGTTTCTATAGGTATTTGTAAGATGCCCAGAACTGAACTAAAGTGGGTATATCTCCAACTCCTAGAAATAACTTCAGGCCCCATTTCCCTTACTTCCATCTAGTAAGGATCACATAATTTCTAACAAAGTTTTGACTCAGATTGCCAATTCGGGCGTTCAGAAAATGTAGCCCCTTGCTTTAAGCAAGCACTGTCTCATTCTAAGTAGCAAGTTACTATGTAGGAACAAGTTTCTACAGGTATTTCAAAGATGCGCAGAACTGAGCTAAAGTGGGTATGTCTCCAACTCCTAGAAATAACTTCATGCCCCATCTCCCTTACTTCCATCTAGTAAGGATCACATAATCCCTAACAAAGTTTTGACACAGATTCCCAATTCTGGCATTCAGAACATGTAGCAAGTTGCTTTAAGCAAGCACTTTCTCATTCCAACTAGCAAGTTACTATGTAGGAACAAGTTTGTATAGGTATTTCAAAGATGCCCAGTACTGAGCTAAACTTGGTATGTCTCCAACTCCTAGAAATAACTTCATGCCCCATCTCCCTTACTTCCATCTAGTAAGGATCACATAATTTCTAACAAAGTTTTGACACAGATTCCCAATTCGCGCATTCAGAACATGAAGCCCGTTGCTTTAAGCAAGCACTTTCTCATTCCAAGTAGCAAGTTACTATGTAGGAACAAGTTTGTACAGGTATTTCAAAGATGCCCAGAACTGAGCTAAAGTGGGTATGTCTCCAACTCCTAGAAATAACTTCATGCCCCATCTCCCTTACTTCCTTGTAGTAAGGATGACAGAATTCCTAACAAAGTTTTGACACAGATCCCCATTCGGGCATTCACAACATATAGCACGTTGCTGTAAGCAAGCACATTCTCACTCAAAGTTGCAAGTTACTATGTAGGAACAAGTTTGTATAGGTATTTCAAAGATGCCCAGAACTGAGTTCAACTATGTATGTCTCCAACTCCTAGAAATA
This sequence comes from Diceros bicornis minor, assembly GCF_020826845.1. Classification (NCBI taxonomy): domain Eukaryota; kingdom Metazoa; phylum Chordata; class Mammalia; order Perissodactyla; family Rhinocerotidae; genus Diceros; species Diceros bicornis. The sequence goes on along the minus strand of NC_080751.1, from coordinate 1,798,160 downwards.
ACTTCATGCCCCATCTCCCTTACTTCCAGCTATTAAGGATCACATAATTCCTAACAAAGTTTTGACACAGTTTCCCAATTCGGGAATTCAGAACATATAGCACGTTGCTGTAAGCAAGCACATTCTCATTCAAAGTTGCAAGTTACTATGTAGGAACAAGTTTGTAAAGGTATTTCAAAGATGCCCAGAACTGAGCTAAACTTGGTATGTCTCCAACTCCTAGAAATAACTTCAAGCCCCTTCTTCCTTACTTCCAGCTAGTAAGGATCTCATAATTCCTAACAAAGTTTTGACACAGATTCCCAATTCGGGCATTCAGAACATATAGCACGTTGCTGTGAGCAAGCACATTCTCATTCAAAATTGCAAGTTACTATGTAAGAACAAGTTTGTATAGGCATTTCAAAGATGCCCAGAACTGAGCTAAACTTGGTATATCTCCAACTCCTAGAAATAACTTCATGCCCCATCTCCCTTACTTCCATCTAGTAAGGATCACATAATTCCTAACAAAAATTTGACACAGATTCCCAATTCGGGCATTCAGAACATGTAGCCCGTTGCTTTAAGCAAGCACTTTCTCATTCAAAGTTGCAAGTTACTATGTAGGAACAAGTTTGTATAGGTATTTTAAAGATGCCCAGAACTGAGTTAAACTATGTATGTTTGCAACTCCTAGATATAACTTCATGCTCCATCTCCCTTACTTCCAGCTAGTAAGGATCACATAATTAATAACAAATTTTTGACACAGACTCCCAATTCGGGCATTCAGAACATGTAGCACGTTGCTGTAAGCAAGCACATTCTCATTCCAAGTAGCAAGTTACTATGTAGGAAGAAGTTTGTATAGGTATTTCAAAGATGCCCAGAACTGAGCTAAACTTGGTATGTCTCCAACTCCTAGAAATAGCTTCATGCCCCATCTCCCTTACTTCCATTTAGTAAGGATCACATAATTTCTAACAAAGTTTTGACACAGATTCCCAATTCGGGCAGTCAGAACATGTAGCCCCTTCCTTTAAGCAAGCACTTTCTCATTCCAACTAGCAAGATACTATGTAGGAACAAGTTTGTACAGGTATTTCAAAGATGCCCAGAACTGAGCTAAAGTGGGTATGTCTCCAACTCCTAGAAATAACTTCATGCCCCATCTCCCTTACTTCCATCTAGTAAGGATGACATAATTCCTAACAAAGTTTTGACACAGATTCCCAATTCGGGCATTCACAACATATAGCACGTTGCAGTAAGCAAGCACATTCTCATTCAAAGTTGCAAGTTACTATGTAGGAACAAGTTTGTATAGGTATTTCAAAGATGCCCAGAACTGAGCTAAACTTGGTATTTCTCCAACTCCTAGAAATAGCTTCATGCCCCATCTCCCTTACTTCCATTTAGTAAGGATCACATAATTTCTAACAAAGTTTTGACACAGATTCCCAATTCGGGCATTCAGAATATGTAGCCCGTTGCTTTAAGCAAGCACTTTCTCATTCCAAGTAGCAAGTTACTATGCAGGAACAAATTTGTACAGGTATTTCAAAGATGCCCAGAACTGAGCTAAAGTGGGTATGTCTCCAACTCCTAGAAATAACTTCATGCCCCATCTCCCTTACTTCCATCTAGTAAGGATCACATAATTCCTAACAAAGTTTTGACACAGATTCCCTATTCGGGCATTCAGAACATATAGCTCGTTGCTGTAAGCAAGCACATTCTCATTCAAAGTTGCAAGTTACTATGTAGGAACAAGTATGTAGAGGTATTTCAAAGATGCCCAGAACTGAGCTAAACTATGTATGTCTCCAACTCCTAGAAATAACTTCATGCCCCTTCTCCCTTACTTCCAGCTAATAAGGATCACATAATTTCTAACAAAGTTTTGACACAGATTCCCAATTCGGTCATTCAGAACATGTAGCTCGTTGCTTTAAGCATGCACTTTCTCATTCCAAGTAGTAAGTTACTATGTAGGAACAAGTTTGTACAGGTATTTCAAAGATGCCCAGAACTGAGCTAAAGAGGGTATGTCTCCAACTCCTAGAAATAACTTCATGCCCCATCTCCCTTACTTCCATCTAATAAGGTGACGTAATTCCTAACAAAATTTTGACACAGATTCCCAATTCAGGCATTCACAACATATAGCACGTTGCTGTAAGCAAGCACATTCTCATTCAAAGTTGCAAGTTACTATGTAGGAACAAGTTTGTATAGGTATTTCAAAGATACCCAGAACTGAGCTAAACTGTGTATGTCTCCAACTCCTAGAAATCACTTCATGCCCCATCTCCCTTTCTTCCAGCTAGTAAGGATCACAAAATTCCTAACAAAATTTTGACACAGATTCCCAATTCGGGCATTCAGAACATGTAGCACGTTGCTGTAAGCAAGCACATTCTCATTCAAAGATGCAAGTTACTATGTAGGAACAAGTTTGTATGGGTAATTCAAAGATGCCCAGAACTGAGCTAACCTTGGTATGTCTCCAACTCCTAGAAATAACTTCATACCCCATCTCCCTTAACTCCAGCTAGTAAGGATCACATAATTCCTAACAAAATTTTGACACAGATTCCCAAATCGGGCATTCAGAACATATAGCACGTTGCTTTAAGCAAGCACATTCTCATTCAAAGTTGCAAGTTACTATGTAGGAACAAGTTTGTACAGGTATTTCAAAAATGACCAGAACTGAGCTAAACTTGGTATGGCTCCAACTCCTAGAAATAACTTCAAGCCCCATCTCCCTTACTTCCGTCTAGTAAGGATCACATAATTCCTAACAATGTTTTGACACAGATTCCCAATTCGGGCATTCAGAACATATAGCACGTTGCTGTAAGCAAGCACATTCTCATTCACAGTTGCAAGTTACTATGTAGGAACAAGTTTGTATAGGTATTTCAAAGATGCCCAGAACTGAGCTAAACTTGGTATGTCTCCAAGTGCTAGAAAGAACTTCATGCCCCATCTCCCTTACTTCCAGCTAGTAAGGATCACATAATTCCTAACAAAGTTTTGACACATATTCCCAATTCTGGCATTCAGAACACATAGCACGTTGCTGTAAGCAAGCACATTCTCATTCAAAGTTGCAAGTTACTATGTAGGAACAAGTTTGTATAGGTATTTCAAAGATGCCCAGAACTGAGCTAAACTTGGTATGTCTCCAACTCCTAGAAATAGCTTCATGCCCCATCTCCCTTACTTCCATATAGTAATGATCACATAATTTCTAACAAAGTTTTGACACAGATTCCCAATTCGGGCATTCAGAATATGTAGCCCGTTGCTTTAAGCAAGCACTTTCTCCTTCCAAGTAGCAAGTTACTATGTAGGAACAAATTTGTACAGGTATTTCAAAGATGCCCAGAACTGAGCTAAAGTGGGTATGTCTCCAACTCCTAGAAATAACTTCATGCCCCATCTCCCTTACTTCCATCTAGTAAGGATCACATATTTCCTAACAAAGTTTTGACACAGATTCTCAATTCGGGCATTCAGAACATACAGCTCGTTGCTGTAAGCAAGCACATTCTCATTCAAAGTTGCAAGTTACTATGTAGGAACAAGTTTGTATAGGTATTTCAAAGATGCCCAGAACTGAGCTAAACTATGTATGTCTCCAACTCCTAGAAATAACTTCATGCCCCTTCTCCCTTACTTCCAGCTAATAAGGATCACATAATTTCTAAAAAAGTTTTGACACAGATTCCCAATTCGGTCATTCAGAACATGTAGCCCGTTGCTTTAATCAAGCACTTTCTCATTCCAAGTAGTAAGTTACTATGTAGGAACAAGATTGTACAGGTATTTCAAAGATGCCCAGAATTGAGCTAAAGAGGGTATGTCTCCAACTCCTAGAAATAACTTCATGCCCCATCTCCCTTACTTCCGTCTAGTAAGGATCACATAATTCCTAACAATGTTTTGACACAGATTCCCAATTCGGGCATTCAGAATATTTAGCCCGTTGCTTTAAGCAAGCACTTTCTCATTCCAAGTAGCAAGTTACTATGTAGGAACAAATTTGTACAGGTATTTCAAAGATGCCCAGAACTGAGCTAAAGTGGGTATGTCTCCAACTCCTAGAAATAACTTCATGCCCCATCTCCCTTACTTCCATCTAGTAAGGATCACATAATTCCTAACAAAGTTTTGACACAGATTCTCAATTCGGTCATTCAGAACATATAGCTCGTTGCTGTAAGCAAGCACATTCTCATTCAAAGTTGCAAGTTACTATGTAGGAACAAGTTTGTATAGGTATTTCAAAGATGCCCAGAATTGAGCTAAACTATGTATGTCTCCAACTCCTAGAAATAACTTCATGCCCCTTCTCCCTTACTTCCAGCTAATAAGGATCACATAATTTCTAACAAAGATTTGACACAGATTCCCAATTCGGTCATTCAGAACATGTAGCCCGTTGCTTTAAGCAAGCACTTTCTCATTCCAAGTAGTAAGTTACTATCTAGGAACAAGTTTGTACAGGTATTTCAAAGATGACCAGAACTGAGCTAAAGAGGGTATGTCTCCAACTCCTAGAAATAACTTCATGCCCCATCTCCCTTACTTCCAGCTAGTAAGGATCACATAATTCCTAACAATGTTTTGACACAGATTCCCAATTCGGGCATTCACAACATATAGTACGTTGCTGTAAGCAAGCACATTCTCATTCAATGTTGCAAGTTACTATGTAGGAACAAGTTTGTATAGGTATTTCAAAGATACCCAGAACTGAGCTAAACTGTGTATGTCTCCAACTCCTAGAAATAACTTCATGCCCCATCTCCCTTTCTTCCAGCTAGTAAGGATCACAAAATTCCTAACAAAGTTTTGACACAGATTCCCAATTCGGGCATTCAGAACATGTAGCACGTTGCTGTAAGCAAGCACATTCTCATTCAAAGTTGCAAGTTACTATGTAGGAACAAGTTTGTATAGGTATTTCAAAGATACCCAGAAATGAGCTAAATTGGTATGTCTCCAACTCCTAGAAATAACTTCATGCCCCATCTCCCTTACTTCCATCTAGTAAGGATCACATAATTCCTAATAAAATTTTGACACAGATTCCAAATTCTGGCATTCAGAACATATAGCACGTTGCTGTAAGCAAGCACATTGTCATTCAAAGTTGCAAGTTACTATGTAGGAACAAGTTTGTATAGGTATTTCAAAGATGCCCAGAACTGAGCTAAACTTGGTATGTCTCCAACTCCTAGAAATATCTTCATGCCCCATCTCCCTTACTTCCATCTAGTAAGGATCACATAATTTCTAACAAAGTTTTGACACAGATTCCCAATTCGGGCATTCAGAATATGTAGCCCGTTGCTTTAAGCAAGCACTTTCTCATTCCAAGTAGCAAGTTACTATGTAGGAACAAATTTGTACAGGTATTTCAAAGACGCCCAGGACTGAGCTAAAGCGGGTATGTCTCCAACTTCTAGAAATAACTTCATGCCCCATCTCCCTTACTTCCATCTAGTAAGGATCACAAAATTCCTAACAAAGTTTTGACACAGATTCCCAATTCGGGCATTCAGAACATATAGCACGTTGCTTTAAGCAAGCACTTTCTCATTCCAAGTAGCAACTTACTACGTAGGAAGAAATTTGGATAGGTATTTCAAAGATGCCCAGAACTGAGCTAAACTTGGTATGTCTCCAACTCCTAGAAATAACTTCATGCCCCATCTCCCTTACTTCCAGCTAGTAAGGATCACATAATTTCTAACAAAGTTTTGACACAGATGCTCAATTCGGGCATTCAGAACATATAGCACGTTGCTGTAAGGAAGCACATTCTCATTCAAAGTTGCAAGTTACTATGTAGGAACAAGTTTATATAGGTATTTCAAAGATACTCAGAACTGAGCTAAATTGGTATGTCTCCAACTCCTAGAAATAACATCATGCCCCATCTCCCTTACTTCCATCTAGTAAGGATCACATAATTCCTAACAAAGTTTTGACACAGATTCCCAATTCGGGCATTCAGAACATATAGCACGTTGCTGTAAGCAAGCACATTCTCATTCAACGATGCAAGTTACTATGTAGGAACAAGTTTGTACAGGTATTTCAAAGATGCCCAGAACTGAGCTAAAGTGGGTATGTCTCCAACTCCTAGAAATAACATCATGCCCATCTCCCTTACTTCCAGCTAGTAAGGATCACATAATTCCTAACAAAGTTTTGACACAGATTTCCAATTCGGGAATTCAGAACATGTAGCACGTTGCTTTAAGCAAGCACTTTCTCATTAAAACTAGCAATTTACTATGAAGGAAGAAGTTTGTATAGGTATTTCAAAGATGCCCAGAACTGAGCTAAACTTGGTATGTCTCCAACTCCTAGAAATAACTTCATGCCCCATCTCCCTTACTTCCAGCTAGTAAGGATCACATAATTCCTAACAAAGTTTTGACACAGATTCTCAATTTGGGCATTCAGAACATATAGCACGTTGCTGTAAGCAAGCACATTCTCATTCAAAGTTGCAAGTTACTATGTAGGAATAAGTTTGTATAGGTATTTCAAAGATGCCCAGAACTGAGCTAAACTTGGTATGTCTCTAACCCCTAGAAATAACTTCATGCCCCATCTCCATTACTACCATCTAGTAAGAATGACATAATTCCTAACAAAGTTGTGACACAGATTCCCAATTCGGGCATTCACAACATATAGCACGTTGCTGTAAGCAAGCACATTCTCATTCAAAGTTGCAAGTTACTATGTAGGAACTCGTTTGTATAGGTATTTCAAAGATGCCCGGAACTGAGCTAAAGTGGGTATGTCTCCAACTCCTAGAAATAACTTCATGCCCCATCTCTCTTACTTCCATCTAGTAAGGATCACATAATTTCTAACAAAGTTTTGACTCAGATTCCCATTTCGGGCATTCAGAACATATAGCACTTTGCTTTAAGCAAGCACTTTCTCATTCCAATTAGCAAGTTACCATGTAGGAACAAGTCTGTATAGGTATTTCAAAGATGCCTAGAACTGAGCTAAAGTGTGTATGTCTCCAACTCCTAGAAATAACTTCATGCCCCATCTCTCTTACTTCCATCTAATAAGGATCACATAATTCCTAACAAAGTTTTGACACAGATTCCCAATTCGGGCATTCAGAACATATAGCACGTTGCTGTAAGCATGCACATTCTCATTCAAAGTTGCAAGTTACTAAGTAGGAACAAGTTTGTATAGGTATTTCAAAGATGCCCAGAACAAGGCTAAACTGTGTATGTCTCCATCTCCTGGAAATAACTTCATGCCCCTTGTCCCTTTCTTCCAGCTAGTAAGGATCACATAAATCCTAACAAAGTTTTGACATAGATTCCCAATTCGGGCATTCATAACATATAGCACGTTGCTGTAAGCAAGCACATTCTCATTCAAAGTTGAAAGTTACTATGTAGGAACTTGTTTCTATAGGTATTTCAAAGATGCCCAGAACTGAGCTAAAGTGGGTATGTCTCCAACTCCTAGAAATAACTTCATGCCCCATCTCCCTTACTTCCATCTGGTAAGGATCACAAAATTCCTAACAAAGTTTTGACACAGACTCCCAATTCGGGCATTCAGAACATATAGCACGTTGCTGAAAGCAAGCACATTCTCATTCAAAGTTGCAAGTTACTATGTAGGAACAAGTTTGTATAGGTAATTCAAAGATGCCCAGAACTGAGCTAAACTTGGTATGTCTCCAACTCCTAGAAATAACTTCATGACCCATCTCCCTTATTTCCATCAAGTAAGGATCACATAATTTCCAACAAAATTTTGACACAGATACCCAATTCGGGCATTCAGAACAGATAGCACGTTGCTTTAAGCAAGCACTTTCTCATTCCAAGTAGCAAGTTTCTATGTAGGAACAAGTATGTACAGGTATTTCAAAGATCCCCAGAATTGAGCTAAACTTGATATGTCTCCAACTCCTAGACATAACTTCATGCCCCATCTCCCTTACTTGCATCTAGTAAGAATGACATAATTCCTAACAAGTTTTGACACAGATTCCCAGTTCAGTCATTCAGAACATGTAGCACGTTGCTGTAAGCAAGCACATTCTCATTGAAAGGTGCAAGTTACTATGTAGGAACAAGTTTGTATGGGTATTTCTAAGATGCCGAGACTAAGCTAAACTATTTATGTCTCCAACTCCTACAAATAACTTCATGCCCCATCTCCCTTACTTCCATCTAGTAAGGATCACAGAATTCCTAACAAAGTTTTGACACAGATTCCCAATTCGAGCATTCAGAACATGTAGCATGTTGCTTTAAGCAAGTACTTTCTCATTCCAACTAGCAAGTTACTATGTAGGAACAAGTTTGTATAGGTATTTCAAAGATGCCCAGAACTGAGCTAATCTATGTATGTCTCCAACTCCTAGAAATAACTTCATTCCCCATCTCCCTTACTTCCATCTGGTAAGGATCACATAATTCCTAACAAAGTTTTGACACAGATTCCCAATTCGGGCATTCAGAGCATATAGCACGTTGCTTTAAGCAAGCACTTTCTCATTCCAAGTAGCAAGTTACTATGTAGGAAGAGTTTGTACCGGTATTTCAAAGATGCCATTACTGAGCTAAACTTGATATGTCTCCAACTCCTAGAAATAACTTCATGCCCCATCTCACTTACTTGCAGCTAGTAAGGATCACATAATTCCTAACAAAGTTTGGAGACAGATTCCCAATTCGGGCATTCAGAACATATAGCACGTTGCTGTAAGCAAGCACATTCTCATTCAAAGTTGCAAGTTACTATGTAGGAACAAGTTTGTATAGGTATTTCAAAGATGCCCAGAACTGAGCTAAACTTGGTATGTCTCCAACTCCTAGAAATAACTTCATGCCACATCTCCCTTACTTCCATCTAGTAAGGATCACATAATTTCTAACAAAGTTTTGACATAGACTCCCAATTCGGGCATTCAAAACAGGTAGCCCGTTGCTTTAAGCAGGCACTTTCTCATTCCAAGTAGCAAGTTACTATGTAGGAACAAGTTTGTACAGGTATTTCAAAGACGCCGAGAACTGAGCTAATGTGGGTATGTCTCCAACTTCTAGAAATAACTTCATGCCCCATCTCCCTTACTTCCATCTAGTAAGGATCACATAATTTCTAACAAAGTTTTGACACAGATTCCCAATTCAGGCATTCCCAACATATAGAACGTTGCTGTAAGCAAGCACATCTCATTCAAAGTTGCAAGTTACTATGTAGGAACAAGTTTGTATAGGTATTTCAAAGATGCCCAGAACTGAGCTAAACTTGGTATGTCTCCAACTCCTAGAAATAACTTCAGGCCCCATCTCCCTTTCTTCCATCTAGTACGGATCACATAATTCCTAACAAAGTATTGACACAGATTCCCAATTCGGGCATTCAGAACATATAGCACGTTGCTGTAAGCAAGCACATTCTCATTAAAAGTTGCAAGTTACTATGTAGGAACAAGTTTGTATAGGTATTTCAAAGATGCCCAGAAGTGAGCTAAACTTGGTATGTCTCCAACTCCTAGAAATAGCTTCATGCCCCATCTCCATTACTTACATTTAGTAATGATCACATAATTTCTCACAAAGTTTTGACACAGATTCCCAATTCGGGCTTTCAGAATATGTAGCCCGTTGCTTTAAGCAAGCACTTTCTCATTCCAAGTAGCAAGTTACTATGTAGGAACAAATTTGTACAGGTATTTCAAAGATGCCCAGAACTGAGCTAAAGTGAGTATGTCTCCAACTCCTAGAAATAACTTCATGCCCCATCTCCCTTACTTCCATCTAGTAAGGATCACATAATTCCTAACAAAGTTTTGACACAGATTCTCAATTCGGGCATTCAAAACATATAGCTCGTTGCTGTAAGCAAGCACATTCTCATTCAAAGTTGCAAGTTAATATGTAGGAACAAGTTTGTATAGGTATTTCAAAGATGCCCAGAACTGAGCTAAACTACGTATGTCTCCAACTCCTAGAAATAACTTCATGCCCCTTCTCCCTTACTTCCAGCTAATAAGGATCACATAATTTCTAACAAAGATTTGACACAGATTCCCAATTCGGTCATTCAGAACATGTAGCCCGTTGCTTTAATCAAGCACTTTCTCATTCCAAGTAGTAAGTTACTATGTAGGAACAAGTTTGTACAGGTATTTCAAAGATGCCCAGAACTGAGCTAAACTTGGTATGTCTCCAACTCCTAGAAATAACTTCATGCCCCATCTCCCTTACTTCCGTCTAGTAAGGATCACATAATTTCTAACAATGTTTTGACACAGATTCCCAATTCGGGCATTCACAAAATATAGCACGTTGCTGTAAGCAAGCACATTCTCATTCAATGTTGCAAGTTACTATGTAGGAACAAGTTTGTATAGGTATTTCAAAGATACCCAGAACTGAGCTAAATTGTGTATGTCTCCAACTCCTAGAAATAACTTCATGCCCCATCTCCCTTTCTTCCAGCTAGTAAGGATCACAAAATTCCTAACAAAGTTTTGACACAGATTCCCAATTCGGGCATTCAGAACATGTAGCACGTTGCTGTAAGCAAGCACATTCTCATTCAAAGTTGCAAGTTACTATGTAGGAACAAGTTTGTAAAGGTATTTCAAAGATGCCCAGAACTGAGCTAAACTTGGTATGTCTCCAACTCCTAGAAATAACATCATGCTCCATCTCACTTACTTCCATCTAGTAAGGATCACATAATTCCTAACAAAGATTTGACACAGATTCCCAATTCGGGGATTCAGAACATGTAGCACTTTGCTTTAAGCAAGCACTTTCTCATTCCAAGTAGCAAGTTACTATGTAGGAAGAAATTTGTATAGGTATTTCAAAGATGCCCAGAACTGAGCTAAACTTGGTATGTCTCCAACTCCTAGAAATAACTTCATGCCCCATCTCCCTTACTTCCATCTAGTAAGGATCACATATTTCCTAATAAAATTTTGACACAGATTCCCAATTCGGGCATTCAGAACATATAGCACGTTGCTGTAAGCAAGCACATTCTCATTCAAAGTTGCAAGTTACTATGTAGGAACAAGTTTGTATAGGTATTTCAAAGATGCCCAGAACTGAGCTAAACTTGGTATGTCTCCAACTCCTAGAAATAGCTTCATGCCCCATCTCCCTTACTTCCATCTAGTAAGGATCACATAATTTATAACAAAGTTTTGACACAGATTCCCAATTCGGGCATTCAGAATATGTAGCCCGTTGCTTTAAGCAAGCACTTTCTCATTCCCAGTAGCAAGTTCATATGTAGGAACAAATTTGTACAGGTATTTCAAAGACGCCCAGAACTGAGCTAAAGTGGGTATGTCTCCAACTTCTAGAAATAACTTCATGCCCCATCTCCCTTACTTCCATCTAGTAAGGATCACAAAATTCCGAACAAAGTTTTGACACAGATTCCCATTTCGGGCATTCAGAACATATAGCACGTTGCTGTAAGCAAGCACATTCACATTCAAAGTCGCAAGTTACTATGTAGGAACACGTTTGTATAGGTATTTGAAAGATGCCCAGAACTGAGCTAAACTGTGTATGTCTCCAACTCCTAGAAATAACTTCATGCCCCTTCTCCCTTACTTCCAGCTAGTAAGGATCAGATAATTTCTAACAAAGTTTTGACACAGATTCCCAATTCAGGCATTCACAACATATAGCACGTTGCTGTAAGCAAGCACATTCTCATTCAAAGTTGCAAGTTATTATGTAGGAACAAGTTTCTCTAGGTATTTCAACGATGCCCAGAACTAAGCTAAAGTGGGTATGTCTCCAACTCCTAGAAATATCTTCATACCCCATCTCCCTTACTTCCACCTAGTAAGGATCACATAATTTCTAACAAAGTTTTGACACAGATTCCCAATTCGGCTTTTTAGAGCATATACCACGTTGCTTTAAGCAAGCACTTTCTCATTCCAAGTAGCAAGTTACTATGTAGGAACAAGTTTGTACAGGTATTTCAAAGATGCCCAGAACTGAGCTAAACTTGGTATGTCTCCAACTCCTAGAAATAACTTCATGCCCCATCTCCCTTACTTCCATCTAGTAAGGATCACATAATTTCTAACAAAGTTTTGACACAGATTTCCAATTCGGGCATTCAGAACATGTAGCCCGTTGCTTTAAGCAAACACTTTCTCATTCCAAGTGGCAAGTTACTATGTAGAAAATTTTGTATAGGTATTTAAAAGATGCCCAGAACTGAGCTAAAGTGGGAATGTCTCCAATTCCTAGAAATAACTTCATGCCCCATCTCCCTTACATCCATCTAGTAAGGATCACATAATTTCTAACAAAGTTTTGACACAGAATCCCAATTCGGGCATTCATAACATGTCGCCCGTTGCTCTAAGCAAGCACTTTCTCATTCCAAGTAGCAAGTTACTATGTAGGAACAAGTTTGTATAGGTTTTTCAAAGATGCCCAGAACTGAGATAAAGTGGGTATGTCTGCAACTCCTACAAATAACTTCATGCCCCATCTCCCTTACTTCCAGCTAGTAAGGATCACATAATTCCTAACAAAGTTTTGACACAGATTCCCAATTCGGGCATTCAGAACATATAGCACGTTGCTGTAAGCAAGCACATTCTCATTCAAAGTTGCAAGTTACTATGTAGGAACAAGTTTGTATAGGTATTTCAAAGATGCCCAGAACTGAGCTAAACTTGGTATGTGTCCAACTCCTAGAAATAACTTCATGCCCCATCTCCCTTACTTCCAGCTAGTAAGGATCACATAATTCCTAACAAAGTTTTGACACAGATTCCCAATTCGGGCATTGAGAATATGTGGCACGTTGGTATAAGCAAGCACTTTCTCATTCCAACTAGCAAGTTACTATGTAGGAACAAGTTTGTATAGGTATTTCAAAGATGCCCAGAACTGAGCTAAACTATGTATGTCGCCAACTCCTAGAAATAACTTCATGCCCCATCTCCCTTACTTCCAGCTAGTAAGGATCACATAATTCCTAACAAAGTTTTGACACAGATTCCCAATTCGGGCATTCAGAACATATAGCCCGTTGCTGTAAGCAAGCACATTCTCATTCAAAGTTGCAAGTTACTATGTAGGAACAAGTTTGTATAGGTATTTAAAGATGCCCAGAACTGAGCTAAAGTGGGTATGTCTGCAACTCCTACAAATAACTTCATGCCCCATCTCCCTTACTTCCATCTAGTAAGGATCACAGAATTCCTAACAAAATTTTGACACAGATTCCCAATTCGGGCATTGAGAATATGTAGCACGTTGGTTTAAGCAAGCAGTTTCTCATTCCAACTAGCAAGTTGCTATGTAGGAACAAGTTTGTATAGGTATTTCAAAGATGCCCAGAACTGAGCTAAACTATGTATGTCGCCAACTCCTAGAAATAACTTCATGCCCCATCTCCCTTACTTCCATCTAGTAAGGATCACAGAATTTCTAACAAAGATTTGACACAGATTCCCAATTCGGGCATTCAGAACATGTAGCCCGTTGCTTTAAGCAAGCACTTTCTCATTCCAAGTAGCAAGTTACTATGTAGGAACAAGTTTGTATAGGTATTGCAAAGATGCCCAGAACTGAGCTACAGTGGGTATGTCTCCAACTCCTAGAAATAACTTCATGCCCCATCTCCCTGTCTTCCATCTAGTAAGGATCACAGAATTCCTAACAAAGTTTTCACACAGATTCCTAATTCGGGCATTGAGAACATGTAGCACGCTGGTTTAAGCAAGCACTTTCTCATTCCAACTTGCAAGTTACTATGTAGGAACAAGTTTGTATAGGTATTTCAAAGATGCCCAGAACTGAGCTAAACTTGGTATGTCTCCAACTCCTAGAAATAACTTCATGCCCCATCTCTCTTACTTCCAGCTAGTAAGGATCACAGAATTCGTAACAAAATTTGACACAGATTCCCATTACGGGCATTCAGAAAATATAGCACGTTGCTGTAAACAAGCACTTTCTCATTCAAAGTTGCAAGTTACTACGTAGGAACAAGTTTGTACAGGTATTTGAAAGATGCCCAGAACTGAGCTAAACTTGGTATGTCTCCAACTCCTAGAAATAACTTCATGCCCCATCTCCCTTACTTCCATCTAGTAAGGATCACATAATTCCTAACAAAGTTTTGACACAGATTCCTAATTCGGGCATTCAGAACATGTAGCACGTTGCTGTAAGAAAGCACATTCTCATTCAAAGTTGCAAGTTACTTTGTAGGAACAAGTTTGTATAGGTATTACAAAGATGCCCAGAACTGAGCTAAACTTGGTATGTCTCCAACTCCTAGAAATAACTTCATGCCCCATCTCCCTTACTTCCAGCTAGTAAGGATCACATAATTCCTAACAAAGTTTTGACACAGATTCCCAATTCGGGCATTCAGAACATGTAGCCCGTTGCTGTAAGCAAGCACATTCTCATTCAAAGTTGCAAGATACTGTGTAGGAACAAGTTTCTATAGGACTTTTAAAGATGCCCAGAACTGAGCTAAACGTTGTATGTCTCCAACTCCTAGAAATAACTTCATGCCCCATCTCCCTTACTTCCAGCTAGTAAGGATCACATAATTCCTAACAAAGTTTTGACACAGATTCCCAATTCGGGCATTCAGAACATATAGCACGTTGCTGTAAGCAAGCACATTCTCATTCAAAGTTGCAAGTTACTATGTAGGAACAAGTTTGTATAGGACTTTCAAAGATGCCCAGAACGGAGCTAAACTTGGTATGTCTCCAACTCCTAGAAATAACTTCATGCCCCATCTCCCTTACTTCCAGCTAGAAAGGATCACATAATTCCTAACAAAGCTTTGACACAGATTCCCAATTCGGGCATTCAGAACATATAGCACGTTGCTGTAAGCAAGCACATTCTCATTCAAAGATGCAAGTTACTATGTAGGAACAAGTTTGTATAGGTATTTCAAAGATGCCCAGAACTGAGCTAAACTTGGTATGTGTCCAACTCCTAGAAATAACTTCATGCCCCATCTCCCTGACTTCCAGCTAGTAAGGATCACATAATTCCTAACAAAGTTTTGACACAGATTCCCAATTCGGGCATTCAGAACATATAGCACGTTGCTGTAAGCAAGCACATTCTCATTCAAAGTTGCAAGTTACTATGTAGGAACAAGTTTGTATAGGTATTTCAAAGATGCCCAGAACTGAGCTAAACTTGGTATGTCTCCAACTCCTAGAAATAACTTCATGCCCCATCTCCCTTACTTTCAGCTAGTAAGGATCACATAATTCCTAACAAAGTTTTGACACAGATTCCCAATTCGGGCATTCAGAACATATAGCACGTTGCTGTAAGCAAGCACATTCTCATTCAAAGTTGCAAGTTACTATGTAGGAACAAGTTTGTATAGGTATTTCAAAGATGCCCAGAACTGAGCTAAACGTTGTATGTGTCCAACTCCTAGAAATAACTTCTTGCCCCATCTCCCTAACTTCCAGCTAGGAAGGATCACAGATTCCTAAAAAAGTTTTGACACAGATTCCCAATTCGGGCATTCAGAACACATAGCATGTTGCTGTAAGCAAGCACATTCTCATTCAAAGTTGCAAGTTACTATGTAAGAACAAGTTTGTATAGGTATTTCAAAGATGCCCAGAACTGAGCTAAACCTTGTATGTCTCCAACTCCTAGAAATAACTTCATGCCCCATCTCCCTTACTTTCATCTAGTAAGGATCACATAATTTCTAAGAAAGATTTGACACAGATTCCCAATTCGGGCATTCAGAACATATAGCACGTTGCAGTAAGCAAGCACATTCTCATTCAAAGTTGCAAGTTACTATGTAGGAACAAGATTGTATAGGTATTTCAAAGATGCCCAGAACTGAGCTAAAGGTTGTATGTCTCCAACTCCTAGAAATAACTTCATGCCCCATCTCTCTTACTTCCAGCTAGTAAGGATCACATAATTCCTAACAAAGTTTTGAAACAGATTCCTAATTCAGGCATTCAGAACATATAGCACGTTGCTGTAAGCAAGCACATTCTCATTCAAAGTTGCAAGTTACTATGTAGGAACAAGTTTGTATAGGTATTTCAAAGATGCCCAGAACTGAGCTAAACGTTGTATGTCTCCAACTCCTAGAAATAACTTCATGCCCCATCTCCCTTACTTCCAGCTAGTAAGGATCACATAATTCCTAACAAAGTTTTGACACAGATTCCCAATTCGGGCATTCAGAACATGTAGCACGTTGCTGTAAGCAAGCACATTCTCATTCAAAGTTGCAAGTAACTATGTAGGAACAAGTTTGTATAGGTATTTCAAAGATGCCCAGAACTGAGCTAAACTTGGTATGTGTCCAACTCCTAGAAATAACTTCATGCCCCATCTCCCTTACTTCGAGCTAGTAAGGATCACATAATTCCTAACAAAGTTTTGACACAGATTCCCAATTCGGGCATTCAGAACATATAGCACGTTGCTGTAAGCAAGCACATTCTCATTCAAAGTTGCAAGTTACTATGTAGGAACAAGTTTGTATAGGTATTTCAAAGATGCCCAGAACTGAGCTAAACTTGGTATGTGTCCAACTCCTAGAAATAACTTCATGCCCCATCTCCCTTACTTCCAGCTAGTAAGGATCACATAATTCCTAACAAAGTTTTGACACAGATTCCCAATTCGGGCATTCAGAACATATAGCACGTTGCTGTAAGCAAGCACATTCTCATTCAAAGTTGCAAGTTACTATGTAGGAACAAGTTTGTATAGGTATTTCAAAGATGCCCAGAACTGAGCTAAACGTTGTATGTGTCCAACTCCTAGAAATAACTTCATGCCCCATCTCACTAAATTCCGGCTAGTAAGGATCACATTATTCCTAACAAATCTTTGACACAGATTCCCAATTCGGGCATTCAGAACATGTAGCACGTTGCTGTAAGCAAGCACATTCTCATTCAAAGTTGCAAGTTACTATGTAGGAACAAGTTTGTATAGGTATTTCAAAGATGCCCAGAACTGAGCTAAACTTGGTATGTGTCCAACTCCTAGAAATAACTTCATGCCCCATCTCCCTTACTTCCAGCTAGTAAGGATCACATAATTCCTAACAAAGTTTTGACACAGATTCCCAAATCGGGCATTCAGAACATATAGCACGTTGCTGTAAGCAAGCACATTCTCATTCAAAGTTGCAAGTTACTATGTAGGAACAAGTTTGTATAGGTATTTCAAAGATGCCCAGAACGGAGCTAAACGTTGCATGTGTCCAACTCCTAGAAATAACTTCATGCCCCATCTCCCTAACTTCCAGCTAGTAAGGATCACATAATTCCTAATAAAGTTTTGACACAGATTCCCAATTCGGGCATTCAGAACATATAGCACGTTGCTGTAAGCAAGCACATTCTCATTCAAAGTTGCAAGTTACTATGTAGGAACAAGTTTGTATAGGTATTTCAAAGATGCCCAGAACTGAGCTAAACTTGGTATGTCTCCAACTCCTAGAAATAACTTAATGCCCCATCTCCCTTACTTTCATCTAATAAGGATCACATAATTTGTAAGAAAGATTTGACACAGATTCCCAATTCGGGTATTCAGAACATATAGCACGTTGCTGTAAGCAAGCACATTCTCATTCAAAGTTGCAAGTTACTATGTAGGAACAAGTTTGTATAGGTATTTCAAAGATGCCCAGAAATGAGCTAAACGTTGTATGTCTCCAACTCCTAGAAATAACTTCATGCCCCATCTCCCTTACTTCCAGCTAGTAAGGATCACATAATTCCTAACAAAGTTTTGACACAGATTCCCAATTCGGGCATTCAGAACATATAGCACGTTGCTGTAAGCAAGCACATTCTCATTCAAAGTTGCAAGTTACTATGTAGGAACAAGTTTGTATAGGTATTTCAAAGATGCCCAGAACTGAGCTAAACTTGGTATGTCTCCAACTCCTAGAAATAACTTCATGCCCCATCTCCCTTACTTCCAGCAAGTAAGGATCACATAATTCCTAACAAAGTTTTGACACAGATTCCCAATTCGGGCATTCAGAACATATAGCATGTTGCTGTAAGCAAGCACATTCTCATTCAAAGATGCAAGTTACTATGTAGGAACAAGTTTGTATAGGTAATTCAAAGATGCCCAGAACTGAGCTAAACTTGGTATGTCTCCAACTCCTAGAAATAACTTCATGACCCATCTCCCTCATTTCCATCAAGTAAGGATCACATAATTTCCAACAAAATTTTGACACAGATACCCAATTCGGGCATTCAGAACATATAGCACGTTGCTTTAAGCAAGCACTTTCTCATTCCAAGTAGCAAGTTACTATGTAGGAACAAGTATGTACAGGTATTTCAAAGATCCCCAGAATTGAGCTAAACTTGATATGTCTCCAACTCCTAGACATAACTTCATGCCCTATCTCCCTTACTTGCATCTAGTAAGAATGACATAATTCCTAACAAGTTTTGACACAGATTCCCAGTTCAGGCATTCAGAACATGTAGCACGTTGCTGTAAGCAAGCACATTCTCATTGAAAGGTGCAAGTTACTATGTAGGAACAAGTTTGTATGGGTATTTCTAAGATGCCGAGACTGAGCTAAACTATTTATGTCTCCAACTCCTACAAATAACTTCATGCCCCATCTCCCTTACTTCCATCTAGTAAGGATCACAGAATTCCTAACAAAGTTTTGACACAGATTCCCAATTCGAGCATTCAGAACATGTAGCATGTTGCTTTAAGCAAGTACTTTCTCATTCCAACTAGCAAGTTACTATGTAGGAACAAGTTTGTATAGGTATTTCAAAGATGCCCAGAACTGAGCTAATCTATGTATGTCTCCAACTCCTAGAAATAACTTCATTCCCCATCTCCCTTACTTCCATCTGGTAAGGATCACATAATTCCTAACAAAGTTTTGACACAGATTCCCATTTCGGGCATTCAGGACATGTAGCACGTTGCTGTAAGCAAGCACATTCTCATTCAAAGTTGCAAATTACTATGTAGGAACAAGTTTGTATAGGTATTTCAAAGATGCCCAGAACTGAGCTAAACTTGGTATATCTCCAACTCCTAGAAATAACTTCATGCCCCATCTCCCTTACTTCCAGCTAGTAAGGATCACATAATTTCTAACAAAGTTTTGACACAGATTCCCAATTCGGGCATTCAGAGCATATAGCACGTTGCTTTAAGCAAGCACTTTCTCATTCCAAGTAGCAAGTTACTATGTAGGAAGAGTTTGTACCGGTATTTCAAAGATGCCATTACTGAGCTAAACTTGATATGTCTCCAACTCCTAGAAATAACTTCATGCCCCATCTCACTTACTTGCAGCTAGTAAGGATCACATAATTCCTAACAAAGTTTGGAGACAGATTCCCAATTCGGGCATTCAGAACATATAGCACGTTGCTGTAAGCAAGCACATTCTCATTCAAAGTTGCAAGTTACTATGTAGGAACAAGTTTGTATAGGTATTTCAAAGATGCCCAGAACTGAGCTAAACTTGGTATGTCTCCAACTCCTAGAAATAACTTCATGCCACATCTCCCTTACTTCCATCTAGTAAGGATCACATAATTTCTAACAAAGTTTTGACATAGATTCCCAATTCGGGCATTCAAAACAGGTAGCCCGTTGCTTTAAGCAGGCACTTTCTCATTCCAAGTAGCAAGTTACTATGTAGGAACAAGTTTGTACAGGTATTTCAAAGACGCCGAGAACTGAGCTAATGTGGGTATGTCTCCAACTTCTAGAAATAACTTCATGCCCCATCTCCCTTACTTCCATCTAGTAAGGATCACATAATTTCTAACAAAGTTTTGACACAGATTCCCAATTCAGGCATTCCCAACATATAGAACGTTGCTGTAAGCAAGCACATCTCATTCAAAGTTGCAAGTTACTATGTAGGAACAAGTTTGTATAGGTATTTCAAAGATGCCCAGAACTGAGCTAAACTTGGTATGTCTCCAACTCCTAGAAATAACTTCAGGCCCCATCTCCCTTTCTTCCATCTAGTACGGATCACATAATTCCTAACAAAGTATTGACACAGATTCCCAATTCGGGCATTCAGAACATATAGCACGTTGCTGTAAGCAAGCACATTCTCATTAAAAGTTGCAAGTTACTATGTAGGAACAAGTTTGTATAGGTATTTCAAAGATGCCCAGAAGTGAGCTAAACTTGGTATGTCTCCAACTCCTAGAAATAGCTTCATGCCCCATCTCCATTACTTACATTTAGTAATGATCACATAATTTCTAACAAAGTTTTGACACAGATTCCCAATTCGGGCTTTCAGAATATGTAGCCCGTTGCTTTAAGCAAGCACTTTCTCATTCCAAGTAGCAAGTTACTATGTAGGAACAAATTTGTACAGGTATTTCAAAGATGCCCAGAACTGAGCTAAAGTGAGTATGTCTCCAACTCCTAGAAATAACTTCATGCCCCATCTCCCTTACTTCCATCTAGTAAGGATCACATAATTCCTAACAAAGTTTTGACACAGATTCTCAATTCGGGCATTCAAAACATATAGCTCGTTGCTGTAAGCAAGCACATTCTCATTCAAAGTTGCAAGTTAATATGTAGGAACAAGTTTGTATAGGTATTTCAAAGATGCCCAGAACTGAGCTAAACTACGTATGTCTCCAACTCCTAGAAATAACTTCATGCCCCTTCTCCCTTACTTCCAGCTAATAAGGATCACATAATTTCTAACAAAGATTTGACACAGATTCCCAATTCGGTCATTCAGAACATGTAGCCCGTTGCTTTAATCAAGCACTTTCTCATTCCAAGTAGTAAGTTACTATGTAGGAACAAGTTTGTACAGGTATTTCAAAGATGCCCAGAACTGAGCTAAACTTGGTATGTCTCCAACTCCTAGAAATAACTTCATGCCCCATCTCCCTTACTTCCGTCTAGTAAGGATCACATAATTTCTAACAATGTTTTGACACAGATTCCCAATTCGGGCATTCACAAAATATAGCACGTTGCTGTAAGCAAGCACATTCTCATTCAATGTTGCAAGTTACTATGTAGGAACAAGTTTGTATAGGTATTTCAAAGATACCCAGAACTGAGCTAAATTGTGTATGTCTCCAACTCCTAGAAATAACTTCATGCCCCATCTCCCTTTCTTCCAGCTAGTAAGGATCACAAAATTCCTAACAAAGTTTTGACACAGATTCCCAATTCGGGCATTCAGAACATGTAGCACGTTGCTGTAAGCAAGCACATTCTCATTCAAAGTTGCAAGTTACTATGTAGGAACAAGTTTGTAAAGGTATTTCAAAGATGCCCAGAACTGAGCTAAACTTGGTATGTCTCCAACTCCTAGAAATAACATCATGCTCCATCTCACTTACTTCCATCTAGTAAGGATCACATAATTCCTAACAAAGATTTGACACAGATTCCCAATTCGGGGATTCAGAACATGTAGCACTTTGCTTTAAGCAAGCACTTTCTCATTCCAAGTAGCAAGTTACTATGTAGGAAGAAATTTGTATAGGTATTTCAAAGATGCCCAGAACTGAGCTAAACTTGGTATGTCTCCAACTCCTAGAAATAACTTCATGCCCCATCTCCCTTACTTCCATCTAGTAAGGATCACATATTTCCTAATAAAATTTTGACACAGATTCCCAATTCGGGCATTCAGAACATATAGCACGTTGCTGTAAGCAAGCACATTCTCATTCAAAGTTGCAAGTTACTATGTAGGAACAAGTTTGTATAGGTATTTCAAAGATGCCCAGAACTGAGCTAAACTTGGTATGTCTCCAACTCCTAGAAATAGCTTCATGCCCCATCTCCCTTACTTCCATCTAGTAAGGATCACATAATTTCTAACAAAGTTTTGACACAGATTCCCAATTCGGGCATTCAGAATATGTAGCCCGTTGCTTTAAGCAAGCACTTTCTCATTCCCAGTAGCAAGTTCATATGTAGGAACAAATTTGTACAGGTATTTCAAAGACGCCCAGAACTGAGCTAAAGTGGGTATGTCTCCAACTTCTAGAAATAACTTCATGCCCCATCTCCCTTACTTCCATCTAGTAAGGATCACAAAATTCCGAACAAAGTTTTGACACAGATTCCCATTTCGGGCATTCAGAACATATAGCACGTTGCTGTAAGCAAGCACATTCACATTCAAAGTCGCAAGTTACTATGTAGGAACACGTTTGTATAGGTATTTGAAAGATGCCCAGAACTGAGCTAAACTGTGTATGTCTCCAACTCCTAGAAATAACTTCATGCCCCATCTCCCTTACTTCCAGCTAGTAAGGATCACATAATTCCTAACAAAGTTTTGACACAGATTCCCAATTCGGGCATTGAGAATATGTGGCACGTTGGTTTAAGCAAGCACTTTCTCATTCCAACTAGCAAGTTACTATGTAGGAACAAGTTTGTATAGGTATTTCAAAGATGCCCAGAACTGAGCTAAACTATGTATGTCGCCAACTCCTAGAAATAACTTCATGCCCCATCTCCCTTACTTCCAGCTAGTAAGGATCACATAATTCCTAACAAAGATTTGACACAGATTCCCAATTCGGGCATTCAGAACATATAGCCCGTTGCTGTAAGCAAGCACATTCTCATTCAAAGTTGCAAGTTACTATGTAGGAACAAGTTTGTATAGGTATTTAAAGATGCCCAGAACTGAGCTAAAGTGGGTATGTCTGCAACTCCTACAAATAACTTCAGGCCCCATCTCCCTTACTTCCATCTAGTAAGGATCACAGAATTCCTAACAAAATTTTGACACAGATTCCCAATTCGGGCATTGAGAATATGTAGCACGTTGGTTTAAGCAAGCAGTTTCTCATTCCAACTAGCAAGTTGCTATGTAGTAACAAGTTTGTATAGGTATTTCAAAGATGCCCAGAACTGAGCTAAACTATGTATGTCGCCAACTCCTAGCAATAACTTCATGCCCCATCTCCCTTACTTCCATCTAGTAAGGATCACAGAATTTCTAACAAAGATTTGACACAGATTCCCAATTCGGGCATTCAGAACATGTAGCCCGTTGCTTTAAGCAAGCACTTTCTCATTCCAAGTAGCAAGTTACTATGTAGGAACAAGTTTGTATAGGTATTGCAAAGATGCCCAGAACTGAGCTACAGTGGGTATGTCTCCAACTCCTAGAAATAACTTCATGCCCCATCTCCCTGTCTTCCATCTAGTAAGGATCACAGAATTCCTAACAAAGTTTTGACACAGATTCCTAATTCGGGCATTGAGAACATGTAGCACGCTGGTTTAAGCAAGCACTTTCTCATTCCAACTTGCAAGTTACTATGTAGGAACAAGTTTGTATAGGTATTTCAAAGATGCCCAGAACTGAGCTAAACTTGGTATGTCTCCAACTCCTAGAAATAACTTCATGCCCCATCTCTCTTACTTCCAGCTAGTAAGGATCACAGAATTCGTAACAAAATTTGACACAGATTCCCAATACGGGCCTTCAGAAAATATAGCACGTTGCTGTAAACAAGCACTTTCTCATTCAAAGTTGCAAGTTACTACGTAGGAACAAGTTTGTACAGGTATTTGAAAGATGCCCAGAACTGAGCTAAACTTGGTATGTCTCCAACTCCTAGAAATAACTTCATGCCCCATCTCCCTTACTTCCATCTAGTAAGGATCACATAATTCCTAACAAAGTTTTGACACAGATTCCTAATTCGGGCATTCAGAACATGTAGCACGTTGCTGTAAGAAAGCACATTCTCATTCAAAGTTGCAAGTTACTTTGTAGGAACAAGTTTGTATAGGTATTACAAAGATGCCCAGAACTGAGCTAAACTTGGTATGTCTCCAACTCCTAGAAATAACTTCATGCCCCATCTCCCTTACTTCCAGCTAGTAAGGATCACATAATTCCTAACAAAGTTTTGACACAGATTCCCAATTCGGGCATTCAGAACATGTAGCCCGTTGCTGTAAGCAAGCACATTCTCATTCAAAGTTGCAAGATACTGTGTAGGAACAAGTTTCTATAGGACTTTTAAAGATGCCCAGAACTGAGCTAAACGTTGTATGTCTCCAACTCCTAGAAATAACTTCATGCCCCATCTCCCTCACTTCCAGCTAGTAAGGATCACATAATTCCTTACAAAGTTTTGACACAGATTCCCAATTCGGGCATTCAGAACATATAGCACGTTGCTGTAAGCAAGCACATTCTCATTCAAAGTTGCAAGTTACTATGTAGGAACAAGTTTGTATAGGTATTTCAAAGATGCCCAGAACTGAGCTAAACTTGGTATGTCTCCAACTCCTAGAAATAACTTCATGCCCCATCTCCCTTACTTTCAGCTAGTAAGGATCACATAATTCCTAACAAAGTTTTGACACAGATTCCCAATTCGGGCATTCAGAACATATAGCACGTTGCTGTAAGCAAGCACATTCTCATTCAAAGTTGCAAGTTACTATGTAGGAACAAGTTTGTATAGGTATTTCAAAGATGCCCAGAACTGATCTAAACGTTGTATGTGTCCAACTCC
The DNA here is from genome assembly GCF_020826845.1 of Diceros bicornis minor. Classification (NCBI taxonomy): domain Eukaryota; kingdom Metazoa; phylum Chordata; class Mammalia; order Perissodactyla; family Rhinocerotidae; genus Diceros; species Diceros bicornis. The sequence goes on along the minus strand of NC_080751.1, from coordinate 1,773,565 downwards.
TAGAAATAACTTCTTGCCCCATCTCCCTAACTTCCAGCTAGTAAGGATCACAGATTCCTAAAAAAGTTTTGACACAGATTCCCAATTCGGGCATTCAGAACACATAGCATGTTGCTGTAAGCAAGCACATTCTCATTCAAAGTTGCAAGTTACTATGTAAGAACAAGTTTGTATAGGTATTTCAAAGATGCCCAGAACTGAGCTAAACCTTGTATGTCTCCAACTCCTAGAAATAACTTCATGCCCCATCTCCCTTACTTTCATCTAGTAAGGATCACATAATTTCTAAGAAAGATTTGACACAGATTCCCAATTCGGGCATTCAGAACATATAGCACGTTGCAGTAAGCAAGCACATTCTCATTCAAAGTTGCAAGTTACTATGTAGGAACAAGATTGTATAGGTATTTCAAAGATGCCCAGAACTGAGCTAAAGGTTGTATGTCTCCAACTCCTAGAAATAACTTCATGCCCCATCTCTCTTACTTCCAGCTAGTAAGGATCACATAATTCCTAACAAAGTTTTGAAACAGATTCCTAATTCAGGCATTCAGAACATATAGCACGTTGCTGTAAGCAAGCACATTCTCATTCAAAGTTGCAAGTTACTATGTAGGAACAAGTTTGTATAGGTATTTCAAAGATGCCCAGAACTGAGCTAAACGTTGTATGTCTCCAACTCCTAGAAATAACTTCATGCCCCATCTCCCTTACTTCCAGCTAGTAAGGATCACATAATTCCTAACAAAGTTTTGACACAGATTCCCAATTCGGGCATTCAGAACATGTAGCACGTTGCTGTAAGCAAGCACATTCTCATTCCAAGTAGCAAGTAACTATGTAGGAACAAGTTTGTATAGGTATTTCAAAGATGCCCAGAACTGAGCTAAACTTGGTATGTGTCCAACTCCTAGAAATAACTTCATGCCCCATCTCCCTTACTTCGAGCTAGTAAGGATCACATAATTCCTAACAAAGTTTTGACACAGATTCCCAATTCGGGCATTCAGAACATATAGCACGTTGCTGTAAGCAAGCACATTCTCATTCAAAGTTGCAAGTTACTATGTAGGAACAAGTTTGTATAGGTATTTCAAAGATGCCCAGAACTGAGCTAAACGTTGTATGTGTCCAACTCCTAGAAATAACTTCATGCCCCATCTCACTAAATTCCGGCTAGTAAGGATCACATAATTCCTAACAAATCTTTGACACAGATTCCCAATTCGGGCATTCAGAACATGTAGCACGTTGCTGTAAGCAAGCACATTCTCATTCAAAGTTGCAAGTTACTATGTAGGAACAAGTTTGTATAGGTATTTCAAAGATGCCCAGAACTGAGCTAAACTTGGTATGTGTCCAACTCCTAGAAATAACTTCATGCCCCATCTCCCTTACTTCCAGCTAGTAAGGATCACATAATTCCTAACAAAGTTTTGACACAGATTCCCAAATCGGGCATTCAGAACATATAGCACGTTGCTGTAAGCAAGCACATTCTCATTCAAAGTTGCAAGTTACTATGTAGGAACAAGTTTGTATAGGTATTTCAAAGATGCCCAGAACGGAGCTAAACGTTGCATGTGTCCAACTCCTAGAAATAACTTCATGCCCCATCTCCCTAACTTCCAGCTAGTAAGGATCACATAATTCCTAATAAAGTTTTGACACAGATTCCCAATTCGGGCATTCAGAACATATAGCACGTTGCTGTAAGCAAGCACATTCTCATTCAAAGTTCAAGTTACTATGTAGGAACAAGTTTGTATAGGTATTTCAAAGATGCCCAGAACTGAGCTAAACTTGGTATGTCTCCAACTCCTAGAAATAACTTAATGCCCCATCTCCCTTACTTTCATCTAATAAGGATCACATAATTTGTAAGAAAGATTTGACACAGATTCCCAATTCGGGTATTCAGAACATATAGCACGTTGCTGTAAGCAAGCACATTCTCATTCAAAGTTGCAAGTTACTATGTAGGAACAAGTTTGTATAGGTATTTCAAAGATGCCCAGAAATGAGCTAAACGTTGTATGTCTCCAACTCCTACAAATAACTTCATGCCCCATCTCCCTTACTTCCAGCTAGTAAGGATCACATAATTCCTAACAAAGTTTTGACACAGATTCCCAATTCGGGCATTCAGAACATATAGCACGTTGCTGTAAGCAAGCACATTCTCATTCAAAGTTGCAAGTTACTATGTAGGAACAAGTTTGTATAGGTATTTCAAAGATGCCCAGAACTGAGCTAAAGTGGGTATGTCTCCAACTCCTAGAAATAACTTCATGCCCCATCTCTCTTACTTCCATCTAGTAAGGATCACATAATTTCTAACAAAGTTTTGACACAGATTCCCATTTCGGGCATGCAGAACATATAGCACTTTGCTTTAAGCAAGCACTTTCTCATTCCAATTAGCAAGTTACCATGTAGGAACAAGTCTGTATAGGTATTTCAAAGATGCCTAGAACTGAGCTAAAGTGGGTATGTCTCCAACTCCTAGAAATAACTTCATGCCCCATCTCTCTTACTTCCATCTAATAAGGATCACATAATTCCTAACAAAGTTTTGACACAGATTCCCAATTCGGGCATTCAGAACATATAGCACGTTGCTGTAAGCATGCACATTCTCATTCAAAGTTGCAAGTTACTAAGTAGGAACAAGTTTGTATAGGTATTTCAAAGATGCCCAGAACAGAGCTAAACTGTGTATGTCTCCATCTCCTAGAAATAACTTCATGCCCCTTGTCCCTTTCTTCCTGCTAGTAAGGATCACATAATTCCTAACAAAATTTTGACACAGATTCCCAATTCGGGCATTCAGAACATGTAGCACGTTGCTGTAAGCAAGCACATTCTCATTCAAAGGTGCAAGTTACTATGTAGGAACAAGTTTGTATAGGTACTTCAAAGATGCCCAGAACTGAGCTAAAGTGGGTATGTCTGCAACTCCTAAAATAACATCATGCCCATCTCCCTTACTTCCAGCTAGTAAGGATCACATAATTCCTAACAAAGTTTTGACACAGATTTCCAATTCGGGCATTCAGAACATGTAGCACGTTGCTTTAAGCAAGCACTTTCTCATTCCAAGTAGCAAGTTACTATGTAGGAACAAGTTTGTATAGGTATTTCAATGATGCCCAGAACTGAGCTAAACTATGTATGTCTCCAACTCCTAGAAATAACTTCATTCCCCATCTCCCTTACTTCCAGCTAGTAAGGATCACATAATTCCTAACAAAGATTTGACATAGATTCCCAATTCGGGCATTCAGAACATATAGCACGTTGCTGTAAGCAAGCACATTCTCATTCAAAGTTGAAAGTTACTATGTAGGAACTTGTTTCTATAGGTATTTCAAAGATGCCCAGAACTGAGCTAAAGTGGGTATGTCTCCAACTCCTAGAAATAACTTCATGCCCCATCTCCCTTACTTCCATCTGGTAAGGATCACAAAATTCCTAACAAAGTTTTGACACAGACTCCCAATTCGGGCATTCAGAACATATAGCACGTTGCTGAAAGCAAGCACATTCTCATTTAAAGTTGCAAGTTACTATGTAGGAACAAGTTTGTATAGGTAATTCAAAGATGCCCAGAACTGAGCTAAACTTGGTATGTCTCCAACTCCTAGAAATAACTTCATGACCCATCTCCCTTATTTCCATCAAGTAAGGATCACATAATTTCCAACAAAATTTTGACACAGATACCCAATTCGGGCATTCAGAACATATAGCACGTTGCTTTAAGCAAGCACTTTCTCATTCCAAGTAGCAAGTTACTATGTAGGAACAAGTATGTACAGGTATTTCAAAGATCCCCAGAATTGAGCTAAACTTGATATGTCTCCAACTCCTAGACATAACTTCATGCCCCATCTCCCTTACTTGCATCTAGTAAGAATGACATAATTCCTAACAAGTTTTGACACAGATTCCCAGTTCAGGCATTCAGAACATGTAGCACGTTGCTGTAAGCAAGCACATTCTCATTGAAAGGTGCAAGTTACTATGTAGGAACAAGTTTGTATGGGTATTTCTAAGATGCCGAGACTGAGCTAAACTATTTATGTCTCCAACTCCTACAAATAACTTCATGCCCCATCTCCCTTACTTCCATCTAGTAAGGATCACAGAATTCCTAACAAAGTTTTGACACAGATTCCCAATTCGAGCATTCAGAACATGTAGCATGTTGCTTTAAGCAAGTACTTTCTCATTCCAACTAGCAAGTTACTATGTAGGAACAAGTTTGTATAGGTATTTCAAAGATGCCCAGAACTGAGCTAAACTATGTATGTCTCCAACTCCTAGAAATAACTTCATTCCCCATCTCCCTTACTTCCATCTGGTAAGGATCACATAATTCCTAACAAAGTTTTGACACAGATTCCCAATTCGGGCATTCAGAGCATATAGCACGTTGCTTTAAGCAAGCACTTTCTCATTCCAAGTAGCAAGTTACTATGTAGGAAGAGTTTGTACCGGTATTTCAAAGATGCCATTACTGAGCTAAACTTGATATGTCTCCAACTCCTAGAAATAACTTCATGCCCCATCTCACTTACTTGCAGCTAGTAAGGATCACATAATTCCTAACAAAGTTTGGAGAGAGATTCCCAATTCGGGCATTCAGAACATATAGCACGTTGCTGTAAGCAAGCACATTCTCATTCAAAGTTGCAAGTTACTATGTAGGAACAAGTTTGTATAGGTATTTCAAAGATGCCCAGAACTGAGCTAAACTTGGTATGTCTCCAACTCCTAGAAATAACTTCATGCCACATCTCCCTTACTTCCATCTAGTAAGGATCACATAATTTCTAACAAAGTTTTGACATAGATTCCCAATTCGGGCATTCAAAACAGGTAGCCCGTTGCTTTAAGCAAGCACTTTCTCATTCCAAGTAGCAAGTTACTATGTAGGAACAAATTTGTACAGGTATTTCAAAGATGCCCAGAACTGAGCTAAAGTGAGTATGTCTCCAACTCCTAGAAATAACTTCATGCCCCATCTCCCTTACTTCCATCTAGTAAGGATCACATAATTCCTAACAAAGTTTTGACACAGATTCTCAATTCGGGCATTCAAAACATATAGCTCGTTGCTGTAAGCAAGCACATTCTCATTCAAAGTTGCAAGTTAATATTTAAGAACAAGTTTGTATAGGTATTTCAAAGATGCCCTGAACTGAGCTAAACTACGTATGTCTCCAACTCCTAGAAATAACTTCATGCCCCTTCTCCCTTACTTCCAGCTAATAAGGATCACATAATTCCTAACAAAGTTTTGACACAGATTCCCAATTCGGGCATTCAGAACATATAGCACGTTGCTGTAAGCAAGCACATTCTCATTCAAAGTTGCAAGTTACTAAGTAGGAACAAGTTTGTATAGGTATTTCAAAGATGCCCAGAACTGAGCTAAACGTTGTATGTCTCCAACTCCTACAAATAACTTCATGCCCCATCTCCCTTACTTCCAGCTAGTAAGGATCACATAATTCCTAACAAAGTTTTGACACAGATTCCCAATTCGGGCATTCAGAACATATGGCACGTTGCTGTAAGCAAGCACATTCTCATTCAACGATGCAAGTTACTATGTAGGAACAAGTTTGTACAGGTATTTCAAAGATGCCCAGAACTGAGCTAAAGTGGGTATGTCTCCAACTCCTAGAAATAACATCATGCCCATCTCCCTTACTTCCAGCTAGTAAGGATCACATAATTCCTAACAAAGTTTTGACACAGATTTCCAATTCGGGAATTCAGAACATGTAGCACGTTGCTTTAAGCAAGCACTTTCTCATTAAAACTAGCAATTTACTATGAAGGAAGAAGTTTGTATAGGTATTTCAAAGATGCCCAGAACTGAGCTAAACTTGGTATGTCTCCAACTCCTAGAAATAACTTCATGCCCCATCTCCCTTACTTCCAGCTAGTAAGGATCACATAATTCCTAACAAAGTTTTGACACAGATTCTCAATTTGGGCATTCAGAACATATAGCACGTTGCTGTAAGCAAGCACATTCTCATTCAAAGTTGCAAGTTACTATGTAGGAATATGTTTGTATAGGTATTTCAAAGATGCCCCGAACTGAGCTAAACTTGGTATGTCTCCAACCCCTAGAAATAACTTCATGCCCCATCTCCATTACTACCATCTAGTAATAATGACATAATTCCTAACAAAGTTGTGACACAGATTCCCAATTCGGGCATTCACAACATATAGCACGTTGCAGTAAGCAAGCACATTCTCATTCAAAGTTGCAAGTTACTATGTAGGAACTCGTTTGTATAGGTATTTCAAAGATGCCCATAACTGAGCTAAAGTGGGTATTTCTCCAACTCCTAGAAATAACTACATGCCCCATCTCTCTTACTTCCATCTAGTAAGGATCACATAATTTCTAACAAAGTTTTGACCCAGATTCCCATTTCGGGCATTCAGAACATATAGCACTTTGCTTTAAGCAAGCACTTTCTCATTCCAATTAGCAAGTTACCATGTAGGAACAAGTCTGTATAGGTATTTCAAAGATGCCCAGAACTGAGCTAAAGTGGGTATGTCTGCAACTCCTAAAATAACATCATGCCCATCTCCCTTACTTCCAGCTAGTAAGGATCACATAATTCCTACCAAAGTTTTGACACAGATTTCCAATTCGGGCATTCAGAACATGTAGCACGTTGCTTTAAGCAAGCACTTTCTCATTCCAAGTAGCAAGTTACTATGTAGGAACAAGTTTGTATAGGTATTTCAATGATGCCCAGAACTGAGCTAAACTATGTATGTCTCCAACTCCTAGAAATAACTTCATTCCCCATCTCCCTTACTTCCAGCTAGTAAGGATCACATAATTCCTAACAAAGATTTGACATAGATTCCCAATTCGGGCATTCAGAACATATAGCACGTTGCTGTAAGCAAGCACATTCTCATTCAAAGTTGAAAGTTACTATGTAGGAACTTGTTTCTATAGGTATTTCAAAGATGCCCAGAACTGAGCTAAAGTGGGTATGTCTCCAACTCCTAGAAATAACTTCATGCCCCATCTCCCTTACTTCCATCTGGTAAGGATCACAAAATTCCTAACAAAGTTTTGACACAGACTCCCAATTCGGGCATTCAGAACATATAGCACGTTGCTGAAAGCAAGCACATTCTCATTCAAAGTTGCAAGTTACTATGTAGGAACAAGTTTGTATAGGTAATTCAAAGATGCCCAGAACTGAGCTAAACTTGGTATGTCTCCAACTCCTAGAAATAACTTCATGACCCATCTCCCTTATTTCCATCAAGTAAGGATCACATAATTTCCAACAAAATTTTGACACAGATACCCAATTCGGGCATTCAGAACATATAGCACGTTGCTTTAAGCAAGCACTTTCTCATTCCAAGTAGCAAGTTACTATGTAGGAACAAGTATGTACAGGTATTTCAAAGATCCCCAGAATTGAGCTAAACTTGATATGTCTCCAACTCCTAGACATAACTTCATGCCCCATCTCCCTTACTTGCATCTAGTAAGAATGACATAATTCCTAACAAGTTTTGACACAGATTCCCAGTTCAGGCATTCAGAACATGTAGCACGTTGCTGTAAGCAAGCACATTCTCATTGAAAGGTGCAAGTTACTATGTAGGAACAAGTTTGTATGGGTATTTCTAAGATGCCGAGACTGAGCTAAACTATTTATGTCTCCAACTCCTACAAATAACTTCATGCCCCATCTCCCTTACTTCCATCTAGTAAGGATCACAGAATTCCTAACAAAGTTTTGACACAGATTCCCAATTCGAGCATTCAGAACATGTAGCATGTTGCTTTAAGCAAGTACTTTCTCATTCCAACTAGCAAGTTACTATGTAGGAACAAGTTTGTATAGGTATTTCAAAGATGCCCAGAACTGAGCTAAACTATGTATGTCTCCAACTCCTAGAAATAACTTCATTCCCCATCTCCCTTACTTCCATCTGGTAAGGATCACATAATTCCTAACAAAGTTTTGACACAGATTCCCAATTCGGGCATTCAGAACATGTAGCACGTTGCTGTAAGCAAGCACATTCTCATTCAAAGTTGCAAATTACTATGTAGGAACAAGTTTGTATAGGTATTTCAAAGATGCCCAGAACTGAGCTAAACTTGGTATATCTCCAACTCCTAGAAATAACTTCATGCCCCATCTCCCTTACTTCCAGCTAGTAAGGATCACATAATTCCTAACAAAGTTTTGACACAGATTCCCAATTCGGGCATTCAGAGCATATAGCACGTTGCTTTAAGCAAGCACTTTCTCATTCCAAGTAGCAAGTTACTATGTAGGAAGAGTTTGTACCGGTATTTCAAAGATGCCATTACTGAGCTAAACTTGATATGTCTCCAACTCCTAGAAATAACTTCATGCCCCATCTCACTTACTTGCAGCTAGTAAGGATCACATAATTCCTAACAAAGTTTGGAGACAGATTCCCAATTCGGGCATTCAGAACATATAGCACGTTGCTGTAAGCAAGCACATTCTCATTCAAAGTTGCAAGTTACTATGTAGGAACAAGTTTGTATAGGTATTTCAAAGATGCCCAGAACTGAGCTAAACTTGGTATGTCTCCAACTCCTAGAAATAACTTCATGCCACATCTCCCTTACTTCCATCTAGTAAGGATCACATAATTTCTAACAAAGTTTTGACATAGATTCCCAATTCGGGCATTCAAAACAGGTAGCCCGTTGCTTTAAGCAGGCACTTTCTCATTCCAAGTAGCAAGTTACTATGTAGGAACAAGTTTGTACAGGTATTTCAAAGACGCCCAGAACTGAGCTAATGTGGGTATGTCTCCAACTTCTAGAAATAACTTCATGTCCCATCTCCCTTACTTCCATCTAGTAAGGATCACATAATTTCTAACAAAGTTTTGACACAGATTCCCAATTCAGGCATTCCCAACATATAGAACGTTGCTGTAAGCAAGCACATCTCATTTAAAGTTGCAAGTTACTATGTAGGAACAAGTTTGTATAGGTATTTCAAAGATGCCCAGAACTGAGCTAAACTTGGTATGTCTCCAACTCCTAGAAATAACTTCAGGCCCCATCTCACTTACTTCCATCTAGTAAGGATCACATAATTCCTAACAAAGATTTGACACAGATTCCCAATTCGGGGATTCAGAACATGTAGCACTTTGCTATAAGCAAGCACTTTCTCATTCCAAGTAGCAAGTTACTATGTAGGAAGAAATTTGTATAGGTATTTCAAAGATGCCCAGAACTGAGCTAAACTTGGTATGTCTCCAACTCCTAGAAATAACTTCATGCCCCATCTCCCTTACTTCCATCTAGTAAGGATCACATAATTCCTAATAAAATTTTGACACAGATTCCCAATTCGGGCATTCAGAACATATAGCCCGTTGCTGTAAGCAAGCACATTCTCATTCAAAGTTGCAAGTTACTATGTAGGAACAAGTTTGTATAGGTATTTCAAAGATGCCCAGAACTGAGCTAAAGTGGGTATGTCTGCAACTCCTACAAATAACTTCAGGCCCCTTCTCCCTTACTTCCATCTAGTAAGGATCACAGAATTCCTAACAAAGTTTTGACACAGATTCCCAATTCGGGCATTGAGAACATGTAGCACGCTGGTTTAAGCAAGCACTTTCTCATTCCAACTTGCAAGTTACTATGTAGGAACAAGTTTGTATAGGTATTTCAAAGATGCCCAGAACTGAGCTAAACTTGGTATGTCTCCAACTCCTAGAAATACCTTCATGCCCCATCTTCCTTACTTCCAGCTAGTAAGGATCACAGAATTCGTAACAAAATTTGACACAGATTCCCAATACGGGCATTCAGAAAATATAGCACGTTGCTGTAAACAAGCACTTTCTCATTCAAAGTTGCAAGTTACTACGTAGGAACAAGTTTGTACAGGTATTTCAAAGATGCCCAGAACTGAGCTAAACTTGGTATGTCTCCAACTCCTAGAAATAACTTCATGCCCCATCTCCCTTACTTCCATCTAGTAAGGATCACATAATTCCTAACAAAGTTTTGACACAGATTCCTAATTCGGGTATTCAGAACATGTAGCACGTTGCTGTAAGCAAGCACATTCTCATTCAAAGTTGCAAGTTACTTTGTAGGAACAAGTTTGTATAGGTATTTCAAAGATGCCCAGAACTGACCTAAACTTGGTATGTCTCCAACTCCTAGAAATAACTTCATGCCGCATCTCCCTTACTTCCAGCTAGTAAGGATCACATAATTCCTAACAAAGTTTTGACACAGATTCCCAATGCGGGCATTCAGAACATATAGCACGTTGCTTTAAGCAAGCACTTTCACATTCCAAGTAGCAAGTTACTATGTAGGAACAAGTTTGTACAGGTATTTCAAAGATGCCCAGAACTGAACTAAACTTGGTATGTCTCCAACTCCTAGAAATAACTTCATGCCCCATCTCCCTTACTTCCAGCTAGTAAGGATCACATAATTCCTAACAAAGTTTTGACACAGATACCCAATTCGGGCATTCAGAACATGTAGCCCGTTGCTTTAAGCAAGCACTTTCTCATTCCAAGTAGCAAGTTACTATGTAGGAACAAGTTTGTATAGGTATTTCAAAGATGCCCAGATCTGAGCTAAACTTGGTATGTCTCCAACTCCTAGAAATAACTTCATGCCCCATCTCACTTACTTCCAGCAAGTAAGAATCACAGAATTCCTAACAAAGTTTTGACACAGATTCCCAATTCGGGATTCAGAACATGTAGCACGTTGCTTTAAGCAAGCACTTTCTCATTCCAAGTAGCAAGTTACTATGTAGGAACAAGTTTGTATAGGTATTTCAAAGATGCCCAGAACTGAGTTAAACTTGGTATGTCTCCAACTGCTAGAAATAACTTCAGGCCCCATCTCCCTTACTTCCATATAGTAAGGATCACATAATTTCTATCAAAGATTTGACACAGATTCCCAATTCGGGCATTCAGAACATGTAGCCAGTTGCTTTAAGCAAGCACTTTCTCATTCCAAGTAGCAAGTTACTATGTAGGAACAAGTTTGTATAGGTATTTCAATAATGCCCAGAACTGAGCTATAGTGGGTATGTCTCCAACTCCTAGAAATAACTTCATGCCCCATCTCCCTTACTTCCAGCTAGTAAGGATCACCGAATTCCTAACAATGGTTTGACACAGATTCCCAATTCGGGCATTCAGAACATGTAGCACGTTGCTTTAAGCAAGCACTTTCTCATTCCAACTAGCAAGTTACTATGTAGGAACAAGTTTGTATAGGTATTTCAAAGATGCCCAGAACTGAGCTAAACTTGGTATGTCTCCAACTCCTAGAAATAACTTCAGGCCCCATCTCCCTTACTTCCATCTAGTAAGGATCACATAATTTCTAATAAAGATTTCACACAGATTCCCAATTTGGGCATTCAGAACATGTAGCCCGTTGCTTTAAGCAAGCACTTTCTCATTCCAAGCAGCAAGTTACTATGTAGGAACAAGTTTGTATAGGTATTGCAAAGATGCCCAGAACTGAGCTACAGTGGGTATGTCTCCAACTCCTAGAAATAACTTCATGCCCCATCTCCCTGTCTTCCATCTAGTAAGGATCACAGAATTCCTAACAAAGTTTTGACACAGATTCCCAATTCGGGCATTCAGAACATGTAGCACGTTGGTTTAAGCAAGCACTTTCTCATTCCAACTAGCAAGTTACTATGTAGGAACAGGTTTGTATAGGTATTTCAAAGATGCCCAGAACTGAGCTAAACTTGGTATGTCTCCAACTCCTAGAAATAACTTCATGCCCCATCTCTCTTACTTCCATCTAGTAATGATCACATAATTCCTAATAAAATTTTGACACAGATTCCCAATTCGGGCATTCAGAACATATAGCCCGTTGCTGTAAGCAAGCACTTTCTCATTCAAAGTTGCAAGTTACTATGTAGGAACAAGTTTGTATAGGTATTTCAAAGATGCCCAGAACTGAGCTAAAGTGGGTATGTCTGCAACTCCTACAAATAACTTCAGGCCCCTTCTCCCTTACTTCCATCTAGTAAGGATCACAGAATTCCTAACAAAGTTTTGACACAGATTCCCAATTCGGGCATTGAGAATATGTAGCACGTTGGTTTAAGCAAGCAGTTTCTCATTCCAACTAGCAAGTTGCTGTGTAGGAACAAGTTTGTATAGGTATTGCAAAGATGCCCAGAACTGAGCTACAGTGGGTATGTCTCCAACTCCTAGAAATAACTTCATGCCCCATCTCCCTGTCTTCCATCTAGTAAGGATCACAGAATTCCTAACAAAGTTTTGACACAGATTCCTAATTCGGGCATTGAGAACATGTAGCACGCTGGTTTAAGCAAGCACTTTCTCATTCCAACTTGCAAGTTACTATGTAGGAACAAGTTTGTATAGGTATTTCAAAGATGTCCAGAACTGAGCTAAAATTGGTATGTCTCCAACTCCTAGAAATAACTTCATGCCCCATCTCCCTTACTTCCAGCTAGTAAGGATCACAGAATTCGTAACAAAATTTGACACAGATTCCCAATACGGGCATTCAGAAAATATAGCACGTTGCTGTAAACAAGCACTTTCTCATTCAAAGTTGCAAGTTACTACGTAGGAACAAGTTTGTACAGGTATTTGAAAGATGCCCAGAACTGAGCTAAACTTGGTATGTCTCCAACTCCTAGAAATAACTTCATGCCCCATCTCCCTTACTTCCATCTAGTAAGGATCACATAATTCCTAACAAAGTTTTGACACAGATTCCTAATTCGGGCATTCAGAACATGTAGCACGTTGCTGTAAGAAAGCACATTCTCATTCAAAGTTGCAAGTTACTTTGTAGGAACAAGTTTGTATAGGTATTTCAAAGATGCCCAGAACTGAGCTAAACTTGGTATGTCTCCAACTCCTAGAAATAACTTCATGCCCCATCTCCCTTACTTCCAGCTAGTAAGGATCACATAATTCCTAACAAAGTTTTGACACAGATTCCCAATGCGGGCATTCAGAACATATAGCACGTTGCTTTAAGCAAGCACTTTCACATTCCAAGTAGCAAGTTACTATGTAGGAACAAGTTTGTACAGGTATTTCAAAGATGCCCAGAACTGAACTAAACTTGGTATGTCTCCAACTCCTAGAAATAACTTCATGCCCCATCTCCCTTACTTCCAGCTAGTAAGGATCACATAATTCCTAACAAAGTTTTGACACAGATACCCAATTCGGGCATTCAGAACATGTAGCCCGTTGCTTTAAGCAAGCACTTTCTCATTCCAAGTAGCAAGTTACTATGTAGGAACAAGTTTGTATAGGTATTTCAAAGATGCCCAGATCTGAGCTAAACTTGGTATGTCTCCAACTCCTAGAAATAACTTCATGCCCCATCTCACTTACTTCCAGCAAGTAATAATCACAGAATTCCTAACAAAGTTTTGACACAGATTCCCAATTCGGGATTCAGAACATGTAGCACGTTGCTTTAAGCAAGCACTTTCTCATTTCAAGTAGCAAGTTACTATGTAGGAACAAGTTTGTATAGGTATTTCAAAGATGCCCAGAACTGAGTTAAACTTGGTATGTCTCCAACTGCTAGAAATAACTTCAGGCCCCATCTCCCTTACTTCCATATAGTAAGGATCACATAATTTCTAACAAAGATTTGACACAGATTCCCAATTCGGGCATTCAGAACATGTAGCCAGTTGCTTTAAGCAAGCACTTTCTCATTCCAAGTAGCAAGTTACTATGTAGGAACAAGTTTGTATAGGTATTTCAATAATGCCCAGAACTGAGCTATAGTGGGTATGTCTCCAACTCCTAGAAATAACTTCATGCCCCATCTCCCTTACTTCCAGCTAGTAAGGATCACCGAATTCCTAACAATGGTTTGACACAGATTCCCAATTCGGGCATTCAGAACATGTAGCACGTTGCTTTAAGCAAGCACTTTCTCATTCCAACTAGCAAGTTACTATGTAGGAACAAGTTTGTATAGGTATTTCAAAGATGCCCAGAACTGAGCTAAACTTGGTATGTCTCCAACTCCTAGAAATAACTTCATGCCCCATCTCTCTTACTTCCATCTAGTAATGATCACATAATTCCTAACAAAGTTTTGACACAGATTCCTAATTCGGGCATTCAGAACATGTAGCCCGTTGCTTTAAGCAAGCACTTTCTCATTCCAAGTAGCAAGTTACTATGTAGGAACAAGTTTGTATAGGTGTTTCAAAGATGCCTAGAACTGAGTTAAACTTGGTATGTCTCCAACTCCTAGAAATAACTTCAGGCCCCATCTCCCTTACTTCCATATAGTAAGGATTACAAAATTTCTAACAAAGTTTTGACACAGATTCCCAATTCGGGCATTCAGAACATGTAGCCCGTTGCTTTAAGCAAGCACTTTCTCATTCCAAGTAGCAAGTTACTATGTAGGAACAAGTTTGTATAGGTATTTCAAAGATGCCCAGAACTGAGTTAAACTTGGTATGTCTCCAACTGCTAGAAATAACTTCAGGCCCCATCTCCCTTACTTCCATATAGTAAGGATCACATAATTTCTAACAAAGATTTGACACAGATTCCCAATTCGGGCATTCAGAACATGTAGCCAGTTGCTTTAAGCAAGCACTTTCTCATTCCAAGTAGCAAGTTACTATGTAGGAACAAGTTTGTATAGGTATTTCAATAATGCCCAGAACTGAGCTATAGTGGGTATGTCTCCAACTCCTAGAAATAACTTCATGCCCCATCTCCCTTACTTCCAGCTAGTAAGGATCACCGAATTCCTAACAATGGTTTGACACAGATTCCCAATTCGGGCATTCAGAACATGTAGCACGTTGCTTTAAGCAAGCACTTTCTCATTCCAACTAGCAAGTTACTATGTAGGAACAAGTTTGTATAGGTATTTCAAAGATGCCCAGAACTGAGCTAAACTTGGTATGTCTCCAACTCCTAGAAATAACTTCATGCCCCATCTCTCTTACTTCCATCTAGTAATGATCACATAATTCCTAACAAAGTTTTGACACAGATTCCTAATTCGGGCATTCAGAACATGTAGCCTGTTGCTTTAAGCAAGCACTTTCTCATTCCAAGTAGCAAGTTACTATGTAGGAACAAGTTTGTATAGGTATTTCAAAGATGCCTAGAACTGAGTTAAACTTGGTATGTCTCCAACTCCTAGAAATAACTTCAGGCCCCATCTCCCTTACTTCCATATAGTAAGGATTACAAAATTTCTAACAAAGTTTTGACACAGATTCCCAATTCGGGCATTCAGAACATGTAGCCCGTTGCTTTAAGCAAGCACTTTCTCATTCCAAGTAGCAAGTTACTATGTAGGAACAAGTTTGTATAGGTATTTCAATGATGCCCAGAACTGAGCTATAGTGGGTATGTCTCCAACTCCTAGAAATAACTTCATGCCCCATCTCCCTTACTTCCAGCTAGTAAGGATCACAGAATTCCTAACAATGGTTTGACACAGATTCCCAATTCGGGCGTTCAGAACATGTAGCACGTTGCTTTAAGCAAGCACTTTCTCATTCCAACTAGCAAGTTACTATGTAGGAACAAGTTTGTATAGGTATTTCAAAGATGCCCAGAACTGAGCTAAACTTGGTATGTCTCCAACTCCTAGAAATAACTTCAGGCCCCATCTCCCTTACTTCCATCTAGTAAGGATCACATACTTTCTAACAAAGATTTGACACAGATTCCCAATTCGGGCATTCAGAACATGTAGCCCGTTGCTCTAAGCAAGCACTTTCTCATTCCAAGTAGCAAGTTACTATGTAGGAACAAGTTTGTATAGGTATTGCAAAGATGCCCAGAACTGAGCTACAGTGGGTATGTCTCCAACTCCTAGAAATAACTTCATGCCCCATCTCCCTGTCTTCCATCTAGTAAGGATCACAGAATTCCTAACAAAGTTTTGACACAGATTCCCAATTCGGGCATTGAGAACATGTAGCACGTTGGTTTAAGCAAGCACTTTCTCATTCCAACTAGCAAGTTACTATGTAGGAACAAGTTTGTATAGGTAGTTCAAAGATGCCCAGAACAAGCTAAACTTGGTATGTCTCCGACTCCTAGAAATAACTTCATGCCCCATCTCCCTTACTTCCAGCTAGTAAGGATCACAGAATTCGTAACAAAATTTGACACAGATTCCCAATACGGGCATTCAGAAAATATAGCACGTTGCTGTAAACAAGCACTTTCTCATTCAAAGTTGCAAGTTACTACGTAGGGACAAGTTTGTACAGGTATTTGAAAGATGCCCAGAACTGAGCTAAACTTGGTATGTCTCCAACTCCTAGAAATAACTTCATGCCCCATCTCCCTTACTTCCATCTAGTAAGGATCACATAATTCCTAACAAAATTTTGACACAGATTCCTAATTCGGGCATTCAGAACATGTAGCACGTTGCTGTAAGCAAGCACATTCTCATTAGAAGTTGCAAGTTACTATGTAGGAACAAGTTTGTATAAGTATTTCAAAGATGCCCAGAACTGAGCTAAACTTGGTATATCTCCAACTCCTAGAAATAACTTCATGCCCCATCTCCCTTACTTCCAGCTAGTAAGGATCACATAATTCCTAACAAAGTTTTGACACAGATTACCAATTCGGGCCTTCAGAACATATAGCACGTTGCTCTAAGCAAGCACATTCTCATTCAAAGTTACAAGTTACTATGTAGGAACAAGTTTGTATATGTATTTCAAAGATGCCCAGAACTGAACTAAAGTGGGTATGTTTCCAACTCCTAGAAATAACTTCATGCCCCATCTCCCTTACTTCCAGCTAGTAAGGATCACATAATTCCTAACAAAGTTTTGACACAGATTCCCAATTCGGGCATTCAGAACATGTAACACGTTGCTTTAAGCAACCACTTTCTCATTCCAACTAGCAAGTTACTATGTAGGAACAAGTTTGTATAGGTATTTCAAAGATGCCCATAACTGAGTTAACTTGGTATGTCTCCAACTCCTAGAAATAACTTCATGTCCCATCTCCCTTACTTCCATCTAGTAAGGATCACAGAATTTCTAACAAAGTTTTGACTCAGATTCCCAATTCGGGCTTTCAGAACATGTAGCCCGTTGCTTTAAGCAAGCACTTTCTCATTCCATGTAGCAAGTTACTATGTAGGAACAAGTTTGTACAGGTATTTCAAAGATACGCAGAACTGAGCTAAAGTGGGTATGTCTCCAACTCCTAGAAATAACTTCATGCCCCATCTCCCTTACTTCCATCTAATAAGAATCACATAATTCCTAACAAATTTTTGACACAGATTCCCAATTCGGGCATTCAGAACATGTAGCACGTTTCTTTAAGCAAGCACTTTCTCATTCCATGTAGCAAATTACTATGTAGGAACAAGTTTGTATAGGTATTTCAAAGATTCCCAGAACTGAGCTAAACTTGGTATGTCTCCAACTCCTAGAATTAACTTCATGACCCATCTCCCTTACATGCAGCAAGTAAGGATCACATAATTCCTAACAAAGCTTTGACACAGATTCCTAATTCGGGCATTCAGAACATATAACACGTTGCTTTAAGCAAGCACTTTCTCATTCCAAGTAGCAAGTTACTATGTAGGAACAAGTTTGTATAGGAATTTCAATGATGCCCAGAACTGAGCTAAAGTGTGTATGTCTCCAACTCCTAGAAATAACTTCATGCCCCAACTCCCTTACTTCCATCTAGTAAGGATATCATAATTCCTAACAAAGTTTTGACATAGATTCCCAATTCGGGCATTCAAAACATGTAGCCCGTTGCTTTAAGCAAGCACTTTCTCATTCCAAGTAGCAAGTTACTATGTAGGAACCAGTTTGTACAGGTATTTCAAAGATGCCCAGAACTGAGCTAAAGTGGGTATGTCTCCAACTCCTAGAAATAACTTCATGCCCCATCTCCCTTACTTCCATCTAGTAAGGATGACATAATTCCTAACAAAGTTTTGACACATATTCCCAATTCGGACATTCACAACATATAGCACGTTGCTGTAAGCAAGTACATTCTCATTCAAAGTTGGAAGTTACTATGTAGGAACATGTTTGTATAGGTATTTCAAAGATGCCCAGAACTGAGCTAAACCTGGTATGTCACCAACTCCTAGAAAGAACATCATGCCCCATCTCCCTTACTTCTAGCTATTAAGGATCACATAATTCCTAACAAAGTTATGACACAGATTCCCAATTCGGGCATTCAGAACATGTAGCACGTTGCTTTAAGCAAGCACTTTCTCATTCCAAGTAGCAAGTTACTATGTAGGAACAAGTTTGTACAGGTAATTCAAAGATGCGCAGAACTGAGCTAAAGGGGGTATGTCTCCAACTCCTAGAAATAACTTCATGCCCCATCTCCCTTACTTCTAGCTAGTAAGGATCACATAATTCCTAACAATGTTTTGACACAGATTCCCAATTCGGGCATTCAGAACATGTAGCACGTTGCTTTAAGCAAGCACTTTCTCATTCCAACTAGCAAGTTACTATGTAGGAACAAGTTTGTATAGGTATTTCAAAGATGTCCAGAACTGAGGTAAACTTGGTATGTCTCCAACTCCTAGAAATAACTTCATGCCCCATCTCCCTTACTTCCAGATAGTAAGGATCACATAATTCCTAACAAAGTTTTGACACACAATCCCAAATCGGGCATTCAGAACATATAGCTCGTTGCTGTAAGCAAGCACATTCTCATTCAAAGTTGCAAGTTACTTTGTAGGAACAAGTTTGTATAGCTATTTCAAAGATGCTCAGAACTGAGTTAAACTTGGTATGTCTCCACTCCTAGAAATATCTTCATGCCCCATCTCCCTTACTTCCATCTAGTAAGGATCACAGAATTCCTAACAAAGTTTGGACACAGATTCCCAATTCGGGCATTGAGAACATGTAGCACGTTGGTTTAAGCAAGCACTTTCTCATTCCAACTAGCAAGTTATTATGTAGGAACAAGTTTGTATAGGTATTTTAAAGATGCCCAGAACTGAGCTAAAGTGGGTATGTCTCCAACTCCTAGAAATATCTTCATGCCCCATCTCCCTTACTTCCATCTAGTAAGGATCACATAATTTCTAACAAAGTTTTGACACAGATTCCCAATTCGGGCATTCAGAACATGTAGCCCGTTGCTTACAGCAAGCACTTTCTCATTCCAAGTAGCAAGTTGCTATGTAGGAACAAGTTTGTACAGGTATTTCAAAGATGCGCAGAACTGAGCTAAAGTGGGTATGTCTCCAACTCCTAGAAATAACTTCATGCCCCATCTCCCTTATTTCCATCTAGTAAGTATCACATAATTTCTAACAAAGTTTTGACACAGATTCCCAATTCGGGCATTCAGAACATGTAGCACGTTGCTTTAAGCAAGCACTTTCTCATTCCAACTAGCAAGTTACTATGTAGGAACAAGTTTGTATAGGTATTTCAAAGATGCCCAGAACTGAGCTAAACTTCGTATGTCTCCAACTCCTAGAAATAACTTCATGCCCCATCTCCCTTACTTCCATCTAGTAAGGATCACATAATTTCTAACAAAGTTTTGACACAGTTTCCCAATTCGGGCTTTCATAACATATAGCCCGTTGCTTTAAGCAAGCACTTTCTCATTCCAGGTAGCAAGTTACTATGTAGGAACAAGTTTGTACAGGTATTTAAAAGATGCCCAGAACTGAGCTAACGTGGGTATGTCTCCAACTCCTAGAAATAACTACATGCCCCATCTCCCTTACTTCCAGCTAGTAAGGATCACATAATTCCTAACAAAGATTTGACACAGATTCCCAATTCGGGCATTCAGAACATATAGCATGTTGCTCTAAGCAAGCACATTCTCATTCAAAGTTGCAAGTTACTATGTAGGAACAAGTTTGTATAGGTATTTCAAAGATGCCCAGAACTGAGCTAAACGTTGTATGTCTCCAACTCCTAGAAATAACTTCATGCCCCATCTCCCTAACGTCCAGCTAGTAAGGATCACATAATTCCTAACAAAGTTTTGACACAGATTCCCTATTCGGGCATTGAGAACATGTAGCACGTTGGTTTAAGCAAGCACATTCTCATTCCAACTAGCAAGTTACTATGTAGGAACAAGTTTGTATAGGTAGTTCAAAGATGCCCAGAACTGAGCTAAACTTGGTATGTCTCCAACTCCTAGAAATAACTTCATGCCCCATCTCCCTTACTTCCAGCTAGTAAGGATCACAGAATTCGTAACAAAATTTGACACAGATTCCCAATACGGGCATTCAAAAAATGTAGCACGTTGCTGTAAACAAGCACTTTCTCATTCAAAGTTGCAAGTTACTACGTAGGGACAAGTTTGTACAGGTATTTGAAAGATGCCCAGAACTGAGCTAAACTTGGTATGTCTCCAACTCCTAGAAATAACTTCATGCCCCATCTCCCTTACTTCCATCTAGTAAGGATCACATAATTCCTAACAAAGTTTTGACACAGATTCCTAATTCGGGCATTCAGAACATGTAGCACGTTGCTGTAAGCAAGCACATTCTCATAAGAAGTTGCAAGTTACTATGTAGGAATAAGTTTGTATAAGTATTTCAAAGATGCCCAGAACTGAGCTAAACTTGGTATATCTCCAACTCCTAGAAATAACTTCATGCCCCATCTCCCTTACTTCCAGCTAGTAAGGATCACATAATTCCTAACAAAGTTTTGACACAGATTACCAATTCGGGCCTTCAGAACATATAGCACGTTGCTGTAAGCAAGCACATTCTCATTCAAAGTTACAAGTTACTATGTAGGAACAAGTTTGTATATGTATTTCAAAGATGCCCAGAACTGAACTAAAGTGGGTATGTTTCCAACTCCTAGAAATAACTTCATGCCCCATCTCCCTTACTTCCAGCTAGTAAGGATCACATAATTCCTAACAAAGTTTTGACACAGATTCCCAATTCGGGCATTCAGAACATGTAACACGTTGCTTTAAGCAACCACTTTCTCATTCCAACTAGCAAGTTACTATGTAGGAACAAGTTTGTATAGGTATTTCAAAGATGCCCATAACTGAGTTAACTTGGTATGTCTCCAACTCCTAGAAATAACTTCATGTCCCATCTCCCTTACTTCCATCTAGTAAGGATCACAGAATTTCTAACAAAGTTTTGACTCAGATTCCCAATTCGGACTTTCAGAACATGTAGCCCGTTGCTTTAAGCAAGCACTTTCTCATTCCAAGTAGCAAGTTACTATGTAGGAACAAGTTTGTACAGGTATTTCAAAGATACGCAGAACTGAGCTAAAGTGGGTATGTCTCCAACTCCTAGAAATAACTTCATGCCCCATCTCCCTTACTTCCATCTAATAAGAATCACATAATTCCTAACAAATTTTTGACACAGATTCCCAATTCGGGCATTCAGAACATGTAGCACGTTTCTTTAAGCAAGCACTTTCTCATTCCATGTAGCAAGTTACTATGTAGGAACAAGTTTGTATAGGTATTTCAAAGATGCCCAGAACTGAGCTAAACTTGGTATGTCTCCAACTCCTAGAAATAACTTCATGCCCAATCTCTCTTACTTCCATCTAGTAAGGATCACATAATTCCTAACAAAGTTTTGACACAGATTCCCAATTCGGGCATTCAGAACATATAGCATGTTGCTCTAAGCAAGCACATTCTCATTCAAAGTTGCAAGTTACTATGTAGGAACAAGTTTGTATAGGTATTTCAAAGATGCCCAGAACTGAGCTAAACGTTGTATGTCTCCAACTCCTAGAAATAACTTCATGCCCCATCTCCCTAACGTCCAGCTAGTAAGGATCACATAATTCCTAACAAAGTTTTGACACAGATTCCCTATTCGGGCATTGAGAACATGTAGCACGTTGGTTTAAGCAAGCACATTCTCATTCCAACTAGCAAGTTACTATGTAGGAACAAGTTTGTATAGGTAGTTCAAAGATGCCCAGAACTGAGCTAAACTTGGTATGTCTCCAACTCCTAGAAATAACTTCATGCCCCATCTCCCTTACTTCCAGCTAGTAAGGATCACAGAATTCGTAACAAAATTTGACACAGATTCCCAATACGGGCATTCAAAAAATATAGCACGTTGCTGTAAACAAGCACTTTCTCATTCAAAGTTGCAAGTTACTACGTAGGGACAAGTTTGTACAGGTATTTGAAAGATGCCCAGAACTGAGCTAAACTTGGTATGTCTCCAACTCCTAGAAATAACTTCATGCCCCATCTCCCTTACTTCCATCTAGTAAGGATCACATAATTCCTAACAAAGTTTTGACACAGATTCCTAATTCGGGCATTCAGAACATGTAGCACGTTGCTGTAAGCAAGCACATTCTCATAAGAAGTTGCAAGTTACTATGTAGGAATAAGTTTGTATAAGTATTTCAAAGATGCCCAGAACTGAGCTAAACTTGGTATATCTCCAACTCCTAGAAATAACTTCATGCCCCATCTCCCTTACTTCCAGCTAGTAAGGATCACATAATTCCTAACAAAGTTTTGACACAGATTACCAATTCGGGCCTTCAGAACATATAGCACGTTGCTGTAAGCAAGCACATTCTCATTCAAAGTTACAAGTTACTATGTAGGAACAAGTTTGTATATGTATTTCAAAGATGCCCAGAACTGAACTAAAGTGGGTATGTTTCCAACTCCTAGAAATAACTTCATGCCCCATCTCCCTTACTTCCAGCTAGTAAGGATCACATAATTCCTAACAAAGTTTTGACACAGATTCCCAATTCGGGCATTCAGAACATGTAACACGTTGCTTTAAGCAACCACTTTCTCATTCCAACTAGCAAGTTACTATGTAGGAACAAGTTTGTATAGGTATTTCAAAGATGCCCATAACTGAGTTAACTTGGTATGTCTCCAACTCCTAGAAATAACTTCATGTCCCATCTCCCTTACTTCCATCTAGTAAGGATCACAGAATTTCTAACAAAGTTTTGACTCAGATTCCCAATTCGGACTTTCAGAACATGTAGCCCGTTGCTTTAAGCAAGCACTTTCTCATTCCAAGTAGCAAGTTACTATGTAGGAACAAGTTTGTACAGGTATTTCAAAGATACGCAGAACTGAGCTAAAGTGGGTATGTCTCCAACTCCTAGAAATAACTTCATGCCCCATCTCCCTTACTTCCATCTAATAAGAATCACATAATTCCTAACAAATTTTTGACACAGATTCCCAATTCGGGCATTCAGAACATGTAGCACGTTTCTTTAAGCAAGCACTTTCTCATTCCATGTAGCAAGTTACTATGTAGGAACAAGTTTGTATAGGTATTTCAAAGATGCCCAGAACTGAGCTAAACTTGGTATGTCTCCAACTCCTAGAAATAACTTCATGCCCAATCTCTCTTACTTCCATCTAGTAAGGATCACATAATTCCTAACAAAGTTTTGACACAGATTCCCAATTCGGGCATTCAGAACATATAGCACGTTGCTGTAAGCAAGCACATTCTCATTCAAAGTTGCAAGTTACTATGTAGGAACAAGTTTGTATAGGTATTTCAAAGATTCCCAGAACTGAGCTAAACTTGGTATGTCTCCAACTCCTAGAATTAACTTCATGACCCATCTCCCTTACATGCAGTAAGTAAGGATCACATAATTCCTAACAAAGCTTTGACACAGATTCCTAATTCGGGCATTCAGAACATATAACACGTTGCTTTAAGCAAGCACTTTCTCATTCCAAGTAGCAAGTTACTATGTAGGAACAAGTTTGTATAGGAATTTCAATGATGCCCAGAACTGAGCTAAAGTGTGTATGTCTCCAACTTCTAGAAATAAAGTCATGCCCCAACTCCCTTACTTCCATCTAGTAAGGATATCATAATTCCTAACAAAGTTTTGACATAGATTCCCAATTCGGGCATTCAAAACATGTAGCCCGTTGCTTTAAGCAAGCACTTTCTCATTCCAAGTAGCAAGTTACTATGTAGGAACAAGTTTGTACAGGTATTTCAAAGATGCCCAGAACTGAGCTAAAGTGGGTATGTCTCCAACTCCTAGAAATAACTTCATTCCCCATCTCCCTTACTTCCATCTAGTAAGGATGACATAATTCCTAACAAAGTTTTGACACATATTCCCAAATCGGACATTCACAACATATAGCACGTTGCTGTAAGCAAGTACATTCTCATTCAAAGTTGGAAGTTACTATGTAGGAACATGTTTGTATAGGTATTTCAAAGATGCCCAGAACTGAGCTAAACCTGGTATGTCTCCAACTCCTAGAAAGAACATCATGCCCCATCTCCCTTACTTCTAGCTAGTAAGGATCACATAATTCCTAACAAAGTTATGACACAGATTCCCAATTCGGGCATTCAGAACATGTAGCACGTTGCTTTAAGCAAGCACTTTCTCATTCCATGCAGCAAGTTACTATGTAGGAACAAGTTTGTATAGGTATTTCAAAGATGTCCAGAACTGAGGTAAACTTGGTATGTCTCCAACTCCTAGAAATAACTTCATGCCCCATCTCCCTTACTTCCAGCTAGTAAGGATCACATAATTCCTAACAAAGTTTTGACACACAATCCCAAATCGGGCATTCAGAACATATAGCTCGTTGCTGTAAGCAAGCACATTCTCATTCAAAGTTGCAAGTTACTTTGTAGGAAAAAGTTTGTATAGCTATTTCAAAGATGCTCAGAACTGAGTTAAACTTGGTATGTCTCCACTCCTAGAAATATCTTCATGCCCCATCTCCCTTACTTCCATCTAGTAAGGATCACAGAATTCCTAACAAAGTTTGGACACAGATTCCCAATTCGTTCATTGAGAACATGTAGCACGTTGGTTTAAGCAAGCACTTTCTCATTAAAACTAGCAAGTTATTATGTAGGAACAAGTTTGTATAGGTATTTTAAAGATGCCCAGAACTGAGCTAAACGTTGTATGTCTCCAGCTCCTAGAAATAACTTCATGCCCCATCTCCCTAACTTCCAGCTAGTAAGGATCACATAATTCCTAACAAAGTTTTGACACAGATTCCCAATTCGGGCATTCAGAACATATAGCACGTTGCTGTAAGCAAGCACATTCTCATTCAAAGTTGCAAGTGACTATGTAGGAACAAGTTTGTATAGGTATTTCAAAGATGCCCAGAACTGAGCTAAACATGGTATGTCTCCAACTCCTTGAAATAACTACATGCCCCATCTCCCTTACTTCCATCTAGTAAGGATAACATAATTCCTAACAAAGTTTTGACACAGATTCCCAAATCTGGCGTTCAAAACATGTAGCCCTTTGCTTTAAGCAAGCATTTTCTCATTCCAAGTAGCAAATTACTATGTAGGAACAAATTTGTACAGGTATTTCAAAGATGCCCAGAACTGAGCTAAACTATGTATGTCTCCAACTCCTAGAAATAACTTCATGCCCCATCTCCCTTACTTCCATCTAGTAAGGATAACATAATTCCTAACAAAGTTTTGACACAGATTCCCAATACGGGCATTCAGAACATATAGCACGTTGCTATAAGCAAGCACATTCTCATTCAAAGTTCAAAGTTACTATGTCGAAACAAGTTTGTATAGGTATTTCAAAGATGCCCAGAACTGATTTAAACTTGGTATGTCTCCAACTCCTAGAAATAACTTCATGCCCCATCTCCCTTACTTCCATCTAGTAAGGATCACATAATTCCTAACAAAGTTTTGACACAGATTCCCAATTCGGGCATTCAGAACATGTAGCACGTTGCTTTAAGCAAGCACTTTCTCGTTCCACCTAGCAAGTTACTATGTAGGAACAAGTTTGTATAGGTATTTCAAAGATGCCCAGAACTGAGCTAAACTTGGTATGTCTCCAACTCCTAGAAATAACTTCATGCCCCATCTCCCTTACTTCCAGCTAGTAAGGATCACATAATTTCTAACAAAGTATTGACACAGATTCCCAATTCGAGCCTTCAGAACATGTAGCCCGTTGCTTTAAGCAAGCACTCTCTCATTCCAAGTAGCAAATTACTATGTAGGAACAAGTTTGTATAGGTATTTCAAAGATGCCCAGAACAGAGCTAAACTTGGTATGTCTCCAACTCCTAGAAATAACTTCATGCCCCATCTCCCTTACTTCCATCTAGTAAGGATCACATAATTCCTAACAAAGTTTTGACACAGATTCCCAATTCGGGCATTCAGATCATATAGCACGTTGCTTTAAGCAAGCACTTTCTCATTCCAACTAGCAAGTTACTATGTAGGAACAATTTTGTATACGTATTTCAAAGATGCCCAGAACTGAGCTAAACTTGGTATGTCTCCAACTCCTAGAAATAACTTCATGCCCCATCTCCCTTACTTCCATCTAGTAAGGATCACATAATTTCTAACAAAGTTTTGACACAGATTCCCAATTCGGGCATTCAGAACATGCAGCCCGTTGCTTTAAGCAAGCACTTTCTAATTCCAAGTAGCAAGTTACTATGTAGGAACAAGTTTGTATAGGTATTTCAAAGATGCCCAAAACTGAGCTAAACTTGGTATGTCTCCAACTCCTAGAAATAACGTCTTGTCTCATCTCCCTTATTTCCATCCAGTAAGGATCACATAATTCCTAACAAAGTTTTGACACAGATTCCCAAATCGGGCATTCAGAACATGTAGCACGTTACTGTAAGCAAGCACATTCTCATTCAAAGTTGCAAGTTACTATGTAGGAAGTAGTTTGTACAGGTATTTCAAAGAGGCCCAGAACTAAGCTAAACTTGATATGTCTCCGTTCCTAGAAATAGCTTCATGCCCCATCTCCCTTACTTGCAGCTAGTAAGGATCACATAATTCCTAACAAAGTTTTGACACAGATTCCCAATTCGGGCATTCAAAATATGTAGCCCGTTGCTTTAAGCAAGCACTTTCTCATTCCAAGTAGCAAGTTACTATGTAGGAACAAGTTTGTACAGGTATTTCAAAGGTGCCCAGAACTGAGCTAAAGTGGGTATGTCTCCAACTCCTAGAAATAACTTCATGCCCCATCTCCCTTACTTCCATCTAGTAAGGATGACATAATTCCTAACAAAGTTTTGACACATATTCCCAATTCGGGCATTCACAACATATAGCACGTTGCTGTAAGCAAGCACATTCTCATTCAAAGTTGGAAGTTACTATGTAGGAACAAGTTTGTATAGGTATTTCAAAGATGCCCAGAACTGAGCTAAACTTGGTATGTCTCCAACTCCTAGAAATAACTTTATGCCCCATCTCCCTTACATCCAGCTAGTAAGGATCACATAATTCCTAACAAAGTTTTGACACAGAATCCCAAATCGGGCATTCAGAACATATAGCTCGTTGCTGTAAGCAAGCACATTCTCATTCAAAGTTGCAAGTTACTATGTAGGAACAAGTTTGTATAGGTATTTCAAAGATGCTCAGAACTGAGTTAAACTTGCTATGTCTCCTACTCCTAGAAATATCTTCATGCCCCATCTCCCTTACTTCCAGCTAGTAAGGATCACAGAATTACTAACATAGTTTTGACACAGATTCCCAATTCGGGCATTCAGAACATGTAGCACGTTGCTGTAAGCAAGCACTTTCTCATTCCAAGTAGCAAGTTACTATGTAGGATCAAGTTTGTACATGTATTTCAAAGTTGCCCAGAACTGAGCTAAATTGGGTATGTCTCCAACTCCTAGAAACAACTTCATGCCCCATCTCCCTTACTTCCAGCTAGTAATGATCAAAGAATTCCTAACAAAGTTTTGACACAGATTCTCAATTCGGGCATTCAGAACATATAGCACGTTGCTGTAAGCAAGCACATTCTCATTCAAAGTTGCAAGTTACTATGTAGGAACAAGTTTGTATAGGTATTTCAAAGATGCCGAGATCTGAGCTAAAGTGGGCATGTCTCCAACTCCTAGAAATACCTTCATGCCCCATCTCACTTACATCCAGCTAGTAAGGATCACATAATTCCTAACAAAGTTTTGACACAGATTCCCAATTACGGCATTCAGAACATATATCACGTTGCTGTAAGCAAGCACATTCTCATTCCAAGTAGCAAGTTACTATGTAGGAACAAGTTTGTACAGGTATTTCAAAGATGCCCAGAACTGAGCTAAAGTGGGTATGTCTCCAACTCCTAGAAATAACTTCATACCCCATCTCCCTTACTTCCATCTAGTAAGGATCACATAATTCCTAACAAAGTTTTGACACAGATTCCCAATTCGGGCATTCAGAACATGTAGCAGGTTGCTTTAAGCAAGCACTTTCTCATTCCAACTAGCAAGTTACTATGTAGGAACAAGTTTGTATAGGTATTTCAAAGATGCCCAGAACTGAGCTAAACTTGGTATGTCTCCAACTCCTAGAAATAACTTCATGCCCCATCTCCCTTACTTCCAGCTAGTAAGGATCACATAATTCCTAACAAAATTTTGACACAGATTCCCAATTCGGGCACTCAGAACATGTAGCCCGTTGCTTTAAGCAAGCACATTCTCATTCCAACTAGCAAGTTACTATGTAGGAACAAGTTTGTATAGGTATTTCAAAGATGCCCAGAACTGTGCTAAGCGTTGTATGTCTCCAACTCCTAGAAATAACTTCATGCCCCATCTCGCTTACTTCTAGCTAGTAAGGATCACATAATTCCTAACAAAGTTTTGACACAGATTCCCAATTCGGGCATTCAGAACATATAGCACGTTGCTGTAAGCTAGCACATTCTCATTCAAAGTTGCAAGTTATTATGTAGGAACAAGTTTGTATAGGTATTTCAATGATGCCGAGATCTGAGCTAAAGTGGGCATGTCTCCAACTCCTAGAAATACCTTCATGCCCCATCTCACTTACATCCAGCTAGTAAGGATCACAGAATTCCTAACAAAGATTTGACACAGATTCCCAATTCCGGCATTCAGAACATATATCACGTTGCTGTAAGCAAGCACATTCTCATTCCAAGTAGCAAGTTACTATGTAGGAACAAGTTTGTACAGGTATTTCAAAGATGCCCAGAACTGAGCTAAAGTGGGTATGTGTCCAACTCCTAGAAATAACTTCATGCCCCATCTCCCTTACTTCCATCTAGTAAGGATCACATAATTCCTAACAAAGTTTTGACACAGATTCCCAATTCGGGCATTCAGAACATGTAGCACGTTGGTTTAAGCAAGCACTTTCTCATTCCAACTAGCAAGTTACTATGTAGGAACAAGTTTGTATAGGTAGTTCAAAGATGCCCAGAACTGAGCTATAGTGGGTATGTCTCCAACTCCTAGAAATAACTTCATGCCCCATCTCCCTTACTTCCAGCTGGTAAGGATCACATAATTCCTAACAAAGTTTTGACACAGATTCCCAATTCGGGCATTCAGAACATGTAGCCCGTTGCTTTAAGCAAGCACTTTCTCATTCCAAGTAGCAAGTTACTATGTAGGAACAAGTTTGTATAGGTATTTCAAAGATGCCCAGATCTGAGCTAAACTTGGTATGTCTCCAACTCCTAGAAATAACTTCATGCCCCATCTCACTTACTTCCAGCAAGTAAGAATCACAGAATTCCTAACAAAGTTTTGACACAGATTCCCAATTCGGACATTCAGAACATGTAGCAAGCTGGTTTAAGCAAGCACTTTCTCATTCCAACTAGCAAGTTACTATGTAGGAACAAGTTTGTATAGGTATTTCAAAGATGCCCAGAACTGAGCTAAACTTGGTATGTCTCCAACTCCTAGAAATAACTTCATGCCCCATCTCCCTTACTTCCAGCTAGTAAGGATCACAGAATTCGTAACAAAATTTGACACAGATTCCCAATACGGGCATTCAGAAAATATAGCACGTTGCTGTAAACAAGCACTTTCTCATTTAAAGTTGCAAGTTACTACGTAGGAACAAGTTTGTACAGGTATTTCAAAGATGCCCAGAACTGAGCTAAACTTGGTATGTCTCCAACTCCTAGAAATATCTTCATGCCCCATCTCCCTACTTCCATCTAGTAAGGATCACATAATTCCTAACAAAGTTTTGACACAGATTCCTAATTCGGGCATTCAGAACATGTAGCACGTTGCTGTAAGCAAGCACATTCTCATACAAAGTTGCAAGTTACTTTGTAGGAACAAGTTTGTATAGGTATTTCAAAGATGCCCAGAACTGAGCTAAACTTGGTATGTCTCCAACTCTTAGAAATAACTTCATGCCCCATCTCTCTTACTTCCAGCTAGTAAGGATCACATATTTCCTAACAAAGTTTTGACACAGATTCCCAATTCGGGCATTCAGAACATATAGCACGTTGCTGTAAGCAAGCACATTCTCATTCAAAGTTGCAAGTTACTATGTAGGAACAAGTTTGTATAGGTATTTCAAAGATGCCCAGAACTGTGCTAAACTTGGTATGTGTCCAACTCCTAGAAATAACTTTATGCCCCAACACACTTACTTCCAGCTAATAAGGATCACATAATTCCTAACAAAGTTTTGACACAGATTCCCAATTCGGGCATTCGGAACATATAGCACGTTGCTGTAAGCAAGCACATTCTCATTCAAAGATGCAAGTTACTACGTAGGAACAAGTTTGTATAGGTATTTCAAAGATGCTCAGAACTGAGCTAAACTTGGTATGTCTCCAACTCCTAGAAATAACTTCATGCCCCATCTCCCTTACTTCCATCTAGTAAGGATCACATAATTTCTAAGAAAGTTTTGACACAGATTCCCAATTCGGGCATTCAGAACATATAGCACGTTGCTGTAAG
The DNA here is from genome assembly GCF_020826845.1 of Diceros bicornis minor. Lineage (NCBI taxonomy): Eukaryota > Metazoa > Chordata > Mammalia > Perissodactyla > Rhinocerotidae > Diceros > Diceros bicornis. The sequence goes on along the minus strand of NC_080751.1, from coordinate 1,742,695 downwards.
CAAGCACATTCTCATTCAAAGTTGCAAGTTACTATGTAGGAACAAGTTTGTATAGGTATTTCAAAGATGCCCAGAACTGAGTTAAACATGGTATGTGTCCAACTCCTAGAAATAACTTCATGCCCCATCTCCCTTTCTTCCAGCTAGTAAGGATCACATAATTCCTAACAAAGTTTTGACACAGATTCCCAATTTGGGCATTCAGAACATATAGCACGTTGCTGTAAGCAAGCACATTCTCATTCAACGTTGCAAGTTACTATGTAGGAACAAGTTTGTATAGGTATTTCAAAGATGCCCAGAACTGAGCTAAACTTGGTATGTCTCCAACTCCTAGAAATAACTTCATGCGCCATCCCCCTTACTTCCAGCTAGTAAGGATCACATAATTCCTAACAAAGTTTTGACACAGATTCCCAATTCGGGCATTCAGAACATATAGCACGTTGCTGTAAGCAAGCACATTCTCATGCAAAGTTGCAAGTTTCTATGTAGGAAGAAGTTTGTATAGGTATTTCAAAGATGCCCAGAACTGAGCTAAATGTTGTATGTCTCCAATTCCTAGAAATAACTTCATGCCCCATCTTCCTAACTTCCAGCTAGTAAGGATCACATAATTCCTAACAAAGTATTGACACAGATTCCCAATTCGGGCATTCAGAACATATAGCACGTTGCTGTAAGCAAGCACATTCTCATTCAAAGTTGCAAGTTACTATGTAGGAACAAGTTTGTATAGGTATTTCAAAGATGCCCAGAACTGAGCTAAACTTGGTATGTCTCCAACTCCTAGACAAAACTTCATGCCCCATCTCCCTTACTTCCAGCTAGTAAGGATCACATAATTCCTAACAAAGTTTTGACACAGATTCCCAATTCGGGCATTCAGAACATATAGCACGTTGCTGTAAGCAAGCACATTCTCATTCAACGTTGCAAGTTACTATGTAGGAACAAGTTTGTATAGGTATTTCAAAGATGCCCAGAACTGAGCTAAACGTTGTATGTCTCCAACTCCTAGAAATAATTTCATGCCCCATCTCCCTAACTTCCAGCTAGTAAGGATCACATAATTCCTAACAAAGTTTTGACACAGATTCCCAATTCGGGCATTCAGAACATATAGCACGTTGCTGTAAGCAAGCACATTCTCATTCAAAGTTGCAAGTTACTATGTAGGAACAAGTTTGTATAGGACTTTCAAGGATGCCCAGAACTGAGCTAAAGTGTGTATGTCTCCAACTCCTAGAAATAACTTCATGCCCCATCTCCCTTACTTCCAGCTAGTAAGGATCCCATAATTCCTAACAAAGTTTTGACACAGATTCCCAATTCGGGCATTCAGAACATATAGCACGTTGCTGTAAGCAAGCACATTCTCATTCAAAGTTGCAAGTTACTATGTAGGAACAAGTTTGTATAGGTATTTCAAAGATGCCCAGAACTGAGCTAAACTTGGTATGTCTCCAACTCCGAGAAATAACTTCATGCCCCATTTCCCTTACTTCCAGCTAGTAAGGATCACATAATTCCTAACAAAGTTTTGACACAGATTCCCAATTCGGGCATTCAGAACATATAGCACGTTGCTGTAAGCAAGCACATTCTCATTCAAAGATGCAAGTTACTATGCAGGAACAAGTTTGTATAGGTATTTCAAAGATGCCCAGAACTGAGCTAAACTTGGTATGTCTCCAACTCCTAGAAATAACTTCATGCCCCATCTCCCTTACTTCCAGCTAATAAGGATCACATAATTTCTAAGAAAGTTTTGACACAGATTCCCAATTCGGGCATTCAGAACATATAGCACGTTGCTGTAAGCAAGCACATTTTCATTCAAAGTTGCAAGTTACTATGTAGGAAGAAGTTTGTATAGGTATTTCAAAGATGCCCAGAACTGAGCTAAACTTGGTATGTCTCCAACTCCTGGAAATACCTTCATGCCCCATCTCCCTTACTTCCAGCTAGTAAGGATCACATAATTCCTAACAAAGTTTTGACACAGATTCCCAATTCGGGCATTCAGAACATATAGCACGTTGCAGTAAGCAATCACATTCTCATTCATAGTTGCAAGTTACTATGTATGAACAAGTTTGTATAGGTATTTCAAAGATGCCCAGAACTGAGCTAAACTTGGTATGTCTCCAACTCCTAGAAATACCTTCATGCCCCATCTCCCTTACTTCCAGCTAGTAAGGATCACATAATTCCTAACAAAGTTTTGACACAGATTCCCAATTCGGGCATTCAGAACATATAGCACGTTGCTGTAAGCAAGCACATTCTCATTCAAAGTTGCAAGTTACTATGTAGGGACAAGTTTGTATAGGTATTTCAAAGACGCCCAGAACTGAGCTAAACTTGGTATGTCTCCAACTCCTAGAAATAACATCCTGCCCCAACTCCCTTACTTCCAGCTAGTAAGGATTACATAATTCCTAACAAAGTTTTGACACAGATTCCCAATTCGGGCATTCAAAACATATAGCACGTTGCTGTAAGCAAGCACATTCTCATTCAAAGATGCAAGTTACTATGCAGGAACAAGTTTGTATAGGTATTTCAAAGATGCCCAGAACTGAGCTAAACTTGGTATGTCTCCAACTCCTAGAAATAACTTCATGCCCCATCTCCCTTACTTCCACCTAGTAAGGATCACATAATTTCTAAGAAAGTTTTGACACAGATTCCCAATTCGGGCATTCAGAACTTATAGCACGTTGCTGTAAGCAAGCACATTTTCATTCAAAGTTGCAAGTTACTATGTAGGAACAAGTTTGTATAGGTATTTCAAAGATGCCCAGAACTGAGCTAAACTTGGTATGTCTCCAACTTCTGGAAATACCTTCATGCCCCATCTCCCTTACTTCCAGCTAGTAAGGATCACATAATTCCTAACAAACTTTTGACACAGATTCCCAATTCGGGCATTCAGAACATATAGCACGTTGCAGTAAGCAAGCACATTCTCATTCATAGTTGCAAGTTACTATGTAGGAACAAGTTTGTATAGGTATTTCAAAGATGCCCAGAACTGAGCTACACTTGGTATGTCTCCAACTCCTAGAAATAACTTCATGCCCCATCTAACTTACTTCCAGCTAGTAAGGATCACATAATTCCTAACAAAGTTTTGACACAGATTCCCAATTCGGGCATTCAGAACATATAGCACGTTGCTGTAAGCAAGCACATTCTCATTCAAAGTTGCAAGTTACTATGTAGGAACAAGTTTGTATAGGTATTTCAAAGATGCCCCGAACTGAGCTAAACTTGGTATGTGTCCAACTCCTAGAAATAACTTCATGCCCCATCTCACTAACTTCCAGCTAGTAAGGATCACATAATTCCTAACAAAGTTTTGACACAGATTCCCAATTCGGGCATTCAGAACATATAGCACGTTGCTGTAAGCAAGCACATTGTCATTCAAAGTTGCAAGTTACTATGTAGGAACAAGTTTGTATAGGTATTTCAAAGATGCCCAGAACTGTGCTAAACTTGGTATGTGTCCAACTCCTAGAAATAACTTCATGCCCCATCTCACTAACTTCCAGTTGGTAAGGATCACATAATTCCTAACAAAGTTTTGACACAGATTCCCAATTCGGGCATTCAGAACATATAGCACGTTGCTGTAAGCAAGCACATTCTTATTCAAAGTTGCAAGTTACTATGTAGGAACAAGTTTGTATAGGTATTTCAAAGATGCCCAGAACTGAGCTAAACTTGGTATGTCTCCAACTCCTAGAAATAACTTAATGCCCCATCTCCCTTACTTCCAGCTAGTAAGGATCACATAATTCCTAACAAAGTTTTGACACAGATTCCCAATTCGGGCATTCAGAACATATAGCACGTTGCTGTAAGCAAGCATATTCTCATTCAAAGTTGCAAGTTACTATGTAGGAACAAGTTTGTATAGGTATTTCAAAGATGCCCAGAACTGAGCTAAACGTTGTATGTCTCCAACTCCTAGAAATAACTTCATGCCCCATCTCCCTTACTTCCAGCTAGTAAGGATCACATAATTCCTAACAAAGTTTTGACACAGAATCCCAATTCGGGCATTCAGAACATATAGCACGTTGCTGTAAGCAAGCACATTCTCATTCAAAGTTGCAAGTAACTATGTAGGAACAAGTTTGTATAGGCATTTCAAAGATGCCCAGAACGGAGCTAAAGTGTGTATGTCTCCAACTCCTAGAAATAACTTCATGCCCCATCTCCCTTACTTCCAGCTAGTAAGGATCACATAATTCCTAACAAAGTTTTGACACAGATACCCAATTCGGGCATTCAGAACATATAGCACGTTGCTGTAAGCAAGCATATTCTCATTCAAAGTTGCAAGTTACTATGTAGGAACAAGTTTGTATAGGACTTTCAAAGATGCCCAGAACTGAGCTAAACTTGGTATGTCTCCAACTCCTAGAAATAACTTCATGCCCCATCTCCCTTACTTCCAGCTAGTAAGGATCACATAATTCCTAACAAAGTTTTGACACAGATTCCCAATTCGGGCATTCAGAACATATAGCACGTTGCTGTAAGCAGGCACATTCTCATTCAAAGATGCAAGTTACTATGTAGGAACAAGTTTGTATAGGTAGTTCAAAGATGCCCAGAACTGAGCTATAGTGGGTATGTCACCAACTCCTAGAAATAACTTCATGCCCCATCTCCCTTACTTCCAGCTGGTAAGGATCACATAATTCCTAACAAAGTTTTGACACAGATTCCCAATTCGGGCATTCAGAACATGTAGCCCGTTGCTTTAAGCAAGCACTTTCTCATTCCAAGTAGCAAGTTACTATGTAGGAACAAGTTTGTATAGGTATTTCAAAGATGCCCAGATCTGAGCTAAACTTGGTATGTCTCCAACTCCTAGAAATAACTTCATGCCCCATCTCACTTACTTCCAGCAAGTAAGAATCACAGAATTCCTAACAAAGTTTTGACACAGATTCCCAATTCGGACATTCAGAACATGTAGCAAGCTGGTTTAAGCAAGCACTTTCTCATTCCAACTAGCAAGTTACTATGTAGGAACAAGTTTGTATAGGTATTTCAAAGATGCCCAGAACTGAGCTAAACTTGGTATGTCTCCAACTCCTAGAAATAACTTCATGCCCCATCTCCCTTACTTCCAGCTAGTAAGGATCACAGAATTCGTAACAAAATTTGACACAGATTCCCAATACGGGCATTCAGAAAATATAGCACGTTGCTGTAAACAAGCACTTTCTCATTTAAAGTTGCAAGTTACTACGTAGGAACAAGTTTGTACAGGTATTTCAAAGATGCCCAGAACTGAGCTAAACTTGGTATGTCTCCAACTCCTAGAAATATCTTCATGCCCCATCTCCCTACTTCCATCTAGTAAGGATCACATAATTCCTAACAAAGTTTTGACACAGATTCCTAATTCGGGCATTCAGAACATGTAGCACGTTGCTGTAAGCAAGCACATTCTCATACAAAGTTGCAAGTTACTTTGTAGGAACAAGTTTGTATAGGTATTTCAAAGATGCCCAGAACTGAGCTAAACTTGGTATGTCTCCAACTCTTAGAAATAACTTCATGCCCCATCTCTCTTACTTCCAGCTAGTAAGGATCACATATTTCCTAACAAAGTTTTGACACAGATTCCCAATTCGGGCATTCAGAACATATAGCACGTTGCTGTAAGCAAGCACATTCTCATTCAAAGTTGCAAGTTACTATGTAGGAACAAGTTTGTATAGGTATTTCAAAGATGCCCAGAACTGTGCTAAACTTGGTATGTGTCCAACTCCTAGAAATAACTTTATGCCCCAACACACTTACTTCCAGCTAATAAGGATCACATAATTCCTAACAAAGTTTTGACACAGATTCCCAATTCGGGCATTCGGAACATATAGCACGTTGCTGTAAGCAAGCACATTCTCATTCAAAGATGCAAGTTACTACGTAGGAACAAGTTTGTATAGGTATTTCAAAGATGCTCAGAACTGAGCTAAACTTGGTATGTCTCCAACTCCTAGAAATAACTTCATGCCCCATCTCCCTTACTTCCATCTAGTAAGGATCACATAATTTCTAAGAAAGTTTTGACACAGATTCCCAATTCGGGCATTCAGAACATATAGCACGTTGCTGTAAGCAAGCACATTCTCATTCAAAGTTGCAAGTTACTATGTAGGAACAAGTTTGTATAGGTATTTCAAAGATGCCCAGAACTGAGTTAAACATGGTATGTGTCCAACTCCTAGAAATAACTTCATGCCCCATCTCCCTTTCTTCCAGCTAGTAAGGATCACATAATTCCTAACAAAGTTTTGACACAGATTCCCAATTTGGGCATTCAGAACATATAGCACGTTGCTGTAAGCAAGCACATTCTCATTCAACGTTGCAAGTTACTATGTAGGAACAAGTTTGTATAGGTATTTCAAAGATGCCCAGAACTGAGCTAAACTTGGTATGTCTCCAACTCCTAGAAATAACTTCATGCGCCATCCCCCTTACTTCCAGCTAGTAAGGATCACATAATTCCTAACAAAGTTTTGACACAGATTCCCAATTCGGGCATTCAGAACATATAGCACGTTGCTGTAAGCAAGCACATTCTCATGCAAAGTTGCAAGTTTCTATGTAGGAAGAAGTTTGTATAGGTATTTCAAAGATGCCCAGAACTGAGCTAAATGTTGTATGTCTCCAATTCCTAGAAATAACTTCATGCCCCATCTTCCTAACTTCCAGCTAGTAAGGATCACATAATTCCTAACAAAGTATTGACACAGATTCCCAATTCGGGCATTCAGAACATATAGCACGTTGCTGTAAGCAAGCACATTCTCATTCAAAGTTGCAAGTTACTATGTAGGAACAAGTTTGTATAGGTATTTCAAAGATGCCCAGAACTGAGCTAAACTTGGTATGTCTCCAACTCCTAGACAAAACTTCATGCCCCATCTCCCTTACTTCCAGCTAGTAAGGATCACATAATTCCTAACAAAGTTTTGACACAGATTCCCAATTCGGGCATTCAGAACATATAGCACGTTGCTGTAAGCAAGCACATTCTCATTCAACGTTGCAAGTTACTATGTAGGAACAAGTTTGTATAGGTATTTCAAAGATGCCCAGAACTGAGCTAAACGTTGTATGTCTCCAACTCCTAGAAATAATTTCATGCCCCATCTCCCTAACTTCCAGCTAGTAAGGATCACATAATTCCTAACAAAGTTTTGACACAGATTCCCAATTCGGGCATTCAGAACATATAGCACGTTGCTGTAAGCAAGCACATTCTCATTCAAAGTTGCAAGTTACTATGTAGGAACAAGTTTGTATAGGACTTTCAAGGATGCCCAGAACTGAGCTAAAGTGTGTATGTCTCCAACTCCTAGAAATAACTTCATGCCCCATCTCCCTTACTTCCAGCTAGTAAGGATCCCATAATTCCTAACAAAGTTTTGACACAGATTCCCAATTCGGGCATTCAGAACATATAGCACGTTGCTGTCAGCAAGCACATTCTCATTCAAAGTTGCAAGTTACTATGTAGGAACAAGTTTGTATAGGTATTTCAAAGATGCCCAGAACTGAGCTAAACTTGGTATGTCTCCAACTCCGAGAAATAACTTCATGCCCCATTTCCCTTACTTCCAGCTAGTAAGGATCACATAATTCCTAACAAAGTTTTGACACAGATTCCCAATTCGGGCATTCAGAACATATAGCACGTTGCTGTAAGCAAGCACATTCTCATTCAAAGATGCAAGTTACTATGCAGGAACAAGTTTGTATAGGTATTTCAAAGATGCCCAGAACTGAGCTAAACTTTGTATGTCTCCAACTCCTAGAAATAACTTCATGCCCCATCTCCCTTACTTCCAGCTAGTAAGGATCACATATTTCCTAACAAAGTTTTGACACAGATTCCCAATTCGGGCATTCAGAACATATAGCACGTTGCTGTAAGCAAGCACATTCTCATTCAAAGTTGCAAGTTACTATGTAGGAACAAGTTTGTATAGGTATTTCAAAGATGCCCAGAACTGAGCTAAACTTGGTATGTGTCCAACTCCTAGAAATAACTTCATGCCCCAACACACTTACTTCCAGCTAATAAGGATCACATAATTCCTAACAAAGTTTTGACACAGATTCCCAATTCGGGCATTCGGAACATATAGCACGTTGCTGTAAGCAAGCACATTCTCATTCAAAGATGCAAGTTACTACGTAGGAACAAGTTTGTATAGGTATTTCAAAGATGCTCAGAACTGAGCTAAACTTGGTATGTCTCCAACTCCTAGAAATAACTTCATGCCCCATCTCCCTTACTTCCATCTAGTAAGGATCACATAATTTCTAAGAAAGTTTTGACACAGATTCCCAATTCGGGCATTCAGAACATATAGCACGTTGCTGTAAGCAAGCACATTCTCATTCAAAGTTGCAAGTTACTATGTAGGAACAAGTTTGTATAGGTATTTCAAAGATGCCCAGAACTGAGTTAAACATGGTATGTGTCCAACTCCTAGAAATAACTTCATGCCCCATCTCCCTTTCTTCCAGCTAGTAAGGATCACATAATTCCTAACAAAGTTTTGACACAGATTCCCAATTTGGGCATTCAGAACATATAGCACGTTGCTGTAAGCAAGCACATTCTCATTCAACGTTGCAAGTTACTATGTAGGAACAAGTTTGTATAGGTATTTCAAAGATGCCCAGAACTGAGCTAAACTTGGTATGTCTCCAACTCCTAGAAATAACTTCATGCGCCATCCCCCTTACTTCCAGCTAGTAAGGATCACATAATTCCTAACAAAGTTTTGACACAGATTCCCAATTCGGGCATTCAGAACATATAGCACGTTGCTGTAAGCAAGCACATTCTCATGCAAAGTTGCAAGTTTCTATGTAGGAAGAAGTTTGTATAGGTATTTCAAAGATGCCCAGAACTGAGCTAAATGTTGTATGTCTCCAATTCCTAGAAATAACTTCATGCCCCATCTTCCTAACTTCCAGCTAGTAAGGATCACATAATTCCTAACAAAGTATTGACACAGATTCCCAATTCGGGCATTCAGAACATATAGCACGTTGCTGTAAGCAAGCACATTCTCATTCAAAGTTGCAAGTTACTATGTAGGAACAAGTTTGTATAGGTATTTCAAAGATGCCCAGAACTGAGCTAAACTTGGTATGTCTCCAACTCCTAGACAAAACTTCATGCCCCATCTCCCTTACTTCCAGCTAGTAAGGATCACATAATTCCTAACAAAGTTTTGACACAGATTCCCAATTCGGGCATTCAGAACATATAGCACGTTGCTGTAAGCAAGCACATTCTCATTCAACGTTGCAAGTTACTATGTAGGAACAAGTTTGTATAGGTATTTCAAAGATGCCCAGAACTGAGCTAAACGTTGTATGTCTCCAACTCCTAGAAATAATTTCATGCCCCATCTCCCTAACTTCCAGCTAGTAAGGATCACATAATTCCTAACAAAGTTTTGACACAGATTCCCAATTCGGGCATTCAGAACATATAGCACGTTGCTGTAAGCAAGCACATTCTCATTCAAAGTTGCAAGTTACTATGTAGGAACAAGTTTGTATAGGACTTTCAAGGATGCCCAGAACTGAGCTAAAGTGTGTATGTCTCCAACTCCTAGAAATAACTTCATGCCCCATCTCCCTTACTTCCAGCTAGTAAGGATCCCATAATTCCTAACAAAGTTTTGACACAGATTCCCAATTCGGGCATTCAGAACATATAGCACGTTGCTGTAAGCAAGCACATTCTCATTCAAAGTTGCAAGTTACTATGTAGGAACAAGTTTGTATAGGTATTTCAAAGATGCCCAGAACTGAGCTAAACTTGGTATGTCTCCAACTCCGAGAAATAACTTCATGCCCCATTTCCCTTACTTCCAGCTAGTAAGGATCACATAATTCCTAACAAAGTTTTGACACAGATTCCCAATTCGGGCATTCAGAACATATAGCACGTTGCTGTAAGCAAGCACATTCTCATTCAAAGATGCAAGTTACTATGCAGGAACAAGTTTGTATAGGTATTTCAAAGATGCCCAGAACTGAGCTAAACTTTGTATGTCTCCAACTCCTAGAAATAACTTCATGCCCCATCTCCCTTACTTCCAGCTAATAAGGATCACATAATTTCTAAGAAAGTTTTGACACAGATTCCCAATTCGGGCATTCAGAACATATAGCATGTTGCTGTAAGCAAGCACATTTTCATTCAAAGTTGCAAGTTACTATGTAGGAACAAGTTTGTATAGGTATTTCAAAGATGCCGGGAACTGAGCTAAACTTGGTATGTCTCCAACTCCTAGAAATAACTTCATGCCCCATCTCCCTTACTTCCAGCTAATAAGGATCACATAATTTCTAAGAAAGTTTTGACACAGATTCCCAATTCGGGCATTCAGAACATATAGCATGTTGCTGTAAGCAAGCACATTTTCATTCAAAGTTGCAAGTTACTATGTAGGAACAAGTTTGTATAGGTATTTCAAAGATGCCCAGAACTGAGCTAAACTTGGTATGTCTCCAACTCCTGGAAATACCTTCATGCCCCATCTCCCTTACTTCCAGCTAGTAAGGATCACATAATTCCTAACAAAGTTTTGACACAGATTCCCAATTCGGGCATTCAGAACATATAGCACGTTGCAGTAAGCAATCACATTCTCATTCATAGTTGCAAGTTACTATGTATGAACAAGTTTGTATAGGTATTTCAAAGATGCCCAGAACTGAGCTAAACTTGGTATGTCTCCAACTCCTAGAAATACCTTCATGCCCCATCTCCCTTACTTCCAGCTAGTAAGGATCACATAATTCCTAACAAAGTTTTGACACAGATTCCCAATTCGGGCATTCAGAACATATAGCACGTTGCTGTAAGCAAGCACATTCTCATTCAAAGTTGCAAGTTACTATGTAGGGACAAGTTTGTATAGGTATTTCAAAGACGCCCAGAACTGAGCTAAACTTGGTATGTCTCCAACTCCTAGAAATAACATCCTGCCCCAACTCCCTTACTTCCAGCTAGTAAGGATTACATAATTCCTAACAAAGTTTTGACACAGATTCCCAATTCGGGCATTCAAAACATATAGCACGTTGCTGTAAGCAAGCACATTCTCATTCAAAGATGCAAGTTACTATGCAGGAACAAGTTTGTATAGGTATTTCAAAGATGCCCAGAACTGAGCTAAACTTGGTATGTCTCCAACTCCTAGAAATAACTTCATGCCCCATCTCCCTTACTTCCACCTAGTAAGGATCACATAATTTCTAAGAAAGTTTTGACACAGATTCCCAATTCGGGCATTCAGAACTTATAGCACGTTGCTGTAAGCAAGCACATTTTCATTCAAAGTTGCAAGTTACTATGTAGGAACAAGTTTGTATAGGTATTTCAAAGATGCCCAGAACTGAGCTAAACTTGGTATGTCTCCAACTTCTGGAAATACCTTCATGCCCCATCTCCCTTACTTCCAGCTAGTAAGGATCACATAATTCCTAACAAACTTTTGACACAGATTCCCAATTCGGGCATTCAGAACATATAGCACGTTGCAGTAAGCAAGCACATTCTCATTCATAGTTGCAAGTTACTATGTAGGAACAAGTTTGTATAGGTATTTCAAAGATGCCCAGAACTGAGCTACACTTGGTATGTCTCCAACTCCTAGAAATACCTTCATGCCCCATCTCCCTTACTTCCAGCTAGTAAGGATCACATAATTCCTAACAAAGTTTTGACACAGATTCCCAATTCGGGCATTCAGAACATATAGCACGTTGCTGTAAGCAAGCACATTCTCATTCAAAGTTGCAAGTTACTATGTAGGAACAAGTTTGTATAGGTATTTCAAAGATGCCCCGAACTGAGCTAAACTTGGTATGTGTCCAACTCCTAGAAATAACTTCATGCCCCATCTCACTAACTTCCAGCTAGTAAGGATCACATAATTCCTAACAAAGTTTTGACACAGATTCCCAATTCGGGCATTCAGAACATATAGCACGTTGCTGTAAGCAAGCACATTGTCATTCAAAGTTGCAAGTTACTATGTAGGAACAAGTTTGTATAGGTATTTCAAAGATGCCCAGAACTGTGCTAAACTTGGTATGTGTCCAACTCCTAGAAATAACTTCATGCCCCATCTCACTAACTTCCAGTTGGTAAGGATCACATAATTCCTAACAAAGTTTTGACACAGATTCCCAATTCGGGCATTCAGAACATATAGCACGTTGCTGTAAGCAAGCACATTCTTATTCAAAGTTGCAAGTTACTATGTAGGAACAAGTTTGTATAGGTATTTCAAAGATGCCCAGAACTGAGCTAAACTTGGTATGTCTCCAACTCCTAGAAATAACTTAATGCCCCATCTCCCTTACTTCCAGCTAGTAAGGATCACATAATTCCTAACAAAGTTTTGACACAGATTCCCAATTCGGGCATTCAGAACATATAGCACGTTGCTGTAAGCAAGCACATTCTCATTCAAAGTTGCAAGTTACTATGTAGGAACAAGTTTGTATAGGTATTTCAAAGATGCCCAGAACTGAGCTAAACGTTGTATGTCTCCAACTCCTAGAAATAACTTCATGCCCCATCTCCCTTACTTCCAGCTAGTAAGGATCACATAATTCCTAACAAAGTTTTGACACAGAATCCCAATTCGGGCATTCAGAACATATAGCACGTTGCTGTAAGCAAGCACATTCTCATTCAAAGTTGCAAGTAACTATGTAGGAACAAGTTTGTATAGGCATTTCAAAGATGCCCAGAACGGAGCTAAAGTGTGTATGTCTCCAACTCCTAGAAATAACTTCATGCCCCGTCTCCCTTACTTCCAGCTAGTAAGGATCACATAATTCCTAACAAAGTTTTGACACAGATACCCAATTCGGGCATTCAGAACATATAGCACGTTGCTGTAAGCAAGCATATTCTCATTCAAAGTTGCAAGTTACTATGTAGGAACAAGTTTGTATAGGACTTTCAAAGATGCCCAGAACTGAGCTAAACTTGGTATGTCTCCAACTCCTAGAAATAACTTCATGCCCCATCTCCCTTACTTCCAGCTAGTAAGGATCACATAATTCCTAACAAAGTTTTGACACAGATTCCCAATTCGGGCATTCAGAACATATAGCACGTTGCTGTAAGCAGGCACATTCTCATTCAAAGATGCAAGTTACTATGTAGGAACAAGTTTGTATAGGTATTTCAAAGATGCCCAGAACTGAGCTAAACGTTGTATGTCTCCAACTCCTAGAAATAACTTCATGCCCCATCTCCCTTACTTCCAGCTAGTAAGGATCACATAATTCCTAACAAAGTTTTGACACAGATTCCCAATTCGGGCATTCAGAACATATAGCACGTTGCTGTAAGCAAGCACATTCTCATTCAAAGTTGCAAGATACTATGTAGGAACAAGTTTGTATAGGTATTTCAAAGATGCCCAGAACTGAGCTAAACGTTGTATGTCTCCAACTCCTAGAAATAACTTCATGCCCCATCTTCCTAACTTCCAGCTAGTAAGGATCACATAATTCCTAACAAAGTTTTGACACAGATTCCCAATTCGGGCATTCAGAACATATAGCACGTTGCTGTAAGCAAGCACATTCTCATTCAAAGTTGCAAGTTACTATGTAGGAACAAGTTTGTATAGGTATTTCAAAGATGCCCAGAACTGTGCTAAACTTGGTATGTCTCCAACTCCTAGAAATAACTTTATGCCCCAACACCCTTACTTCCAGCTAATAAGGATCACATAATTCCTAACAAAGTTTTGACACAGATTCCCAATTCGGGCATTCAGAACATATAGCACGTTGCTGTAAGCAAGCACATTCTCATTCAAAGATGCAAGTTACTATGTAGGAACAAGTTTGTATAGGTATTTCAAAGATGCCCAGAACAGAGCTAAAAGTTGTATGTCTCCAACTCCTAGAAATAACTTCATGCCCCATCTCACTTACTTCCAGCTAGTAAGGATCACATAATTCCTAACAAAGTTTTGACAGTGATTCCGAATTCGGGCATTCAGAACATATAGCACGTTGCTGTAAGCAAGCACATTCTCATTCAAAGTTGCAAGTTACTATGTAGGAACAAGTTTGTATAGGTATTTCAAAGATGCCCAGAACTGAGCTAAACGTTGTATGTCTCCAACTCCTAGAAATAACTTCATGCCCCATCTCCCTAACTTCCAGCTAGTAAGGATCACATAACTCCTAACAAAGATTTGACACAGATTCCCAATTCGGGCATTCAGAACATATAGCACGTTGCTGTAAGCAAGCACATTCTCATTCAAAGTTGCAAGTTACTATGTAGGAACAAGTTTGTATAGGTATTTCAAAGATGCCCAGAACTGAGCTAAACGTTGTATGTCTCCAACTCTTAGAAATAACTTCATGCCCCATCTCTCTTACTTCCAGCTAGTAAGGATCAATTAATTCCTAACAAAGTTTTGACACAGATTCCCAATTCAGGCATTCAGAACATATAGCACGTTGCTGTAAGCAAGGACATTCTCATTCAAAGTTGCAAGTTACTATGTAGGAACAAGTTTGTATAGGACTTTCAAAGATGCCCAGAACTGAGCTAAAGTGTGTATGTCTCCAACTCCTAGAAATAACTTCATACCCCATCTCCCTTACTTCCAGCTAGTAAGGATCACATAATTCCTAACAAAGTTTTGACACAGATTCCCAATTCGGGCATTCAGAACATATAGCACGTTGCTGTAAGCAAGCACATTCTCATTCAAAGATGCAAGTTACTATGTAGGAACAAGTTTGTATAGGTATTTCAAAGATGCCCAGAACTGAGCTAAACTTGGTATGTCTCCAACTCCTAGAAATAACTTCATGCCCCATCTCCCTTACTTTCAGCTAGTAAGGATCACATAATTCCTACCAAAGTTTTGACACAGATTCCCAATTCGGGCATTCAGAACATATAGCACGTTTCTGTAAGCAAGCACATTCTCATTCAAAGATGCAAGTTACTATGTAGGAACAAGTTTGTATAGGTATTTCAAAGATGCCCAGAACTGAACTAAACTTGGTATGTCTCCAACTCCTAGAAATAACTTCATGCCCCATCTCCCTTACTTCCAGCTAGTAAGGATCACATAATTTCTAAGAAAGTTTTGACACAGATTCCCAATTCGGGCATTCAGAACATATAGCACGTTGCTGTAAGCAAGCACATTTTCATTCAAAGTTGCAAGTTACAATGTAGGAACAAGTTTGTATAGGTATTTCAAAGATGCCCAGAACTGAGCTAAACTTGGTATGTGTCCAACTCCTAGAAATAACTTCATGCCCCATCTCCCTTACTTCCAGGTAGTAAGGATCACATAATTCCTAAACAAAGTTTTGACACAGATTCCCAATTCGGGCATTCAGAACATATAGCACGTTGCTGTAAGCAGGCACATTCTCATTCAACGTTGCAAGTTACTATGTAGGAACAAGTTTGCATAGGTATTTCAAAGATGCCCAAACCTGAGCTAAACGTTGTATGTCTCCAACTCCTAGAAATAACTTCATGCCCCGTCTCCCTAACTTCCAGCTAGTAAGGATCACATAATTTCTAAGAAAGTTTTGACACAGATTCCCAATTCGGGCATTCAGAACATATAGCACGTTGCTGTAAGCAAGCACATTCTCATTCAAAGTTGCAAGTTACTATGTAGGAACAAGTTTGTATAGGTATTTCAAAGATGCCCAGAACTGAGCTAAACTTGGTATGTCTCCAACTCCTAGAAATAACTTCATGTCCCAACACCCTTACTTCCAGCTAGTAAGGATCACATAATTTCTAAGAAAGTATTGACACAGATTCCCAATTCGGGCATTCAGAACTTATAGCACGTTGCTGTAAGCAAGCACATTTTCATTCAAAGTTGCAAGTTACTATGTAGGAACAAGTTTGTATAGGTATTTCAAAGATGCCCAGAACTGAGCTAAACTTGGTATGTCTCCAACTCCTAGAAATAACTTCATGCCCCATCTCCCTTACTTCCAGCTAGTAAGGATCACATTATTCCTAACAAACTTTTGACACAGATTCCCAATTCGGGCATTCAGAACATATAGCACGTTGCTGTAAGCAAGCACATTCTCATTCATAGTTGCAAGTTACTATGTAGGAACAAGTTTGTATAGGTATTTCAAAGATGCCCAGAACTGAGCTAAACTTGGTATGTCTCCAACTCCTAGAAATAACTTCATGCCCCATCTCCCTTACGTCCAGCTAGTAAGGATCACATAATTCCTAACAAAGTTTTGACACAGATTCCCAATTCGGGCATTCAGAACATATAGCACGTTGCTGTAAGCAAGCACATTCTCATTCAACGTTGCAAGTTACTATGTAGGAACAAGTTTGTATAGGTATTTCAAAGATGCCCAGACCTGAGCTAAACGTTGTATGTCTCCAACTCCCAGAAATAACTTCATGCCCCATCTCCCTAAGTTCCAGCTAGTAAGGATCACATAATTCCTAACAATGTTTTGACACAGATTCCAATTCGGGCATTCCGAACATATAGCATGTTACTGTAAGCAAGCACATTCTCATTCAAAGTTGCAAGTTACAATGTAGGATCAAGTTTGTATAGAACTTTCAAAGATGCCCAGAACTGAGCTAAACGTGGTATGTCTCCAACTCATAGAAATAACTTCATGCCCCATCTCCCTTACTCCAGCTAGTAAGGATCACATAATTCCTAACAAAGTTTTGACACAGATTCCCAATTCAGACATTCAGAACATATAGCACGTTGCTGTAAGCAAGCACATTCTCATTCAAAGTTGCAAGTTACTATGTAGGAACAAGTTTGTATAGGTATTTCAAAGATGCCCAGAACTGAGCTAAACTTGGTATGTGTCGAACTCCTAGAAATAACTTCATGCTCCATCTCCCTTACTTCCAGCTAGTAAGGATCACATAATTCCTAACAAAGTTTTGACACAGATTGCCAATTCTGGCATTCAGAACATATAGCCCGTTGCTGCAAGCAAGCACATTCTCATTCAAAGTTGCAAGTTACTATGTAGGAACAAGTTTGTATAGGTATTTCAAAGATGCCCAGAACTGAGCTAAACTTGGTATGTCTCCAACTCCAAGAAATAACTTCATGCCCCATCTCCCTTACTTCCAGCTAGTAAGGATCACATAACTCCTAACAAAGTTTTGACACAGATTCCCAATTCGGGCATTCAGAACATATAGCACGTTGCTGTAAGCAAGCACATTCTCATTCAAAGTTGCAAGTTACTATGTAGGAACAAGTTTGTATAGGTATTTCAAAGATGCCCAGAACTGAGCTAAACGTTGTATGTCTCCAACTCTTAGAAATAACTTCATGCCCCATCTCTCTTACTTCCAGCTAGTAAGGATCAATTAATTCCTAACAAAGTTTTGACACAGATTCCCAATTCAGGCATTCAGAACATATAGCACGTTGCTGTAAGCAAGGACATTCTCATTCAAAGTTGCAAGTTACTATGTAGGAACAAGTTTGTATAGGACTTTCAAAGATGCCCAGAACTGAGCTAAAGTGTGTATGTCTCCAACTCCTAGAAATAACTTCATACCCCATCTCCCTTACTTCCAGCTAGTAAGGATCACATAATTCCTAACAAAGTTTTGACACAGATTCCCAATTCGGGCATTCAGAACATATAGCACGTTGCTGTAAGCAAGCACATTCTCATTCAAAGATGCAAGTTACTATGTAGGAACAAGTTTGTATAGGTATTTCAAAGATGCCCAGAACTGAGCTAAACTTGGTATGTCTCCAACTCCTAGAAATAACTTCATGCCCCATCTCCCTTACTTTCAGCTAGTAAGGATCACATAATTCCTACCAAAGTTTTCACACAGATTCCCAATTCGGGCATTCAGAACATATAGCACGTTTCTGTAAGCAAGCACATTCTCATTCAAAGATGCAAGTTACTATGTAGGAACAAGTTTGTATAGGTATTTCAAAGATGCCCAGAACTGAACTAAACTTGGTATGTCTCCAACTCCTAGAAATAACTTCATGCCCCATCTCCCTTACTTCCAGCTAGTAAGGATCACATAATTTCTAAGAAAGTTTTGACACAGATTCCCAATTCGGGCATTCAGAACATATAGCACGTTGCTGTAAGCAAGCACATTTTCATTCAAAGTTGCAAGTTACAATGTAGGAACAAGTTTGTATAGGTATTTCAAAGATGCCCAGAACTGAGCTAAACTTGGTATGTGTCCAACTCCTAGAAATAACTTCATGCCCCATCTCCCTTACTTCCAGGTAGTAAGGATCACATAATTCCTAAACAAAGTTTTGACACAGATTCCCAATTCGGGCATTCAGAACATATAGCACGTTGCTGTAAGCAGGCACATTCTCATTCAACGTTGCAAGTTACTATGTAGGAACAAGTTTGCATAGGTATTTCAAAGATGCCCAAACCTGAGCTAAACGTTGTATGTCTCCAACTCCTAGAAATAACTTCATGCCCCGTCTCCCTAACTTCCAGCTAGTAAGGATCACATAATTTCTAAGAAAGTTTTGACACAGATTCCCAATTCGGGCATTCAGAACATATAGCACGTTGCTGTAAGCAAGCACATTCTCATTCAAAGTTGCAAGTTACTATGTAGGAACAAGTTTGTATAGGTATTTCAAAGATGCCCAGAACTGAGCTAAACTTGGTATGTCTCCAACTCCTAGAAATAACTTCATGTCCCAACACCCTTACTTCCAGCTAGTAAGGATCACATAATTTCTAAGAAAGTATTGACACAGATTCCCAATTCGGGCATTCAGAACTTATAGCACGTTGCTGTAAGCAAGCACATTTTCATTCAAAGTTGCAAGTTACTATGTAGGAACAAGTTTGTATAGGTATTTCAAAGATGCCCAGAACTGAGCTAAACTTGGTATGTCTCCAACTCCTAGAAATAACTTCATGCCCCATCTCCCTTACTTCCAGCTAGTAAGGATCACATTATTCCTAACAAACTTTTGACACAGATTCCCAATTCGGGCATTCAGAACATATAGCACGTTGCTGTAAGCAAGCACATTCTCATTCATAGTTGCAAGTTACTATGTAGGAACAAGTTTGTATAGGTATTTCAAAGATGCCCAGAACTGAGCTAAACTTGGTATGTCTCCAACTCCTAGAAATAACTTCATGCCCCATCTCCCTTACGTCCAGCTAGTAAGGATCACATAATTCCTAACAAAGTTTTGACACAGATTCCCAATTCGGGCATTCAGAACATATAGCACGTTGCTGTAAGCAAGCACATTCTCATTCAACGTTGCAAGTTACTATGTAGGAACAAGTTTGTATAGGTATTTCAAAGATGCCCAGACCTGAGCTAAACGTTGTATGTCTCCAACTCCCAGAAATAACTTCATGCCCCATCTCCCTAAGTTCCAGCTAGTAAGGATCACATAATTCCTAACAATGTTTTGACACAGATTCCAATTCGGGCATTCCGAACATATAGCATGTTACTGTAAGCAAGCACATTCTCATTCAAAGTTGCAAGTTACAATGTAGGATCAAGTTTGTATAGAACTTTCAAAGATGCCCAGAACTGAGCTAAACGTGGTATGTCTCCAACTCATAGAAATAACTTCATGCCCCATCTCCCTTACTCCAGCTAGTAAGGATCACATAATTCCTAACAAAGTTTTGACACAGATTCCCAATTCAGACATTCAGAACATATAGCACGTTGCTGTAAGCAAGCACATTCTCATTCAAAGTTGCAAGTTACTATGTAGGAACAAGTTTGTATAGGTATTTCAAAGATTCCCAGAACTGAGCTAAACTTGGTATGTCTCCAACTCCTAGAAATAACTTCATGCCCCATCTCCCTTACTTCCAGCTAGTAAGGATCACATAATTCCTAACAAAGTTTTGACACAGATTCCCAATTCGGGCATTCAGAACATATAGCACGTTGCTGTAAGTAAGCACATTCTCATTCAAAGTTGCAAATTACTATGTAGGAACAAGTTTGTATAGGACTTTCTAAGATGCCCAGAACTGAGCTAAACTTGGTATGGGTCCAACTCCTAGAAATAACTTCATGCCCCATCTCTCTTACTTCCAGCTAGTAAGGATCACATAATTTCTAAGAAAGTTTTGACACAGATTCCCAATTCGGGCATTCAGAACTTATAGCACGTTGCTGTAAGCAAGCACATTCTCATTCAAAGTTGCAAGTTACTATGTAGGAACAAGTTTGTATAGATATTTCAAAGATGCCCAGAACTGAGCTAAACTTGGTATGTCTCCAACTCCTAGAAATAACTTCATGCCCCAACTCCCATACTTCCAGCTAGTAAGGACAACATAATTCCTAGCAAACTTTTGACACAGATTCCAAATTCGGGCCTTCAGAACATATAGCACGTTGCTGTAAGCAAGCACATTCTCATTCAAAGTTGCAAGTTACTATGTAGGAACAAGTTTGTATAGATATTTCAAAGATGCCCAGAACTGAGCTAAACTTGGTATGTCTCCAACTCCTAGAAATAACTTCATGCCCCAACTCCCTTACTTCCAGCTAGTAAGGACAACATAATTCCTAACAAACTTTTGACACAGATTCCAAATTCGGGCAAACAGAACATATAGCACGTTGCTGTAAGCAAGCACATTCTCATTCAAAGTTGCAAGTTACTATGTAGGAACAAGTTTGTATAGGTATTTCAAAGATGCCCAGAACTGTGCTAAACTTGGTATGTGTCCAACTCCTAGAAATAACTTCATGCCCCAACTCCCTTACTTCCAGCTAGTAAGGATCACATAATTCCTAACACAGTTTTGACACAGATTCCCAATTCGGGCATTCAGAACATATAGCACGTTGCTGTAAGCAAGCACATTCTCATTCAAAGTTGCAAGTTACTATGTAGGAACAAGTTTGTATAGGTATTTCAAAGATGCCCAGAACTGAGCTAAACTTGGTATGTCTCCAACTCCTAGAAATAACTTCATGCCCCATCTCCCTTACTTCCAGCTAGTAAGGATCACATAATTCCTATCAAAGTTTTGACACAGATTCCCAATTCGGGCATTCAGAACATATAGCACGTTGCTGTAAGCAAGCACATTCTCATTCAAAGTTGCAAGTTACTATGTAGGAACAAGTTTGTATAGGTATTTCAAAGATGCCCAGAACTGAGCTAAACTTGCTATGTCTCCAACTCCTAGAAATAACTTCATGCCCCATCTCCCTTACTTTCAGCTAGTAAGGACCCCATAATTCCTACCAAAGTTTTGACACAGATTCCCAATTCGGGCATTCAGAACATATAGCACGTTGCTGTAAGCAAGCACATTCTCATTCAAAGATGCAAGTTACTATGTAGGAACAAGTTTGTATAGGTATTTCAAAGATGCCCAGAACTGAGCTAAACTTGGTATGTCTCCAACTCCTAGAAATAACTTCATGCCCCATCTCCCTTACTTCCAGCTAGTAAGGATCACATAATTTCTAAGAAAGTTTTGACACAGATTCCCAATTCGGGCATTCAGAACATATAGCACGTTGCTGTAAGCAAGCACATTTTCATTCAAAGTTGCAAGTTACAATGTAGGAACAAGTTTGTATAGGTATTTCAAAGATGCCCAGAACTGAGCTAAACTTGGTATGTCTCCAACTCCTAGAAATAACTTCATGCCCCATCTACCTTACTTCCAGCTAGTATGGATCACATAATTCCTAACAAACTTTTGACACAGATTCCCAATTCGGGCATTCAGAACATATAGCACGTTGCTGTAAGCAAGCACATTCTCATTCATAGTTGCAAGTTACTATGTAGGAACAAGTTTGTATAGGTATTTCAAAGATGCCCAGAACTGAGCTAAACTTGGTATGTGTCCAACTCCTAGAAATAACTTCATGCCCCATCTCCCTTACTTCCAGCTAATAAGGATCACATAATTCCTAACAAAGTTTTGACACAGATTCCCAATTCGGGCATTCAGAACATATAGCACGTTGCTGTAAGCAAGCACATTCTCATTCAACGTTGCAAGTTACTATGTAGGAACAAGTTTGCATAGGTTTTTCAAAGATGCCCAGACCTGAGCTAAACGTTGTATGTCTTCAACTCCTAGAAATAACTTCATGCTCCATCTCCCTACCTTCCAGCTAGTAAGGATCACATAATTCCTAACAATGTTTTGACACAGATTCCCAATTCGGGCATTCAGAACATATAGCACGTTGCTGTAAGCAAGCACATTCTCATTCAAAGTTGCAAGTTACTATGTAGGAACAAGTTTGTATAGGTATTTCAAAGATGCCCAGAACTGAGCTAAATTGGTATGTCTCCAACTCCTAGAAATAACTTCATGTCCCAACACCCTTACTTCCAGCTAGTAAGGATCACATAATTTCTAAGAAAGTTTTGACACAGATTCCCAATTCGGGCATTCAGAACTTATAGCACGTTGCTGTAAGCAAGCACATTTTCATTCAAAGTTGCAAGTTACTATGTAGGAACAAGTTTGTATAGGTATTTCAAAGATGCCCAGAACTGAGCTAAACTTGGTATGTCTCCAACTCCTAGAAATAACTTCATGCCCCATCTCCCTTACTTCCAGCTAGTAAGGATCACATTATTCCTAACAAACTTTTGACACAGATTCCCAATTCGGGCATTCAGAATATATCGCACGTTGCTGTAAGCAAGCACATTCTCATTCATAGTTGCAAGTTACTACGTAGGAACAAGTTTGTATAGGTATTTCAAAGATGCCCAGAACTGAGCTAAACTTGGTATGTGTCCAACTCCTAGAAATAACTTCAAGCCCCATCTCCCTTACGTCCAGCTAGTAAGGATCACATAATTCCTAACAAAGTTTTGACACAGATTCCCAATTCGGGCATTCAGAACATATAGCACGTTGCTGTAAGCAAGCACATTCTCATTCAACGTTGCAAGTTACTATGTAGGAACAAGTTTGTATAGGTATTTCAAAGATGCCCAGACCTGAGCTAAACGTTGTATGTCTCCAACTCCTAGAAATAACTTCATGCCCCATCTCCCTAAGTTCCAGCTAGTAAGGATCACATAATTCCTAACAATGTTTTGACACAGATTCCAATTCGGGCATTCCGAACATATAGCACGTTGCTGTAAGCAAGCACATTCTCATTCAAAGTTGCAACTTACTATGTAGGAACAAGTTTGTATAGAACTTTCAAAGATGCCCAGAACTGAGCTAAACGTGGTATGTCTCCAACTCCTAGAAATAACTTCATGCCCCATCTCCCTTACTCCAGCTAGTAAGGATCACATAATTCCTAACAAAGTTTTGACACAGATTCCCAATTCGGGCATTCAGAACATATAGCACGTTGCTGTAAGCAAGCACATTCTCATTCAAAGTTGCAAGTTACTATGTAGGAACAAGTTTGTATAGGTATTTCAAAGATGCCCCGAACTGAGCTAAACTTGGTATGTGTCCAACTCCTAGAAATAACTTCATGCCCCATCTCACTAACTTCCAGCTAGTAAGGATCACATAATTCCTAACAAAGTTTTGACACAGATTCCCAATTCGGGCATTCAGAACATATAGCACGTTGCTGTAAGCAAGCACATTGTCATTCAAAGTTGCAAGTTACTATGTAGGAACAAGTTTGTATAGGTATTTCAAAGATGCCCAGAACTGTGCTAAACTTGGTATGTGTCCAACTCCTAGAAATAACTTCATGCCCCATCTCACTAACTTCCAGTTGGTAAGGATCACATAATTCCTAACAAAGTTTTGACACAGATTCCCAATTCGGGCATTCAGAACATATAGCACGTTGCTGTAAGCAAGCACATTCTTATTCAAAGTTGCAAGTTACTATGTAGGAACAAGTTTGTATAGGTATTTCAAAGATGCCCAGAACTGAGCTAAACTTGGTATGTCTCCAACTCCTAGAAATAACTTAATGCCCCATCTCCCTTACTTCCAGCTAGTAAGGATCACATAATTCCTAACAAAGTTTTGACACAGATTCCCAATTCGGGCATTCAGAACATATAGCACGTTGCTGTAAGCAAGCACATTCTCATTCAAAGTTGCAAGTTACTATGTAGGAACAAGTTTGTATAGGTATTTCAAAGATGCCCAGAACTGAGCTAAACGTTGTATGTCTCCAACTCCTAGAAATAACTTCATGCCCCATCTCCCTTACTTCCAGCTAGTAAGGATCACATAATTCCTAACAAAGTTTTGACACAGAATCCCAATTCGGGCATTCAGAACATATAGCACGTTGCTGTAAGCAAGCACATTCTCATTCAAAGTTGCAAGTAACTATGTAGGAACAAGTTTGTATAGGCATTTCAAAGATGCCCAGAACGGAGCTAAAGTGTGTATGTCTCCAACTCCTAGAAATAACTTCATGCCCCGTCTCCCTTACTTCCAGCTAGTAAGGATCAATTAATTCCTAACAAAGTTTTGACACAGATACCCAATTCGGGCATTCAGAACATATAGCACGTTGCTGTAAGCAAGCATATTCTCATTCAAAGTTGCAAGTTACTATGTAGGAACAAGTTTGTATAGGACTTTCAAAGATGCCCAGAACTGAGCTAAACTTGGTATGTCTCCAACTCCTAGAAATAACTTCATGCCCCATCTCCCTTACTTCCAGCTAGTAAGGATCACATAATTCCTAACAAAGTTTTGACACAGATTCCCAATTCGGGCATTCAAAACATATAGCACGTTGCTGTAAGCAGGCACATTCTCATTCAAAGATGCAAGTTACTATGTAGGAACAAGTTTGTATAGGTAGTTCAAAGATGCCCAGAACTGAGCTATAGTGGGTATGTCTCCAACTCCTAGAAATAACTTCATGCCCCATCTCCCTTACTTCCAGCTGGTAAGGATCACATAATTCCTAACAAAGTTTTGACACAGATTCCCAATTCGGGCATTCAGAACATGTAGCCCGTTGCTTTAAGCAAGCACTTTCTCATTCCAAGTAGCAAGTTACTATGTAGGAACAAGTTTGTATAGGTATTTCAAAGATGCCCAGATCTGAGCTAAACTTGGTATGTCTCCAACTCCTAGAAATAACTTCATGCCCCATCTCACTTACTTCCAGCAAGTAAGAATCACAGAATTCCTAACAAAGTTTTGACACAGATTCCCAATTCGGACATTCAGAACATGTAGCAAGCTGGTTTAAGCAAGCACTTTCTCATTCCAACTAGCAAGTTACTATGTAGGAACAAGTTTGTATAGGTATTTCAAAGATGCCCAGAACTGAGCTAAACTTGGTATGTCTCCAACTCCTAGAAATAACTTCATGCCCCATCTCCCTTACTTCCAGCTAGTAAGGATCACAGAATTCGTAACAAAATTTGACACAGATTCCCAATACGGGCATTCAGAAAATATAGCACGTTGCTGTAAACAAGCACTTTCTCATTTAAAGTTGCAAGTTACTACGTAGGAACAAGTTTGTACAGGTATTTCAAAGATGCCCAGAACTGAGCTAAACTTGGTATGTCTCCAACTCCTAGAAATATCTTCATGCCCCATCTCCCTACTTCCATCTAGTAAGGATCACATAATTCCTAACAAAGTTTTGACACAGATTCCTAATTCGGGCATTCAGAACATGTAGCACGTTGCTGTAAGCAAGCACATTCTCATACAAAGTTGCAAGTTACTTTGTAGGAACAAGTTTGTATAGGTATTTCAAAGATGCCCAGAACTGAGCTAAACTTGGTATGTCTCCAACTCTTAGAAATAACTTCATGCCCCATCTCTCTTACTTCCAGCTAGTAAGGATCACATATTTCCTAACAAAGTTTTGACACAGATTCCCAATTCGGGCATTCAGAACATATAGCACGTTGCTGTAAGCAAGCACATTCTCATTCAAAGTTGCAAGTTACTATGTAGGAACAAGTTTGTATAGGTATTTCAAAGATGCCCAGAACTGTGCTAAACTTGGTATGTGTCCAACTCCTAGAAATAACTTTATGCCCCAACACACTTACTTCCAGCTAATAAGGATCACATAATTCCTAACAAAGTTTTGACACAGATTCCCAATTCGGGCATTCGGAACATATAGCACGTTGCTGTAAGCAAGCACATTCTCATTCAAAGATGCAAGTTACTACGTAGGAACAAGTTTGTATAGGTATTTCAAAGATGCTCAGAACTGAGCTAAACTTGGTATGTCTCCAACTCCTAGAAATAACTTCATGCCCCATCTCCCTTACTTCCATCTAGTAAGGATCACATAATTTCTAAGAAAGTTTTGACACAGATTCCCAATTCGGGCATTCAGAACATATAGCACGTTGCTGTAAGCAAGCACATTCTCATTCAAAGTTGCAAGTTACTATGTAGGAACAAGTTTGTATAGGTATTTCAAAGATGCCCAGAACTGAGTTAAACATGGTATGTGTCCAACTCCTAGAAATAACTTCATGCCCCATCTCCCTTTCTTCCAGCTAGTAAGGATCACATAATTCCTAACAAAGTTTTGACACAGATTCCCAATTTGGGCATTCAGAACATATAGCACGTTGCTGTAAGCAAGCACATTCTCATTCAACGTTGCAAGTTACTATGTAGGAACAAGTTTGTATAGGTATTTCAAAGATGCCCAGAACTGAGCTAAACTTGGTATGTCTCCAACTCCTAGAAATAACTTCATGCGCCATCCCCCTTACTTCCAGCTAGTAAGGATCACATAATTCCTAACAAAGTTTTGACACAGATTCCCAATTCGGGCATTCAGAACATATAGCACGTTGCTGTAAGCAAGCACATTCTCATGCAAAGTTGCAAGTTTCTATGTAGGAAGAAGTTTGTATAGGTATTTCAAAGATGCCCAGAACTGAGCTAAATGTTGTATGTCTCCAATTCCTAGAAATAACTTCATGCCCCATCTTCCTAACTTCCAGCTAGTAAGGATCACATAATTCCTAACAAAGTATTGACACAGATTCCCAATTCGGGCATTCAGAACATATAGCACGTTGCTGTAAGCAAGCACATTCTCATTCAAAGTTGCAAGTTACTATGTAGGAACAAGTTTGTATAGGTATTTCAAAGATGCCCAGAACTGAGCTAAACTTGGTATGTCTCCAACTCCTAGACAAAACTTCATGCCCCATCTCCCTTACTTCCAGCTAGTAAGGATCACATAATTCCTAACAAAGTTTTGACACAGATTCCCAATTCGGGCATTCAGAACATATAGCACGTTGCTGTAAGCAAGCACATTCTCATTCAACGTTGCAAGTTACTATGTAGGAACAAGTTTGTATAGGTATTTCAAAGATGCCCAGAACTGAGCTAAACGTTGTATGTCTCCAACTCCTAGAAATAATTTCATGCCCCATCTCCCTAACTTCCAGCTAGTAAGGATCACATAATTCCTAACAAAGTTTTGACACAGATTCCCAATTCGGGCATTCAGAACATATAGCACGTTGCTGTAAGCAAGCACATTCTCATTCAAAGTTGCAAGTTACTATGTAGGAACAAGTTTGTATAGGACTTTCAAGGATGCCCAGAACTGAGCTAAAGTGTGTATGTCTCCAACTCCTAGAAATAACTTCATGCCCCATCTCCCTTACTTCCAGCTAGTAAGGATCCCATAATTCCTAACAAAGTTTTGACACAGATTCCCAATTCGGGCATTCAGAACATATAGCACGTTGCTGTCAGCAAGCACATTCTCATTCAAAGTTGCAAGTTACTATGTAGGAACAAGTTTGTATAGGTATTTCAAAGATGCCCAGAACTGAGCTAAACTTGGTATGTCTCCAACTCCGAGAAATAACTTCATGCCCCATTTCCCTTACTTCCAGCTAGTAAGGATCACATAATTCCTAACAAAGTTTTGACACAGATTCCCAATTCGGGCATTCAGAACATATAGCACGTTGCTGTAAGCAAGCACATTCTCATTCAAAGATGCAAGTTACTATGCAGGAACAAGTTTGTATAGGTATTTCAAAGATGCCCAGAACTGAGCTAAACTTTGTATGTCTCCAACTCCTAGAAATAACTTCATGCCCCATCTCCCTTACTTCCAGCTAGTAAGGATCACATATTTCCTAACAAAGTTTTGACACACATTCCCAATTCGGGCATTCAGAACATATAGCACGTTGCTGTAAGCAAGCACATTCTCATTCAAAGTTGCAAGTTACTATGTAGGAACAAGTTTGTATAGTTATTTCAAAGATGCCCAGAACTGAGCTAAACTTGGTATGTGTCCAACTCCTAGAAATAACTTCATGCCCCAACACACTTACTTCCAGCTAATAAGGATCACATAATTCCTAACAAAGTTTTGACACAGATTCCCAATTCGGGCATTCGGAACATATAGCACGTTGCTGTAAGCAAGCACATTCTCATTCAAAGATGCAAGTTACTACGTAGGAACAAGTTTGTATAGGTATTTCAAAGATGCTCAGAACTGAGCTAAACTTGGTATGTCTCCAACTCCTAGAAATAACTTCATGCCCCATCTCCCTTACTTCCATCTAGTAAGGATCACATAATTTCTAAGAAAGTTTTGACACAGATTCCCAATTCGGGCATTCAGAACATATAGCACGTTGCTGTAAGCAAGCACATTCTCATTCAAAGTTGCAAGTTACTATGTAGGAACAAGTTTGTATAGGTATTTCAAAGATGCCCAGAACTGAGTTAAACATGGTATGTGTCCAACTCCTAGAAATAACTTCATGCCCCATCTCCCTTTCTTCCAGCTAGTAAGGATCACATAATTCCTAACAAAGTTTTGACACAGATTCCCAATTTGGGCATTCAGAACATATAGCACGTTGCTGTAAGCAAGCACATTCTCATTCAACGTTGCAAGTTACTATGTAGGAACAAGTTTGTATAGGTATTTCAAAGATGCCCAGAACTGAGCTAAACTTGGTATGTCTCCAACTCCTAGAAATAACTTCATGCGCCATCCCCCTTACTTCCAGCTAGTAAGGATCACATAATTCCTAACAAAGTTTTGACACAGATTCCCAATTCGGGCATTCAGAACATATAGCACGTTGCTGTAAGCAAGCACATTCTCATGCAAAGTTGCAAGTTTCTATGTAGGAAGAAGTTTGTATAGGTATTTCAAAGATGCCCAGAACTGAGCTAAATGTTGTATGTCTCCAATTCCTAGAAATAACTTCATGCCCCATCTTCCTAACTTCCAGCTAGTAAGGATCACATAATTCCTAACAAAGTATTGACACAGATTCCCAATTCGGGCATTCAGAACATATAGCACGTTGCTGTAAGCAAGCACATTCTCATTCAAAGTTGCAAGTTACTATGTAGGAACAAGTTTGTATAGGTATTTCAAAGATGCCCAGAACTGAGCTAAACTTGGTATGTCTCCAACTCCTAGACAAAACTTCATGCCCCATCTCCCTTACTTCCAGCTAGTAAGGATCACATAATTCCTAACAAAGTTTTGACACAGATTCCCAATTCGGGCATTCAGAACATATAGCACGTTGCTGTAAGCAAGCACATTCTCATTCAACGTTGCAAGTTACTATGTAGGAACAAGTTTGTATAGGTATTTCAAAGATGCCCAGAACTGAGCTAAACGTTGTATGTCTCCAACTCCTAGAAATAATTTCATGCCCCATCTCCCTAACTTCCAGCTAGTAAGGATCACATAATTCCTAACAAAGTTTTGACACAGATTCCCAATTCGGGCATTCAGAACATATAGCACGTTGCTGTAAGCAAGCACATTCTCATTCAAAGTTGCAAGTTACTATGTAGGAACAAGTTTGTATAGGACTTTCAAGGATGCCCAGAACTGAGCTAAAGTGTGTATGTCTCCAACTCCTAGAAATAACTTCATGCCCCATCTCCCTTACTTCCAGCTAGTAAGGATCCCATAATTCCTAACAAAGTTTTGACACAGATTCCCAATTCGGGCATTCAGAACATATAGCACGTTGCTGTAAGCAAGCACATTCTCATTCAAAGTTGCAAGTTACTATGTAGGAACAAGTTTGTATAGGTATTTCAAAGATGCCCAGAACTGAGCTAAACTTGGTATGTCTCCAACTCCGAGAAATAACTTCATGCCCCATTTCCCTTACTTCCAGCTAGTAAGGATCACATAATTCCTAACAAAGTTTTGACACAGATTCCCAATTCGGGCATTCAGAACATATAGCACGTTGCTGTAAGCAAGCACATTCTCATTCAAAGATGCAAGTTACTATGCAGGAACAAGTTTGTATAGGTATTTCAAAGATGCCCAGAACTGAGCTAAACTTTGTATGTCTCCAACTCCTAGAAATAACTTCATGCCCCATCTCCCTTACTTCCAGCTAATAAGGATCACATAATTTCTAAGAAAGTTTTGACACAGATTCCCAATTCGGGCATTCAGAACATATAGCATGTTGCTGTAAGCAAGCACATTTTCATTCAAAGTTGCAAGTTACTATGTAGGAACAAGTTTGTATAGGTATTTCAAAGATGCCGGGAACTGAGCTAAACTTGGTATGTCTCCAACTCCTAGAAATAACTTCATGCCCCATCTCCCTTACTTCCAGCTAATAAGGATCACATAATTTCTAAGAAAGTTTTGACACAGATTCCCAATTCGGGCATTCAGAACATATAGCATGTTGCTGTAAGCAAGCACATTTTCATTCAAAGTTGCAAGTTACTATGTAGGAACAAGTTTGTATAGGTATTTCAAAGATGCCCAGAACTGAGCTAAACTTGGTATGTCTCCAACTCCTGGAAATACCTTCATGCCCCATCTCCCTTACTTCCAGCTAGTAAGGATCACATAATTCCTAACAAAGTTTTGACACAGATTCCCAATTCGGGCATTCAGAACATATAGCACGTTGCAGTAAGCAATCACATTCTCATTCATAGTTGCAAGTTACTATGTATGAACAAGTTTGTATAGGTATTTCAAAGATGCCCAGAACTGAGCTAAACTTGGTATGTCTCCAACTCCTAGAAATACCTTCATGCCCCATCTCCCTTACTTCCAGCTAGTAAGGATCACATAATTCCTAACAAAGTTTTGACACAGATTCCCAATTCGGGCATTCAGAACATATAGCACGTTGCTGTAAGCAAGCACATTCTCATTCAAAGTTGCAAGTTACTATGTAGGGACAAGTTTGTATAGGTATTTCAAAGACGCCCAGAACTGAGCTAAACTTGGTATGTCTCCAACTCCTAGAAATAACATCCTGCCCCAACTCCCTTACTTCCAGCTAGTAAGGATTACATAATTCCTAACAAAGTTTTGACACAG
Source organism: Diceros bicornis minor (assembly GCF_020826845.1). Classification (NCBI taxonomy): domain Eukaryota; kingdom Metazoa; phylum Chordata; class Mammalia; order Perissodactyla; family Rhinocerotidae; genus Diceros; species Diceros bicornis. Next base: position 1,711,284 of record NC_080751.1, on the reverse strand, counting down.
ATTCCCAATTCGGGCATTCAAAACATATAGCACGTTGCTGTAAGCAAGCACATTCTCATTCAAAGATGCAAGTTACTATGCAGGAACAAGTTTGTATAGGTATTTCAAAGATGCCCAGAACTGAGCTAAACTTGGTATGTCTCCAACTCCTAGAAATAACTTCATGCCCCATCTCCCTTACTTCCACCTAGTAAGGATCACATAATTTCTAAGAAAGTTTTGACACAGATTCCCAATTCGGGCATTCAGAACTTATAGCACGTTGCTGTAAGCAAGCACATTTTCATTCAAAGTTGCAAGTTACTATGTAGGAACAAGTTTGTATAGGTATTTCAAAGATGCCCAGAACTGAGCTAAACTTGGTATGTCTCCAACTTCTGGAAATACCTTCATGCCCCATCTCCCTTACTTCCAGCTAGTAAGGATCACATAATTCCTAACAAACTTTTGACACAGATTCCCAATTCGGGCATTCAGAACATATAGCACGTTGCAGTAAGCAAGCACATTCTCATTCATAGTTGCAAGTTACTATGTAGGAACAAGTTTGTATAGGTATTTCAAAGATGCCCAGAACTGAGCTACACTTGGTATGTCTCCAACTCCTAGAAATAACTTCATGCCCCATCTAACTTACTTCCAGCTAGTAAGGATCACATAATTCCTAACAAAGTTTTGACACAGATTCCCAATTCGGGCATTCAGAACATATAGCACGTTGCTGTAAGCAAGCACATTCTCATTCAAAGTTGCAAGTTACTATGTAGGAACAAGTTTGTATAGGTATTTCAAAGATGCCCCGAACTGAGCTAAACTTGGTATGTGTCCAACTCCTAGAAATAACTTCATGCCCCATCTCACTAACTTCCAGCTAGTAAGGATCACATAATTCCTAACAAAGTTTTGACACAGATTCCCAATTCGGGCATTCAGAACATATAGCACGTTGCTGTAAGCAAGCACATTGTCATTCAAAGTTGCAAGTTACTATGTAGGAACAAGTTTGTATAGGTATTTCAAAGATGCCCAGAACTGTGCTAAACTTGGTATGTGTCCAACTCCTAGAAATAACTTCATGCCCCATCTCACTAACTTCCAGTTGGTAAGGATCACATAATTCCTAACAAAGTTTTGACACAGATTCCCAATTCGGGCATTCAGAACATATAGCACGTTGCTGTAAGCAAGCACATTCTTATTCAAAGTTGCAAGTTACTATGTAGGAACAAGTTTGTATAGGTATTTCAAAGATGCCCAGAACTGAGCTAAACTTGGTATGTCTCCAACTCCTAGAAATAACTTAATGCCCCATCTCCCTTACTTCCAGCTAGTAAGGATCACATAATTCCTAACAAAGTTTTGACACAGATTCCCAATTCGGGCATTCAGAACATATAGCACGTTGCTGTAAGCAAGCACATTCTCATTCAAAGTTGCAAGTTACTATGTAGGAACAAGTTTGTATAGGTATTTCCAAGATGCCCAGAACTGAGCTAAACGTTGTATGTCTCCAACTCCTAGAAATAACTTCATGCCCCATCTCCCTTACTTCCAGCTAGTAAGGATCACATAATTCCTAACAAAGTTTTGACACAGAATCCCAATTCGGGCATTCAGAACATATAGCACGTTGCTGTAAGCAAGCACATTCTCATTCAAAGTTGCAAGTAACTATGTAGGAACAAGTTTGTATAGGCATTTCAAAGATGCCCAGAACGGAGCTAAAGTGTGTATGTCTCCAACTCCTAGAAATAACTTCATGCCCCGTCTCCCTTACTTCCAGCTAGTAAGGATCACATAATTCCTAACAAAGTTTTGACACAGATACCCAATTCGGGCATTCAGAACATATAGCACGTTGCTGTAAGCAAGCATATTCTCATTCAAAGTTGCAAGTTACTATGTAGGAACAAGTTTGTATAGGACTTTCAAAGATGCCCAGAACTGAGCTAAACTTGGTATGTCTCCAACTCCTAGAAATAACTTCATGCCCCATCTCCCTTACTTCCAGCTAGTAAGGATCACATAATTCCTAACAAAGTTTTGACACAGATTCCCAATTCGGGCATTCAGAACATATAGCACGTTGCTGTAAGCAGGCACATTCTCATTCAAAGATGCAAGTTACTATGTAGGAACAAGTTTGTATAGGTATTTCAAAGATGCCCAGAACTGAGCTAAACGTTGTATGTCTCCAACTCCTAGAAATAACTTCATGCCCCATCTCCCTTACTTCCAGCTAGTAAGGATCACATAATTCCTAACAAAGTTTTGACACATATTCCCAATTCGGGCATTCAGAACATATAGCACGTTGCTGTAAGCAAGCACATTCTCATTCAAAGTTGCAAGATACTATGTAGGAACAAGTTTGTATAGGTATTTCAATGATGCCCAGAACTGAGCTAAACGTTGTATGTCTCCAACTCCTAGAAATAACTTCATGCCCCATCTTCCTAACTTCCAGCTAGTAAGGATCACATAATTCCTAACAAAGTTTTGACACAGATTCCCAATTCGGGCATTCAGAACATATAGCACGTTGCTGTAAGCAAGCACATTCTCATTCAAAGTTGCAAGTTACTATGTAGGAACAAGTTTGTATAGGTATTTCAAAGATGCCCAGAACTGTGCTAAACTTGGTATGTCTCCAACTCCTAGAAATAACTTTATGCCCCAACACCCTTACTTCCAGCTAATAAGGATCACATAATTCCTAACAAAGTTTTGACACAGATTCCCAATTCGGGCATTCAGAACATATAGCACGTTGCTGTAAGCAAGCACATTCTCATTCAAAGATGCAAGTTACTATGTAGGAACAAGTTTGTATAGGTATTTCAAAGATGCCCAGAACAGAGCTAAAAGTTGTATGTCTCCAACTCCTAGAAATAACTTCATGCCCCATCTCACTTACTTCCAGCTAGTAAGGATCACATAATTCCTAACAAAGTTTTGACAGTGATTCCGAATTCGGGCATTCAGAACATATAGCACGTTGCTGTAAGCAAGCACATTCTCATTCAAAGTTGCAAGTTACTATGTAGGAACAAGTTTGTATAGGTATTTCAAAGATGCCCAGAACTGAGCTAAACGTTGTATGTCTCCAACTCCTAGAAATAACTTCATGCCCCATCTCCCTAACTTCCAGCTAGTAAGGATCACATAACTCCTAACAAAGTTTTGACACAGATTCCCAATTCGGGCATTCAGAACATATAGCACGTTGCTGTAAGCAAGCACATTCTCATTCAAAGTTGCAAGTTACTATGTAGGAACAAGTTTGTATAGGTATTTCAAAGATGCCCAGAACTGAGCTAAACGTTGTATGTCTCCAACTCTTAGAAATAACTTCATGCCCCATCTCTCTTACTTCCAGCTAGTAAGGATCAATTAATTCCTAACAAAGTTTTGACACAGATTCCCAATTCAGGCATTCAGAACATATAGCACGTTGCTGTAAGCAAGGACATTCTCATTCAAAGTTGCAAGTTACTATGTAGGAACAAGTTTGTATAGGACTTTCAAAGATGCCCAGAACTGAGCTAAAGTGTGTATGTCTCCAACTCCTAGAAATAACTTCATACCCCATCTCCCTTACTTCCAGCTAGTAAGGATCACATAATTCCTAACAAAGTTTTGACACAGATTCCCAATTCGGGCATTCAGAACATATAGCACGTTGCTGTAAGCAAGCACATTCTCATTCAAAGATGCAAGTTACTATGTAGGAACAAGTTTGTATAGGTATTTCAAAGATGCCCAGAACTGAGCTAAACTTGGTATGTCTCCAACTCCTAGAAATAACTTCATGCCCCATCTCCCTTACTTTCAGCTAGTAAGGATCACATAATTCCTACCAAAGTTTTGACACAGATTCCCAATTCGGGCATTCAGAACATATAGCACGTTTCTGTAAGCAAGCACATTCTCATTCAAAGATGCAAGTTACTATGTAGGAACAAGTTTGTATAGGTATTTCAAAGATGCCCAGAACTGAACTAAACTTGGTATGTCTCCAACTCCTAGAAATAACTTCATGCCCCATCTCCCTTACTTCCAGCTAGTAAGGATCACATAATTTCTAAGAAAGTTTTGACACAGATTCCCAATTCGGGCATTCAGAACATATAGCACGTTGCTGTAAGCAAGCACATTTTCATTCAAAGTTGCAAGTTACAATGTAGGAACAAGTTTGTATAGGTATTTCAAAGATGCCCAGAACTGAGCTAAACTTGGTATGTGTCCAACTCCTAGAAATAACTTCATGCCCCATCTCCCTTACTTCCAGGTAGTAAGGATCACATAATTCCTAAACAAAGTTTTGACACAGATTCCCAATTCGGGCATTCAGAACATATAGCACGTTGCTGTAAGCAGGCACATTCTCATTCAACGTTGCAAGTTACTATGTAGGAACAAGTTTGCATAGGTATTTCAAAGATGCCCAAACCTGAGCTAAACGTTGTATGTCTCCAACTCCTAGAAATAACTTCATGCCCCGTCTCCCTAACTTCCAGCTAGTAAGGATCACATAATTTCTAAGAAAGTTTTGACACAGATTCCCAATTCGGGCATTCAGAACATATAGCACGTTGCTGTAAGCAAGCACATTCTCATTCAAAGTTGCAAGTTACTATGTAGGAACAAGTTTGTATAGGTATTTCAAAGATGCCCAGAACTGAGCTAAACTTGGTATGTCTCCAACTCCTAGAAATAACTTCATGTCCCAACACCCTTACTTCCAGCTAGTAAGGATCACATAATTTCTAAGAAAGTATTGACACAGATTCCCAATTCGGGCATTCAGAACTTATAGCACGTTGCTGTAAGCAAGCACATTTTCATTCAAAGTTGCAAGTTACTATGTAGGAACAAGTTTGTATAGGTATTTCAAAGATGCCCAGAACTGAGCTAAACTTGGTATGTCTCCAACTCCTAGAAATAACTTCATGCCCCATCTCCCTTACTTCCAGCTAGTAAGGATCACATTATTCCTAACAAACTTTTGACACAGATTCCCAATTCGGGCATTCAGAACATATAGCACGTTGCTGTAAGCAAGCACATTCTCATTCATAGTTGCAAGTTACTATGTAGGAACAAGTTTGTATAGGTATTTCAAAGATGCCCAGAACTGAGCTAAACTTGGTATGTCTCCAACTCCTAGAAATAACTTCATGCCCCATCTCCCTTACGTCCAGCTAGTAAGGATCACATAATTCCTAACAAAGTTTTGACACAGATTCCCAATTCGGGCATTCAGAACATATAGCACGTTGCTGTAAGCAAGCACATTCTCATTCAACGTTGCAAGTTACTATGTAGGAACAAGTTTGTATAGGTATTTCAAAGATGCCCAGACCTGAGCTAAACGTTGTATGTCTCCAACTCCCAGAAATAACTTCATGCCCCATCTCCCTAAGTTCCAGCTAGTAAGGATCACATAATTCCTAACAATGTTTTGACACAGATTCCAATTCGGGCATTCCGAACATATAGCATGTTACTGTAAGCAAGCACATTCTCATTCAAAGTTGCAAGTTACAATGTAGGATCATGTTTGTATAGAACTTTCAAAGATGCCCAGAACTGAGCTAAACGTGGTATGTCTCCAACTCCTAGAAATAACTTCATGCCCCATCTCCCTTACTTCCAGCTAGTAAGGATCACATAATTCCTAACAAAGTTTTGACACATATTCCCAATTCGGGCATTCAGAACATATAGCACGTTGCTGTAAGCAAGCACATTCTCATTCAAAGTTGCAAGATACTATGTAGGAACAAGTTTGTATAGGTATTTCAAAGATGCCCAGAACTGAGCTAAACGTTGTATGTCTCCAACTCCTAGAAATAACTTCATGCCCCATCTTCCTAACTTCCAGCTAGTAAGGATCACATAATTCCTAACAAAGTTTTGACACAGATTCCCAATTCGGGCATTCAGAACATATAGCACGTTGCTGTAAGCAAGCACATTCTCATTCAAAGTTGCAAGTTACTATGTAGGAACAAGTTTGTATAGGTATTTCAAAGATGCCCAGAACTGAGCTAAACTTGGTATGTCTCCAACTCCTAGAAATAACTTCATGCCCCATCTCCCTTACTTCCAGCTAGTAAGGATCACATTATTCCTAACAAACTTTTGACACAGATTCCCAATTCGGGCATTCAGAACATATAGCACGTTGCTGTAAGCAAGCACATTCTCATTCATAGTTGCAAGTTACTATGTAGGAACAAGTTTGTATAGGTATTTCAAAGATGCCCAGAACTGAGCTAAACTTGGTATGTCTCCAACTCCTAGAAATAACTTCATGCCCCATCTCCCTTACGTCCAGCTAGTAAGGATCACATAATTCCTAACAAAGTTTTGACACAGATTCCCAATTCGGGCATTCAGAACATATAGCACGTTGCTGTAAGCAAGCACATTCTCATTCAACGTTGCAAGTTACTATGTAGGAACAAGTTTGTATAGGTATTTCAAAGATGCCCAGACCTGAGCTAAACGTTGTATGTCTCCAACTCCCAGAAATAACTTCATGCCCCATCTCCCTAAGTTCCAGCTAGTAAGGATCACATAATTCCTAACAATGTTTTGACACAGATTCCAATTCGGGCATTCCGAACATATAGCATGTTACTGTAAGCAAGCACATTCTCATTCAAAGTTGCAAGTTACAATGTAGGATCATGTTTGTATAGAACTTTCAAAGATGCCCAGAACTGAGCTAAACGTGGTATGTCTCCAACTCCTAGAAATAACTTCATGCCCCATCTCCCTTACTTCCAGCTAGTAAGGATCACATAATTCCTAACAAAGTTTTGACACATATTCCCAATTCGGGCATTCAGAACATATAGCACGTTGCTGTAAGCAAGCACATTCTCATTCAAAGTTGCAAGATACTATGTAGGAACAAGTTTGTATAGGTATTTCAAAGATGCCCAGAACTGAGCTAAACGTTGTATGTCTCCAACTCCTAGAAATAACTTCATGCCCCATCTTCCTAACTTCCAGCTAGTAAGGATCACATAATTCCTAACAAAGTTTTGACACAGATTCCCAATTCGGGCATTCAGAACATATAGCACGTTGCTGTAAGCAAGCACATTCTCATTCAAAGTTGCAAGTTACTATGTAGGAACAAGTTTGTATAGGTATTTCAAAGATGCCCAGAACTGAGCAAAATGTTGTATGTCTCCAACTCCTAGAAATAACTTTATGCCCCAACACCCTTACTTCCAGCTAATAAGGATCACATAATTCCTAACAAAGTTTTGACACAGATTCCCAATTCGGGCATTCAGAACATATAGCACGTTGCTGTAAGCAAGCACATTCTCATTCAAAGATGCAAGTTACTATGTAGGAACAAGTTTGTATAGGTATTTCAAAGATGCCCAGAACAGAGCTAAAAGTTGTATGTCTCCAACTCCTAGAAATAACTTCATGCCCCATCTCACTTACTTCCAGCTAGTAAGGATCACATAATTCCTAACAAAGTTTTGACAGTGATTCCGAATTCGGGCATTCAGAACATATAGCACGTTGCTGTAAGCAAGCACATTCTCATTCAAAGTTGCAAGTTACTATGTAGGAACAAGTTTGTATAGGTATTTCAAAGATGCCCAGAACTGAGCTAAACGTTGTATGTCTCCAACTCCTAGAAATAACTTCATGCCCCATCTCCCTAACTTCCAGCTAGTAAGGATCACATAACTCCTAACAAAGTTTTGACACAGATTCCCAATTCGGGCATTCAGAACATATAGCACGTTGCTGTAAGCAAGCACATTCTCATTCAAAGTTGCAAGTTACTATGTAGGAACAAGTTTGTATAGGTATTTCAAAGATGCCCAGAACTGAGCTAAACGTTGTATGTCTCCAACTCTTAGAAATAACTTCATGCCCCATCTCTCTTACTTCCAGCTAGTAAGGATCAATTAATTCCTAACAAAGTTTTGACACAGATTCCCAATTCAGGCATTCAGAACATATAGCACGTTGCTGTAAGCAAGGACATTCTCATTCAAAGTTGCAAGTTACTATGTAGGAACAAGTTTGTATAGGACTTTCAAAGATGCCCAGAACTGAGCTAAAGTGTGTATGTCTCCAACTCCTAGAAATAACTTCATACCCCATCTCCCTTACTTCCAGCTAGTAAGGATCACATAATTCCTAACAAAGTTTTGACACAGATTCCCAATTCGGGCATTCAGAACATATAGCACGTTGCTGTAAGCAAGCGCATTCTCATTCAAAGATGCAAGTTACTATGTAGGAACAAGTTTGTATAGGTATTTCAAAGATGCCCAGAACTGAGCTAAACTTGGTATGTCTCCAACTCCTAGAAATAACTTCATGCCCCATCTCCCTTACTTTCAGCTAGTAAGGATCACATAATTCCTACCAAAGTTTTGACACAGATTCCCAATTCGGGCATTCAGAACATATAGCACGTTTCTGTAAGCAAGCACATTCTCATTCAAAGATGCAAGTTACTATGTAGGAACAAGTTTGTATAGGTATTTCAAAGATGCCCAGAACTGAACTAAACTTGGTATGTCTCCAACTCCTAGAAATAACTTCATGCCCCATCTCCCTTACTTCCAGCTAGTAAGGATCACATAATTTCTAAGAAAGTTTTGACACAGATTCCCAATTCGGGCATTCAGAACATATAGCACGTTGCTGTAAGCAAGCACATTTTCATTCAAAGTTGCAAGTTACAATGTAGGAACAAGTTTGTATAGGTATTTCAAAGATGCCCAGAACTGAGCTAAACTTGGTATGTGTCCAACTCCTAGAAATAACTTCATGCCCCATCTCCCTTACTTCCAGGTAGTAAGGATCACATAATTCCTAAACAAAGTTTTGACACAGATTCCCAATTCGGGCATTCAGAACATATAGCACGTTGCTGTAAGCAGGCACATTCTCATTCAACGTTGCAAGTTACTATGTAGGAACAAGTTTGCATAGGTATTTCAACGATGCCCAAACCTGAGCTAAACGTTGTATGTCTCCAACTCCTAGAAATAACTTCATGCCCCGTCTCCCTAACTTCCAGCTAGTAAGGATCACATAATTTCTAAGAAAGTTTTGACACAGATTCCCAATTCGGGCATTCAGAACATATAGCACGTTGCTGTAAGCAAGCACATTCTCATTCAAAGTTGCAAGTTACTATGTAGGAACAAGTTTGTATAGGTATTTCAAAGATGCCCAGAACTGAGCTAAACTTGGTATGTCTCCAACTCCTAGAAATAACTTCATGTCCCAACACCCTTACTTCCAGCTAGTAAGGATCACATAATTTCTAAGAAAGTATTGACACAGATTCCCAATTCGGGCATTCAGAACTTATAGCACGTTGCTGTAAGCAAGCACATTTTCATTCAAAGTTGCAAGTTACTATGTAGGAACAAGTTTGTATAGGTATTTCAAAGATGCCCAGAACTGAGCTAAACTTGGTATGTCTCCAACTCCTAGAAATAACTTCATGCCCCATCTCCCTTACTTCCAGCTAGTAAGGATCACATTATTCCTAACAAACTTTTGACACAGATTCCCAATTCGGGCATTCAGAACATATAGCACGTTGCTGTAAGCAAGCACATTCTCATTCATAGTTGCAAGTTACTATGTAGGAACAAGTTTGTATAGGTATTTCAAAGATGCCCAGAACTGAGCTAAACTTGGTATGTCTCCAACTCCTAGAAATAACTTCATGCCCCATCTCCCTTACGTCCAGCTAGTAAGGATCACATAATTCCTAACAAAGTTTTGACACAGATTCCCAATTCGGGCATTCAGAACATATAGCACGTTGCTGTAAGCAAGCACATTCTCATTCAACGTTGCAAGTTACTATGTAGGAACAAGTTTGTATAGGTATTTCAAAGATGCCCAGACCTGAGCTAAACGTTGTATGTCTCCAACTCCCAGAAATAACTTCATGCCCCATCTCCCTAAGTTCCAGCTAGTAAGGATCACATAATTCCTAACAATGTTTTGACACAGATTCCAATTCGGGCATTCCGAACATATAGCATGTTACTGTAAGCAAGCACATTCTCATTCAAAGTTGCAAGTTACAATGTAGGATCAAGTTTGTATAGAACTTTCAAAGATGCCCAGAACTGAGCTAAACGTGGTATGTCTCCAACTCATAGAAATAACTTCATGCCCCATCTCCCTTACTCCAGCTAGTAAGGATCACATAATTCCTAACAAAGTTTTGACACAGATTCCCAATTCAGACATTCAGAACATATAGCACGTTGCTGTAAGCAAGCACATTCTCATTCAAAGTTGCAAGTTACTATGTAGGAACAAGTTTGTATAGGTATTTCAAAGATGCCCAGAACTGAGCTAAACTTGGTATGTGTCGAACTCCTAGAAATAACTTCATGCTCCATCTCCCTTACTTCCAGCTAGTAAGGATCACATAATTCCTAACAAAGTTTTGACACAGATTGCCAATTCTGGCATTCAGAACATATAGCCCGTTGCTGCAAGCAAGCACATTCTCATTCAAAGTTGCAAGTTACTATGTAGGAACAAGTTTGTATAGGTATTTCAAAGATGCCCAGAACTGAGCTAAACTTGGTATGTCTCCAACTCCAAGAAATAACTTCATGCCCCATCTCCCTTACTTCCAGCTAGTAAGGATCACATAACTCCTAACAAAGTTTTGACACAGATTCCCAATTCGGGCATTCAGAACATATAGCACGTTGCTGTAAGCAAGCACATTCTCATTCAAAGTTGCAAGTTACTATGTAGGAACAAGTTTGTATAGGTATTTCAAAGATGCCCAGAACTGAGCTAAACGTTGTATGTCTCCAACTCTTAGAAATAACTTCATGCCCCATCTCTCTTACTTCCAGCTAGTAAGGATCAATTAATTCCTAACAAAGTTTTGACACAGATTCCCAATTCAGGCATTCAGAACATATAGCACGTTGCTGTAAGCAAGGACATTCTCATTCAAAGTTGCAAGTTACTATGTAGGAACAAGTTTGTATAGGACTTTCAAAGATGCCCAGAACTGAGCTAAAGTGTGTATGTCTCCAACTCCTAGAAATAACTTCATACCCCATCTCCCTTACTTCCAGCTAGTAAGGATCACATAATTCCTAACAAAGTTTTGACACAGATTCCCAATTCGGGCATTCAGAACATATAGCACGTTGCTGTAAGCAAGCACATTCTCATTCAAAGATGCAAGTTACTATGTAGGAACAAGTTTGTATAGGTATTTCAAAGATGCCCAGAACTGAGCTAAACTTGGTATGTCTCCAACTCCTAGAAATAACTTCATGCCCCATCTCCCTTACTTTCAGCTAGTAAGGATCACATAATTCCTACCAAAGTTTTGACACAGATTCCCAATTCGGGCATTCAGAACATATAGCACGTTTCTGTAAGCAAGCACATTCTCATTCAAAGATGCAAGTTACTATGTAGGAACAAGTTTGTATAGGTATTTCAAAGATGCCCAGAACTGAACTAAACTTGGTATGTCTCCAACTCCTAGAAATAACTTCATGCCCCATCTCCCTTACTTCCAGCTAGTAAGGATCACATAATTTCTAAGAAACTTTTGACACAGATTCCCAATTCGGGCATTCAGAACATATAGCACGTTGCTGTAAGCAAGCACATTTTCATTCAAAGTTGCAAGTTACAATGTAGGAACAAGTTTGTATAGGTATTTCAAAGATGCCCAGAACTGAGCTAAACTTGGTATGTGTCCAACTCCTAGAAATAACTTCATGCCCCATCTCCCTTACTTCCAGGTAGTAAGGATCACATAATTCCTAAACAAAGTTTTGACACAGATTCCCAATTCGGGCATTCAGAACATATAGCACGTTGCTGTAAGCAGGCACATTCTCATTCAACGTTGCAAGTTACTATGTAGGAACAAGTTTGCATAGGTATTTCAAAGATGCCCAAACCTGAGCTAAACGTTGTATGTCTCCAACTCCTAGAAATAACTTCATGCCCCGTCTCCCTAACTTCCAGCTAGTAAGGATCACATAATTTCTAAGAAAGTTTTGACACAGATTCCCAATTCGGGCATTCAGAACATATAGCACGTTGCTGTAAGCAAGCACATTCTCATTCAAAGTTGCAAGTTACTATGTAGGAACAAGTTTGTATAGGTATTTCAAAGATGCCCAGAACTGAGCTAAACTTGGTATGTCTCCAACTCCTAGAAATAACTTCATGTCCCAACACCCTTACTTCCAGCTAGTAAGGATCACATAATTTCTAAGAAAGTATTGACACAGATTCCCAATTCGGGCATTCAGAACTTATAGCACGTTGCTGTAAGCAAGCACATTTTCATTCAAAGTTGCAAGTTACTATGTAGGAACAAGTTTGTATAGGTATTTCAAAGATGCCCAGAACTGAGCTAAACTTGGTATGTCTCCAACTCCTAGAAATAACTTCATGCCCCATCTCCCTTACTTCCAGCTAGTAAGGATCACATTATTCCTAACAAACTTTTGACACAGATTCCCAATTCGGGCATTCAGAACATATAGCACGTTGCTGTAAGCAAGCACATTCTCATTCATAGTTGCAAGTTACTATGTAGGAACAAGTTTGTATAGGTATTTCAAAGATGCCCAGAACTGAGCTAAACTTGGTATGTCTCCAACTCCTAGAAATAACTTCATGCCCCATCTCCCTTACGTCCAGCTAGTAAGGATCACATAATTCCTAACAAAGTTTTGACACAGATTCCCAATTCGGGCATTCAGAACATATAGCACGTTGCTGTAAGCAAGCACATTCTCATTCAACGTTGCAAGTTACTATGTAGGAACAAGTTTGTATAGGTATTTCAAAGATGCCCAGACCTGAGCTAAACGTTGTATGTCTCCAACTCCCAGAAATAACTTCATGCCCCATCTCCCTAAGTTCCAGCTAGTAAGGATCACATAATTCCTAACAATGTTTTGACACAGATTCCAATTCGGGCATTCCGAACATATAGCATGTTACTGTAAGCAAGCACATTCTCATTCAAAGTTGCAAGTTACAATGTAGGATCAAGTTTGTATAGAACTTTCAAAGATGCCCAGAACTGAGCTAAACGTGGTATGTCTCCAACTCATAGAAATAACTTCATGCCCCATCTCCCTTACTCCAGCTAGTAAGGATCACATAATTCCTAACAAAGTTTTGACACAGATTCCCAATTCAGACATTCAGAACATATAGCACGTTGCTGTAAGCAAGCACATTCTCATTCAAAGTTGCAAGTTACTATGTAGGAACAAGTTTGTATAGGTATTTCAAAGATTCCCAGAACTGAGCTAAACTTGGTATGTCTCCAACTCCTAGAAATAACTTCATGCCCCATCTCCCTTACTTCCAGCTAGTAAGGATCACATAATTCCTAACACAGTTTTGACACAGATTCCCAATTCGGGCATTCAGAACATATAGCACGTTGCTGTAAGTAAGCACATTCTCATTCAAAGTTGCAAATTACTATGTAGGAACAAGTTTGTATAGGACTTTCTAAGATGCCCAGAACTGAGCTAAACTTGGTATGGGTCCAACTCCTAGAAATAACTTCATGCCCCATCTCTCTTACTTCCAGCTAGTAAGGATCACATAATTTCTAAGAAAGTTTTGACACAGATTCCCAATTCGGGCATTCAGAACTTATAGCACGTTGCTGTAAGCAAGCACATTCTCATTCAAAGTTGCAAGTTACTATGTAGGAACAAGTTTGTATAGATATTTCAAAGATGCCCAGAACTGAGCTAAACTTGGTATGTCTCCAACTCCTAGAAATAACTTCATGCCCCAACTCCCATACTTCCAGCTAGTAAGGACAACATAATTCCTAGCAAACTTTTGACACAGATTCCAAATTCGGGCCTTCAGAACATATAGCACGTTGCTGTAAGCAAGCACATTCTCATTCAAAGTTGCAAGTTACTATGTAGGAACAAGTTTGTATAGATATTTCAAAGATGCCCAGAACTGAGCTAAACTTGGTATGTCTCCAACTCCTAGAAATAACTTCATGCCCCAACTCCCTTACTTCCAGCTAGTAAGGACAACATAATTCCTAACAAACTTTTGACACAGATTCCAAATTCGGGCAAACAGAACATATAGCACGTTGCTGTAAGCAAGCACATTCTCATTCAAAGTTGCAAGTTACTATGTAGGAACAAGTTTGTATAGGTATTTCAAAGATGCCCAGAACTGTGCTAAACTTGGTATGTGTCCAACTCCTAGAAATAACTTCATGCCCCAACTCCCTTACTTCCAGCTAGTAAGGATCACATAATTCCTAACACAGTTTTGACACAGATTCCCAATTCGGGCATTCAGAACATATAGCACGTTGCTGTAAGCAAGCACATTCTCATTCAAAGTTGCAAGTTACTATGTAGGAACAAGTTTGTATAGGTATTTCAAAGATGCCCAGAACTGAGCTAAACTTGGTATGTCTCCAACTCCTAGAAATAACTTCATGCCCCATCTCCCTTACTTCCAGCTAGTAAGGATCACATAATTCCTATCAAAGTTTTGACACAGATTCCCAATTCGGGCATTCAGAACATATAGCACGTTGCTGTAAGCAAGCACATTCTCATTCAAAGTTGCAAGTTACTATGTAGGAACAAGTTTGTATAGGTATTTCAAAGATGCCCAGAACTGAGCTAAACTTGCTATGTCTCCAACTCCTAGAAATAACTTCATGCCCCATCTCCCTTACTTTCAGCTAGTAAGGACCCCATAATTCCTACCAAAGTTTTGACACAGATTCCCAATTCGGGCATTCAGAACATATAGCACGTTTTTGTAAGCAAGCACATTCTCATTCAAAGATGCAAGTTACTATGTAGGAACAAGTTTGTATAGGTATTTCAAAGATGCCCAGAACTGAGCTAAACTTGGTATGTCTCCAACTCCTAGAAATAACTTCATGCCCCATCTCCCTTACTTCCAGCTAGTAAGGATCACATAATTTCTAAGAAAGTTTTGACACAGATTCCCAATTCGGGCATTCAGAACATATAGCACGTTGCTGTAAGCAAGCACATTTTCATTCAAAGTTGCAAGTTACAATGTAGGAACAAGTTTGTATAGGTATTTCAAAGATGCCCAGAACTGAGCTAAACTTGGTATGTCTCCAACTCCTAGAAATAACTTCATGCCCCATCTACCTTACTTCCAGCTAGTATGGATCACATAATTCCTAACAAACTTTTGACACAGATTCCCAATTCGGGCATTCAGAACATATAGCACGTTGCTGTAAGCAAGCACATTCTCATTCATAGTTGCAAGTTACTATGTAGGAACAAGTTTGTATAGGTATTTCAAAGATGCCCAGAACTGAGCTAAACTTGGTATGTGTCCAACTCCTAGAAATAACTTCATGCCCCATCTCCCTTACTTCCAGCTAGTAAGGATCACATAATTCCTAACAAAGTTTTGACACAGATTCCCAATTCGGGCATTCAGAACATATAGCACGTTGCTGTAAGCAAGCACATTCTCATTCAACGTTGCAAGTTACTATGTAGGAACAAGTTTGCATAGGTTTTTCAAAGATGCCCAGACCTGAGCTAAACGTTGTATGTCTTCAACTCCTAGAAATAACTTCATGCCCCATCTCCCTACCTTCCAGCTAGTAAGGATCACATAATTCCTAACAATGTTTTGACACAGATTCCCAATTCGGGCATTCAGAACATATAGCACGTTGCTGTAAGCAAGCACATTCTCATTCAAAGTTGCAAGTTACTATGTAGGAACAAGTTTGTATAGGTATTTCAAAGATGCCCAGAACTGAGCTAAATTGGTATGTCTCCAACTCCTAGAAATAACTTCATGTCCCAACACCCTTACTTCCAGCTAGTAAGGATCACATAATTTCTAAGAAAGTTTTGACACAGATTCCCAATTCGGGCATTCAGAACTTATAGCACGTTGCTGTAAGCAAGCACATTTTCATTCAAAGTTGCAAGTTACTATGTAGGAACAAGTTTGTATAGGTATTTCAAAGATGCCCAGAACTGAGCTAAACTTGGTATGTCTCCAACTCCTAGAAATAACTTCATGCCCCATCTCCCTTACTTCCAGCTAGTAAGGATCACATTATTCCTAACAAACTTTTGACACAGATTCCCAATTCGGGCATTCAGAATATATCGCACGTTGCTGTAAGCAAGCACATTCTCATTCATAGTTGCAAGTTACTACGTAGGAACAAGTTTGTATAGGTATTTCAAAGATGCCCAGAACTGAGCTAAACTTGGTATGTGTCCAACTCCTAGAAATAACTTCAAGCCCCATCTCCCTTACGTCCAGCTAGTAAGGATCACATAATTCCTAACAAAGTTTTGACACAGATTCCCAATTCGGGCATTCAGAACATATAGCACGTTGCTGTAAGCAAGCACATTCTCATTCAACGTTGCAAGTTACTATGTAGGAACAAGTTTGTATAGGTATTTCAAAGATGCCCAGACCTGAGCTAAACGTTGTATGTCTCCAACTCCTAGAAATAACTTCATGCCCCATCTCCCTAAGTTCCAGCTAGTAAGGATCACATAATTCCTAACAATGTTTTGACACAGATTCCAATTCGGGCATTCCGAACATATAGCACGTTGCTGTAAGCAAGCACATTCTCATTCAAAGTTGCAACTTACTATGTAGGAACAAGTTTGTATAGAACTTTCAAAGATGCCCAGAACTGAGCTAAACGTGGTATGTCTCCAACTCCTAGAAATAACTTCATGCCCCATCTCCCTTACTCCAGCTAGTAAGGATCACATAATTCCTAACAAAGTTTTGACACAGATTCCCAATTCGGGCATTCAGAACATATAGCACGTTGCTGTAAGCAAGCACATTCTCATTCAAAGTTGCAAGTTACTATGTAGGAACAAGTTTGTATAGGTATTTCAAAGATGCCCAGAACTGAGCTAAACTTGGTATGTGTCCAACTCCTAGAAATAACTTCATGCCCCATCTCCCTTACTTCCAGCTAGTAAGGATCACATAATTTCTAAGAAAGTTTTGACAGAGATTCCCAATTCGGGCATTCAGAACTTATAGCACGTTGCTGTAAGCAAGCACATTCTCATTCAAAGTTGCAAGTTACTATGTAGGAACAAGTTTGTATAGATATTTCAAAGATGCCCAGAACTGAGCTAAACTTGGTATGTCTCCAACTCCTAGAAATAACTTCATGCCCCAACTCCCTTACTTCCAGCTAGTAAGGACAACATAATTCCTAATAAACTTTGACACAGATTCCAAATTCGGGCATTCAGAACATATAGCACGTTGCTGTAAGCAAGCACATTCTCATTCAAAGTTGCAAGTTACTATGTAGGAACAAGTTTGTATAGGTATTTCAAAGATGCCCAGAACTGAGCTAAACTTGGTATGTGTCCAACTCCTAGAAATAACTTCATGCCCCATCTCCCTTACTTCCAGCTAGTAAGGATCACATAATTCCTAACAAAGTTTTGACACAGATTCCCAATTCGGGCATTCAGAACATATAGCACGTTGCTGTAAGCAAGCACATTCTCATTCAAAGTTGCAAGTTACTATGTAGGATCAAGTTTGTATAGGTATTTCAAAGATACCCAGAACTGAGCTAAACTTGGTATGTCTCCAACTCCTAGAAATAACTTCATGCCCTATCTCCCTTACTTCCATCTAGTAAGGATCACATAATTTCTAAGAAAGTTTTGACACAGATTCCCAATTCGGGCATTCAGAACATATAGCACGTTGCTGTAAGCAAGCACATTCTCATTCAAAGTTGCAAGTTACTATGTAGGAACAAGTTTGCATAGGTATATCAAAGATGCCCAGAACTGAGCTAAAAGTTGTATGTCTCCAACACCTAGAAATGACTTCATGCCCCATCTCCCTTACTTCCAGCTAGTAAGGATCACATAATTCCTAACAAAGTTTTGTCACAGATTGCCAATTCGGGCATTCAGAACATATAGCACGTTGCTGTAAGCAAGCACATTTTCATTCAAAGTTGCAAGTTACTATGTAGGAACAAGTTTGTACAGGACTTTCAAAGACGCCCAGAACTGAGCTAAAGTGTGTATGTCTCCAACTCCTAGAAATAACTTGATGCCCCATCTCCCTTACTTCCAGCTAGTAAGGATCACATAATTCCTAACAAAGTTTTGACACAGATACCCAATTCGGGCATTCAGAACATATAGCACGTTGCTGTAAGCAAGCACATTCTCATTCAAAGTTGCAAGTTACTATGTAGGAACAAGTTTGTATAGGACTTTCAAAGATGCCCAGAACTGAGCTAAACTTGGTATGTCTCCAACTCCTTGAAATAAGTTCATACCCCATCTCCCTTACTTCCAGCTAGTAAGGATCACATAATTCCTAACAAAGTTTTGACACAGATTCCCAATTCGGGCATTCAGAACATATAGCACGTTGCTGTAAGCAAGCACATTCTCATTCAAAGATGCAAGTTACTATGTAGAAACAAGTTTGTATAGGTATTTCAAAGAAGCCCAGAACTGAGCTAAACTTGGTATGTCTCCAACTCCTAGAAATAACTTTATGCTCCATCTCCCTTACTTCCAGCTAGTAAGGATCACATAATTCCTAACAAAGTTTTGAAACAGATTCCCAATTCGGGCATTCAGAACATATAGCACGTTGCTGTAAGAAAGCACATTCTCATTCAAAGATGCAAGTTACTATGTAGGAACAAGTTTGTATAGGTATTTCAAAGATGCCCAGAACTGTGCTAAACTTGGTATGTGTCCAACTCCTAGAAATAACTTCATGCCCCAACTCCCTTACTTCCAGCTAGTAAGGATCACATAATTCCTAACACAGTTTTGACACAGATTCCCAATTCGCGCATTCAGAACATATAGCACGTTGCTGTAAGCAAGCACATTGTCATTCAAAGGTGCAAGTCACTATGTAGGAACAAGTTTGTATAGGTATTTCAAAGATGCCCAGAACTGAGCTAAACTTGGTATGTCTCCAACTCCTAGAAATAACTTCATGCCCCATCTCCCTTACTTCCAGCTAGTAAGGATCACATAATTCCTAACAAAGTTTTGACACAGATTCCCAATTCGGGCATTCAGAACATATATAGCACGTTGCTGTAAGCAAGCACATTCTCATTCAAAGTTGCAAGTTACTATGTAAGAACAAGTTTGTATAGGTATTTCAAAGATGCCCAGAACTGAGCTAAATTGGGTATGTCTCCAACTCCTAGACAAAACATCATGCCCCATCTCCCTTACTTCCAGCTAGAAAGGATCACATAATTCCTAACAAAGTTTTGACACAGATTCCCAATTCGGGCATTCAGAACATATAGCACGTTGCTGTAAGCAAGCACATTCTCATTCAAAGTTGCAAGTTACTATGTAGGAACAAGTTTGCATAGGTATATCAAAGATGCCCAGAACTGAGCTAAACGTTGTATGTCTCCAACACCTAGAAATAACTTCATGCCCCAACTCCCTTACTTCCAGCTAGTAAGGATCACATAATTCCTAACAAAGTTTTGACACAGATTCCCAATTCGGGCATTCAGAACATATAGCACGTTGCTGTAAGCAAGCACATTCTCATTCAAAGTTGCAAGTTACTATGTAGGAACAAGTTTGTATAGGACTTTCAAAGACTCCCAGAACTGAGTTAAAGTGTGTATGTCTCCAACTCCTACAAATAACTTCATGCCCCATCTCCCTTACTTCCAGCTAGTAAGGATCACATAATTCCTAACAAAGTTTTGACACAGATACCCAATTCGGGCATTCAGAACATATAGCACGTTGCTGTAAGCAAGCACATTCTCATTCAAAGTTGCAAGTTACTATGTAGGAACAAGTTTGTATAGGACTTTCAAAGATGCCCAGAACTGAGCTAAACTTGGTATGTCTCCAACTGCTAGAAATAAGTTCATGCCCCATCTCCCTTACTTCCAGCTAGTAAGGATCACATAATTCCTAACAAAGTTTTGACACAGATTCCCAATTCGGGCATTCAGAACATATAGCACGTTGCTGTAAGCAAGCACATTCTCATTCAAAGATGCAAGTTACTATGTAGAAACAAGTTTGTATAGGTATTTCAAAGAAGCCCAGAACTGAGCTAAGCTTGGTATGTCTCCAACTCCTAGAAATAACTTCATGCTCCATCTCCCTTACTTCCAGCTAGTAAGGATCACATAATTCCTAACAAAGTTTAGACACAGATTCCCAATTCGGGCATTCAGAACATATAGCACGTTGCTGTAAGCAAGCACATTCTAATTCATAGTTGCAAGTTACTATGTAGGAAGAAGTTTGTAGAGGTATTTCAAAGATGCCCAGAACTGAGCTAAACTTGGTATGTGTCCAACTCCTAGAAATAACTTCATACCCCAACTCCCTTACTTCCAGCTAGTAAGGATCACATAATTCCTAACACAGTTTTGACACAGATTCCCAATTCGGGCATTCAGAACATATAGCACGTTGCTGTAAGCAAGCACATTCTCATTCAAAGTTGCAAGTTACTATGTAGGAACAAGTTTGTATAGGTATTTCAAAGATGCCCAGAACTGAGCTAAACGTGGTATGTGTCCAACTCCTAGAAATAACTTCATGCCCCATCTCCCTTACTTCCAGCTAGTAAGGATTACATAATTCCTAACAAAGTTTTGACACAGATTCCCAATTCGGGCATTCAGAACATATAGCACGTTGCTGTAAGCAAGCACATTCTCATTCAAAGTTGCAAGTTACTATGTAGGAACAAGTTTGTATAGGTATTTCAAAGATGCCCAGAACTGAGCTAAAGTGGGTATGTCTCCAACTCCTAGACAAACCATCATGCCCCATCTCCCTTACTTCCAGCTAGTAAGGATCACATAATTCCTAACAAAGTTTTGACACAGATTCCCAATTCGGGCATTCAGAACATATAGCACGTTGCTGTACGCAAGCACATTCTCATTCAAAGTTGCAAGTTACTATGTAGGAACAAGTTTGCATAGGTATATCAAAGATGCCCAGAACTGAGCTAAACGTGGTATGTGTCCAACTCCTAGAAATAACTTCATGCTCCATCTCCCTTACTTCCAGCTAGTAAGGATCACATAATTCCTAACAAAGTTTTGACACAGATTCCCAATTCGGGCATTCAGAACATATAGCACGTTGCTGTAAGCAAGCACATTCTCATTCAAAGTTGCAAGTTACTATGTAGGAACAAGTTTGTATAGGACTTTCAAAGACGCCCAGAACTGAGCTAAAGTGTGTATGTCTCCAACTCCTAGAAATAAATTCATGCCCCATCTACCTTACTTCCAGCTATTAAGGATCACATAATTCCTAACAAAGTTTTGACACAGATACCCAATTCGGGCATTCAGAACATATAGCACGTTGCTGTAAGCAAGCACATTCTCATTCAAAGTTGCAAGTTACTATGTAGGAACAAGTTTGTATAGGACTTTCAAAGACGCCCAGAACTGAGCTAAAGTGTGTATGTCTCCAACTCCTAGAAATAACTTCATGCCCCATCTCCCTTACTTCCAGCTAGTAAGGATCACATAATTCCTAACAAAGTTTTGACACAGATACCCAATTCGGGCATTCAGAACATATAGCACGTTGCTGTAAGCAAGCACATTCTCATTCAAAGTTGCAAGTTACTATGTAGGAACAAGTTTGTACAGGACTTTCAAAGATGCCCAGAACTGAGCTAAACTTGGTATGTCTCCAACTCCTTGAAATAAGTTCATGCCCCATCTCCCTTACTTCCAGCTAGTAAGGATCACATAATTCTTAACAAAGTTTTGACACAGATTGCCAATTCGGGCATTCAGAACATATAGCACGTTGCTGTAAGCAAGCACATTCTCATTCAAAGTTGCAAGTTACAATGTAGGAACAAGTTTGTATAGGACTTTCAAAGATGCCCAGAACTTAGATAGAGTGTGTATGTCTCCAACTCCTAGAAATAACTTCATGCCCCATCTCTCTTACTTCCAGCTGGTAAGGATCACATAATTCCTAACACAGTTTTGACACAGATTCCCAATTCGGGCATTCAGAACATATAGCACGTTGCTGTAAGTAAGCACATTCTCATTCAAAGTTGCAAGTTACTATGTAGGTACAAGTTTGTATAGGACTTTCAAAGATGCCCAGAACTGAGCTAAACTTGGTATGTCTCCAACTCCTAGAAATAACTTCATGCCCCATCTCCCTTACTTCCAGCTAGTAAGGATCACATAATTCCTAACAAAATTTTGACACAGATTCCCAATTCGGGCATTCAGAACATATAGCACGTTGCTGTAAGCAAGCACATTCTCATTCAAAGTTGCAAGTTACTATGCAGGAACAAGTTTGTATAGGTATTTCAAAGATGCCCAGAACTGAGCTAAACTTGGTATGTCTCCAACTCCTAGAAATAACTTCATGCCCCATCTCCCTTACTTCCAGCTAGTAAGGATCACATAATTCCTAACAAAGATTTGACACAGATTCCCAATTCGGGCATTCAGAACATATAGCACGTTTTTGTAAGCAAGCCCATTCTCATTCAAAGTTGCAAGTTACCATGTAGGAACAAGTTTGTATAGGTATGTCAAAGATGCCCAGAACTGAGCTAAACGTTGTATGTCTCCAACTGCTAGAAATAACTTCATGCCCCATCTCCCTTACTTCCAGCTAGTAAGGATCACATAATTCCTAACAAAGTTTTGACACAGATTCCCAATTCGGGCATTCAGAACATATAGCACGTTGCTGTAAGCAAGCACATTCTCATTAAAAGTTGCAAGTTACTATGTAGGAACAAGTTTGTATAGGTATTTCAAAGATGCCCAGAACTGAGCTAAACTTGGTATGTGTCCAACTCCTAGAAATAACTTCATGCCCCATCTCCCTTACTTCCAGCTAGTAAGGATCACATAATTCCTAACAAAGTTTTGACACAGATTCCCAATTCGGGCATTCAGAACATATAGCACGTTGCTGTAAGCAAGCACATTCTCATTCAAAGTAGCAAGTTACTATGTAGGAACAAGTTTGTATAGGTATTTCAAAGATGCCCAGAACTGAGCTAAACTTGGTATGTGTCCATCTCCTAGAAATAACTTCATGCCCCATCTCCCTTACTTCCAGCTAGTAAGATTCACATAATTTCTAAGAAAGTTTTGACACAGATTCCCAATTCGGGCATTCAGAACATATAGCACGTTGCTGTAAGCAAGCACATTCTCATTCAAAGATGCAAGTTACTATGTAGGAACAAGTTTGTATAGGTATTTCAAAGATGCCCAGAACTGAGCTAAACTTGGTATGTCTCCAACTCCTAGAAATAACTTCATGCCCCATCTCCCTTACTTCCAGCTAGTAAGGATCACATAATTCCTAACAAAGATTTGACACAGATTCCCAATTCGGGCATTCAGAACATATACCACGTTGCTGTAAGCAAGCACATTCTCATTCAAAGTTGCAAGTTACTATGTAGGAACAAGTTTGTATAGGACTTTCAAAGATGCCCAGAACTGAGCTAAACTTGGTATGTCTCCAACTCCTAGAAATAACTTCATGCCCCATCTCCCTTACTTCCAGCTAGTAAGGATCACATAATTCCTAACAAAGTTTTGACACAGATTCCAAATTCGGGCATTCAAAACATGTAGCACGTTGCTGTAAGCAAGCACATTCTCATTCAAAGATGCAAGTTACTATGTAGGAACAAGTTTGTATAGGTATTTCAATGATGCACAGAACTGAGCTAAACTTGGTATGTCTCCAACTCCTAGAAATAACTTCATGCCCCATCTCCCTTACTTCCAGCTAGTAAGGATCACATAATTCCTAACAAAGTTTTGACACAGATTCCCAATTCGGGCATTCAGAACATATAGCACGTTGCTGTAAGCAAGCACATTCTCATTGAAAGTAGCAAGTTACTATGTAGGAACAAGTTTGTATAGGTATTTCAAAGATGCCCAGAACTGAGCTAAACTTGGTATGTGTCCAACTCCTAGAAATAACTTCATGACCCATCTCCCTTACTTCCAGCTAGTAAGGATCACATAATTTCTAAGAAAGTTTTGACACAGATTCCCAATTCGGGCATTCAGAACATATAGCACGTTGCTGTAAGCAAGCACATTCTCATTTAAAGTTGCAAGTTACTATGTAGGAACAAGTTTGTATAGGTATTTCAAAGATGCCCAGAACTGAGCTAAACTTGGTATGTCTCCAACTGCTAGAAATAACTTCATGCCCCATCTCCCTTACTTCCAGCTAGTAAGGATCACATAATTCCTAACAAAGTTTTGACACAGATTCCCAATTCAGGCATTCAGAACATATAGCACGATGCTGTAAGCAAGCACATTCTCATTCAACGTTGCAAGTTACTATGTAGGAACAAGTTTGTATAGGTATTTCAAAGATGCCCTGAACTGAGCTAAACGTTGTATGTCTCCAACACCTAGAAATAACTTCATGCCCCATCTCCCTTACTTCCATCTAGTAAGGATCACATAATTCCTAACAAAGTTTTGACACAGATTCCCAATTCGGGCATTCAGAACATATAGCACGTTGCTGTAAGCAAGCACATTCTCATTCAAAGTAGCAAGTTACTATGTAGGAACAAGTTTGTATAGGTATTTCAAAGATGCCCAGAACTGAGCTAAACTTGGTATGTGTCCAACTCCTAGAAATAACTTCATGCCCCATCTCCCTTACTTCCAGCTAGTAAGGATCACATAATTCCTAACAAAGTTTTGACACAGATTCCCAATTCGGGCATTCAGAACATATAGCACGTTGCTGTAAGCAAGCACATTCTCATTCAAAGTAGCAAGTTACCATGTAGGAACAAGTTTGTATAGCTATTTCAAAGATGCCCAGAACTGAGCTAAACTTGGTATGTCTCCAACTCCTAGAAATAACTTCATGCCCCATCTCCCTTACTTCCAGCTAGTAAGGATCACATAATTTCTAAGAAAGTTTTGACACAGATTCCCAATTCGGGCATTCAGAACATATAGTACGTTGCTGTAAGCAAGCACATTCTCATTCAAAGTTGCAAGTTACTATGTAGGAACAAGTTTGTATAGGTATTTCAAAGATGCCCAGAACTGAGCTAAACTTGGTATGTCTCCAACTCCTAGAAATAACTTCATGCCCCATCTCCCTTACTTCCAGCTTGTAAGGATCACATAATTCCTAACAAAGTTTTGACACAGATTCCCAATTCAGGCATTCAGAACACATAGCACTATGCTGTAAGCAAGCACATTCTCATTCAACGTGGCAAGTTACTATGTAGGAACAAGTTTGTGTAGGTATTTCAAAGATACCCAGAACTGAGCTAAACGTTGTATGTCTTCAACTCCTAGAAATAACTTCATGCCCCATCTCCCTTACTTCCAGCTAGTAAGGATCACATAATTCCTAACAAAGTTTTGCCACAGATTACCAATTCGGGCATTCAGAACATATAGCACGTTGCTGTAAGCAAGCACATTCTCATTCAAAGTTGCAAGTTACTATGTAGGAACAAGTTTGTGTAGGTATTTCAAAGATGCCCAGAACTGAGCTAAACTTGGTATGTCTCCAACTCCTAGAAATAACTTCATGCCCCAACTCCCTTACTTCCAGGTAGTAAGGATCACATAATTCCTAACAAAGATTTGACACAGATTCCCAATTCGGGCATTCAGAACATATAGCACGTTGCTGTAAGCAAGCACATTCTCATTCAAAGTTGCAAGTTACTATGTAGGAACAAGTTTGTATAGGTATTTCAAAGATGCCCAGAACTGAGCTAAACTTGGTATGTGTCCAACTCCTAGAAATAACTTCATGCCCCATCTCCCTTATTTCCAGCTAGTAAGGATCACATAATTCCTAACAAAGTTTTGACACAGATTCCCAATTCGGGCATTCAGAACATATAGCACGTTGCTGTAAGCAAGCACATTCTCATTCAAAGTTGCAAGTTACTATGTAGGAACAAGTTTGTATAGGTATTTCAAAGATGCCCAGAACTGAGCTAAACGTTGTATGTCTCCAACTCCTAGAAATAACTTCATGCCCCATCTCCCTTACTTCCAGCTAGTAAGGATAACATAATTCCTAACAAAGTTTTGACACAGATTCCCAATTCGGGCATTCAGAACATATAGCACGTTGCTGTAAGCAAGCACATTCTCATTCAAAGTTGCAAGTTACTATGTAGGAACAAGTTTGTATAGGTATTTCAAAGATGCCCAGAACTGAGCTAAACGTTGTATGTCTCCAACTCCTAGAAATAACTTCATGCCCCATCTCCCTTACTTCCAGCTAGTAAGGATCACATAATTCCTAACAAAGATTTGACACAGATTCCCAATTCGGGCATTCAGAACATATACCACGTTGCTGTAAGCAAGCACATTCTCATTCAAAGTTGCAAGTTACTATGTAGGAACAAGTTTGTATAGGACTTTCAAGGATGCCCAGAACTGAGCTAAACTTGGTATGTCTCCAACTCCTAGAAATAACTTCATGCCCCATCTCCCTTACTTCCAGCTAGTAAGGATCACATAATTCCTAACAAAGTTTTGACACAGATTCCAAATTCGGGCATTCAAAACATGTAGCACGTTGCTGTAAGCAAGCACATTCTAATTCAAAGTTGCAAGTTACTATGTAGGAACAAGTTTGTATAGGTATTTCAATGATGCCCAGAACTGAGCTAAACTTGGTATGTCTCCAACTCCTAGAAATAACTTCATGCCCCATCTCCCTTACTTCCAGCTAGTAAGGAACACATAATTCCTAACAAAGTTTTGACACAGATTCCCAATTCGGGCATTCAGAACATATAGCATCTTGCTGTAAGCAAGCACAATCTCATTCAAAGTTGCAAGTTACTATGTAGGAACAAGTTTGTATAGGTATTTCAAAGATGCCCAGAACTGAGCTAAATTTGGTATGTCTGCAACTCCTAGAAATAACTTCTTGCCCCATCTCCCTAACTTCCAGCTAGTAAGGATCACATAATTCCTAACAAAGGTTTGACACAGATTCCCAATTCGGGCATTCAGAACATATAGCACGTTGCTGTAAGCAAGCACATTCTCCTTCAAAGTTGCAAGTTACTATGTAGGAACAAGTTTGTATAGGTATTTCAAAGATGCCCAGAACTGAGCTAAACTTGGTATGTGTCCAACTCCTAGAAATAACTTCATGCCCCATCTCCCTTACTTCCAGCTAGTAAGGATCACATAATTCCTAACAAAGTTTTGACACAGATTCCCAATTCGGGCATTCAGAACATATAGCACGTTGCTGTAAGCAAGCACATTCTCATTCAAAGTAGCAAGTTACTATGTAGGAACAAGTTTGTATAGGTATTTCAAAGATGTCCAGAACTGAGCTAAACTTGGTATGTGTCCAACTCCTAGAAATAACTTCATGACCCATCTCCCTTACTTCCAGCTAGTAAGGATCACATAATTTCTAAGAAAGTTTTGACACAGATTCCCAATTCGGGCATTCAGAACATATAGCACGTTGCTGTAAGCAAGCACATTCTCATTTAAAGTTGCAAGTTACTATGTAGGAACAAGTTGGTATAGGTATTTCAAAGATGCCCAGAACTGAGCTAAACTTGGTATGTCTCCAACTCCTAGAAATAACTTCATGCCCCATCTCCCTTACTTCCAGCTAGTAAGGATCACATAATTCCTAACAAAGTTTTGACACAGATTCCCAATTCAGGCATTCAGAACATATAGCACGATGCTGTAAGCAAGCACATTCTCATTCAAAGTTGCAAGTTACTATGTAGGAACAAGTTTGTATAGGTATTTCAAAGATGCCCAGAACTGAGCTAAACTTGGTATGTCTCCAACTCCTAGAAATAACTTCATGCCCCATCTTCCTTACTCCCAGCTAGTAAGGATCACATAATTCCTAACAAAGATTTGACACAGATTCCCAATTCGGGCATTCAAAACATGTAGCACGTTGCTGTAAGCAAGCACATTCTCAATCAAAGATGCAAGTTACTATGTAGGAACAAGTTTGTATAGGTATTTCAATGATGCACAGAACTGAGCTAAACTTGGTATGTCTCCAACTCCTAGAAATAACTTCATGCCCCATCTCCCTTACTTCCAGCTAGTAAGGAACACATAATTCCTAACAAAGTTTTGACTCAGATTCCCAATTCGGGCATTCAGAACATATAGCATGTTGCTGTAAGCAAGCACATTCTCATTCAAAGTTGCAAGTTACTATGTAGGAACAAGTTTGTATAGGACTTTCAAAGATGCCCAGAACTGAGCTAAACTTGGTATGTCTCCAACTCCTAGAAATAACTTCATTCCCCATCTCCCTTACTTCCAGCTTGTAAGGATCACATAATTCCTAACAAAGTTTTGACACAGATTCCCAATTCCGGCATTCAGAACATATAGCACGATGCTGTAAGCAAGCACATTCTCATTCAACGTTGCAAGTTACTATGTAGGAACAAGTTTGTATAGGTATTTCAAAGATGCCCAGAACTGAGCTAAACGTTGTATGTCTCCAACACCTAGAAATAACTTCATGCCCCATCTCCCTTACTTCCAACTAGTAAGGATCACATAATTTCTAAGAAAGTTTTGACACAGATTCCCAATTCGGGCATTCAGAACATATAGCACGTTGCTGTAAGCAAGCACATTCTCATTCAAAGTTGCAAGTTACTGTGTAGGAACAAGTTTGTATGGGACTTTCAAAGATGCCCAGAACTGAGCTAAACTTGGTATGTCTCCAACTCCTAGAAATAACTTCATGCCCCAACACCCTTACTTCCAGCTAGTAAGGATCACATAATTCCTAACAAAGTTTTGACACACATTCCAAATTCGAGCATTCAAAACATGTAGCACGTTGCTGTAAGCAAGCACTTTTTAATTCAAAGTTGCAAGTTACTATGTAGGAACAAGTTTGTATAGCTATTTCAAATATGCCCAGAACTGAGCTAAACTTGGTATGTCTCCAACTCCTAGAAATAACTTCATGCCCCATCTCCCTTACTTCCATCTGGTAAGGCTCACATAATTTCTAAGAAAGTTTTGACACAGATTCCCAATTCGGGCATTCAGAACATATAGCACGTTGCTGTAAGCAAGCACATTCTCATTCAAAGTTGCAAGTTACTATGTAGGAACAAGTTTGTATAGGTATTTCAAAGATGCCCAGAACTGAGCTAAACTTGGTATGTCTCCAACTCCTAGAAATAACTTCATGCCCCATCTCCCTAACTTTCAGCTAGTAAGGATCACATAATTCCTAACAAAGTTTTGACACAGATTCCCAATTCGGGCATTCAGAACATAAAGCACGTTGCTGTAAGCAGGCACATTCTCATTCAATGTTGCAAGTTACTATGTAGGATAAAGTTAGTATAGGTATTTCAAAGATGCCCAGAACTGAGCTAAACGTTGTATGTCTCCAACTCCTAGAAATAACTTCATGCCCCATCTCCCTTACTTCCAGCTAGTAAGGATCACATAATTCCTAACAAAGTTTTGACACAGATTCCCAATTCGGGCATTCAGAACATATAGCACGTTGCTGTAAGCAAGCACATTCTCATTCAAAGTTGCAAGTTACTATGTAGGAACAAGTTTGTATAGGTATTTCAAAGATGCCCAGAACTGAGCTAAACGTTGTATGTCTCCAACTCCTAGAAATAACTTCATGCCCCTTCTCCCTTACTTCCATCTAGTAAGGATCACATAATTCCTAACAAAGTTTTGACACAGATTCCCAATTCGGGCATTCAGAACATATAGCACGTTGCTGTAAGCAAGCACATTCTCATTCAAAGTTGCAAGTTACTATGCAGTAACAAGTTTGTATAGGTATTTCAAAGATGCCCAGAACTGAGCTAAACTTGGTATGTCTCCAACTCCTAGAAATAACTTCATGCCCCATCTCCCTTACTTCCATCTAGTAAGGATCACATAATTTCTAAGAAAGTTTTGACACAGATTCCCAATTCGGGCATTCAGAACATATAGCACGTTGCTGTAAGCAAGCACATTCTCATTCAAAGTTGCAAGTTACTATGTAGGAACAAGTTTGTATAGGACTTTCAAAGATGCCCAGAACTGAGCTAAACTTGGTATGTCTCCAACTTCTAGAAATAACTTCATGCCCCATCTCCCTTACATCCAGCTAGTAAGGATCACATAATTCCTAACAAAGTTTTGACACAGATTCCAAATTCGGGCATTCAGAACATATAGCACGTTGCTGTAAGCAAGCACATTCTCATTCAAAGTTGCAAGTTACTATGTAGGAACAAGTTTGTATAGGTATTTCAAAGATGCCCAGAACTGAGCTAAACTTGGTATGTGTCCAACTCCTAGAAATAACTTCATGCCCCATCTCCCTTACTTCCATCTGGTAAGGATCACATAATTTCTAAGAAAGTTTTGACACAGATTCCCAATTCGGGCATTCAGAACATATAGCACGTTGCTGTAAGCAAGCACATTCTCATTCAAAGTTGCAAATTACTATGTAGGAACAAGTTTGTATAGGTATTTCAAAGATACCCAGAACTGAGCTAAACGTTGTATGTCTCCAACTGCTAGAAATAACTTCATGCCCCATCTCCCTTACTTCCAGCTAGTAAGGATCACATAATTCCTAACAAAGTTTTGACACAGATTCCCAATTCGGGCATTCAGAACATATAGCACGTTGCTGTAAGCAAGCACATTCTCATTCAAAGTTGCAAGTTACTATGTAGGAACAAGTTTGTATAGGTATTTCAAAGATGCTCAGAACTGAGCTAAACTTGGTATGTCTCCAACTCCTAGAAATAACTTCATGCCCCATCTCCCTTACTTCCAGCTAGTAAGGATCACATAATTCCTAACAAAGTTTTGACACAGATTCCCAATTCGGGCATTCAGAACATATAGCACGTTGCTGTAAGCAAGCACATTCTCATTCAAAGTTGCAAGTTACTATGTAGGAACAAGTTTGTATAGGTATTTCAAAGATGCCCAGAACTGAGCTAAACTTGGTATGTGTCCAACTCCTAGAAATAACATCATGCCCCATCTCCCTTACTTCCAGCTAGTAAGGATCACATAATTCCTAACAAAGTTTTGACACAGATTCCCAATTCGGGCATTCAGAACATATAGCACGTTGCTGTAAGCAAGCACATTCTCATTCAAAGTTGCAAGTTACTATGCAGGAACAAGTTTGTATAGGTATTTCAAAGATGCCCAGAACTGAGCTAAACTTGGTATGTCTCCAACTCCTAGAAATAACTTCATGCCCCATCTCCCTTACTTCCAGGTAGTAAGGATCACATAATTCCTAACAAAGATTTTACACAGATTCCCAATTCGGGCATTCAGAACATATACCACGTTGCTGTAAGCAAGCACATTCTCATTCAAAGTTGCAAGTTACTATGTAGGAAAAAGTTTGTATAGGACTTTCAAAGATGCCCAGAACTGAGCTAAACTTGGTATGTCTCCAACTCCTAGAAATAACTTCATGCCCCATCTCCCTTACTTCCAGCTAGTAAGGATCACATAATTCCTAACAAAGTTTTGACACAGATTCCAAATTCGGGCATTCAAAACATGTAGCACGTTGCTGTAAGCAAGCACATTCTCATTCAAAGATGCAAGTTACTATGTAGGAACAAGTTTGTATAGGTATTTCAATGATGCACAGAACTGAGCTAAACTTGGTATGTCTCCAACTCCTAGAAATAACTTCATGCCCCATCTCCCTTATTTCCAGATGGTAAGGAACAGATAATTCCTAACAAAGTTTTGACACAGATTCCCAATTCGGGCATTCAGAACATATAGCATGTTGCTGTAAGCAAGCACATTCTCATTCAAAGTTGCAAGTTACTATGTAGGAACAAGTTTGTATACGTATTTCAAAGATGCCCAGAACTGAGCAAAATGTTGTATGTCTCCAACTGCTAGAAATAACTTCATGCCCCATCTCCCTTACTTCCAGCTAGTAAGGATCACATAATTCCTAACAAAGTTTTGACACAGATTCCCAATTCGGGCATTCAGAACATATAGCACGTTGCTGTAAGCAAGCACATTCTCATTAAACGTTGCAAGTTACTATGTAGGAACAAGTTTGTATAGGTATTTCAAAGATTCCCAGAACTGAGCTAAACTTGGTATGTGTCCAACTCCTAGAAATAACTTCATGCCCCATCTCCCTTACTTCCAGCTAGTAAGGATCACATAATTCCTAACAAAGTTTTGACACAGATTCCCAATTCGGGCATTCAGAACATATAGCACGTTGCTGTAAGCAAGCACATTCTCATTCAAAGTTGCAAGTTACTATGTAGGAACAAGTTTGTATAGGTATTTCAAAGATGCCCAGAACTGAGCTAAACTTGGTATGTGTCCAACTCCTGGAAATAACTTCATGCCCCATCTCCCTTACTTCCAGCTAGTAAGGATCACATAATTCCTAACAAAGTTTTGACACAGATTCCCAATTCGGGCATTCAGAACATATAGCACGTTGCTGTAAGCAAGCACATTCTCATTCAAAATTGCAAGTTACTATGCAGTAACAAGTTTGTATAGGTATTTCAAAGATGCCCAGAACTGAGCTAAACGTTGCATATCTCCAACTCCTAGAAATAACTTCATGCCCCATCTCCCTTACTTCCATCTAGTAAGGATCACATAATTTCTAAGAAAGTTTTGACACAGATTCCCAATTCGGGCATTCAGAACATATAGAACGTTGCTGTAAGCAAGCACATTCTCATTCAAAGTTGCAAGTTACTGTGTAGGAACAAGTTTGTATGGGACTTTCAAACATGCCCAGAACTGAGCTAAACTTGGTATGTCTCCAACTCCTAGAAATAACTTCATGCCCCAACACCCTTACTTCCAGCTAGTAAGGATCACATAATTCCTAACAAAGTTTTGACACAGATTCCAAATTCGGGCATTCAAAACATGTAGCACATTGCTGTAAGCAAGCACATTTTAATTCAAAGTTGCAAGTTACTATGTAGGAACAAGTTTGTATAGCTATTTCAAAGATGCCCAGAATTGAGCTAAACTTGATATGTCTCCAACTCCTAGAAATAACTTCATGCCCCATCTCCCTTACTTCCATCTGGTAAGGATCACATAATTTCTAAGAAAGTTTTGACACAGATTCCCAATTTGGGCATTCAGAACATATAGCACGTTGCTGTAAGCAAGCACATTCTCATTCAAAGTTGCAAGTTACTATGTAGGAACAAGTTTGTATAGGTATTTCAAAGATGCCCAGAACTGAGCTAAACTTGGTATGTCTCTAACTCCTAGAAATAACTTCATGCCCCATCTCCCTAACTTCCAGCTAGTAAGGATCACATAATTCCTAACAAAGTTTTGACACAGATTACCAATTCGGGCATTCAGAACATATAGCACGTTGCTGTAAGCAAGCACATTCTCATTCAAAGTTGCAAGTTACTATGTAGGAACAAGTTTGTATAGGTATTTCAAAGATGCCCAGAACTGAGCTAAACGTTGTATGTCTCCAACTCCTAGAAATAACTTCATGCTCCATCTCCCTAACTTCCAGCTAGTAAGGATCACATAATTCCTAACAAAGTTTTGACACAGATTCCCATTTCGGGCATTCAGAACATATAGCACGTTGCTGTAAGCAAGCACATTCTCATTCAAAGTTGCAAGTTACTATGTAGGAACAAGTTTGTATAGGTATTTCAAAGATGCCCAGAACTGAGCTAAACGTTGTATGTCTCCAACTCCTAGAAATAACTTCATGCCCCATCTCCCTTACTTCCAGCTAGTAAGGATCACATAATTCCTAACAAAGTTTTGACACAGATTCCCAATTCGGGCATTAAGAACATATAGCACGTTGCTGTAAGCAAGCACATTCTCATTCAAAGTTGCAAGTTACTATGTAGGAACAAGTTTTTATAGGTATTTCAAAGATGCCCAGAACTGAGCTAAACTTGGTATGTCTCCAACTCCTAGAAATAACTTCATGCCCCATCTCCCTTACTTCCAGCTAGTAAGGATCACATAATTCCTAACAAAATTTTGACACAGATTCCCAATTCGGGCATTCAGAACATATAGCACGTTGCTGTAAGCAAGCACATTCTCATTCAAAGTAGCAAGTTACTATGTAGGAACAAGTTTGTATAGGTATTTCAAAGATGCCCAGAACTGAGCTAAACTTGGTATGTGTCCAACTCCTAGAAATAACTTCATGCCCCATCTCCCTTACTTCCAGCTAGTAAGGATCACATAATTTCTAAGAAAGTTTTGACACAGATTCCCAATTCGGGCATTCAGAACATATAGCACGTTGCTGTAAGCAAGCACATTCTCATTCAAAGTTGCAAGTTACTATGTAGGAACAAGTTTGTATAGGTATTTCAAAGATGCCCAGAACTGAGCTAAACTTGGTATGTCTCCAACTCCTAGAAATAACTTCATGCCCCATCTCCCTTACTTCCAGCTAGTAAGGATCACATAATTCCTAACAAAGTTTTGACACAGATTCCCAATTCAGGCATTCAGAACATATAGCACGATGCTGTAAGCAAGCACATTCTCATTCAACGTTGCAAGTTACTATGTAGGAACAAGTTTGTATAGGTATTACAAAGATGCCCAGAACTGAGCCAAACGTTGTATGTCTCCAACACCTAGAAATAACTTCATGCCCCATGTCCCTTACTTCCATCTAGTAAGGATCACATAATTCCTAACAAAGTTTTGACACAGATTCCCAATTCGGGCATTCAGAACATATAGCACGTTGCTGTAAGCAAGCACATTCTCATTCAAAGTTGCAAGTTACTATGTAGGAACAAGTTTGTATAGGTATTTCAAAGATGCCCAGAACTGAGCTAAACTTGGTATGTCTCCAACTCCTAGAAATAACTTCATGCCCCATCTCCCTTACTTCCAGCTAGTAAGGATCACATAATTCCTAACAAAGATTTGACACAGATTCCCAATTCGGGCATTCAGAACATATAGCACGCTGCTGTAAGCAAGCACATTCTCATTCAAAGTTGCAAGTTACTATGTAAGAACAAGTTTGTATAGCTATTTCAAAAATGCCCAGAACTGAGCTAAACTTGGTGTGTCTCAAACTCCTAGAAATAACTTCATGCCCCATCTCCCTTACTTCCAGCTAGTAAGGATCACATAATTCCTAACAAAATTTTGACACAGATTCCCAATTCGGGCATTCAGAACATATAGCACGTTGCTGTAAGCAAGCACATTCTCATTCAAAGTTGCAAGTTACTATGTAGGAACAAGTTTGTATAGGTATTTCAAAGATGCCCAGAACTGATCTAAACTTTGTATGTCTCCAACTGCTAGAAATAACTTCATGCCCCATCTCCCTGACTTCCAGCTAGTAAGGATCACATAATTCCTAACAAAGTTTTGACACAGATTCCCAATTCGGGCATTCAGAACATATAGCACGTTGCTGTAAGCAAGCACATTCTCATTCAAAGTTGCAAGTTACTATGTAGGAACAAGTTTGTATAGGTATTTCAAAGATGCCCAGAACTGAGCTAAACTTGATATGTGTCCAACTCCTAGAAATAACTTCATGCCCCATCTCCCTTACTTCCAGCTAGTAAGGATCACATAATTCCTAACAAAGTTTTGACACAGATTCCCAATTCGGGCATTCAGAACATATAGCACGTTGCTGTAAGCAAGCACATTCTCATTCAAAGTTGCAAGTTACTATGCAGTAACATGTTTGTATAGGTATTTCAAAGATGCCCAGAACTGAGCTAAACTTGGTATGTCTCCAACTCCTAGAAATAACTTCATGCCCCATCTCCCTTACTTCCATCTAGTAAGGATCACATAATTTCTAAGAAAGTTTTGACACAGATTCCCAATTCGGGCATTCAGAACATATAGCACGTTGCTGTAAGCAAGCACATTCTCATTCAAAGTTGCAAGTTACTATGTAGGAACAAGTTTGTATAGCTATTTCAAAGATGCCCAGAACTGAGCTAAACTTGGTATGTCTCCAACTCCTAGAAATAACTTCATGCCCCATCTCCCTTACTTCCATCTGGTAAGGATCACATAATTTCTAAGAAAGTTTTGACACAGATTCCCAATTCGGGCATTCAGAACATATAGCACGTTGCTGTAAGCAAGCACATTCTCATTCAAAGTTGCAAGTTACTATGTAGGAACAAGTTTGTATACGTATTTCAAAGATGCCCAGAACTGAGCTAAACGTTGTATGTCTCCAACTCCTAGAAATAACTTCATGCCCCATCTCCCTTACTTCCAGCTAGTATGGATCACATAATTCCTAACAAAGTTTTGACACAGATTCCCAATTCGGGCATTCAGAACATATAGCACGTTGCTGTAAGCAAGCACATTCTCATTCAAAGTTGCAAGTTACTATGTAGGAACATGTTTGTATAGGTATTTCAAAGATGCCCAGAACTGAACTAAACGTTGTATGTCTCCAACTCCTAGAAATAACTTCATGCCCCATCTCCCTTACTTCCAGCTAGTAAGGATCACATAATTCCTAACAAAGTTTTGACACAGATTCCCAATTCGGGCATTCAGAACATATAGCACGTTGCTGTAAGCAAGCACATTCTCATTCAACGTTGCAAGTTACTATGTAGGAACAAGTTTGTATAGGTATTTCAAAGATGCCCAGAACTGAGCTAAACGTTGTATGTCTCCAACTGCTAGAAATAACTTCATGCCCCATCTCCCTTATTTCCAGCTAGTAAGGATCACATAATTCCTAACAAAGTTTTGACACAGATTCCCAATTCGGGCATTCAGAACATATAGCACGTTGCTGTAAGCAAGCACATTCTCATTCAAAGTTGCAAGTTACTATGTAGGAACAAGATTGTATAGGTATTTCAAAGATGCCCAGAACTGTGCTAAACTTGGTATGTGTCCAACTCCTAGAAATAACTTCATGCCCCATCTCCCTTACTTCCAGCTAGTAAGGATCACATAATTCCTAACAAAGTTTGACACAGATTCCCAATTCGGGCATTCAGAACACATAGCACGTTATTGTAAGCAAGCATATTCTCATTCAAAATTGCAAGTTACTATGTAGGAACAAGTTTGTATAGGTATTTCAAAGATGCCCAGAACTGAGCTAAACGTTGTATGTCTCCAACTGCTAGAAATAACTTCATGCCCCATCTCCCTTACTTCCAGCTAGTAAGGATCACATAATTCCTAACAAAGTTTTGACACAGATTCCCAATTCGGGCATTCAGAACATATAGCACGTTGCTGTAAGCAAGCACATTCTCATTCAAAGTTGCAAGTTACTATGTAGGAACAAGTTTGTATAGGTATTTCAAAGATGCCCAGAACTGAGCTAAACTTGGTATGTGTCCAACTCCTAGAAATAACTTCATGCCCCATCTCCCTTACTTCCAGCTAGTAAGGATCACATAATTCCTAACAAAGTTTTGACACAGATTCCCAATTCGGGCATTCAGAACATATAGCACGTTGCTGTAAGCAAGCACATTCTCATTCAAAGTTGCAAGTTACTATGCAGTAACATGTTTGTATAGGTATTTCAAAGATGCCCAGAACTGAGCTAAACTTGGTATGTCTCCAACTCCTAGAAATAACTTCATGCCCCATCTCCCTTACTTCCATCTAGTAAGGATCACATAATTTCTAAGAAAGTTTTGACACAGATTCCCAATTCGGGAATTCAGAACATATAGCACGTTGCTGTAAGCAAGCACATTCTCATTTAAAGTTGCAAGTTACTATGTAGGAACAAGTTTGTATAGGACTTTCAAAGATGCCCAGAACAGAGCTAAACTTGGTATGTCTCCAACTTCTAGAAATAACTTCATGCCCCATCTCCCTTACTTCCAGCTAGTAAGGATCACATAATTCCTAACAAAGTTTTGACACAGATTCCAAATTCGGGCATTCAAAACATGTAGCACGTTGCTGTAAGCAAGGACATTCTAATTCAAAGTTGCAAGTTACTATGTAGGAACAAGTTTGTATAGGTATTTCAAAGATGCCCAGAACTGAGCTAAACTTGGAATGTCTCCAACTCCTAGAAATAACTTCATGCCCCATCTCCCTTACTTCCATCTGGTAAGGATCACATAATTTCTAAGAAAGTTTTGACACAGATTCCCAATTCGGGCATTCAGAACATATAGCACGTTGTTTTAAGCAAGCACATTCTCATTCAAAGTTGCAAGTTACTATGTAGGAACAAGTTTGTATAGGTATTTCAAAGATGCCCAGAACTGAGCTAAACGTTGTATGTCTCCAACTGCTAGAAATAAATTCATGCCCCATCTCCCTTACTTCCAGCTAGTAAGGATCACATAATTCCTAACAAAGTTTTGACACAGATTCCCAATTCGGGCATTCAAAACATGTAGCACGTTGCTGTAAGCAAGCACATTCTCATTCAAAGTTGCAAGTTACTATGTAGGAACAAGTTTGTATAGGTATTTAAAAGATGCTCAGAACTGAGCTAAACTTGGTATGTGTCCAACTCCTAGAAATAACTTCATGCCCCATCTCCCTTACTTCCAGCTAGTAAGGATCACATAATTCCTAACAAAGTTTTGACACAGATTCCCAATTCGGGCATTCAGAACATATAGCACGTTGCTGTAAGCAAGCACATTCTCATTTAAAGATGCAAGTTACTATGTAGGAACAAGTTTGTATAGTTATTTCAAAGATGCCCAGAACTGAGCTAAACTTGGTATGTGTCCAACTCCTAGAAATAACTTCATGCCCCATCTCCCTTACTTCCAGCTAGTAAGGATCACATAATTCCTAACAATGTTTTGACACAGATTCCGAATTCGGGCATTCAGAACATACAGCACGTTGCTGTAAGCAAGCACATTCTCATTCAAAGTTGCAAGTTACTATGTAGGAACAAGTTTGTATAGGTATTTCAAAGATGCCCAGAACTGAGCTAAACTTGGTATGTCTCTAACTCCTAGAAATAACTTCATGCCCCATCTCCCTAACTTCCAGCTAGTAAGGATCACATAATTCCTAACAAAGTTTTGACACAGATTACCAATTCGGGCATTCAGAACATATAGCACGTTGCTGTAAGCAAGCACATTCTCATTCAAAGTTGCAAGTTACTATGTAGGAACAAGTTTGTATAGGTATTTCAAAGATGCCCAGAACTGAGCTAAACGTTGTATGTCTCCAACTCCTAGAAATAACATCATGCTCCATCTCCCTAACTTCCAGCTAGTAAGGATCACATAATTCCTAACAAAGTTTTGACACAGATTCCCAATTCGGGCATTCAGAACATATAGCACGTTGCTGTAAGCAAGCACATTCTCATTCAAAGTTGCAAGTTACTATGTAGGAACAAGTTTGTATAGGTATTTCAAAGATGCCCAGAACTGAGCTAAACGTTGTATGTCTCCAACTCCTAGAAATAACTTCATGCCCCATCTCCCTTACTTCCAGCTAGTAAGGATCACATAATTCCTAACAAAGTTTTGACACAGATTCCCAATTCGGGCATTAAGAACATATAGCACGTTGCTGTAAGCAAGCACATTCTCATTCAAAGTTGCAAGTTACTATGTAGGAACAAGTTTTTATAGGTATTTCAAAGATGCCCAGAACTGAGCTAAACTTGGTATGTCTCCAACTCCTAGAAATAACTTCATGCCCCATCACCCTTACTTCCAGCTAGTAAGGATCACATAATTCCTAAAAAAGATTTGACACAGATTCCCAATTCGGGCATTCAGAACATGTAGCACGTTGTTGTAAGCAAGCACATTCTCATTCAAAGTTTCAAGTTACTATGTAGGAACAAGTTTGTATAGGTATTTCAAAGATGCCCAGAACTGAACTAAACGTTGTATGTCTCCAACTGCTAGAAATAACTTCATGCCCCATCTCCCTTACTTCCAGCTAGTAAGGATCACATAATTCCTAACAAAGTTTTGACACAGATTCCCAATTCGGGCATTCAGAACATATAGCACGTTGCTGTAAGCAAGCACAT
Source organism: Diceros bicornis minor (assembly GCF_020826845.1). Lineage (NCBI taxonomy): Eukaryota > Metazoa > Chordata > Mammalia > Perissodactyla > Rhinocerotidae > Diceros > Diceros bicornis. The sequence goes on along the minus strand of NC_080751.1, from coordinate 1,671,109 downwards.
TCTCATTAAAAGTTGCAAGTTACTATGTAGGAACAAGTTTGTATAGGTATTTCAAAGATGCCCAGAACTGAGCTAAAGGTTGTGTGTCTCCAACTCCTACAAATAACTTCATGCCCCATCTCCCTTACTTCCAGCTATTAAGGATCACATAATTCCTAACAAAGTTTTGACACAGATTCCCAATTCGGGCATTCAGAACATATAGCACGTTGCTGTAAGCAAGCACATTCTCATTCAAAGTCGCAAGTTACTATGTAGGAACAAGTTTGTATAGGTATTTCAAAGATGCCCAGAACTGAGCTAAACGTTGTATGTCTCCAACTCCTAGAAATAACTTCATGCCCCATCTCCCTTACTTCCAGCTAGTAAGGATCACATAATTCCTAACAAAGTTTTGACACAGATTCCCAATTCGGGCATTCAGAACATGTATCATGTTGCTGTAAGCAAGCACATTCTCATTCAAAGTTGCAAGTTACTATGCAGGAACAAGTTTGTATAGGTATTTCAAAGATGCCCAGAACTGAGCTAAACTTGGTATGTCTCCAACTCCTCGAAATAACTTCATGCCCCATCTCCCTTACTTCCAGCTAGTAAGGATCACATAATTCCTAACAAAGATTTGAAACAGATTCCCAATTCGGGCATTCAGAACATATAGCACGTTGCTGTAAGCAAGCACAATCTCATTCAAAGTTGCAAGTTACTATATAGGAACAAGTTTGTATAGGACTTTCAAGATGCCCAGAACTGAGCTAAACTTGGTATGTCTCCAACTCCTAGAAATAACTTCATGCCCCATCTCCCTTACTTCCAGCTAGTAAGGATCACATAATTCCTAACAAAGTTTTGACACAGATTCCAAATTCGGACATTCAAAACATGTAGCACGTTGCTGTAAGCAAGCACATTCTCATTCAAAGATGCAAGTTACTATGTAGGAACAAGTTTGTATAGGTATTTCAATGATGCACAGAACTGAGCTAAACTTGGTATGTCTCCAACTCCTAGAAATAACTTCATGCCCCATCTCCCTTACTTCCAGCTAGTAAGGAACACATAATTCCTAACAAAGTTTTGACACAGATTCCCAATTCGGGCATTCAGAACATATAGCACGTTGTTGTAAGCAAGCACATTCTCATTCAAAGTTGCAAGTTACTATGTAGGAACAAGTTTGTATAGGTATTTCAAAGATGCCCAGAACTGAGCTAAACTTGGTATGTCTCCAACTCCTAGAAATAACTTCATGCCCCATCTCCCTTACTTCCATCTGGTAAGGATCACATAATTCCTAACAAAGTTTTGACACAGATTCCCAATTCGGGCATTCAGAACATATAGCACGTTGCTGTAAGCAAGCACATTCTCATTTAAAGATGCAAGTTACTATGTAGGAACAAGTATGTATAGTTATTTCAAAGATGCCCAGAACTGAGCTAAACTTGGTATGTGTCCAACTCCTAGAAATAACTTCATGCCCCATCTCCCTTACTTCCAGCTAGTAAGGATCACATAATTCCTAACAAAGTTTTGACACAGATTCCAAATTCGGGCATTCAGAACATACAGCACGTTGCTGTAAGCAAGCACATTCTCATTCAAAGTTGCAAGTTACTATGTAGGAACAAGTTTGTATAGGTATTTCAAAGATGCCCAGAACTGAGCTAAACTTGGTATGTCTCTAACTCCTAGAAATAACTTCATGCCCCATCTCCCTAACTTCCAGCTAGTAAGGATCACATAATTCCTAACAAAGTTTTGACACAGATTCCCAATTCGGGCATTCAGAACATATAGCACGTTGCTGTAAGCAAGCACATTCTCATTCAAAGTTGCAAGTTACTATGTAGGAACAAGTTTGTATAGGTATTTCAAAGATGCCCAGAACTGAGCTAAACGTTGTATGTCTCCAACTCCTAGAAATAACTTCATACTCCATCTCCCTAACTTCCAGCTAGTAAGGATCACATAATTCCTAACAAAGTTTTGACACAGATTCCCAATTCGGGCATTCAGAACATATAGCACGTTGCTGTAAGCAAGCACATTCTCATTCAAAGTTGCAAGTTACTATGTAGGAACAAGTTTGTATAGGTATTTCAAAGATGCCCAGAACTGAGCTAAACGTTGTATGTATCCAACTCCTAGAAATAACTTCATGCCCCATCTCCCTTACTTCCAGCTAGTAAGGATCACATAATTCCTAACAAAATTTTGACACAGATTCCCAATTCGGGCATTAAGAACATATAGCACGTTGCTGTAAGCAAGCACATTCTCATTCAAAGTTGCAAGTTACTATGTAGGAACAAGTTTTTATAGGTATTTCAAAGATGCCCAGAACTGAGCTAAACTTGGTATGTCTCCAACTCCTAGAAATAACTTCATGCCCCATCTCCCTTACTTCCAGCTAGTAAGGATCACATAATTCCTAAAAAAGATTTGACACAGATTCCCAATTCGGGCATTCAGAACATATAGCACGTTTTTGTAAGCAAGCACATTCTCATTCAAAGTTTCAAGTTACTATGTAGGAACAAGTTTGTATAGGTATTTCAAAGATGCCCAGAACTGAGCTAAACGTTGTATGTCTCCAACTGCTAGAAATAACTTCATGCCCCATCTCCCTTACTTCCAGCTAGTAAGGATCACGTAATTCCTAACAAAGTTTTGACACAGATTCCCAATTCGGGCATTCAGAACATATAGCACGTTGCTGTAAGCAAGCACATTCTCATTCAAAGTTGCAAGTTACTATGTAGGAACAAGTTTGTATAGGTATTTAAAAGATGCCCAGAACTGAGCTAAACTTGGTATGTGTCCAACTCCTAGAAATAACTTCATGCCCCATCTCCCTTACTTCCAGCTAGTAAGGATCACATAATTCCTAACAAAGTTTTGACACAGATTCCCAATTCGGGCATTCAGAACATATAGCACGTTGCTGTAAGCAAGCACATTCTCATTCAAAGTTGCAAGTTACTATGTAGGAACAAGTTTGTATAGGTATTTCAAAGATGCCCAGAACTGAGCTAAACGTTGTATGTCTCCAACTCCTAGAAATAACTTCATGCTCCATCTCCCTAACTTCCAGCTGGTAAGGATCACATAATTCCTAACAAAGTTTTGACACAGATTCCCAATTCGGGCATTCAGAACATATAGCACGTTGCTGTAAGCAAGCACATTCTCATTCAAAGTTGCAAGTTACTATGTAGGAACAAGTTTGTATAGGTATTTCAAAGATGCCCAGAACTGAGCTAAACGTTGTATGTATCCAACTCCTAGAAATAACTTCATGCCCCATCTCCCTTAATTCCAGCTAGTAAGGATCACATAATTCCTAACAAAATTTTGACACAGATTCCCAATTCGGGCATTAAGATCATATAGCACGTTGCTGTAAGCAAGCACATTCTCATTCAAAGTTGCAAGTTACTATGTAGGAACAAGTTTTTATAGGTATTTCAAAGATGCCCAGAACTGAGCTAAACTTGGTATGTCTCCAACTCCTAGAAATAACTTCATGCCCCATCTCCCTTACTTCCAGCTAGTAAGGATCACATAATTCCTAAAAAAGATTTGACACAGATTCCCAATTCGGGCATTCAGAACATATAGCACGTTTTTGTAAGCAAGCACATTCTCATTCAAAGTTTCAAGTTACTATGTAGGAATAAGTTTGTATAGGTATTTCAAAGATGCCCAGAACTGAGCTAAACGTTGTATGTCTCCAACTGCTAGAAATAACTTCATGCCCCATCTCCCTTACTTCCAGCTAGTAAGGATCACATAATTCCTAACAAAGTTTTGACACAGATTCCCAATTCGGGCATTCAGAACATATAGCACGTTGCTGTAAGCAAGCACATTCTCATTAAAAGTTGCAAGTTACTATGTAGGAACAAGTTTGTATAGGTATTTAAAAGATGCCCAGAACTGAGCTAAACTTTGTATGTGTCCAACTCCCAGAAATAACTTCATGCCCCATCTCCCTTACTTCCAGCTAGTAAGGATCACATAATTCCTAACAAAGTTTTGACACAGATTCCCAATTCGGGCATTCAGAACATATAGCACGTTGCTGTAAGCAAGCACATTCTCATTTAAAGATGCAAGTTACTATGTAGGAACAAGTTTGTATAGTTATTTCAAAGATGCCCAGAACTGAGCTAAACTTGGTATGTGTCCAACTCCTAGAAATAACTTCATGCCCCATCTCCCTTACTTCCAGCTAGTAAGGATCACATAATTCCTAACAAAGTTTTGACACAGATTCCCAATTCGGGCATTCAGAACATACAGCACGTTGCTGTAAGCAAGCACATTCTCATTCAAAGTTGCAAGTTACTATGTAGGAACAAGTTTGTATAGGTATTTCAAAGATGCCCAGAACTGAGCTAAACTTGGTATGTCTCTAACTCCTAGAAATAACTTCATGCCCCATCTCCCTAACTTCCAGCTAGTAAGGATCACATAATTCCTAACAAATTTTTGACACAGATTACCAATTCGGGCATTCAGAACATATAGCACGTTGCTGTAAGCAAGCACATTCTCATTCAAAGTTGCAAGTTACTATGTAGGAACACGTTTGTATAGGTATTTCAAAGATGCCCAGAACTGAGCTAAACGTTGTATGTCTCCAACTCCTAGAAATAACTTCATGCTCCACCTCCCTAACTTCCAGCTAGTAAGGATCACATAATTCCTAACAAAGTTTTGACACAGATTCCCAATTCGGGCATTCAGAACATATAGCACGTTGCTGTAAGCAAGCACATTCTCATTCAAAGTTGCAAGTTACTATGTAGGAACAAGTTTGTATAGGTATTTCAAAGATGCCCAGAACTGAGCTAAACGTTGTATGTCTCCAACTCCTAGAAATAACTTCATGCCCCATCTCCCTTACTTCCAGCTAGTAAGGATCACATAATTCCTAAAAAAGTTTTGACACAGATTCCCAATTCGGGCATTAAGAACATTTAGCACGTTGCTGTAAGCAAGCACATTCTCATTCAAAGTTGCAAGTTACAATGTAGGAACAAGTTTTTATAGGTATTTCAAAGATGCCCAGAACTGCGCTAAACTTGGTATGTCTCCAACTCCTAGAAATAACTTCATGCCCCATCTCCCTTACTTCCAGCTAGTAAGGATCACATAATTCCTAAAAAAGATTTGACACAGATTCCCAATTCGGGCATTCAGAACATATAGCACGTTGCTGTAAGCAAGCACATTCTCATTCAAAGTTTCAAGTTACTATGTAGGAACAAGTTTGTATAGGTATTTCAAAGATGCCCAGAACTGAGCTAAACTTGGTATGTCTCCAACTGCTAGAAATAACTTCATGCCCCATCTCCCTTACTTCCAGCTAGTAAGGATCACATAATTCCTAACAAAGTTTTGACACAGATTCCCAATTCGGGCATTCAGAACATATAGCACGTTGCTGTAAGCAAGCACATTCTCATTAAAAGTTGCAAGTTACTATGTAGGAACAAGTTTGTATAGGTATTTCAAAGATGCCCAGAACTGAGCTAAACGTTGTGTGTCTCCAACTCCTACAAATAACTTCATGCCCCATCTCCCTTACTTCCAGCTATTAAGGATCACATAATTCCTAACAAAGTTTTGACACAGATTCCCAATTCGGGCATTCAGAACATATAGCACGTTGCTGTAAGCAAGCACATTCTCATTCAAAGTTGCAAGTTACTATGTAGGAACAAGTTTGTATAGGTATTTCAAAGATGCCCAGAACTGAGCTAAACGTTGTATGTCTCCAACTCCTAGAAATAACTTCATGCCCCATCTCCCTAACTTCCAGCTGGTAAGGATCACATAATTCCTAACAAAGTTTTGACACAGATTCCCAATTCGGGCATTCAGAACATATAGCACGTTGCTGTAAGCAAGCACATTCTCATTCAAAGTTGCAAGTTACTATGTAGGAACAACTTTGTATAGGTATTTCAAAGATGCCCAGAACTGAGCTAAACGTTGTATGTATCCAACTCCTAGAAATAACTTCATGCCCCATCTCCCTTACTTCCAGCTAGTAAGGATCACATAATTCCTAACAAAATTTTGACACAGATTCCCAATTCGGGCATTAAGAACATATAGCACGTTGCTGTAAGCAAGCACATTCTCATTCAAAGTTGCAAGTTACTATGTAGGAACAAGTTTTTATAGGTATTTCAAAGATGCCCAGAACTGAGCTAAACTTGGTATGTCTCCAACTCCTAGAAATAACTTCATGCCCCATCTCCCTTACTTCCAGCTAGTAAGGATCACATAATTCCTAAAAAAGATTTGACACAGATTCCCAATTCGGGCATTCAGAACATATAGCACGTTTTTGTAAGCAAGCACATTCTCATTCAAAGTTTCAAGTTACTATGTAGGAATAAGTTTGTATAGGTATTTCAAAGATGCCCAGAACTGAGCTAAACGTTGTATGTCTCCAACTGCTAGAAATAACTTCATGCCCCATCTCCCTTACTTCCAGCTAGTAAGGATCACATAATTCCTAACAAAGTTTTGACACAGATTCCCAATTCGGGCATTCAGAACATATAGCACGTTGCTGTAAGCAAGCACATTCTCATTAAAAGTTGCAAGTTACTATGTAGGAACAAGTTTGTATAGGTATTTAAAAGATGCCCAGAACTGAGCTAAACTTGGTATGTGTCCAACTCCCAGAAATAACTTCATGCCCCATCTCCCTTACTTCCAGCTAGTAAGGATCACATAATTCCTAACAAAGTTTTGACACAGATTCCCAATTCGGGCATTCAGAACATATAGCACGTTGCTGTAAGCAAGCACATTCTCATTTAAAGATGCAAGTTACTATGTAGGAACATGTTTGTATAGTTATTTCAAAGATGCCCAGAACTGAGCTAAACTTGGTATGTGTCCAACTCCTAGAAATAACTTCATGCCCCATCTCCCTTACTTCCAGCTAGTAAGGATCACATAATTCCTAACAAAGTTTTGACACAGATTCCCAATTCGGGCATTCAGAACATACAGCACGTTGCTGTAAGCAAGCACATTCTCATTCAAAGTTGCAAGTTACTATGTAGGAACAAGTTTGTATAGGTATTTCAAAGATGCCCAGAACTGAGCTAAACTTGGTATGTCTCTAACTCCTAGAAATAACTTCATGCCCCATCTCCCTAACTTCCAGCTAGTAAGGATCACATAATTCCTAACAAATTTTTGACACAGATTACCAATTCGGGCATTCAGAACATATAGCACGTTGCTGTAAGCAAGCACATTCTCATTCAAAGTTGCAAGTTACTATGTAGGAACAAGTTTGTATAGGTATTTCAAAGATGCCCAGAACTGAGCTAAACGTTGTATGTCTCCAACTCCTAGAAATAACTTCATGCTCCACCTCCCTAACTTCCAGCTAGTAAGGATCACATAATTCCTAACAAAGTTTTGACACAGATTCCCAATTCGGGCATTCAGAACATATAGCACGTTGCTGTAAGCAAGCACATTCTCATTCAAAGTTGCAAGTTACTATGTAGGAACAAGTTTGTATAGGTATTTCAAAGATGCCCAGAACTGAGCTAAACGTTGTATGTCTCCAACTCCTAGAAATAACTTCATGCCCCATCTCCCTTACTTCCAGCTAGTAAGGATCACATAATTCCTAACAAAGTTTTGACACAGATTCCCAATTCGGGCATTAAGAACATTTAGCACGTTGCTGTAAGCAAGCACATTCTCATTCAAAGTTGCAAGTTACAATGTAGGAACAAGTTTTTATAGGTATTTCAAAGATGCCCAGAACTGCGCTAAACTTGGTATGTCTCCAACTCCTAGAAATAACTTCATGCCCCATCTCCCTTACTTCCAGCTAGTAAGGATCACATAATTCCTAAAAAAGATTTGACACAGATTCCCAATTCGGGCATTCAGAACATATAGCACGTTGCTGTAAGCAAGCACATTCTCATTCAAAGTTTCAAGTTACTATGTAGGAACAAGTTTGTATAGGTATTTCAAAGATGCCCAGAACTGAGCTAAACTTGGTATGTCTCCAACTGCTAGAAATAACTTCATGCCCCATCTCCCTTACTTCCAGCTAGTAAGGATCACATAATTCCTAACAAAGTTTTGACACAGATTCCCAATTCGGGCATTCAGAACATATAGCACGTTGCTGTAAGCAAGCACATTCTCATTAAAAGTTGCAAGTTACTATGTAGGAACAAGTTTGTATAGGTATTTCAAAGATGCCCAGAACTGAGCTAAACGTTGTGTGTCTCCAACTCCTACAAATAACTTCATGCCCCATCTCCCTTACTTCCAGCTATTAAGGATCACATAATTCCTAACAAAGTTTTGACACAGATTCCCAATTCTGGCATTCAGAACATATAGCACGTTGCTGTAAGCAAGCACATTCTCATTCAAAGTTGCAAGTTACTATGTAGGAACAAGTTTGTATAGGTATTTCAAAGATGCCCAGAACTGAGCTAAACGTTGTATGTCTCCAACTCCTAGAAATAACTTCATGCCCCATCTCCCTTACTTCCAGCTAGTAAGGATCACATAATTCCTAACAAAGTTTTGACACAGATTCCCAATTCGGGCATTCAGAACATGTATCATGTTGCTGTAAGCAAGCACATTCTCATTCAAAGTTGCAAGTTACTATGCAGGAACAAGTTTGTATAGGTATTTCAAAGATGCCCAGAACTGAGCTAAACTTGGTATGTCTCCAACTCCTAGAAATAACTTCATGCCCCATCTCCCTTACTTCCAGCTAGTAAGGATCACATAATTCCTAACAAAGATTTGAAACAGATTCCCAATTCGGGCATTCAGAACATATAACACGTTGCTGTAAGCAAGCACATTCTCATTCAAAGTTGCAAGTTACTATATAGGAACAAGTTTGTATAGGACTTTCAAGATGCCCAGAACTGAGCTAAACTTGGTATGTCTCCAACTCCTAGAAATAACTTCATGCCCCATCTCCCTTACTTCCAGCTAGTAAGGATCACATAATTCCTAACAAAGTTTTGACACAGATTCCAAATTCGGACATTCAAAACATGTAGCACGTTGCTGTAAGCAAGCACATTCTCATTCAAAGATGCAAGTTACTATGTAGGAACAAGTTTGTATAGGTATTTCAATGATGCCCAGAACTGAGCTAAACGTTGTATGTCTCCAACTCCTAGAAATAACTTCATGCCCCATCTCCCTTGCTTCCATCTAGTAAGGATCACATAATTTCTAAGAAAGTTTTGACACAGATTCCCAATTCGGGCATTCAGAACATATAGCACGTTGCTGTAAGCAAGCACATTCTCATTCAAAGTTGCAAGTTACTATGTAGGAACAAGTTTGTATAGGACTTTCAAAGATGCCCAGAACTGAGCTAAACTTGGTATGTGTCCAACTCCTAGAAATAACTTCATGCCCCATCTCCCTTACTTCCAGCTAGTAAGGATCACATAATTCCTAACAAAGTTTTGACACAGATTCCAAATTCGGGCATTCAAAACATGTAGCACGTTGCTGTAAGCAAGCACATTCTAATACAAAGTTGCAAGTTACTATGTAGGAACAAGTTTGTATAGGTATTTCAAAGATGCCCAGAACTGAGCTAAACTTGGTATGTCTCCAACTCCTAGAAATAACTTCATGCCCCATCTCCCTTACTTCCATCTGGTAAGGATCACATAATTTCTAAGAAAGTTTTGAATTCCCAATTCGGGCATTCAGAACATATAGCACGTTGCTGTAAGCAAGCACATTCTCATTCAAAGTTGCAAGTTACTATGTAGGAACAAGTTTGTATAGGTATTTCAAAGATGCCCAGAACTGAGCTAAACGTTGTATGTCTCCAACTGCTAGAAATAACTTCATGCCCCATCTCCCTTACTTCCAGCTAGTAAGGATCACATAATTCCTAACAAAGTTTTGACACAGATTCCCAATTCGGGCATTCAGAACATATAGCACGTTGCTGTAAGCAAGCACATTCTCATTCAAAGTTGCAAGTTACTATGTAGGAACAAGTTTGTATAGGTATTTCAAAGATGCCCAGAACTGAGCTAAACTTGGTATGTGTCCAACTCCTAGAAATAACTTCATGCCCCATCTCCCTTACTTCCAGCTAGTATGGATCACATAATTCCTAACAAAGTTTTGACACAGATTCCCAATTCGGGCATTCAGAACATATAGCACGTTGCTGTAAGCAAGCACATTCTCATTCAAAGTTGCAAGTTACTATGTAGGAACAAGTTTGTATAGGTATTTCAAAGATGCCCAGAACTGAGCTAAACTTGGTATGTGTCCAACTCCTAGAAATAACTTCATGCCCCATCTCCCTTACTTCCAGCCAGTAAGGATCACATAATTCCTAACAAAATTTTGACACAGATTCCCAATTCGGGCAGTCAGAACATATAGCACGTTGCTGTAAGCAAGCACATTCTCATTCAAAGTTGCAAGTTACTATGCAGTAACAAGTTTGTATAGGTATTTCAAAGATGCCCAGAACTGAGCTAAAGTGGGTATGTCTCCAACTCCTAGAAATAACTTCATGTCCCATCTCCCTTACTTCCATCTAGTAAGGATCACATAATTTCTAAACAGTTTTGACACAGATTCCCAATTCGGGCATTCAGAACATATAGCACGTTGCTGTAAGCAAGCACATTCTCATTCAAAGTTGCAAGTTACTATGTAGGAACAAGTTTGTATAGGTATTTCAAAGATGCCCAGAACTGAGATAAACTTGGTATGTGTCCAACTCCTAGAAATAACTTCATGCCCCATCTCCCTTACTTCCAGCTAGTAAGGATCACATAATTCCTAACAAAGTTTTGACACAGATTCCCAATTCGGGCATTCAGAACATATAGCACGTTGCTGTAAGCAAGCACATTCTCATTCAAAGTTGCAAGTTACTATGTAGGAACAAGTTTGTATACGTATTTCAAAGATGCCCAGAACTGAGCTAAACGTTGTATGTCTCCAACTCCTAGAAATAACTTCATGCTGCATCTCCCTTACTTCCAGCTAGTATGGATCACATAATTCCTAACAAAGTTTTGACACAGATTCCCAATTCGGGCATTCAGAACATACAGCACGTTGCTGTAAGCAAGCACATTCTCATTCAAAGTTGCAAGTTACTATGTAGGAACAAGTTTGTATAGGTATTTCAAAGATGCCCAGAACTGAACTAAACGTTGCATGTCTCCAACTCCTAGAAATAACTTCATGCCCCATCTCCCTTACTTCCAGCTACTAAGGATCACATAATTCCTAACAAAGGTTTGACACAGATTCCCAATTCGGGCATTCAGAACATATAGCACGTTGCTGTAAGCAAGCACATTCTCATTCAAAGTTGCAAGTTACTGTGTAGGAACAAGTTTGTATAAGTATTTCAAAGATGCCCAGATCTGAGCTAAACTTGGTATGTGTCCAACTCCTAGAAATAACTTCATGCCCCATCTCCCTTACGTCCAGCTAGTAAGGATCACATAATTCCTAACAAAGATTTGACACAGATTCCCAATTCGGGTATTCAGAACATATAGCAAATTTTTGTAAGCAAGCACATTCTCATTCAAAGTTGCAAGTTACTATGTAGGAACAAGTTTGTATAGGTATTTCAAAGATGCCCAGAACTGAGCTAAACGTTGTATGTCTCCAACTGCTAGAAATAACTTCATGCTCCATCTCCCTTACTTCCAGCTAGTAAGGATCACATAATTCCTAACAAAGTTTTGACACAGATTCCCAATTCGGGCATTCAGAACATATAGCACGTTGCTGTAAGCAAGCACATTGTCATTAAAAGTTGCAAGTTACTATGTAGGAACAAGTTTGTATAGGTATTTCAAAGATGCCCAGAACTGAGCTAAACTTGGTATGTGTCCAACTCCTAGAAATAACTTCATGCCCCATCTCCCTTACTTCCAGCTAGTAAGGATCACATAATTCCTAACAAAGTTTTGACACAGATTCCCAATTCGGGCATTCAGAACATATAGCACGTTGCTGTAAGCAAGCACATTCTCATTCAAAGTTGCAAGTTACTATGTAGGAACAAGTTTGTATAGGTATTTCAAAGATGCCCAGAACTGAGCTAAACGTTGTATGTCTCCAACTCCTAGAAATAACTTCATGCCCCATCTCACTTACTTCCAGCTAGTAAGGATCACATAATTCCTAACAAAGTTTTGACACAGATTCCCAATTCGGGCATTCAGAACATATACCACGTTGCTGTAAGCAAGCACATTCTCATTCAAAGTTGCAAGTTACTATGCAGGAACAAGTTTGTATAGGTATTTCAAAGATGCCCAGAACTGAGCTAAACTTGGTATATCTCCAACTCCTAGAAATAACTTCCTGCCCCATCTCCCTTACTTCAAGCTAGTAAGGATCACATAATTCCTAACAAAGATTTGACACAGATTCCCAATTCGGGCATTCAGAACATATAGCACGTTGCTGTAAGCAAGCACATTCTCATTCAAAGTTGCAAGTTACTATGTAGGAACAAGTTTGTATAGGTATTTCAAAGATGCCCAGAACTGAGCTAAACTTGGTATGTCTCCAACTCCTAGAAATAACTTCATGCCCCATCTCCCTAACTTCCAGCTAGTAAGGATCACATAATTCCTAACAAAGTTTTGACACAGATTCCCAATTCGGGCATTCAGAACATATAGCGCGTTGCTGTAAGCAAGCACATTCTCATTCAAAGTTGCAAGTTACTATGTAGGAACAAGTTTGTATAGGTATTTCAAAGATGCCCAGAACTGAGCTAAACGTTGTATGTCTCCAACTCCTAGAAATAACTTCATGCCCCATCTCCCTTACTTCCAGCTAGTAAGGATCACATAATTCATAACAAACTTTTGACACAGATTCCAAATTCGGGCATTCAGAACATATAGCACGTTGCTGTAAGCAAGCACATTCTCATTCAAAGTTGCAAGTTACTATGTAAGAACAAGTTTGTATAGGTATTTCAAAGATGCCCAGAACTGAGCTAAACGTTGTATGTCTCCAACTCCTAGAAATAACTTCATGCCCCATCTCCCTAACTTCCAGCTAGTAAGGATCACATAATACCTAACAAAGTTTTGACACAGATTCCCAATTCGGGCATTCAGAACATATAGCACGTTGCTGTAAGCAAGCACATTCTTATTCAAAGTTGCAAGTTACTATGTAGGAACAAGTTTGTATAGGTATTTCAAAGATGCCCAGAACTGAGCTAAACGTTGTATGTCTCCAACTCCTAGAAATAACTTCATGCCCCATCTCCCTTACTTCCAGCTAGTATGGATCACATATTCCTAACAAAGTTTTGACACAGATTCCCAATTCGGGCATTCAGAACATATAGCACGTTGCTGTAAGCAAGCACATTGTCATTCAAAGTTGCAAGTTACTATGTAGGAACAAGTTTGTATAGGTATTTCAAAGATGCCCAGAACTGAGCTAAACTTGGTATGACTCCAACTCCTAGGAATAACTTCATGCCCCATCTCCCTTACTTCCAGCTAGTAAGGATCACATAATTCCTAACAAAGTTTTGACACAGATTCCCAATTCGGGCATTCAGAACATATAGCACGTTGCTGTAAGCAAGCACATTCTCATTCAAAATTGCAAGTTACTATGTAGGAACAAGTTTGTATAGGTATTTCAAAGATGCCCAGAACTGAGCTAAACTTGGTATGTGTCCAACTCCTAGAAATAACTTCATGCCTCATCTCCCTTACTTCCAGCTAGTAAGGATCACATAATTCCTAACAAAGTTTTGACACAGATTCCCAATTCGGGCATTCAGAACATATAGCACGTTGCTGTAAGCAAGCACATTCTCATTCAACGTTGCAAGTTACTATGTAGGAACAAGTTTGTATAGGTATTTCAAAGATGCCCAGAACTGAGCTAAACGTTGTATGTCTCCAACTCCTAGAAATAACTTCATGCCCCATCTCCCTTACTTCCAGCTAGTAAGGATCACATAATTCCTGACAAACTTTTGACACAGATTCCGAATTCGGGCATTCAGAACATATAGCACGTTGCTGTAAGCAAGCACATTGTCATTCAAAGTTGCAAGTTACTATGTAGGAACAAGTTTGTATAGGTATTTCAAAGATGCCCAGAACTGAGCTAAACTTGGTATGACTCCAACTCCTAGGAATAACTTCATGCCCCATCTCCCTTACTTCCAGCTAGTAAGGATCACATAATTCCTAACAAAGTTTTGACACAGATTCCCAATTCGGGCATTCAGAACATATAGCACGTTGCTGTAAGCAAGCACATTCTCATTCAAAATTGCAAGTTACTATGTAGGAACAAGTTTGTATAGGTATTTCAAAGATGCCCAGAACTGAGCTAAACTTGGTATGTGTCCAACTCCTAGAAATAACTTCATGCCTCATCTCCCTTACTTCCAGCTAGTAAGGATCACATAATTCCTAACAAAGTTTTGACACAGATTCCCAATTCGGGCATTCAGAACATATAGCACGTTGCTGTAAGCAAGCACATTCTCATTCAACGTTGCAAGTTACTATGTAGGAACAAGTTTGTATAGGTATTTCAAAGATGCCCAGAACTGAGCTAAACGTTGTATGTCTCCAACTCCTAGAAATAACATCATGCCCCATCTCCCTTACTTCCAGCTAGTAAGGATCACATAATTCCTGACAAACTTTTGACACAGATTCCGAATTCGGGCATTCAGAACATATAGCACGTTGCTGTAAGCAAGCACATTCTCATTCAAAGTTGCAAGTTACTATGTAGGAACAAGTTTGTATAGGTATTTCAAAGATGCCCAGAACTGAGCTAAACTTGGTATGTCTCCAACTCCTAGAAATAACTTCATGCCCCATCTCCCTTACTTCTAGCTAGTAAGGATCACATAATTCCTAACAAAATTTTGACACAGATTCCCAAATCGGGCATTCAGAACATATAGCACGTTGCTGTAAGCAAGCACATTCTCATTCAAAATTGCAAGTTATTATGTAGGAACAAGTTTGTGTAGGTATTTCAAAGATACCCAGAACTGAGCTAAACGTTGTATGTCTCCAACTCCTAGAAATAACTTCATGCCCCATCTTCCTAACTTCCAGCTAGTAAGGATCACATAATTCCTAACAAAGTTTTGACACAGATTCCCAATTCGGGCATTCAGAACATATAGCACGTTGCTGTAAGCAAGCACATTCTCATTCAAAGTTACAAGTTACTATGTAGGAACAAGTTTGTATAGGTATTTCAAAGATGCCCAGAACTGAGCTAAACGTTGTATGTGTCCAACTCCTAGAAATAACTTCATGCCCCATCTTCCTATCTTCCAGCTAGTAAGGATCACATAATTCCTAACAAAGTTTTGACACAGATTCCCAATTCGGGCATTCAGAACATATAGCACGTTGCTGTAAGCAAGCACATTCTCATTCAAAGTGGCAAGTTACTATGTAGGAACAAGTTTGTATAGGTATTTCAAAGATGCCCAGAACTGAGCTAAACTTGGTATGTCTCCAACTCCTAGAAATAACTTCATGCCCCATCTCCCTTACTTCCAGCTAGTAAGGATCACATAATTTCTAACAAACTTTTGACACAGATTCCCAATTCGGGCATTCAGAACATATAGCACGTTGCTGTAAGCAAGCACATTTCCTTCAAAGTTGCAAGTTACTATGTAGGAACAAGTTTGTATAGGTATTTCAAAGATGCCCAGAACTGAGCTAAACTTGGTATGTCTCCAACTCCTAGAAATAACTTCATGCCCCATCTCCCTTACTTCCAGCTTGTAAGGATCACGTAATTCCTAACAAAGTTTTGACACAGATTCCCTATTCGGGCATTCAGAACATATAGCACGTTGCTGTAGGCAAGCACATTCTCATTCAACGTTGCAAGTTACTATGTAGGAACAAGTTTGTATAGGTATTTCAAAGATGCCCAGAACTGAGCTAAACGTTGTATGTCTCCAACTGCAAGAAATAACTTCATGCCCCATCTCCCTTACTTCCAGCTAGTAAGGATCACATAATTCCTAACAAAGTTTTGACACAGATTCCGAATTCGGGCATTCAGAACATATAGCACGTTGCTGTAAGCAAGCACATTCTCATTCAAAGTTGCAAGTTACTATGTAGGAACAAGTTTGTATAGGTATTTCAAAGATGCCCAGAACTGAGCTAAACTTGGTATGTCTCCAACTCCTAGAAATAACTTCATGCCCCATCTCCCTCACTTCCAGCTAGTAAGGATCACATAATTCCTAACAAACTTTTGACACAGATTCCCAATTCGGGCATTCAGAACATATAGCACGTTGCTGTAAGCAAGCACATTCTCATTCAAAGTTGCAAGTTACTATGTAGGAACAAGTTTGTATAGGTATTTCAAAGATGCCCAGAACTGAGCTAAACTTGGTATGACTCCAACTCCTAGAAATAACTTGATGCCCCATCTCCCTTACTTCCAGCTAGTAAGGATCACATAATTCCTAACAAAGTTTTGACACAGATTCCCAATTCGGGCATTCAGAACATATTGCTCGTTGCTGTTATCAAGCACATTCTCATTCAAAGTTGCAAGTTACTATGTAGGAACAAGTTTGTATAGGTATTTCAAAAAAGCCCAGAACTGAGCTAAACGTTGTATGTCTCCAACTCCTAGAAATAACTTCATGCCCCATCTCCCTTACTTCCAGTTTGTAAGGATCACATAATTCCTAACAAAGTTTTGACACAGATTCCCAATTCGGGCATTCAGAACATATAGCACGTTGCTGTAAGCAAGCACATTCTCATTCAAAGTTGCAAGTTACTATGTAGGAACAAGTTTGTATAGGTATTTCAAAGATGCCCGGAACTGAGTTAAACGTTGTATGTGTCCAACTCCTAGAAATAACTTCATGCCCCATCTCCCTTACTTCCATCTATTAAGGATCACATAATTTCTAAGAAAGTTTTGACACAGATTCCCAATTCGGGCATTCAGAACATATAGCACGTTGCTGTAAGCAAGCACATTCTCATTCAACGTTGCAAGTTACTATGTAGGAACAAGTTTGTATAGGTATTTCAAAGATGCCCAGAACTGAGCTAAACGTTGTATGTCTCCAACTCCTAGAAATAACTTCATGCCCCATCTCCCTTACTTCCAGCTAGTAAGGATCACATAATTCCTGACAAACTTTTGACACAGATTCCGAATTCGGGCATTCAGAACATATAGCACGTTGCTGTAAGCAAGCACATTCTCATTCAAAGTTGCAAGTTACTATGTAGGAACAAGTTTGTATAGGTATTTCAAAGATGCCGAGAACTGAGCTAAACTTGGTATGTCTCCAACTCCTAGAAATAACTTCATGCCCCATCTCCCTTACTTCCAGCTAGTAAGGATCACATAATTCCTGACAAACTTTTGACACAGATTCCCAATTCGGGCATTCAGAACATATAGCACGTTGCTGTAAGCAAGCACATTCTCATTCAAAGTTGCAAGTTACTATGTAGGAACAAGTTTGTATAGGTATTTCAAAGATGCCCAGAACTGAGCTAAACGTTGTATGTCTCCAACTCCTAGAAACAACTTCATGCCCCATCTCCCTTACTTCCAGTTAGTAAGGATCACATAATTCCTAACAAAGTTTTGACACAGAATCCCATTTCGGGCATTCAGAACATATAGCACGTTGCTGTAAGCAAGCACATTCTCATTCAAAGTTGCAAGTTACTATGTAGGAACAAGTTTGTATAGGTATTTCAAAGATGCCCAGAACTGAGCTAAAGGTTGTATGTGTCCAACTCCTAGAAATAACTTCATGCCCCATCTCCCTTACTTCCAGCTAGTAAGGATCACATAATTCCTAACAAAGTTTTGACACAGATTCCCAATTCGGGCATTCAGAACATATAGCACGTTGCTGTAAGCAAGCACATTCTCATTCAAAATTGCAAGTAACTATGTAGGAACAAGTTTGTATAGGTATTTCAAAGATGCCCAGAACTGAGCTAAACGTTGTATGTCTCCAACTCCTAGAAATAACTTCATGCCCCATCTTCCTAACTTCCAGCTAGTAAGGATCACATAATGTCTAACAAAGTTTTGACACAGATTCCCAATTCGGGCATTCAGAACATATAGCACGTTGCTGTAAGCAAGCACATTCTCATTCAAAGTTGCAAGTTACTATGTAGGAACAAGTTTGTATAGGTATTTCAAAGATGCCCAGAACTGAGCTAAACTTGGTATGTCTCCAACTCCTAGAAATAACTTCATGCCCCATCTCCCTTACTTCCAGCTAGTAAGGATCACATAATTCCTTACAAAGTTTTGACACAGATTCCCAATTCGGGCATTCAGAACATATAGCACGTTGCTGTAAGCAAGCACATTCTCATTCAACGTTGCAAGTTACTATGTAGGAACAAGTTTGTATAGGTATTTCAAAGATGCCCAGAACTGAGCTAAACGTTGTATGTCTCCAACCCCTAGAAATAACTTCATGCCCCATCTCCCTTACTTCCAGCTAGTAAGGATCACATAGTTCCTAATAAACTTTTGACACAGATTCCGAATTCGGGCATTCAGAACATATAGCACGTTGCTGTAAGCAAGCACATTCTCATTCAAAGTTGCAAGTTACTATGTAGGAACAAGTTTGTATAGGTATTTCAAAGATGCCCAGAACTGAGCTAAACTTGGTATGTCTCCAACTCCTAGAAATAACTTCATGCCCCATCTCCCTTACTTCTAGCTAGTAAGGATCACATAATTCCTAACAAACTTTTGACACAGATTCCCAAATCGGGCATTCAGAACATATAGCACGTTGCTGTAAGCAAGCACATTCTCATTCAAAATTGCAAGTTACTATGTAGGAACAAGTTTGTGTAGGTATTTCAAAGATGCCCAGAACTGAGCTAAACGTTGTATGTCTCCAACTCCTAGAAATAGCTTCATGCCCCATCTTCCTAACTTCCAGCTAGTAAGGATCACATAATTCCTAACAAAGATTTGACACAGATTCCCAATTCCGGCATTCAGAACATATAGCACGTTGCTGTAAGCAAGCACATTCTCATTCAAAGTTGCAAGTTACTATGTAGGAACAGGTTTGTATAGGTATTTCAAAGATGCCCAGAACTGAGCTAAACTTTGTATGTCTCCAACTCCTAGAAATAACTTCATGCCCCATCTCCCTTACTTCCAGCTAGTAAGGATCACATAATTCCTAACAAAGTTTTGACACAGATTCCCAATTCGGGCATTCAGAACATATAGCACGTTGCTGTAAGCAAGCACATTCTCATTCAAAGTTGCAAGTTACTATGTAGGAACAAGTTTGTATAGGTATTTCAAAGATGCCCAGAACTGAGCTAAACGTTGTATGTGTCCAACTCCTAGAAATAACTTCATGCCCCATCTCCCTTACTTCCATCTATTAAGGATCACATAATTTCTAAGAAAGTTTTGACACAGATTCCCAATTCGGGCATTCAGAACATATAGCACGTTGCTGTAAGCAAGCACTTTCTCATTCAAAGTTGCAAGTTACTATGTAGGAACAAGTTTGTATAGGTATTTCAAAGATGCCCAGAACTGAGCTAAACGTTCTATGTCTCCAACTCCTAGAAATAACTTCATGCCCCATCTCCCTTACTTCCAGCTAGTAAGGATCACATAATTCCTAACAAAGTTTTGACACAGATTCCCAATTCGGGCATTCAGAACATATAGCACGTTGCTGTAAGCAAGAACATTCTCTTTCAACGTTGCAAGTTACTATGTAGGAACAAGTTTGTATAGGTATTTCAAAGATGCCAAGACTGAGGTAAACGTTGTATGTCTCCAACTCCTAGAAATAACTTCATGCCCCATCTCCCTTACTTCCAGCTAGTAAGGATCACATAATTCCTAACAAACTTTTGACACAGATTCAAAATTCGGGCATTCAGAACATATAGCACGTTGCTGTAAGCAAGCACATTCTCATTCAAAGTTGCAAGTTACTATGTAGGAACAAGTTTGTATAGGTATTTCAAAGATGCCCAGAACTGAGCTAAACGTTGTATGTCTCCAACTCCTAGAAATAACTTCATGCCCCAACTCCCTTACTTCCAGCTAGTAAGGATCACATAATTCCTAACAAAGTTTTGACACAGATTCCCAATTCGGGCATTCAGAACATGTAGCACGTTGCTGTAAGCAAGCACATTCTCATTGAACGTTGCAAGTTACTATGTAGGAACAAGTTTGTATAGGTATTTCAAAGATGCCCAGACTGAGCTAAAAGTTGTATGTCTCCAACTCCTAGAAATAACTTAATGCCCCATCTCCCTTACTTCCAGCTAGTAAGGGTCACATAATTCCTAACAAATTTTTGACACAGATTCCGAATTCGGGCATTCAGAACATATAGCACGTTGCTGTAAGCAAGCACATTCTCATTCAAAGTTGCAAGTTACTATGTAGGAACAAGTTTGTATAGGTATTTCAAAGATGCCCAGAACTGAGCTAAACTTGGTATGTCTCCAACTCCTAGAAATAACTTCATGCCCCATCTCCCTTACTTCCAGCTAGTAAGGATCACATAATTCCTAACAAAGTTTTGACACAGATTCCCAATTCGGGCATTCAGAACATATAGCACGTTGCTGTAAGCAAGCACATTCTCATTCAAAGTTGCAAGTTACTATGTAGGAACAAGTTTGTATAGGTATTTCAAAGATGCCCAGAACTGAGCTAAACTTGGTATGACTCCAACTCCTAGAAATAACTTCATTCCCCATCTCCCTTACTTCCAGCTAATAAGGATCACATAATTCCTAACAAAGTTTTGACACAGATTCCCAATTCGGGCATTCAGAACATATAGCACGTTGCTGTAAGCAAGCACATTCTCATTCAAAGTTGCAAGTTACTCTGTAGGAACAAGTTTGTATAGGTATTTCAAAGATGCCCAGAACTGAGCTAAACGTTGTATGTGTCCAACTCCTAGAAATAACTTCATGCCCCATCTCCCTTACTTCCAGCTAGTAAGGATCACATAATTCCTAACAAAGTTTTGACACAGATTCCAAATTCGGGCATTCAGAACATATAGCACGTTGCTGTAAGCAAGCACATTCTCATTCAAAGTTGCAAGTTACTATGTAGGAACAAGTTTGTATAGGTATTTCAAAGATGCCCAGAACTGAGCTAAACGTTGTATGTCTCCAACTCCTAGAAATAACTTCATGCCCCATCTCCCTTACTTCCAGCTAGTAAGGATCACATAATTCCTAACAAAGTTTTGACACAGATTCCCAATTCGGGCATTCAGAACATATAGCACGTTGCTGTAAGCAAGCACATTCTCATTCAAAGTTTCAAGTGACTATGTAGGAACAAGTTTGTATAGGTATTTCAAAGATGCCCAGAACTGAGCTAAACTTGGTATGTCTCCAACTCCTAGAAATAACTTCATGCCCCATCTCCCTTACTTCCAGCTAGTGAGGATCACATAATTCCAAACAAACTTTTGACACAGATTCCCAATTCGGGCATTCAGAACATATAGCACGTTGCTGTAAGCAAGCACATTCTCATTCAAAGATGCAAGTTACTATGTAGGAACAAGTTTGTATAGGTATTTCAAAGATGCCCAGAACTGAGCTAAACGTTGTATGTCTCCAACTCCTAGAAATAACTTCATGCCCCATCTCCCTTACTTCCAGCTACTATGGATCACATAATTCCTAACAAAGTTTTGACACAGATTCCCAATTCGGGCATTCAGAACATATAGCACGTTGCTGTAAGCAAGCACATTCTCATTCAAAGTTGCAAGTTACTATGTAGGAACAAGTTTGTATAGGTATTTCAAAGATGCCCAGAACTGAGCTAAACTTGGTATGACTCCAACTCCTAGAAATAACTTCATTCCCCATCTCCCTTACTTCCAGCTAGTAAGGATCACATAATTCCTAACAAAGTTTTGACACAGATTCCCAATTCGGGCATTCAGAACATATAGCACGTTGCTGTAAGCAAGTACATTCTCATTCAAAATTGCAAGTTACTATGTAGGAACAAGTTTGTATAGGTATTTCAAAGATGCCCAGAACTGAGCTAAAAGTTGTATGTCTCCAACTCCTAGAAATAACTTCATGCCCCATCTCCCTTACTTCCAGCTAGTATGGATCACATAATTCCTAACAAAGTTTTGACACAGATTCCCAATTCGGGCATTCAGAACATATAGCACGTTGCTGTAAGCAAGCACATTCTCATTCAAAGTTGCAAGTTACTATGTAGGAACAAGTTTGTATAGGTATTTCAAAGATGCCCAGAACTGAGCTAAACTTGGTATGACTCCAACTCCTAGAAATAACTTCATTCCCCATCTCCCTTACTTCCAGCTAGTAAGGATCACATAATTCCTAACAAAGTTTTGACACAGATTCCCAATTCGGGCATTCAGAACATATAGCACGTTGCTGTAAGCAAGCACATTCTCATTCAAAATTGCAAGTTACTATGTAGGAACAAGTTTGTATAGGTATTTCAAAGATGCCCAGAACTGAGCTAAACGTTGTATGTCTCCAACTCCTAGAAATAACTTCATGCCCCATCTTCCTAACTTCCAGCTAGTAAGGATCACATAATTCCTAACAAAGTTTTGACACAGATTCCCAATTCGGGCATTCAGAACATATAGCACGTTGCTGTAAGCAAGCACATTCTCATTCAAAGTTGCAAGTTACTATGTAGGAACAAGTTTGTATAGGTATTTCAAAGATGCCCAGAAATGAGCTAAACGTTGTATGTCTCCAACTCCTAGAAATAACTTCATGCCCCATCTCCCTTACTTCCAGCTAGTAAGGATCACATAATTCCTAACAAAGTTTTGACACAGATTCCCAATTCGGGCATTCAGAACATATAGCACGTTGCTGTAAGCAAGCACATTCTCATTGAAAGTTGCAAGTTACTATGCAGGAACAAGTTTGTATAGGTATTTCAAAGATGCCCAGAACTGAGCTAAACGTTCTATGTGTCCAACTCCTAGAAATAACTTCATGCCCCATCTCCCTTACTTCCAGCTAGTAAGGATCACATAATTTCTAAGAAAGTTTTGACACAGATTCCCAATTCGGGCATTCAGAACATATAGCACGTTGCAGAAAGCAAGCACATTCTCATTCAAAGTTGCAAGTTACTATGTAGGAACAAGTTTGTATAGGTATTTCAAAGATGCCCAGAACTGAGCTAAACGTTGTATGTCTCCAACTCCTAGAAATAACTTCATGCCCCATCTCCCTTACTTCCAGCTAGTAAGGATCACATAATTCCTAACAAAGTTTTGACACAGATTCCCAATTCGGGCTTTCAGAACATATAGCACGTTGCTGTAAGCAAGCACATTCTCATTCAAAGTTTCAAGTTACTATGTAGGAACAAGTTTGTATAGGTATTTCAAAGATGCCCAGAACTGAGCTAAACTTGGTATGTCTCCAACTCCTAGAAATAACTTCATGCCCAATCTCCCTTACTTCCAGCTAGTAAGGATCACATAATTCCAAACAAACTTTTGACACAGATTCCCAATTCGGGCATTCAGAACATATAGCACGTTGCTGTAAGCAAGCACATTCTCATTCAAAGTTGCAAGTTACTATGTAGGAACAAGTTTGTATAGGTATTTCAAAGATGCCCAGAACTGAGCTAAACGTTGTATGTCTCCAACTCCTAGAAATAACTTCATGCCCCATCTCCCTTACTTCCAGCTAGTATGGATCACATAATTCCTAACAAAGTTTTGACACAGATTCCCAATTCGGGCATTCAGAACATATAGCACGTTGCTGTAAGCAAGCACATTCTCATTCAAAGTTGCAAGTTACTATGTAGGAACAAGTTTGTATAGGTATTTCAAAGATGCCCAGAACTGAGCTAAACTTGGTATGACTCCAACTCCTAGAAATAACTTCATTCCCCATCTCCCTTACTTCCAGCTATTAAGGATCACATAATTCCTAACAAAGTTTTGACACAGATTCCCAATTCGGGCATTCAGAACATATAGCACGTTGCTGTAAGCAAGCACATTCTCATTCAAAATTGCAAGTTACTATGTAGGAACAAGTTTGTATAGGTATTTCAAAGATGCCCAGAACTAAGCTAAACGTTGTATGTCTCCAACTCCTAGAAATAACTTGATGCCCCATCTCCCTTACTTCCAGCTAGTATGGATCACATAATTCCTAACAAAGTTTTGACACAGATTCCCAATTCGGGCATTCAGAACATATAGCACGTTGCTGTAAGCAAGCACATTCTCATTCAAAGTTGCAAGTTACTATGTAGGAACAAGTTTGTATAGGTATTTCAAAGATGCCCAGAACTGAGCTAAACTTGGTATGACTCCAACTCCTAGAAATAACTTCATTCCCCATCTCCCTTACTTCCAGCTAGTAAGGATCACATAATTCCTAACAAAGTTTTGACACAGATTCCCAATTCGGGCATTCAGAACATATAGCACGTTGCTGTAAGCAAGCACATTCTCATTCAAAATTGCAAGTTACTATGTAGGAACAAGTTTGTATAGGTATTTCAAAGATGCCCAGAACTGAGCTGAACTTGGTATGTCTCCAACTCCTAGAAATAACTTCATGCCCCATCTTCCTAACTTCCAGCTAGTAAGGATCACATAATTCCTAACAAAGTTTTGACACAGATTCCCAATTCGGGCATTCAGAACATATAGCACGTTGCTGTAAGCAAGCACATTCTCATTCAAAGTTGCAAGTTACTATGTAGGAACAAGTTTGTATAGGTATTTCAAAGATTCCCAGAACTGAGCTAAACGTTGTATGTCTCCAACTCCTAGAAATAACTTCATGCCCCATCTCCCTTACTTCCAGTTAGTAAGGATCACATAATTCCTAACAAAGTTTTGACACAGATTCCCAATTCGGGCATTCAGAACATATAGCACGTTGCTGTAAGCAAGCACATTCTCATTCAAAGTTGCAAGTTACTCTGTAGGAACTAGTTTGTATAGGTATTTCAAAGATGCCCAGAACTGAGCTAAACGTTCTATGTGTCCAACTCCTAGAAATAACTTCATGCCCCATCTCCCTTACTTCCAGCTAGTAAGGATCACATAATTTCTAAGAAAGTGTTGACAGAGATTCCCAATTCGGGCATTCAGAACATATAGCACGTTGCTGTAAGCAAGCACATTCTCATTCAAAGTTGCAAGTTACTATGTAGGAACAAGTTTGTATAGGTATTTCAAAGATGCCCAGAACTGAGCTAAACGTTGTATGTCTCCAACTCCTAGAAATAACTTCATGCCCCATCTCCCTTACTTCCAGCTAGTAAGGATCACATAATTCCTAACAAAGTTTTGACACAGATTCCCAATTCGGGCATTCAGAACATATAGCACGTTGCTGTAAGCAAGCACATTCTCATTCAAAGTTTCAAGTTACTATGTAGGAACAAGTTTGTATAGGTATTTCAAAGATGCCCAGAACTGAACTAAACTTGGTATGTGTCCAACTCCTAGAAATAACTTCATGCCCCATCTCCCTTACTTCCAGCTAGTAAGGATCACATAATTCCAAACAAACTTTTGACACAGATTCCCAATTCGGGCATTCAGAACATATAGCACGTTGCTGTAAGCAAGCACATTCTCATTCAACGTTGCAAGTTACTATGTAGGAACAAGCTTGTATAGGTATTTCAAAGATGCCCAAAACTGAGCTAAACGTTGTATGTCTCCAACTCCTAGAAACAACTTCATGCCCCATCTCTCTTACTTCCAGCTAGTAAGGATCACATAATTCCTAACAAACTTTTGACACAGATTCCGAATTCGGGCATTCAGAACATATAGCACGTTGCTGTAAGCAAGCACATTCTCATTCAAAGTTGCAAGTTACTATGTAGGAACAAGTTTGTATAGGTATTTCAAAGATGCCCAGAACTGAGCTAAACGTTGTATGTCTCCAACTCCTAGAAATAACTTCATGCCCCATCTCCCTTACTTCCAGCTAGTATGGATCACATAATTTCTAACAAAGTTTTGACACAGATTCCCAATTCGGGCATTCAGAACATATAGCACGTTGCTGTAAGCAAGCACATTCTCATTCAATGTTGCAAGTTACTATGTAGGAACATGTTTGTATAGGTATTTCAAGGATGCCCAGAACTGAGCTAAACTTGGTATGACTCCAACTCCTAGAAATAACTTCATTCCCCATCTCCCTTACTTCCAGCTGGTAAGGATCACATAATTCCTAACAAAGTTTTGACACAGATTCCCAATTCGGGCATTCAGAACATATAGCACGTTGCTGTAAGCAAGCACATTCTCATTCAAAATTGCAAGTTACTATGTAGGAACAAGTTTGTATAGGTATTTCAAAGATGCCCAGAACTGAGCTAAACTTGGTATGTCTCCAACTCCAAGAAATAACTTCATGCCCCATCTTCCTAACTTCCAGCTAGTAAGGATCACATAATTCCTAACAAAGTTTTGACACAGATTCCCAATTCGGGCATTCAGAACATATAGCACGTTGCAGAAAGCAAGAACATTCTCATTCAAAGTTGCAAGTTACTATGTAGGAACAAGTTTGTATAGGTATTTCAAAGATGCCCAGAATTGAGCTAAACGTTGTATGTCTCCAACTCCTAGAAATAACTTCATGCCCCATCTCCCTTACTTCCAGTTAGTAAGGATCACATAATTCCTAACAAAGTTTTGACACAGATTCCCAATTCGGGCATTCAGAACATATAGCACGTTGCAGAAAGCAAGCACATTCTCATTCAAAGTTGCAAGTTACTATGTAGGAACAAGTTTGTATAGGTATTTCAAAGATGCCCAGAACTGAGCTAAACGTTGTATGTCTCCAACTCCTAGAAATAACTTCATGCCCCATCTCCCTTACTTCCAGCTAGTAAGGATCACATAATTCCTAACAAAGTTTTGACACAGATTCCCAATTCGGGCATTCAGAACATATAGCACGTTGCTGTAAGCAAGCACATTCTCATTCAAAGTTGCAAGTTACTATGTAGGAACAAGTTTGTATAGGTATTTCAAAGATGTCCAGAACTGAGCTAAACTTGGTATGTCTCCAACTCCTAGAAATATCTTCATGCTCCATCTCCCTTACTTCCAGCTAGTAAGGATCACATAATTCCAAACAAACTTTTGACACAGATTCCCAATTCGGGCATTCAGAACATATAGCACGTTGCTGTAAGCAAGCACATTCTCATTCAACGTTGCAAGTTACTATGTAGGAACAAGTTTGTATAGGTATTTCAAAGATGCCCAGAACTGAGCTAAACGTTGTATGTCTCCAACTCCTAGAAATAATTTCATGCCCCATCTCCCTTACTTCCAGCTAGTAAGGATCACATAATTCCTAATAAACTTTTGACACAGATTCCCAATTCGGGAATTCAGAACATATAGCACGTTGCTGTAAGCAAGCACATTCTCATTCAAAGTTGCAAGTTACTATGTAGGAACAAGTTTGTATAGGTATTTCAAAGATGCCCAGAACTGAGCTAAACGTTGTATGTCTCCAACTCCTAGAAATAACTTCATGCCCCATCTCCCTTACTTCCAGCTAGTAAGGATCACATAATTCCTAACAAAGTTTTGACACAGATTCCCAATTCGGGCATTCAGAACATATAGCACGTTGCTGTAAGCAAGCACATTCTCATTCAAAGTTGCAAGTTACTATGTAGGAACAAGTTTGTATAGGTATTTCAAAGATGCCCAGAACTGAGCTAAACTTGGTATGACTCCAACTCCTAGAAATAACTTCATGCCCCATCTCCCTTACTTCCAGCTAGTAAGGATCACATAATTCCTAACAAAGTTTTGACACAGATTCCCAATTCGGGCATTCAGAACATATAGCACGTTGCTGTAAGCAAGCACATTCTCATTCAAAATTGCAAGTTACTATGTAGGAACAAGTTTGTATAGGTATTTCAAAGATGCCCAGAACTGAGCTAAACGTTGTATGTCTCCAACTCCTAGAAATAACTTCATGCCCCATCTTCCTAACTTCCAGCTAGTAAGGATCACATAATTCCTAACAAAGTTTTGACACAGATTCCCAATTCGGGCATTCAGAACATATAGCACGTTGCTGTAAGCAAGCACATTCTCATTCAAAGTTGCAAGTTACTATGTAGGAACAAGTTTGTATAGGTATTTCAAAGATGCCCAGAACTGAGCTAAACTTGGTATGTGTCCATCTCCTAGAAATAACTTCATGCCCCATCTCCCTTACTTTCAGCTAGTAAGGATCACATAATTCCTGACAAAGTTTTGACACAGATTCCCAATTCGGGCATTCAGAACATATAGCACGTTGCTGTAAGCAAGCACATTCTCATTCAAAGTTGGAAGTTACTATGTAGGAACAAGTTTGTATAGGTATTTCAAAGATGCCCAGAACTGAGCTAAACGTTGTATGTCTCCAACTCCTAGAAATAACTTCATGCTCCATCTCCCTAACTTCCAGCTAGTAAGGATCAGATAATTCCTAACAAAGTTTTGACACAGATTCCCAATGCGGGCATTCAGAACATATAGCACGTTGCTGTAAGCAAGCACATTCTCATTCAAAGTTGCTAGTTACTATGTAGGAACAAGTTTGTATAGGTATTTCAAAGATGCCCAGAACTGAGCTAAACTTGGTATGTCTCCAACTCCTAGAAATAACTTCATGCCCCATCTTCCTAACTTCCAGCTAGTAAGGATCACATAATTCCTAACAAAGTTTTGACACAGATTCCCAATTCGGGCATTCAGAACATATAGCACGTTGCAGTAAGCAAGCACATTCTGATTCAAAGTTGTAAGTTACTATGTAGGAACAAGTTTGTATAGGTATTTCAAAGATGCCCAGAACTGAGCTAAACGTTGTATGTCTCCAACTCCTAGAAATAACTTCATGCCCCATCTCCCTTACTTCCAGTTAGTAAGGATCACATAATTCCTAACAAAATTTTGACACAGATTCCCAATTCGGGCATTCAGAACATATAGCACGTTGCTGTAAGCAAGAACATTCTCATTCAAAGTTGCAAGTTACTCTGTAGGAACAAGTTTGTATAGGTATTTCAAAGATGCCCAGAACTGAGCTAAACGTTGTATGTGTCCAACTCCTAGAAATAACTTCATGCCCCATCTCCCTTACTTCCATCTATTAAGGATCACATAATTTCTAAGAAAGTTTTGACACAGAATCCCAATTCGGGCATTCAGAACATATAGCACGTTGCTGTAACAAGCACATTCTCATTCAACGTTGCAAGTTACTATGTAGGAACAAGTTTGTATAGGTATTTCAAAGATGCCCAGAACTGAGCTAAACTTGGTATGTCTCCAACTCCTAGAAAAAACTTCATGCCCCATCTCCCTTACTTCCATTTAGTAAGGATCACATAATTCCTAACAAAGTTTTGACACAGATTCCCAATTCGGGCATTCAGAACATATAGCACGTTGCTGTAAGCAAGCACATTCTCATTGAAAATTGCAAGTTACTATGTAGGAACAAGTTTGTATCGGTATTTCAAAGATGCCCAGAACTGAGCTAAACGTTGTATGTCTCCAACTCCTAGAAATAACTTCATTCCCCATCTTCCTAACTTCTAGCTAGTAAGGATCACATAATTCCTAACAAAGTTTTGACACAGATTCCCAATTCGGGCATTCAGAACATATAGCACGTTGCTGTAAGCAAGCACATTCTCATTCAAAGTTGCAAGTTACTGTGTAGGACAAGTTTGTTTAGGTATTTCAAAGATGCCCAGAACTGAGCTAAACGTTGTATGTCTCCAACTCCTAGAAATAACTTCATGCCCCATCTCCCTTACTTCCAGCTAGTAAGGATCACATAATTCCTAACAAAGTTTTGACACAGATTCCCAATTCGGGCATTCAGAACATATAGCACGTTGCTGTAAGCAAGCACATTCTCATTCGACGTTGCAAGTTACTATGTAGGAACAAGTTTGTATAGGTATTTCAAAGATGCCCAGAACTGAGCTAAACGTTGTATGTCTCCAACTCCTAGAAATAACTTCATGCCCCATCTCCCTTACTTCCAGCTAGTAAGGATCACATAATTCCTAACAAACTTTTGACACAGATTCCCAATTCGGGCATTCAGAACATATAGCACGTTGCTCTAAGCAAGCACATTCTCATTCAAAGTTGCAGTTACTATGTAGGAACAAGTTTGTATAGGAATTTCAAAGATGTCCAGAACTGAGCAAACGTTGTATGTCTCCAACTCCTAGAAATAACTTCATGCCCCATCTCCCTTACTTCCAGTTAGTAAGGATCACATAATTCCTACCAAAGTTTTGACACAGATTCCCAATTCGGGCATTCAGAACATATAGCACGTTGCAGAAAGCAAGCACATTCTCATTCAAAGTTGCAAGTTACTATGTAGGAACAAGTTTGTATAGGTATTTCAAAGATGCCCAGAACTGAGCTAAACTTGGTATGTCTCCAACTCCTAGAAATAACTTC
This sequence comes from Diceros bicornis minor, assembly GCF_020826845.1. Lineage (NCBI taxonomy): Eukaryota > Metazoa > Chordata > Mammalia > Perissodactyla > Rhinocerotidae > Diceros > Diceros bicornis. Next base: position 1,640,463 of record NC_080751.1, on the reverse strand, counting down.
ATGCTCCATCTCCCTTACTTCCAGCTAGTAAGGATCACATAATTCCAAGCAAACTTTTGACACAGATTCCCAATTCGGGCATTCAGAACATATAGCACGTTGCTGTAAGCAAGCACATTCTCATTCAACGTTGCAAGTTACTATGTAGGAACAAGTTTGTATAGGTATTTCAAAGATGCCCAGAACTGAGCTAAACGTTGTATGTCTCCAACTCCTAGAAATAATTTCATGCCCCATCTCCCTTACTTCCAGCTAGTAAGGATCACATAATTCCTAATAAACTTTTGACACAGATTCCCAATTCGGGAATTCAGAACATATAGCACGTTGCTGTAAGCAAGCACATTCTCATTCAAAGTTGCAAGTTACTATGTAGGAACAAGTTTGTATAGGTATTTCAAAGATGCCCAGAACTGAGCTAAACGTTGTATGTCTCCAACTCCTAGAAATAACTTCATGCCCCATCTCCCTTACTTCCAGCTAGTAAGGATCACATAATTCCTAACAAAGTTTTGACACAGATTCCCAATTCGGGCATTCAGAACATATAGCACGTTGCTGTAAGCAAGCACATTCTCATTCAAAGTTGCAAGTTACTATGTAGGAACAAGTTTGTATAGGTATTTCAAAGATGCCCAGAACTGAGCTAAACTTGGTATGACTCCAACTCCTAGAAATAACTTCATGCCCCATCTCCCTTACTTCCAGCTAGTAAGGATCACATAATTCCTAACAAAGTTTTGACACAGATTCCCAATTCGGGCATTCAGAACATATAGCACGTTGCTGTAAGCAAGCACATTCTCATTCAAAATTGCAAGTTACTATGTAGGAACAAGTTTGTATAGGTATTTCAAAGATGCCCAGAACTGAGCTAAACGTTGTATGTCTCCAACTCCTAGAAATAACTTCATGCCCCATCTTCCTAACTTCCAGCTAGTAAGGATCACATAATTCCTAACAAAGTTTTGACACAGATTCCCAATTCGGGCATTCAGAACATATAGCACGTTGCTGTAAGCAAGCACATTCTCATTCAAAGTTGCAAGTTACTATGTAGGAACAAGTTTGTATAGGTATTTCAAAGATGCCCAGAACTGAGCTAAACTTGGTATGTGTCCAACTCCTAGAAATAACTTCATGCCCCATCTCCCTTACTTTCAGCTAGTAAGGATCACATAATTCCTGACAAAGTTTTGACACAGATTCCCAATTCGGGCATTCAGAACATATAGCACGTTGCTGTAAGCAAGCACATTCTCATTCAAAGTTGGAAGTTACTATGTAGGAACAAGTTTGTATAGGTATTTCAAAGATGCCCAGAACTGAGCTAAACGTTGTATGTCTCCAACTCCTAGAAATAACTTCATGCTCCATCTCCCTAACTTCCAGCTAGTAAGGATCACATAATTCCTAACAAAGTTTTGACACAGATTCCCAATGCGGGCATTCAGAACATATAGCACGTTGCTGTAAGCAAGCACATTCTCATTCAAAGTTGCTAGTTACTATGTAGGAACAAGTTTGTATAGGTATTTCAAAGATGCCCAGAACTGAGCTAAACGTTGTATGTCTCCAACTCCTAGAAATAACTTCATGCCCCATCTCCCTTACTTCTAGCTTGTAAGGATCACATAATTCCTAACAAACTTTTGACACAGATTCCCAAATCGGGCATTCAGAACATATAGCACGTTGCTGTAAGCAAGCACATTCTCATTCAAAATTGCAAGTTACTATGTAGGAACAAGTTTGTGTAGGTATTTCAAAGATGCCCAGAACTGAGCTAAACGTTGTATGTCTCCAACTCCTAGAAATAACTTCATGCCCCATCTTCCTAACTTCCAGCTAGTAAGGATCACATAATTCCTAACAAAGTTTTGACACAGATTCCCAGTTCGGGCATTCAGAACATATAGCACGTTGCTGTAAGCAAGCAGATTCTCATTCAAAGTTGCAAGTTACTATGTAGGAACAAGTTTGTATAGGTATTTCAAAGATGCCCAGAACTGAGCTAAACTTGGTATGACTCCAACTCCTAGAAATAACTTCATTCCCCATCTCCCTTACTTCCAGCTGGTAAGGATCACATAATTCCTAACAAAGTTTTGACACAGATTCCCAATTCGGGCATTCAGAACATATAGCACGTTGCTGTAAGCAAGCACATTCTCATTCAAAATTGCAAGTTACTATGTAGGAACAAGTTTGTATAGGTATTTCAAAGATGCCCAGAACTGAGCTAAACTTGGTATGTCTCCAACTCCTAGAAATAACTTCATGCCCCATCTTCCTAACTTCCAGCTAGTAAGGATCACATAATTCCTAACAAAGTTTTGACACAGATTCCCAATTCGGGCATTCAGAACATATAGCACGTTGCAGTAAGCAAGCACATTCTCATTCAAAGTTGTAAGTTACTATGTAGGAACAAGTTTGTATAGGTATTTCAAAGATGCCCAGAACTGAGCTAAACGTTGTATGTCTCCAACTCCTAGAAATAACTTCATGCCCCATCTCCCTTACTTCCAGTTAGTAAGGATCACATAATTCCTAACAAAATTTTGACACAGATTCCCAATTCGGGCATTCAGAACATATAGCACGTTGCTGTAAGCAAGAACATTCTCATTCAAAGTTGCAAGTTACTCTGTAGGAACAAGTTTGTATAGGTATTTCAAAGATGCCCAGAACTGAGCTAAACGTTGTATGTGTCCAACTCCTAGAAATAACTTCATGCCCCATCTCCCTTACTTCCATCTATTAAGGATCACATAATTTCTAAGAAAGTTTTGACACAGATTCCCAATTCGGGCATTCAGAACATATAGCACGTTGCTGTAAGCAAGCACATTCTCATTCAACGTTGCAAGTTACTATGTAGGAACAAGTTTGTATAGGTATTTCAAAGATGCCCAGAACTGAGCTAAACTTGGTATGTCTCCAACTCCTAGAAAAAACTTCATGCCCCATCTCCCTTACTTCCATCTAGTAAGGATCACATAATTCCTAACAAAGTTTTGACACAGATTCCCAATTCGGGCATTCAGAACATATAGCACGTTGCTGTAAGCAAGCACATTCTCATTGAAAATTGCAAGTTACTATGTAGGAACAAGTTTGTATCGGTATTTCAAAGATGCCCAGAACTGAGCTAAACGTTGTATGTCTCCAACTCCTAGAAATAACTTCATTCCCCATCTTCCTAACTTCTAGCTAGTAAGGATCACATAATTCCTAACAAAGTTTTGACACAGATTCCCAATTCGGGCATTCAGAACATATAGCACGTTGCTGTAAGCAAGCACATTCTCATTCAAAGTTGCAAGTTACTGTGTAGGGACAAGTTTGTTTAGGTATTTCAAAGATGCCCAGAACTGAGCTAAACGTTGTATGTCTCCAACTCCTAGAAATAACTTCATGCCCCATCTCCCTTACTTCCAGCTAGTAAGGATCACATAATTCCTAACAAAGTTTTGACACAGATTCCCAATTCGGGCATTCAGAACATATAGCACGTTGCTGTAAGCAAGCACATTCTCATTCGACGTTGCAAGTTACTATGTAGGAACAAGTTTGTATAGGTATTTCAACGATGCCCAGAACTGAGCTAAACGTTGTATGTCTCCAACTCCTAGAAATAACTTCATGCCCCATCTCCCTTACTTCCAGCTAGTAAGGATCACATAATTCCTAACAAACTTTTGACACAGATTCCCAATTCGGGCATTCAGAACATATAGCACGTTGCTGTAAGCAAGCACATTCTCATTCAAAGTTGCAAGTTACTATGTAGGAACAAGTTTGTATAGGTATTTCAAAGATGTCCAGAACTGAGCAAACGTTGTATGTCTCCAACTCCTAGAAATAACTTCATGCCCCATCTCCCTTACTTCCAGCTAGTAAGGATCACATAATTCCTAACAAAGTTTTGACACAGATTCCCAATTCGGGCATTCAGAACATATAGCACGTTGCTGTAAGCAAGCACATTCTCATTCAAAGTTGCAAGTTACTATGTAGGAACAAGTTTGTATAGGTATTTCAAAGATGCCCAGAACTGAGCTAAACTTGGTATGTCTCCAACTCCTAGAAAAAACTTCATGCCCCATCTCCCTTACTTCCATCTAGTAAGGATCACATAATTCCTAACAAAGTTTTGACACAGATTCCCAATTCGGGCATTCAGAACATATAGCACGTTGCTGTAAGCAAGCACATTCTCATTCAAAATTGCAAGTTACTATGTAGGAACAAGTTTGTATCGGTATTTCAAAGATGCCCAGAACTGAGCTAAACGTTGTATGTCTCCAACTCCTAGAAATAACTTCATGCCCCATCTTCCTAACCTCTAGCTAGTAAGGATCACATAATTCCTAACAAAGTTTTGACACAGATTCCCAATTCGGGCATTCAGAACATATAGCACGTTGCTGTAAGCAAGCACATTCTCATTCAAAGTTGCAAGTTACTATGTAGGGACAAGTTTGTATAGGTATTTCAAAGATGCCCAGAACTGAGCTAAACTTGGTATGTGTCCAACTCCTAGAAATAACTTCATGCCCCATCTCCCTTACTTCCAGCTAGTAAGGATCACATAATTCCTAACAAAGTTTTGACACAGATTCCCAATTCGGGCATTCAGAACATATAGCACGTTGCTGTAAGCAAGCACATTCTCATTCAAAGTTGCAAGTTACTATGTAGGAACAAGTTTGTATAGGTATTTCAAAGATGCCCAGAACTGAGCTAAACTTGGTATGTGTCCAACTCCTAGAAATAACTTCATGCCCCACCTCCCTTACTTCCAGCTAGTAAGGATCACATAATTCCTAACAAACTTTTGACACAGATTCCCAATTCGGGCATTCAGAACATATAGCACGTTGCTGTAAACAAGCACATTCTCATTCAAAGTTGCAAGTTACTATGTAGGAACAAGTTTGTATAGGTATTTCAAAGATGCCCAGAACTGAGCTAAACGTTGTATGTCTCCAACTCCTAGAAATAACTTCATGCCCCATCTCCCTTACTTCCAGCTAGTAAGGATCACATAATTCCTAACAAAGTTTTGACACAGATTCCCAATTCGGGCATTCAGAACATATAGCACGTTGCTGTAAACAAGCACATTCTCATTCAAAGTTGCAAGTTACAATGTAGGAACAAGTTTGTATAGGTATTTCAAAGATGCCCAGAACTGAGCTAAACTTGGTATGTCTCCAACTCCTAGAAAAAACTTCATGCCCCATCTCCCTTACTTCCATCTAGTAAGGATCACATAATTCCTAACAAAGTTTTGACACAGATTCCCAATTCGGGCATTCAGAACATATAGCACGTTGCTGTAAGCAAGCACATTCTCATTCAAAATTGCAAGTTACTATGTAGGAACAAGTTTGTATCGGTATTTCAAAGATGCCCAGAACTGAGCTAAACGTTGTATGTCTCCAACTCCTAGAAATAACTTCATGCCCCATCTTCCTAACTTCTAGCTAGTAAGGATCACATAATTCCTAACAAAGTTTTGACACAGATTCCCAATTCGGGCATTCAGAACATATAGCACGTTGCTGTAAGCAAGCACATTCTCATTCAAAGTTGCAAGTTACTATGTAGGAACAAGTTTGTATAGGTATTTCAAAGATGCCCAGAAATGAGCTAAACTTGGTATGTCTCCAACTCCTAGAAATAACTTCATGCCCCATCTCCCTTACTTCTAGCTAGTAAGGATCACATAATTCCTAACAAAGATTTGACACAGATTCCCAATTCGGGCATTCAGAACATATAGCACGTTGCTGTAAGCAAGCACATTCTCATTCAAAGTTGCAAGTTACTATGTAGGAACAAGTTTGTATAGGTATTTCAAAGATGCCCAGAACTGTGCTAAACTTGGTATGTGTCCAACTCCTAGAAATAACTTCATGCCCCATCTCCCTTACTTCCAGCTAGTAAGTATCACATAATTCCTAACAAAGTTTTGACACAGATTCCCAATTCGGGCATTCAGAACATATAGCACGTTGCTGTAAGCAAGCACATTCTCATTCAAAGTTGCAAGTTACTATGTAGGAACAAGTTTGTATAGGTATTTCAAAGATGCCCAGAACTGAGCTAAACTTGGTATGTGTCCAATTCCTAGAAATAACTTCATGCCCCATCTCCCTTACTTCCAGCTAGTAAGGATCACATAATTCCTAACAAAGTTTTGACACAGATTGCCAATTCGGGCATTCAGAACATATAGCACGTTGCTGTAAGCAAGCACATTCTCATTCAAAGTTGCAAGTTACTATGTAGGAACAAGTTTGTATAGGTATTTCAAAGATGCCCAGAACTGAGCTAAACTTGGTATGTGTCCAACTCCTAGAAATAACTTCATGCCCCATCTCCCTTACTTCCAGCTAGTACGGATCACATAATTCCTAACAAAGTTTTGACACAGATTCCCAATTCGGGCATTCAGAACATATAGCACGTTGCTGTAGGCAAGCACATTCTCATTCAATGTTGCAAGTTACTATGTAGGAACAAGTTTGTATAGGTATTTCAAAGATGCCCAGAACTGAGCTAAACTTGGTATGTGTCCAACTCCTGGAAATAACTTCATGCCCCATCTCCCTTACTTCCAGCTAGTAAGGATCACATAATTCCTAACAAAGTTTTGACACAGATTCCCAATTCGGGCATTCAGAACATATAGCACGTTGCTGTCAGCAAGCAGATTCTCATTCAAAGATGCAAGTTACTATGTAGGAACAAGTTTGTATAGGTATTTCAAAGATGCCCAGAACTGAGCTAAACTTGGTATGTGTCCAACTCCTAGAAATAACTTCATGCCCCATCTCCCTTACTTCCAGCTAGTAAGGATCACATAATTCCTAACAAAGTTTTGACACAGATTGCCAATTCGGGCATTCAGAACATATAGCACGTTGCTGTAAGCAAGCACATTCTCATTCAAAGATGCAAGTTACTATGTAGGAACAAGTTTGTATAGGTATTTCAAAGATGCCCAGAACTGAGCTAAACTTGGTATGTGTCGAACTCCTAGAAATAACTTCATGCCCCATCTCCCTTACTTCCAGCTAGTAAGGATCACATAATTCCTAACAAAGTTTTGACACAGATTCCCAAATCGGGCATTCAGAACATATAGCACGTTGCTGCAAGCAAGCACATTCTCATTCAAAATTGCAAGTTACTATGTAGGAACAAGTTTGTATAGGTATTTCAAAGATGCCCAGAACTGAGCTAAACTTGGTATGTCTCCAACTCCAAGAAATAACTTCATGCCCCATCTCACTTACTTCCAGCTAGTAAGGATCACATAATTCCTAACAAAGTTTTGACACAGATTCCCAATTCGGGCATTCAGAACATATAGCACGTTGCTGTAAGCAAGCACATTCTCATTCAAAGTTGCAAGTTACTATGTAGGAACAAGTTTGTATAGGTATTTCAAAGATGCCCAGAACTGAGCTAAACTTGGTATGTGTCCAACTCCTAGAAATAACTTCATGCCCCATCTCCCTTACTTCCAGCTAGTAAGGATCACATAATTCCTAACAAAGTTTTGACACAGATTCCCAATTCGGGCGTTAAGAACATATAGCACGTTGCTGTAAGCAAGCACATTCTCATTCAAAGATGCAAGTTACTATGTAGGAACAAGTTTGTATAGGTATTTCAAAGATGCCCAGAACTGAGCTAAACTTGGTATGTGTCCAACTCCTAGAAATAACTTCATGCCCCATCTCCCTTACTTCCAGCTAGTAAGGATCACATAATTCCTAACAAAGTTTTGACACAGATTCCCAAATCGGGCATTCAGAACATATAGCACGTTGCTGCAAGTAAGCACATTCTCATTCAAAATTGCAAGTTACTATGTAGGAACAAGTTTGTATAGGTATTTCAAAGATGCCCAGAACTGAGCTAAACTTGGTATGTCTCCAACTCCAAGAAATAACTTCATGCCCCATCTCCCTTACTTCCAGCTAGTAAGGATCACATAATTCCTAACAAAGTTTTGACACAGATTCCCAATTCGGGCATTCAGAACATATAGCACGTTGCTGTAAGCAAGCACATTCTCATTCAAAGTTGCAAGTTACTATGTAGGAACAAGTTTGTATAGGTATTTCAAAGATGCCCAGAACTGAGCTAAACTTGGTATGTGTCCAACTCCTAGAAATAACTTCATGCCCCATCTCCCTTACTTCCAGCTAGTAAGGATCACATAATTCCTAACAAAGTTTTGACACAGATTCCCAATTCGGGCGTTAAGAACATATAGCACGTTGCTGTAAGCAAGCACATTCTCATTCAAAGATGCAAGTTACTATGTAGGAACAAGTTTGTATAGGTATTTCAAAGATGCCCAGAACTGAGCTAAACTTGGTATGTGTCCAACTCCTAGAAATAACTTCATGCCCCATCTCCCTTACTTCCAGCTAGTAAGGATCACATAATTCCTAACAAAGTTTTGACACAGATTGCCAATTCGGGCATTCAGAACATATAGCACGTTGCTGTAAGCAAGCACATTCTCATTCAAAGATGCAAGTTACTATGTAGGAACAAGTTTGTATAGGTATTTCAAAGATGCCCAGAACTGAGCTAAACTTGGTATGTGTCCAACTCCTAGAAATAACTTCATGCCCCATCTCCCTTACTTCCAGCTAGTATGGATCACATAATTCCTAACAAAGTTTTGACACAGATTGCCAATTCGGGCATTCAGAACATATAGCACGTTGCTGTAAGCAAGCACATTCTCATTTAAAGATGCAAGTTACTATGTAGGAACAAGTTTGTATAGGTATTTCAAAGATGCCCAGAACTGAGCTAAACTTGGTATGTGTCCAACTCCTAGAAATAACTTCATGCCCCATCTCCCTTACTTCCAGCTATTAAGGATCACATAATTTCTAAGAAAGTTTTGACACAGATTCCCAATTCGGGCATTCAGAACATATAGCACGTTGCTGTAAGCAAGCACATTCTCATTCCACGTTGCAAGTTACTATGTAGGAACAAGTTTGTATAGGTATTTCAAAGATGCCCAGAACTGAGCTAAACTTGGTATGTCTCCAACTCCTAGAAAAAACTTCATGCCCCATCTCCCTTACTTCCATCTAGTAAGGATCACATAATTCCTAACAAAGTTTTGACACAGATTCCCAATTCGGGCATTCAGAACATATAGCACGTTGCTGTAAGCAAGCACATTCTCATTGAAAATTGCAAGTTACTATGTAGGAACAAGTTTGTATCGGTATTTCAAAGATGCCCAGAACTGAGCTAAACGTTGTATGTCTCCAACTCCTAGAAATAACTTCATTCCCCATCTTCCTAACTTCTAGCTAGTAAGGATCACATAATTCCTAACAAAGTTTTGACACAGATTCCCAATTCGGGCATTCAGAACATATAGCACGTTGCTGTAAGCAAGCACATTCTCATTCAAAGTTGCAAGTTACTGTGTAGGGACAAGTTTGTTTAGGTATTTCAAAGATGCCCAGAACTGAGCTAAACGTTGTATGTCTCCAACTCCTAGAAATAACTTCATGCCCCATCTCCCTTACTTCCAGCTAGTAAGGATCACATAATTCCTAACAAAGTTTTGACACAGATTCCCAATTCGGGCATTCAGAACATATAGCACGTTGCTGTAAGCAAGCACATTCTCATTCGACGTTGCAAGTTACTATGTAGGAACAAGTTTGTATAGGTATTTCAACGATGCCCAGAACTGAGCTAAACGTTGTATGTCTCCAACTCCTAGAAATAACTTCATGCCCCATCTCCCTTACTTCCAGCTAGTAAGGATCACATAATTCCTAACAAACTTTTGACACAGATTCCCAATTCGGGCATTCAGAACATATAGCACGTTGCTGTAAGCAAGCACATTCTCATTCAAAGTTGCAAGTTACTATGTAGGAACAAGTTTGTATAGGTATTTCAAAGATGTCCAGAACTGAGCAAACGTTGTATGTCTCCAACTCCTAGAAATAACTTCATGCCCCATCTCCCTTACTTCCAGCTAGTAAGGATCACATAATTCCTAACAAAGTTTTGACACAGATTCCCAATTCGGGCATTCAGAACATATAGCACGTTGCTGTAAGCAAGCACATTCTCATTCAAAGTTGCAAGTTACTATGTAGGAACAAGTTTGTATAGGTATTTCAAAGATGCCCAGAACTGAGCTAAACTTGGTATGTCTCCAACTCCTAGAAAAAACTTCATGCCCCATCTCCCTTACTTCCATCTAGTAAGGATCACATAATTCCTAACAAAGTTTTGACACAGATTCCCAATTCGGGCATTCAGAACATATAGCACGTTGCTGTAAGCAAGCACATTCTCATTGAAAATTGCAAGTTACTATGTAGGAACAAGTTTGTATCGGTATTTCAAAGATGCCCAGAACTGAGCTAAACGTTGTATGTCTCCAACTCCTAGAAATAACTTCATGCCCCATCTTCCTAACCTCTAGCTAGTAAGGATCACATAATTCCTAACAAAGTTTTGACACAGATTCCCAATTCGGGCATTCAGAACATATAGCACGTTGCTGTAAGCAAGCACATTCTCATTCAAAGTTGCAAGTTACTATGTAGGGACAAGTTTGTATAGGTATTTCAAAGATGCCCAGAACTGAGCTAAACTTGGTATGTGTCCAACTCCTAGAAATAACTTCATGCCCCATCTCCCTTACTTCCAGCTAGTAAGGATCACATAATTCCTAACAAAGTTTTGACACAGATTCCCAATTCGGGCATTCAGAACATATAGCACGTTGCTGTAAGCAAGCACATTCTCATTCAAAGTTGCAAGTTACTATGTAGGAACAAGTTTGTATAGGTATTTCAAAGATGCCCAGAACTGAGCTAAACTTGGTATGTGTCCAACTCCTAGAAATAACTTCATGCCCCACCTCCCTTACTTCCAGCTAGTAAGGATCACATAATTCCTAACAAACTTTTGACACAGATTCCCAATTCGGGCATTCAGAACATATAGCACGTTGCTGTAAACAAGCACATTCTCATTCAAAGTTGCAAGTTACTATGTAGGAACAAGTTTGTATAGGTATTTCAAAGATGCCCAGAACTGAGCTAAACGTTGTATGTCTCCAACTCCTAGAAATAACTTCATGCCCCATCTCCCTTACTTCCAGCTAGTAAGGATCACATAATTCCTAACAAAGTTTTGACACAGATTCCCAATTCGGGCGTTAAGAACATATAGCACGTTGCTGTAAGCAAGCACATTCTCATTCAAAGATGCAAGTTACTATGTAGGAACAAGTTTGTATAGGTATTTCAAAGATGCCCAGAACTGAGCTAAACTTGGTATGTGTCCAACTCCTAGAAATAACTTCATGCCCCATCTCCCTTACTTCCAGCTAGTAAGGATCACATAATTCCTAACAAAGTTTTGACACAGATTCCCAAATCGGGCATTCAGAACATATAGCACGTTGCTGCAAGTAAGCACATTCTCATTCAAAATTGCAAGTTACTATGTAGGAACAAGTTTGTATAGGTATTTCAAAGATGCCCAGAACTGAGCTAAACTTGGTATGTCTCCAACTCCAAGAAATAACTTCATGCCCCATCTCCCTTACTTCCAGCTAGTAAGGATCACATAATTCCTAACAAAGTTTTGACACAGATTCCCAATTCGGGCATTCAGAACATATAGCACATTGCTGTAAGCAAGCACATTCTCATTCAAAGTTGCAAGTTACTATGTAGGAACAAGTTTGTATAGGTATTTCAAAGATGCCCAGAACTGAGCTAAACTTGGTATGTGTCCAACTCCTAGAAATAACTTCATGCCCCATCTCCCTTACTTCCAGCTAGTAAGGATCACATAATTCCTAACAAAGTTTTGACACAGATTCCCAATTCGGGCGTTAAGAACATATAGCACGTTGCTGTAAGCAAGCACATTCTCATTCAAAGATGCAAGTTACTATGTAGGAACAAGTTTGTATAGGTATTTCAAAGATGCCCAGAACTGAGCTAAACTTGGTATGTGTCCAACTCCTAGAAATAACTTCATGCCCCATCTCCCTTACTTCCAGCTAGTAAGGATCACATAATTCCTAACAAAGTTTTGACACAGATTGCCAATTCGGGCATTCAGAACATATAGCACGTTGCTGTAAGCAAGCACATTCTCATTCAAAGATGCAAGTTACTATGTAGGAACAAGTTTGTATAGGTATTTCAAAGATGCCCAGAACTGAGCTAAACTTGGTATGTGTCCAACTCCTAGAAATAACTTCATGCCCCATCTCCCTTACTTCCAGCTAGTATGGATCACATAATTCCTAACAAAGTTTTGACACAGATTGCCAATTCGGGCATTCAGAACATATAGCACGTTGCTGTAAGCAAGCACATTCTCATTTAAAGATGCAAGTTACTATGTAGGAACAAGTTTGTATAGGTATTTCAAAGATGCCCAGAACTGAGCTAAACTTGGTATGTGTCCAACTCCTAGAAATAACTTCATGCCCCATCTCCCTTACTTCCAGCTATTAAGGATCACATAATTTCTAAGAAAGTTTTGACACAGATTCCCAATTCGGGCATTCAGAACATATAGCACGTTGCTGTAAGCAAGCACATTCTCATTCAACGTTGCAAGTTACTATGTAGGAACAAGTTTGTATAGGTATTTCAAAGATGCCCAGAACTGAGCTAAACTTGGTATGTCTCCAACTCCTAGAAAAAACTTCATGCCCCATCTCCCTTACTTCCATCTAGTAAGGATCACATAATTCCTAACAAAGTTTTGACACAGATTCCCAATTCGGGCATTCAGAACATATAGCACGTTGCTGTAAGCAAGCACATTCTCATTGAAAATTGCAAGTTACTATGTAGGAACAAGTTTGTATCGGTATTTCAAAGATGCCCAGAACTGAGCTAAACGTTGTATGTCTCCAACTCCTAGAAATAACTTCATTCCCCATCTTCCTAACTTCTAGCTAGTAAGGATCACATAATTCCTAACAAAGTTTTGACACAGATTCCCAATTCGGGCATTCAGAACATATAGCACGTTGCTGTAAGCAAGCACATTCTCATTCAAAGTTGCAAGTTACTGTGTAGGGACAAGTTTGTTTAGGTATTTCAAAGATGCCCAGAACTGAGCTAAACGTTGTATGTCTCCAACTCCTAGAAATAACTTCATGCCCCATCTCCCTTACTTCCAGCTAGTAAGGATCACATAATTCCTAACAAAGTTTTGACACAGATTCCCAATTCGGGCATTCAGAACATATAGCACGTTGCTGTAAGCAAGCACATTCTCATTCGACGTTGCAAGTTACTATGTAGGAACAAGTTTGTATAGGTATTTCAACGATGCCCAGAACTGAGCTAAACGTTGTATGTCTCCAACTCCTAGAAATAACTTCATGCCCCATCTCCCTTACTTCCAGCTAGTAAGGATCACATAATTCCTAACAAACTTTTGACACAGATTCCCAATTCGGGCATTCAGAACATATAGCACGTTGCTGTAAGCAAGCACATTCTCATTCAAAGTTGCAAGTTACTATGTAGGAACAAGTTTGTATAGGTATTTCAAAGATGTCCAGAACTGAGCAAACGTTGTATGTCTCCAACTCCTAGAAATAACTTCATGCCCCATCTCCCTTACTTCCAGCTAGTAAGGATCACATAATTCCTAACAAAGTTTTGACACAGATTCCCAATTCGGGCATTCAGAACATATAGCACGTTGCTGTAAGCAAGCACATTCTCATTCAAAGTTGCAAGTTACTATGTAGGAACAAGTTTGTATAGGTATTTCAAAGATGCCCAGAACTGAGCTAAACTTGGTATGTCTCCAACTCCTAGAAAAAACTTCATGCCCCATCTCCCTTACTTCCATCTAGTAAGGATCACATAATTCCTAACAAAGTTTTGACACAGATTCCCAATTCGGGCATTCAGAACATATAGCACGTTGCTGTAAGCAAGCACATTCTCATTGAAAATTGCAAGTTACTATGTAGGAACAAGTTTGTATCGGTATTTCAAAGATGCCCAGAACTGAGCTAAACGTTGTATGTCTCCAACTCCTAGAAATAACTTCATGCCCCATCTTCCTAACCTCTAGCTAGTAAGGATCACATAATTCCTAACAAAGTTTTGACACAGATTCCCAATTCGGGCATTCAGAACATATAGCACGTTGCTGTAAGCAAGCACATTCTCATTCAAAGTTGCAAGTTACTATGTAGGGACAAGTTTGTATAGGTATTTCAAAGATGCCCAGAACTGAGCTAAACTTGGTATGTGTCCAACTCCTAGAAATAACTTCATGCCCCATCTCCCTTACTTCCAGCTAGTAAGGATCACATAATTCCTAACAAAGTTTTGACACAGATTCCCAATTCGGGCATTCAGAACATATAGCACGTTGCTGTAAGCAAGCACATTCTCATTCAAAGTTGCAAGTTACTATGTAGGAACAAGTTTGTATAGGTATTTCAAAGATGCCCAGAACTGAGCTAAACTTGGTATGTGTCCAACTCCTAGAAATAACTTCATGCCCCACCTCCCTTACTTCCAGCTAGTAAGGATCACATAATTCCTAACAAACTTTTGACACAGATTCCCAATTCGGGCATTCAGAACATATAGCACGTTGCTGTAAACAAGCACATTCTCATTCAAAGTTGCAAGTTACTATGTAGGAACAAGTTTGTATAGGTATTTCAAAGATGCCCAGAACTGAGCTAAACGTTGTATGTCTCCAACTCCTAGAAATAACTTCATGCCCCATCTCCCTTACTTCCAGCTAGTAAGGATCACATAATTCCTAACAAAGTTTTGACACAGATTCCCAATTCGGGCATTCAGAACATATAGCACGTTGCTGTAAACAAGCACATTCTCATTCAAAGTTGCAAGTTACAATGTAGGAACAAGTTTGTATAGGTATTTCAAAGATGCCCAGAACTGAGCTAAACTTGGTATGTCTCCAACTCCTAGAAAAAACTTCATGCCCCATCTCCCTTACTTCCATCTAGTAAGGATCACATAATTCCTAACAAAGTTTTGACACAGATTCCCAATTCGGGCATTCAGAACATATAGCACGTTGCTGTAAGCAAGCACATTCTCATTCAAAATTGCAAGTTACTATGTAGGAACAAGTTTGTATCGGTATTTCAAAGATGCCCAGAACTGAGCTAAACGTTGTATGTCTCCAACTCCTAGAAATAACTTCATGCCCCATCTTCCTAACTTCTAGCTAGTAAGGATCACATAATTCCTAACAAAGTTTTGACACAGATTCCCAATTCGGGCATTCAGAACATATAGCACGTTGCTGTAAGCAAGCACATTCTCATTCAAAGTTGCAAGTTACTATGTAGGAACAAGTTTGTATAGGTATTTCAAAGATGCCCAGAAATGAGCTAAACTTGGTATGTCTCCAACTCCTAGAAATAACTTCATGCCCCATCTCCCTTACTTCTAGCTAGTAAGGATCACATAATTCCTAACAAAGATTTGACACAGATTCCCAATTCGGGCATTCAGAACATATAGCACGTTGCTGTAAGCAAGCACATTCTCATTCAAAGTTGCAAGTTACTATGTAGGAACAAGTTTGTATAGGTATTTCAAAGATGCCCAGAACTGTGCTAAACTTGGTATGTGTCCAACTCCTAGAAATAACTTCATGCCCCATCTCCCTTACTTCCAGCTAGTAAGTATCACATAATTCCTAACAAAGTTTTGACACAGATTCCCAATTCGGGCATTCAGAACATATAGCACGTTGCTGTAAGCAAGCACATTCTCATTCAAAGTTGCAAGTTACTATGTAGGAACAAGTTTGTATAGGTATTTCAAAGATGCCCAGAACTGAGCTAAACTTGGTATGTGTCCAATTCCTAGAAATAACTTCATGCCCCATCTCCCTTACTTCCAGCTAGTAAGGATCACATAATTCCTAACAAAGTTTTGACACAGATTGCCAATTCGGGCATTCAGAACATATAGCACGTTGCTGTAAGCAAGCACATTCTCATTCAAAGTTGCAAGTTACTATGTAGGAACAAGTTTGTATAGGTATTTCAAAGATGCCCAGAACTGAGCTAAACTTGGTATGTGTCCAACTCCTAGAAATAACTTCATGCCCCATCTCCCTTACTTCCAGCTAGTACGGATCACATAATTCCTAACAAAGTTTTGACACAGATTCCCAATTCGGGCATTCAGAACATATAGCACGTTGCTGTAGGCAAGCACATTCTCATTCAATGTTGCAAGTTACTATGTAGGAACAAGTTTGTATAGGTATTTCAAAGATGCCCAGAACTGAGCTAAACTTGGTATGTGTCCAACTCCTGGAAATAACTTCATGCCCCATCTCCCTTACTTCCAGCTAGTAAGGATCACATAATTCCTAACAAAGTTTTGACACAGATTCCCAATTCGGGCATTCAGAACATATAGCACGTTGCTGTCAGCAAGCAGATTCTCATTCAAAGATGCAAGTTACTATGTAGGAACAAGTTTGTATAGGTATTTCAAAGATGCCCAGAACTGAGCTAAACTTGGTATGTGTCCAACTCCTAGAAATAACTTCATGCCCCATCTCCCTTACTTCCAGCTAGTAAGGATCACATAATTCCTAACAAAGTTTTGACACAGATTGCCAATTCGGGCATTCAGAACATATAGCACGTTGCTGTAAGCAAGCACATTCTCATTCAAAGATGCAAGTTACTATGTAGGAACAAGTTTGTATAGGTATTTCAAAGATGCCCAGAACTGAGCTAAACTTGGTATGTGTCGAACTCCTAGAAATAACTTCATGCCCCATCTCCCTTACTTCCAGCTAGTAAGGATCACATAATTCCTAACAAAGTTTTGACACAGATTCCCAAATCGGGCATTCAGAACATATAGCACGTTGCTGCAAGCAAGCACATTCTCATTCAAAATTGCAAGTTACTATGTAGGAACAAGTTTGTATAGGTATTTCAAAGATGCCCAGAACTGAGCTAAACTTGGTATGTCTCCAAATCCAAGAAATAACTTCATGCCCCATCTCACTTACTTCCAGCTAGTAAGGATCACATAATTCCTAACAAAGTTTTGACACAGATTCCCAATTCGGGCATTCAGAACATATAGCACGTTGCTGTAAGCAAGCACATTCTCATTCAAAGTTGCAAGTTACTATGTAGGAACAAGTTTGTATAGGTATTTCAAAGATGCCCAGAACTGAGCTAAACTTGGTATGTGTCCAACTCCTAGAAATAACTTCATGCCCCATCTCCCTTACTTCCAGCTAGTAAGGATCACATAATTCCTAACAAAGTTTTGACACAGATTCCCAATTCGGGCGTTAAGAACATATAGCACGTTGCTGTAAGCAAGCACATTCTCATTCAAAGATGCAAGTTACTATGTAGGAACAAGTTTGTATAGGTATTTCAAAGATGCCCAGAACTGAGCTAAACTTGGTATGTGTCCAACTCCTAGAAATAACTTCATGCCCCATCTCCCTTACTTCCAGCTAGTAAGGATCACATAATTCCTAACAAAGTTTTGACACAGATTCCCAAATCGGGCATTCAGAACATATAGCACGTTGCTGCAAGTAAGCACATTCTCATTCAAAATTGCAAGTTACTATGTAGGAACAAGTTTGTATAGGTATTTCAAAGATGCCCAGAACTGAGCTAAACTTGGTATGTCTCCAACTCCAAGAAATAACTTCATGCCCCATCTCCCTTACTTCCAGCTAGTAAGGATCACATAATTCCTAACAAAGTTTTGACACAGATTCCCAATTCGGGCATTCAGAACATATAGCACGTTGCTGTAAGCAAGCACATTCTCATTCAAAGTTGCAAGTTACTATGTAGGAACAAGTTTGTATAGGTATTTCAAAGATGCCCAGAACTGAGCTAAACTTGGTATGTGTCCAACTCCTAGAAATAACTTCATGCCCCATCTCCCTTACTTCCAGCTAGTAAGGATCACATAATTCCTAACAAAGTTTTGACACAGATTCCCAATTCGGGCGTTAAGAACATATAGCACGTTGCTGTAAGCAAGCACATTCTCATTCAAAGATGCAAGTTACTATGTAGGAACAAGTTTGTATAGGTATTTCAAAGATGCCCAGAACTGAGCTAAACTTGGTATGTGTCCAACTCCTAGAAATAACTTTATGCCCCATCTCCCTTACTTCCAGCTAGTAAGGATCACATAATTCCTAACAAAGTTTTGACACAGATTGCCAATTCGGGCATTCAGAACATATAGCACGTTGCTGTAAGCAAGCACATTCTCATTCAAAGATGCAAGTTACTATGTAGGAACAAGTTTGTATAGGTATTTCAAAGATGCCCAGAACTGAGCTAAACTTGGTATGTGTCCAACTCCTAGAAATAACTTCATGCCCCATCTCCCTTACTTCCAGCTAGTATGGATCACATAATTCCTAACAAAGTTTTGACACAGATTGCCAATTCGGGCATTCAGAACATATAGCACGTTGCTGTAAGCAAGCACATTCTCATTTAAAGATGCAAGTTACTATGTAGGAACAAGTTTGTATAGGTATTTCAAAGATGCCCAGAACTGAGCTAAACTTGGTATGTGTCCAACTCCTAGAAATAACTTCATGCCCCATCTCCCTTACTTCCAGCTATTAAGGATCACATAATTCCTAACAAAGTTTTGACACAGATTCCCAATTCGGGCATTCAGAACATATAGCACGTTGCCGTAAGCAAGCAGATTCTCATTCAAAGTTGCAAGTTACTATGTAGGAACAAGTTTGTATAGGTATTTCAAAGATGCCCAGAACTGAGCTAAACTTGGTATGTGTCCAACTCCTAGAAATAACTTCATGCCCCATCTCCCTTACTTCCAGCTGGTAAGGATCACATAATTCCTAACAAAGTTTTGACACAGATTGCCAATTCGGGCATTCAGAACATATAGCACGTTGCTGTAAGCAAGCACATTCTCATTCAAAGATGCAAGTTACTATGTAGGAACAAGTTTGTATAGGTATTTCAAAGATGCCCAGAACTGAGCTAAACTTGGTATGTGTCCAACTCCAAGAAATAACTTCATGCCCCATCTCCCTTACTTCCAGCTAGTAAGGATCACATAATTCCTAACAAAGTTTTGACACAGATTGCCAATTCGGGCATTCAGAACATATAGCACGTTGCTGTAAGCAAGCACATTCTCATTCAAAGTTGCAAGTTACTATGTAGGAACAAGTTTGTATAGGTATTTCAAAGATGCCCAGAACTGAGCTAAATTTGGTATGTGTCCAACTCCTAGAAATAACTTCATGCCCCATCTCCCTTACTTCCAGCTAGTAAGGATCACATAATTCCTAACAAAGTTTTGACACAGATTCCCAATTCGGGCATTCAGAACATATAGCACGTTGCTGTAAGCAAGCACATTCTCATTCAAAGTTGCAAGTTACTATGTAGGAACAAGTTTGTATAGGTATTTCAAAGATGCCCAGAACTGAGCTAAACTTGGTATGTGTCCAACTCCTAGAAATAACTTCATGCCCCATCTCCCTTGCTTCCAGCTAGTAAGGATCACATAATTCCTAACAAAATTTTGACACAGATTCCCTATTCGGGCATTCAGAACATATAGCACGTTGCTGTAGGCAATCACATTCTCATTCAAAGTTGCAAGTTACTATGTAGGAACAAGTTTGTATAGGTATTTCAAAGATGCCCAGAACTGAGCTAAACTTGGTAAGTGTCCAACTCCTAGAAATAACTTCATGCCCCATCTCCCTTACTTCCAGCTAGTAAGGATCACATAATTCCTAACAAAGTTTTGACACAGATTCCCAATTCGGGCATTCAGAACATATAGCACGTTGCTGTAAGCAAGCAGATTCTCATTCAAAGATGCAAGTTACTATGTAGGAACAAGTTTGTATAGGTATTTCAAAGATGCCCAGAACTGAGCTAAACTTGGTATGTGTCCAACTCCTAGAAATAACTTCATGCCCCATCTCCCTTACTTCCAGCTAGTAAGGATCACATAATTCCTAACAAAGTTTTGACACAGATTCCCAATTCGGGCATTCAGAACATATAGCACGTTGCTGTAAGCAAGCACATTCTCATTCAAAGTTGCAAGTTACTATGTAGGAACAAGTTTGTATAGGTATTTCAAAGATGCCCAGAACTGAGCTAAACTTTGTATGTGTCCAACTCCTAGAAATAACTTCATGCCCCATCTCCCTTACTTCCAGCTAGTAAGGATCACATAATTCCTAACAAAGTTTTGACACAGATTCCCAATTCGGGCTTTCAGAACATATAGCACGTTGCTGTAAGCAAGCACATTCTCATTCAAAGATGCAAGTTACTATGTAGGAACAAGTTTCTATAGGTATTTCAAAGATGCCCAGAACTGAGCTAAACTTGGTATGTGTCCAACTCCTAGAAATAACTTCATGCCCCATCTCCCTTACTTCCAGCTAGTAAGGATCACATAATTCCTAACAAAGTTTTGACACAGATTGCCAATTCGGGCATTCAGAACATATACCACGTTGCTGTAAGCAAGCACATTCTCATTCAAAGATGCAAGTTACTATGTAGGAACAAGTTTGTATAGGTATTTCAAAGATGCCCAGAACTGAGCTAAACTTGGTATGTGTCCAACTCCTAGAAATAACTTCATGCTCCATCTCCCTTACTTCCAGCTAGTAAGGATCACATAATTCCTAACAAAGTTTTGACACAGATTCCCAAATCGGGCATTCAGAACATATAGCACGTTGCTGCAAGCAAGCACATTCTCATTCAAAGATGCAAGTTACTATGTAGGAACAAGTTTGTATAGGTATTTCAAAGATGCCCAGAACTGAGCTAAACTTGGTATCTGTCCAACTCCTAGAAATAACTTCATGCCCCATCTCCCTTACTTCCAGCTAGTAAGGATCACATAATTCCTAACAAAGTTTTGACACAGATTCCCAAATCGGGCATTCAGAACATATAGCACGTTGCTGTAAGCAAGCAGATTCTCATTAAAGATGCAAGTTACTATGTAGGAACAAGTTTGTATAGGTATTTCAAAGATGCCCAGAACTGAGCTAAACTTGGTATGTGTCCAACTCCTAGAAATAACTTCATGCCCCATCTCCCTTACTTCCAGCTAGTAAGGATCACATAATTCCTAACAAAGTTTTGACACAGATTGCCAATTCGGGCATTCAGAACATATAGCACGTTGCTGTAAGCAAGCAGATTCTCATTCAAAGATGCAAGTTACTATGTAGGAACAAGTTTGTATAGGTATTTCAAAGATGCCCAGAACTGAGCTAAACTTGGTATGTGTCCAACTCCTAGAAATAACTTCATGCCCCATCCCCCTTACTTCCAGCTAGTAAGGATCACATAATTACTAACAAAGTTTTGACACAGATTCCCAATTCGCGCAATCAGAACATATAGCACGTTGCTGCAAGCAAGCACATTCTCATTCAAAGATGCAAGTTACTAGGTAGGAACAAGTTTGTATAGGTATTTCAAAGATGCCCAGAACTGAGCTAAACTTGGTATGTGTCCAACTCCTAGAAATAACTTCATGCCCCATCTCCCTTACTTCCAGCTAGTAAGGATCACATAATTCCTAACAAAGTTTTGACACAGATTCCCAATTCGGGCATTCAGAACACATAGCACGTTGCTGTAAGCAAACACATTCTCATTCAAAGTTGCAAGTTACTATGTAGGAACAAGTTTGTATAGGTATTTCAAAGATGCCCAGAACTGAGCTAAACTTGGTATGTGTCCAACTCCTAGAAATAACTTCATGCCCCATCTCCCTTACTTCTAGCTAGTAAGGATCACATAATTCCTAACAAAGTTTTGACACAGATTGCCAATACGGGCATTCAGAACATATAGCACGTTGCTGTAAGCAAGCACATTCTCATTCAAAGTTGCAAGTTACTATGTAGGAACAAGTTTGTATAGGTATTTCAAAGATGCCCAGAACTGAGCTAAACTTGGTATGTGTCCAACTCCTAGAAATAACTTCATGCCCCATCTCCCTTACTTCCAGCTAGTAAGGATCACATAATTCCTAACAAAGTTTTGACACAGATTGCCAATTCGGGCATTCAGAACATATAGCACGTTGCTGTAAGCAAGCACATTTTCATTCAAAGATGCAAGTTACTATGTAGGAACAAGTTTGTATAGGTATTTCAAAGATGCCCAGAACTGAGCTAAACTTGGTATGTGTCCAACTCCTAGAAATAACTTCATGCCCCATCTCCCTTACTTCCAGCTAGTAAGGATCACATAATTCCTAACAAAGTTTTGACACAGATTCCCAATTCGGGCATTCAGAACATATAGCACGTTGCTGTAAGCAAGCACATTCTCATTCAAAGATGCAAGTTACTATGTAGGAACAAGTTTGTATAGGTATTTCAAAGATGCCCAGAACTGAGCTAAACTTGGTATGTGTCCAACTCCTAGAAATAACTTCATGCCCCATCTCCCTTACTTCCAGCTAGTAAGGATCACATAATTCCTAACAAAGTTTTGACACAGATTCCCAATTCGGGCATTCAGAACATATAGCACGTTGCTGTAAGCAAGCAGATTCTCATTCATAGATGCAAGTTACTATGTAGGAACAAGTTTGTATAGGTATTTCAAAGATGCCCAGAACTGAGCTAAACTTGGTATGTGTCCAACTCCTAGAAATAACTTCATGCCCCATCTCCCTTACTTCCAGCTAGTAAGGATCACATAATTCCTAACAAAGTTTTGACACAGATTCCCAATTCGGGCATTCAGAACATATAGCACGTTGCTGTAAGCAAGCACATTCTCATTCAAAGATGCAAGTTACTATGTAGGAACAAGTTTGTATAGGTATTTCAAAGATGCCCAGAACTGAGCTAAACTTGGTATGTGTCCAACTCCTAGAAATAACTTCATGCCCCATCTCCCTTACTTCCAGCTAGTAAGGATCACATAATTCCTAACAAAGTTTTGACACAGATTCCCAATTCGGGCATTCAGAACATATAGCACGTTGCTGTAAGCAAGCAGATTCTCATTCAAAGTTGCAAGTTACTATGTAGGAACAAGTTTGTATAGGTATTTCAAAGATGCCCAGAACTGAGCTAAACTTGGTATGTGTCCAACTCCTAGAAATAACTTCATGCCCCATCTCCCTTACTTCCAGCTAGTAAGGATCACATAATTCCTAACAAAGTTTTGACACAGATTGCCAATTCGGGCATTCAGAACATATAGCACGTTGCTGTAAGCAAGCACATTCTCATTCAAAGTTGCAAGTTACTATGTAGGAACAAGTTTGTATAGGTATTTCAAAGATGCCCAGAACTAAGCTAAACTTGGTATGTGTCCAACTCCAAGAAGTAACTTCATGCCCCATCTCCCTTACTTCCAGCTAGTAAGGATCACATAATTCCTAACAAAGTTTTGACACAGATTGCCAATTCGGGCATTCAGAACATATAGCACGTTGCTGTAAGCAAGCACATTCTCATTCAAAGTTGCAAGTTACTATGTAGGAACAAGTTTGTATAGGTATTTCAAAGATGCCCAGAACTGAGCTAAACTTGGTATGTGTCCAACTCCTAGAAATAACTTCATGCCCCATCTCCCTTACTTCCAGCTAGTAAGGATCACATAATTCCTAACAAAGTTTTGACACAGATTCCCAATTCGGGCATTCAGAACATATAGCACGTTGCTGTAAGCAAGCACATTCTCATTCAAAGTTGCAAGTTACTATGTAGGAACAATTTGTATAGGTATTTCAAAGATGCCCAGAACTGAGCTAAACTTGGTATGTGTCCAACTCCTAGAAATAACTTCATGCCCCATCTCCCTTACTTCCAGCTAGTAAGGATCACATAATTCCCAACAAAGTTTTGACACAGATTCCCAATTCGGGCATTCAGAACATATAGCACGTTGCTGTAGGCAATCACATTCTCATTCAAAGTTGCAAGTTACTATGTAGGAACAAGTTTGTATAGGTATTTCAAAGATGCCCAGAACTGAGCTAAACTTGGTATGTGTCCAACTCCTAGAAATAACTTCATGCCCCATCTCCCTTACTTCCAGCTAGTAAGGATCACATAATTCCTAACAAAGTTTTGACACAGATTCCCAATTCGGGCATTCAGAACATATAGCACGTTGCTGTAAGCAAGCACATTCTCATTCAAAGATGCAAGTTACTATGTAGGAACAAGTTTGTATAGGTATTTCAAAGATGCCCAGAACTGAGCTAAACTTGGTATGTGTCCAACTCCTAGAAATAACTTCATGCCCCATCTCCCTTACTTCCAGCTAGTAAGGATCACATAATTCCTAACAAAGTTTTGACACAGATTCCCAATTCGGGCATTCAGAACATATAGCACGTTGCTGTAAGCAAGCACATTCTCATTCAAAGTTGCAAGTTACTATGTAGGAACAAGTTTGTATAGGTATTTCAAAGATGCCCAGAACTGAGCTAAACTTTGTATGTGTCCAACTCCTAGAAATAACTTCATGCCCCATCTCCCTTACTTCCAGCTAGTAAGGATCACATAATTCCTAACAAAGTTTTGACACAGATTCCCAATTCGGGCTTTCAGAACATATAGCACGTTGCTGTAAGCAAGCACATTCTCATTCAAAGATGCAAGTTACTATGTAGGAACAAGTTTCTATAGGTATTTCAAAGATGCCCAGAACTGAGCTAAACTTGGTATGTGTCCAACTCCTAGAAATAACTTCATGCCCCATCTCCCTTACTTCCAGCTAGTAAGGATCACATAATTCCTAACAAAGTTTTGACACAGATTGCCAATTCGGGCATTCAGAACATACACCACGTTGCTGTAAGCAAGCACATTCTCATTCAAAGATGCAAGTTACTATGTAGGAACAAGTTTGTATAGGTATTTCAAAGATGCCCAGAACTGAGCTAAACTTGGTATGTGTCCAACTCCTAGAAATAACTTCATGCTCCATCTCCCTTACTTCCAGCTAGTAAGGATCACATAATTCCTAACAAAGTTTTGACACAGATTCCCAATTCGGGCATTCAGAACATATAGCACGTTGCTGCAAGCAAGCACATTCTCATTCAAAGATGCAAGTTACTATGTAGGAACAAGTTTGTATAGGTATTTCAAAGATGCCCAGAACTGAGCTAAACTTGGTATGTGTCCAACTCCTAGAAATAACTTCATGCCCCATCTCCCTTACTTCCAGCTAGTAAGGATCACATAATTCCTAACAAAGTTTTGACACAGATTCCCAAATCGGGCATTCAGAACATATAGCACGTTGCTGTAAGCAAGCAGATTCTCATTAAAGATGCAAGTTACTATGTAGGAACAAGTTTGTATAGGTATTTCAAAGATGCCCAGAACTGAGCTAAACTTGGTATGTGTCCAACTCCTAGAAATAACTTCATGCCCCATCTCCCTTACTTCCAGCTAGTAAGGATCACATAATTCCTAACAAAGTTTTGACACAGATTGCCAATTCGGGCATTCAGAACATATAGCACGTTGCTGTAAGCAAGCAGATTCTCATTCAAAGATGCAAGTTACTATGTAGGAACAAGTTTGTATAGGTATTTCAAAGATGCCCAGAACTGAGCTAAACTTGGTATGTGTCCAACTCCTAGAAATAACTTCATGCCCCATCCCCCTTACTTCCAGCTAGTAAGGATCACATAATTACTAACAAAGTTTTGACACAGATTCCCAATTCGCGCAATCAGAACATATAGCACGTTGCTGCAAGCAAGCACATTCTCATTCAAAGATGCAAGTTACTAGGTAGGAACAAGTTTGTATAGGTATTTCAAAGATGCCCAGAACTGAGCTAAACTTGGTATGTGTCCAACTCCTAGAAATAACTTCATGCCCCATCTCCCTTACTTCCAGCTAGTAAGGATCACATAATTCCTAACAAAGTTTTGACACAGATTCCCAATTCGGGCATTCAGAACACATAGCACGTTGCTGTAAGCAAACACATTCTCATTCAAAGTTGCAAGTTACTATGTAGGAACAAGTTTGTATAGGTATTTCAAAGATGCCCAGAACTGAGCTAAACTTGGTATGTGTCCAACTCCTAGAAATAACTTCATGCCCCATCTCCCTTACTTCTAGCTAGTAAGGATCACATAATTCCTAACAAAGTTTTGACACAGATTGCCAATACGGGCATTCAGAACATATAGCACGTTGCTGTAAGCAAGCACATTCTCATTCAAAGTTGCAAGTTACTATGTAGGAACAAGTTTGTATAGGTATTTCAAAGATGCCCAGAACTGAGCTAAACTTGGTATGTGTCCAACTCCTAGAAATAACTTCATGCCCCATCTCCCTTACTTCCAGCTAGTAAGGATCACATAATTCCTAACAAAGTTTTGACACAGATTGCCAATTCGGGCATTCAGAACATATAGCACGTTGCTGTAAGCAAGCACATTTTCATTCAAAGATGCAAGTTACTATGTAGGAACAAGTTTGTATAGGTATTTCAAAGATGCCCAGAACTGAGCTAAACTTGGTATGTGTCCAACTCCTAGAAATAACTTCATGCCCCATCTCCCTTACTTCCAGCTAGTAAGGATCACATAATTCCTAACAAAGTTTTGACACAGATTCCCAATTCGGGCATTCAGAACATATAGCACGTTGCTGTAAGCAAGCACATTCTCATTCAAAGATGCAAGTTACTATGTAGGAACAAGTTTGTATAGGTATTTCAAAGATGCCCAGAACTGAGCTAAACTTGGTATGTGTCCAACTCCTAGAAATAACTTCATGCCCCATCTCCCTTACTTCCAGCTAGTAAGGATCACATAATTCCTAACAAAGTTTTGACACAGATTCCCAATTCGGGCATTCAGAACATATAGCACGTTGCTGTAAGCAAGCAGATTCTCATTCATAGATGCAAGTTACTATGTAGGAACAAGTTTGTATAGGTATTTCAAAGATGCTCAGAACTGAGCTAAACTTGGTATGTGTCCAACTCCTAGAAATAACTTCATGCCCCATCTCCCTTACTTCCAGCTAGTAAGGATCACATAATTCCTAACAAAGTTTTGACACAGATTCCCAATTCGGGCATTCAGAACATATAGCACGTTGCTGTAAGCAAGCACATTTTCATTCAAAGATGCAAGTTACTATGTAGGAACAAGTTTGTATAGGTATTTCAAAGATGCCCAGAACTGAGCTAAACTTGGTATGTGTCCAACTCCTAGAAATAACTTCATGCCCCATCTCCCTTACTTCCAGCTAGTAAGGATCACATAATTCCTAACAAAGTTTTGACACAGATTCCCAATTCGGGCATTCAGAACATATAGCACGTTGCTGTAAGCAAGCAGATTCTCATTCAAAGTTGCAAGTTACTATGTAGGAACAAGTTTGTATAGGTATTTCAAAGATGCCCAGAACTGAGCTAAACTTGGTATGTGTCCAACTCCTAGAAATAACTTCATGCCCCATCTCCCTTACTTCCAGCTAGTAAGGATCACATAATTCCTAACAAAGTTTTGACACAGATTGCCAATTCGGGCATTCAGAACATATAGCACGTTGCTGTAAGCAAGCACATTCTCATTCAAAGTTGCAAGTTACTATGTAGGAACAAGTTTGTATAGGTATTTCAAAGATGCCCAGAACTAAGCTAAACTTGGTATGTGTCCAACTCCAAGAAGTAACTTCATGCCCCATCTCCCTTACTTCCAGCTAGTAAGGATCACATAATTCCTAACAAAGTTTTGACACAGATTGCCAATTCGGGCATTCAGAACATATAGCACGTTGCTGTAAGCAAGCACATTCTCATTCAAAGTTGCAAGTTACTATGTAGGAACAAGTTTGTATAGGTATTTCAAAGATGCCCAGAACTGAGCTAAACTTGGTATGTGTCCAACTCCTAGAAATAACTTCATGCCCCATCTCCCTTACTTCCAGCTAGTAAGGATCACATAATTCCTAACAAAGTTTTGACACAGATTCCCAATTCGGGCATTCAGAACATATAGCACGTTGCTGTAAGCAAGCACATTCTCATTCAAAGTTGCAAGTTACTATGTAGGAACAATTTGTATAGGTATTTCAAAGATGCCCAGAACTGAGCTAAACTTGGTATGTGTCCAACTCCTAGAAATAACTTCATGCCCCATCTCCCTTACTTCCAGCTAGTAAGGATCACATAATTCCCAACAAAGTTTTGACACAGATTCCCAATTCGGGAATTCAGAACATATAGCACGTTGCTGTAGGCAATCACATTCTCATTCAAAGTTGCAAGTTACTATGTAGGAACAAGTTTGTATAGGTATTTCAAAGATGCCCAGAACTGAGCTAAACTTGGTATGTGTCCAACTCCTAGAAATAACTTCATGCCCCATCTCCCTTACTTCCAGCTAGTAAGGATCACATAATTCCTAACAAAGTTTTGACACAGATTCCCAATTCGGGCATTCAGAACATATAGCACGTTGCTGTAAGCAAGCAGATTCTCATTCAAAGATGCAAGTTACTATGTAGGAACAAGTTTGTATAGGTATTTCAAAGATGCCCAGAACTGAGCTAAACTTGGTATGTGTCCAACTCCTAGAAATAACTTCATGCCCCATCTCCCTTACTTCCAGCTAGTAAGGATCACATAATTCCTAACAAAGTTTTGACACAGATTGCCAATTCGGGCATTCAGAACGTATAGCACGTTGCTGTAAGCAAGCACATTCTCATTCAAAGATGCAAGTTACTATGTAGGAACAAGTTTGTATAGGTATTTCAAAGATGCCCAGAACTGAGCTAAACTTGGTATGTGTCCAACTCCTAGAAATAACTTCATGCTCCATCTCCCTTACTTCCAGCTAGTAAGGATCACATAATTCCTAACAAAGTTTTGACACAGATTCCCAAATCGGGCATTCAGAACATATAGCACATTGCTGCAAGCAAGCACATTCTCATTCAAAGTTGCAAGTTACTATGTAGGAACAAGTTTGTATAGGTATTTCAAAGATGCCCAGAACTGAGCTAAACTTGCTATGTGTCCAACTCCTAGAAATAACTTCATGCCCCATCTCCCTTACTTCCAGCTAGTAAGGATCACATAATTCCTAACAAAGTTTTGACACAGATTCCCAAATCGGGCATTCAGAACATATAGCACGTTGCTGTAAGCAAGCAGATTCTCATTAAAGATGCAAGTTACTATGTAGGAACAAGTTTGTATAGGTATTTCAAAGATGCCCAGAACTGAGCTAAACTTGGTATGTTTCCAACTCCTAGAAATAACTTCATGCCCCATCTCCCTTACTTCCAGCTAGTAAGGATCACATAATTCCTAACAAAGTTTTGACACAGATTGCCAATTCGGGCATTCAGAACATATAGCACGTTGCTGTAAGCAAAGAGATTCTCATTCAAAGATGCAAGTTACTATGTAGGAACAAGTTTGTATAGGTATTTCAAAGATGCCCAGAACTGAGCTAAACTTGGTATGTGTCCAACTCCTAGAAATAACTTCATGCCCCATCTTCCTTACTTCCAGCTAGTAAGGATCACATAATTCCTAACAAAGTTTTGACACAGATTCCCAATTCGGGCATTCAGAACATATAGCACGTTGCTGCAAGCAAGCACATTCTCATTCAAAGATGCAATTTACTATGTAGGAACAAGTTTGTATAGGTATTTCAAAGATGCCCAGAACTGAGCTAAACTTGGTATGTGTCCAACTACTAGAAATAACTTCATGCCCCATCTCCCTTACTTCCAGCTAGTAAGGATCACATAATTCCTAACAAAGATTTGACACAGATTCCCAATTCGGGCATTCAGAACATATAGCACGTTGCTGTAAGCAAACACATTCTCATTCAAAGTTGCAAGTTACTATGTAGGAACAAGTTTGTATAGGTATTTCAAAGATGCCCAGAACTGAGCTAAACTTCGTATGTGTCCAACTCCTAGAAATAACTTCATGCCCCATCTCCCTTACTTCCAGCTAGTAAGGATCACATAATTCCTAACAAAGTTTTGACACAGATTGCCAATTCGGGCATTCAGAACATATAGCACGTTGCTGTAAGCAAGCACATTCTCATTCAAAGTTGCAAGTTACTATGTAGGAACAAGTTTGTATAGGTATTTCAAAGATGCCCAGAACTGAGCTAAACTTGGTATGTGTCCAACTCCTAGAAATAACTTCATGCCCCATCTCCCTTACTTCCAGCTAGTAAGGATCACATAATTCCTAACAAAGTTTTGACACAGATTGCCAATTCGGGCATTCAGAACATATAGCACGTTGCTGTAAGCAAGCACATTTTCATTCAAAGATGCAAGTTACTATGTAGGAACAAGTTTGTATAGGTATTTCAAAGATGCCCAGAACTGAGCTAAACTTGGTATGTGTCCAACTCCTAGAAATAACTTCATGCCCCATCTCCCTTACTTCTAGCTAGTAAGGATCACATAATTCCTAACAAAGTTTTGACACACATTCCCAATTCGGGCATTCAGAACATATAGCACGTTGCTGTAAGCAAGCACATTCTCATTCAAAGATGCAACTTACTATGTAGGAACAAGTTTGTATAGGTATTCCAAAGATGCCCAGAACTGAGCTAAACTTGGTATGTGTCCAACTCCTAGAAATAACTTCATGCCCCATCTCCCTTACTTCCAGCTAGTAAGGATCACATAATTCCTAACAAAGTTTTGACACAGATTCCCAATTCGGGCATTCAGAACATATAGCACGTTGCTGTAAGCAAGCAGATTCTCATTCAAAGATGCAAGTTACTATGTAGGAACAAGTTTGTATAGGTATTTCAAAGATGCCCAGAACTGAGCTAAACTTGGTATGTGTCCAACTCCTAGAAATAACTTCATGCCCCATCTCCCTTACTTCCAGCTAGTAAGGATCACATAATTCCTAACAAAGTTTTGACACAGATTCCCAATTCGGGCATTCAGAACATATAGCACGTTGCTGTAAGCAAGCACATTTTCATTCAAAGATGCAAGTTACTATGTAGGAACAAGTTTGTATAGGTATTTCAAAGATGCCCAGAACTGAGCTAAACTTGGTATGTGTCCAACTCCTAGAAATAACTTCATGCCCCATCTCCCTTACTTCCAGCTAGTAAGGATCACATAATTCCTAACAAAGTTTTGACACAGATTCCCAATTCGGGCATTCAGAACATATAGCACGTTGCTGTAAGCAAGCAGATTCTCATTCAAAGTTGCAAGTTACTATGTAGGAACAAGTTTGTATAGGTATTTCAAAGATGCCCAGAACTGAGCTAAACTTGGTATGTGTCCAACTCCTAGAAATAACTTCATGCCCCATCTCCCTTACTTCCAGCTAGTAAGGATCACATAATTCCTAACAAAGTTTTGACACAGATTGCCAATTCGGGCATTCAGAACATATAGCACGTTGCTGTAGGCAATCACATTCTCATTCAAAGTTGCAAGTTACTATGTAGGAACAAGTTTGTATAGGTATTTCAAAGATGCCCAGAACTGAGCTAAACTTGGTATGTGTCCAACTCCTAGAAATAACTTCATGCCCCATCTCCCTTACTTCCAGCTAGTAAGGATCACATAATTCCTAACAAAGTTTTGACACAGATTCCCAATTCGGGCATTCAGAACATATAGCACGTTGCTGTAAGCAAGCACATTCTCATTCAAAGATGCAAGTTACTATGTAGGAACAAGTTTGTATAGGTATTTCAAAGATGCCCAGAACTGAGCTAAACTTGGTATGTGTCCAACTCCTAGAAATAACTTCATGCCCCATCTCCCTTACTTCCAGCTAGTAAGGATCACATAATTCCTAACAAAGTTTTGACACAGATTGCCAATTCGGGCATTCAGAACGTATAGCACGTTGCTGTAAGCAAGCACATTCTCATTCAAAGATGCAAGTTACTATGTAGGAACAAGTTTGTATAGGTATTTCAAAGATGCCCAGAACTGAGCTAAACTTGGTATGTGTCCAACTCCTAGAAATAACTTCATGCTCCATCTCCCTTACTTCCAGCTAGTAAGGATCACATAATTCCTAACAAAGTTTTGACACAGATTCCCAAATCGGGCATTCAGAACATATAGCACGTTGCTGCAAGCAAGCACATTCTCATTCAAAGTTGCAAGTTACTATGTAGGAACAAGTTTGTATAGGTATTTCAAAGATGCCCAGAACTGAGCTAAACTTGCTATGTGTCCAACTCCTAGAAATAACTTCATGCCCCATCTCCCTTACTTCCAGCTAGTAAGGATCACATAATTCCTAACAAAGTTTTGACACAGATTCCCAAATCGGGCATTCAGAACATATAGCACGTTGCTGTAAGCAAGCAGATTCTCATTAAAGATGCAAGTTACTATGTAGGAACAAGTTTGTATAGGTATTTCAAAGATGCCCAGAACTGAGCTAAACTTGGTATGTTTCCAACTCCTAGAAATAACTTCATGCCCCATCTCCCTTACTTCCAGCTAGTAAGGATCACATAATTCCTAACAAAGTTTTGACACAGATTGCCAATTCGGGCATTCAGAACATATAGCACGTTGCTGAGAGCAAACAGATTCTCATTCAAAGATGCAAGTTACTATGTAGGAACAAGTTTGTATAGGTATTTCAAAGATGCCCAGAACTGAGCTAAACTTGGTATGTGTCCAACTCCTAGAAATAACTTCATGCCCCATCTTCCTTACTTCCAGCTAGTAAGGATCACATAATTCCTAACAAAGTTTTGACACAGATTCCCAATTCGGGCATTCAGAACATATAGCACGTTGCTGCAAGCAAGCACATTCTCATTCAAAGATGCAATTTACTATGTAGGAACAAGTTTGTATAGGTATTTCAAAGATGCCCAGAACTGAGCTAAACTTGGTATGTGTCCAACTCCTAGAAATAACTTCATGCCCCATCTCCCTTACTTCCTGCTAGTAAGGATCACATAATTCCTAACAAAGTTTTGACACAGATTCCCAATTCGGGCATTCAGAACATATAGCACGTTGCTGTAAGCAAACACATTCTCATTCAAAGTTGCAAGTTACTATGTAGGAACAAGTTTGTATAGGTATTTCAAAGATGCCCAGAACTGAGCTAAACTTGGTATGTGTCCAACTCCTAGAAATAACTTCATGCCCCATCTCCCTTACTTCCAGCTAGTAAGGATCACATAATTCCTAACAAAGTTTTGACACAGATTGCCAATTCGGGCATTCAGAACATATAGCACGTTGCTGTAAGCAAGCACATTCTCATTCAAAGTTGCAAGTTACTATGTAGGAACAAGTTTGTATAGGTATTTCAAAGATGCCCAGAACTGAGCTAAACTTGGTATGTGTCCAACTCCTAGAAATAACTTCATGCCCCATCTCCCTTACTTCCAGCTAGTAAGGATCACATAATTCCTAACAAAGTTTTGACACAGATTGCCAATTCGGGCATTCAGAACATATAGCACGTTGCTGTAAGCAAGCACATTTTCATTCAAAGATGCAAGTTACTATGTAGGAACAAGTTTGTATAGGTATTTCAAAGATGCCCAGAACTGAGCTAAACTTGGTATGTGTCCAACTCCTAGAAATAACTTCATGC
This sequence comes from Diceros bicornis minor, assembly GCF_020826845.1. Lineage (NCBI taxonomy): Eukaryota > Metazoa > Chordata > Mammalia > Perissodactyla > Rhinocerotidae > Diceros > Diceros bicornis. The sequence goes on along the minus strand of NC_080751.1, from coordinate 1,606,724 downwards.
CCCATCTCCCTTACTTCCAGCTAGTAAGGATCACATAATTCCTAACAAAGTTTTGACACAGATTCCCAATTCGGGCATTCAGAACATATAGCACGTTGCTGTAAGCAAGCACATTTTCATTCAAAGTTGGAAGTTACTATGTAGGAACAAGTTTGTATAGGTATTTCAAAGATGCCCAGAACTGAGCTAAACTTGGTATGTGTCCAACTCCTAGAAATAACTTCATGCCCCATCTCCCTTACTTCCAGCTAGTAAGGATCACATAATTCCTAACAAAGTTTTGACACAGATTCCCAATTCGGGCATTCAGAACATATAGCACGTTGCTGTAAGCAAGCAGATTCTCATTCAAAGATGCAAGTTACTATGTAGGAACAAGTTTGTATAGGTATTTCAAAGATGCCCAGAACTGAGCTAAACTTGGTATGTGTCCAACTCCTAGAAATAACTTCATGCCCCATCTCCCTTACTTCCAGCTAGTAAGGATCACATAATTCCTAACAAAGTTTTGACACAGATTCCCAATTCGGGCATTCAGAACATATAGCACGTTGCTGTATGCAAGCACATTTTCATTCAAAGATGCAAGTTACTATGTAGGAACAAGTTTGTATAGGTATTTCAAAGATGCCCAGAACTGAGCTAAACTTGGTATGTGTCCAACTCCTAGAAATAACTTCATGCCCCATCTCCCTTACTTCCAGCTAGTAAGGATCACATAATTCCTAACAAAGTTTTGACACAGATTCCCAATTCGGGCATTCAGAACATATAGCACGTTGCTGTAAGCAAGCAGATTCTCATTCAAAGTTGCAAGTTACTATGTAGGAACAAGTTTGTATAGGTATTTCAAAGATGCCCAGAACTGAGCTAAACTTGGTATGTGTCCAACTCCTAGAAATAACTTCATGCCCCATCTCCCTTACTTCCAGCTAGTAAGGATCACATAATTCCTAACAAAGTTTTGACACAGATTGCCAATTCGGGCATTCAGAACATATAGCACGTTGCTGTAAGCAAGCAGATTCTCATTAAAGATGCAAGTTACTATGTAGGAACAAGTTTGTATAGGTATTTCAAAGATGCCCAGAACTGAGCTAAACTTGGTATGTGTCCAACTCCTAGAAATAACTTCATGCCCCATCTCCCTTACTTCCAGCTAGTAAGGATCACATAATTCCTAACAAAGTTTTGACACAGATTGCCAATTCGGGCATTCAGAACATATAGCACGTTGCTGTAAGCAAGCAGATTCTCATTCAAAGATGCAAGTTACTATGTAGGAACAAGTTTGTATAGGTATTTCAAAGATGCCCAGAACTGAGCTAAACTTGGTATGTGTCCAACTCCAAGAAATAACTTCATGCACCATCTCCCTTACTTCCAGCTAGTAAGGATCACATAATTCCTAACAAAGTTTTGACACAGATTGCCAATTCGGGCATTCAGAACATATAGCACGTTGCTGTAAGCAAGCACATTCTCATTCAAAGATGCAAGTTACTATGTAGGAACAAGTTTGTATAGGTATTTCAAAGATGCCCAGAACTGAGCTAAACTTGGTATGTGTCCAACTCCTAGAAATAACTTCATGCCCCATCTCCCTTACTTCCAGCTAGTAAGGATCACATAATTCCTAACAAAGTTTTGACACAGATTCCCAATTCGGGCATTCAGAACATATAGCACGTTGCTGTAAGCAAGCACATTCTCATTCAAAGATGCAAGTTACTATGTAGGAACAAGTTTGTATAGGTATTTCAAAGATGCCCAGAACTGAGCTAAACTTGGTATGTGTCCAACTCCTAGAAATAACTTCATGCCCCATCTCCCTTACTTCCAGCTAGTAAGGATCACATAATTCCTAACAAAGTTTTGACACAGATTGCCAATTCGGGCATTCAGAACATATAGCACGTTGCTGTAAGCAAGCAGATTCTCATTCAAAGATGCAAGTTACTATGTAGGAACAAGTTTGTATAGGTATTTCAAAGATGCCCAGAACTGAGCTAAACTTGGTATGTGTCCAACTCCTAGAAATAACTTCATGCCCCATCTCCCTTACTTCCAGCTAGTAAGGATCACATAATTCCTAACAAAGTTTTGACACAGATTCCTAATTCGGGCATTCAGAACATATAGCACGTTGCTGTAAGCAAGCAGATTCTCATTCAAAGTTGCAAGTTACTATGTAGGAACAAGTTTGTATAGGTATTTCAAAGATGCCCAGAACTGAGCTAAACTTGGTATGTGTCCAACTCCTAGAAATAACTTCATGCCCCATCTCCCTTACTTCCAGCTAGTAAGGATCACATAATTCCTAACAAAGTTTTGACACAGATTCCCAATTCGGGCATTCAGATCATATAGCACGTTGCTGTAAGCAAGCAGATTCTCATTCAAAGATGCAAGTTACTATGTAGGAACAAGTTTGTATAGGTATTTCAAAGATGCCCAGAACTGAGCTAAACTTGGTATGTGTCCAACTCCTAGAAATAACTTCATGCCCCATCTCCCTTACTTCCAGCTAGTAAGGATCACATAATTCCTAACAAAGTTTTGACACAGATTGCCAATTCGGGCATTCAGAACATATAGCACGTTGCTGTAAGCAAGCACATTCTCATTCAAAGATGCAAGTTACTATGTAGGAACAAGTTTGTATAGGTATTTCAAAGATGCCCAGAACTGAGCTAAACTTGGTATGTGTCGAACTCCTAGAAATAACTTCATGCCCCATCTCCCTTACTTCCAGCTAGTAAGGATCACATAATTCCTAACAAAGTTTTGACACAGATGACCAATTCGGGCATTCAGAACATATAGCACGTTGCTGTAAGCAAGCACATTCTCATTCAAAGTTGCAAGTTACTATGTAGGAACAAGTTTGTATAGGTATTTCAAAGATGCCCAGAACTGAGCTAAACTTGGTATGTGTCCAACTCCTAGAAATAACTTCATGCCCCATCTCCCTTACTTCCAGCTAGTAAGGATCACATAATTCCTAACAAAGTTTTGACACAGATTCCCAATTCGGGCATTCAGAACATATAGCACGTTGCTGAAAGCAAGCACATTCTCATTCAAAGTTGCAAGTTACTATGTAGGAACAAGTTTGTATAGGTATTTCAAAGATGCCCAGAACTGAGCTAAACTTGGTATGTGTCCAACTCCTAGAAATAACTTCATGCCCCATCTCCCTTACTTCCAGCTAGTAAGGATCACATAATTCCTAACAAAGTTTGGACACAGATTCCCAATTCGGGCATTCAGAACATATAGCACGTTGCTGTAGGCAATCACATTCTCATTCAAAGTTGCAAGTTACTATGTAGGAACAAGTTTGTATAGGTATTTCAAAGATGCCCAGAACTGAGCTAAACTTGGTATGTGTCCAACTCCTAGAAATAACTTCATGCCCCATCTCCCTTACTTCCAGCTAGTAAGGATCACATAATTCCTAACAAAGTTTTGACACAGATTCCCAATTCGGGCATTCAGAACATATAGCACGTTGCTGTAAGCAAGCAGATACTCATTAAAGATGCAAGTTACTATGTAGGAACAAGTTTGTATAGGTATTTCAAAGATGCCCAGAACTGAGCTAAACTTGGTATGTGTCCAACTCCTAGAAATAACTTCATGCCCCATCTCCCTTACTTCCAGCTAGTAAGGATCACATAATTCCTAACAAAGTTTTGACACAGATTCCCAATTCGGGCATTCAGAACATATAGCACGTTGCTGTAAGCAAGCAGATACTCATTAAAGATGCAAGTTACTATGTAGGAACAAGTTTGTATAGGTATTTCAAAGATGCCCAGAACTGAGCTAAACTTGGTATGTGTCCAACTCCTAGAAATAACTTCATGCCCCATCTCCCTTACTTCCAGCTAGTAAGGATCACATAATTCCTAACAAAGTTTTGACACAGATTCCCAATTCGGGCATTCAGATCATATAGCACGTTGCTGTAAGCAAGCAGATTCTCATGCAAAGATGCAAGTTACTATGTAGGAACAAGTTTGTATAGGTATTTCAAAGATGCCCAGAACTGAGCTAAACTTGGTATGTGTCCAACTCCTAGAAATAACTTCATGCCCCATCTCCCTTACTTCCAGCTAGTAAGGATCACATAATTCCTAACAAAGTTTTGACACAGATTGCCAATTCGGGCATTCAGAACATATAGCACGTTGCTGTAAGCAAGCACATTCTCATTCAAAGATGCAAGTTACTATGTAGGAACAAGTTTGTATAGGTATTTCAAAGATGCCCAGAACTGAGCTAAACTTGGTATGTGTCGAACTCCTAGAAATAACTTCATGCTCCATCTCCCTTACTTCCAGCTAGTAAGGATCACATAATTCCTAACAAAGTTTTGACACAGATTCACTATTGGGGCATTCAGAACATATAGCCCGTTGCTGCAAGCAAGCACATTCTCATTAAAAGTTGCAAGTTACTATGTAGGAACAAGTTTGTATAGGTATTTCAAAGATGCCCAGAACTGAGCTAAACTTGGTATGTCTCCAACTCCAAGAAATAACTTCATGCCCCATCTCCCTTACTTCAAGCTAGTAAGGATCACATAATTCCTAACAAAGTTTTGACACAGATTCCCAATTCGGGCATTCAGATCTTATAGCACGTTGCTGTAAGCAAGCAGATTCTCATTCAAAGATGCAAGTTACTATGTAGGAACAAGTTTGTATAGGTATTTCAAAGATGCCCAGAACTGAGCTAAACTTGGTATGTGTCCAACTCCTAGAAAAAACTTCATGCCCCATCTCCCTTACTTCCAGCTAGTAAGGATCACATAATTCCTAACAAAGTTTTGACACAGATTGCCAATTCGGGCATTCAGAACATATAGCACGTTGCTGTAAGCAAGCACATTCTCATTCAAAGATGCAAGTTACTATGTAGGAACAAGTTTGTATAGGTATTTCAAAGATGCCCAGAACTGAGCTAAACTTGGTATGTGTCCAACTCCTAGAAATAACTTCATGCTCCATCTCCCTTACTTCCAGCTAGTAAGGATCACATAATTCCTAACAAAGTTTTGACACAGATTCCCAATTCGGGCATTCAGAACATATAGCACGTTGCTGTAAGCAAGCACATTCTCATTCAAAGTTGCAAGTTACTATGTAGGAACAAGTTTGTATAGGTATTTCAAAGATGCCCAGAACTGAGCTAAACTTGGTATGTGTCCAACTCCTAGAAATAACTTCATGCCCCATCTCCCTTACTTCCAGCTAGTAAGGATCACATAATTCCTAACAAAGTTTTGACACAGATTCCCAATTCGGGCATTCAGAACATATAGCACGTTGCTGTAAGCAAGCACATTCTCATTCAAAGTTGCAAGTTACTATGTAGGAACAAGTTTGTATAGGTATTTCAAAGATGCCCAGAACTGAGCTAAACTTGGTATGTGTCCAACTCCTAGAAATAACTTCATGCCCCATCTCACTTACTTCCAGCTAGTAAGGATCACATAATTCCTAACAAAGTTTGGACACAGATTCCCAATTCGGGCATTCAGAACATATAGCACGTTGCTGTAGGCAATCACATTCTCATTCAAAGTTGCAAGTTACTATGTAGGAACAAGTTTGTATAGGTATTTCAAAGATGCCCAGAACTGAGCTAAACTTGGTATGTGTCCAACTCCTAGAAATAACTTCATGCCCCATCTCCCTTACTTCCAGCTAGTAAGGATCACATAATTCCTAACAAAGTTTTGACACAGATTCCCAATTCGGGCATTCAGAACATATAGCACGTTGCTGCAAGCAAGCACATTCTCATTCAAAGATGCAAGTTACTATGTAGGAACAAGTTTGTATAGGTATTTCAAAGATGCCCAGAACTGAGCTAAACTTGGTATGTGTCCAACTCCTAGAAATAACTTCATGCCCCATCTCCCTTACTTCCAGCTAGTAAGGATCACGTAATTCCTAACAAAGTTTTGACACAGATTGCCAATTCGGGCATTCAGAACATATAGCACGTTGCTGTAAGCAAGCACATTTTCATTCAAAGATGCAAGTTACTATGTAGGAACAAGTTTGTATAGGTATTTCAAAGATGCCCAGAACTGAGCTAAACTTGGTATGTGTCCAACTCCTAGAAAAAACTTCATGCCCCATCTCCCTTACTTCCAGCTAGTAAGGATCACATAATTCCTAACAAAGTTTGACACAGATTCCCAATTCGGTCATTCAGAACATATAGCACGTTGCTGTAAGCAAGCACATTCTCATTCAAAGTTGCAAGTTACTATGTAGGAACAAGTTTGTATAGGTATTTCAAAGATGCCCAGAACTGAGCTAAACTTGGTATGTGTCCAACTCCTAGAAATAACTTCATGCCCCATCTCCCTTACTTCCAGCTAGTAAGGATCACATAATTCCTAACAAAGTTTTGACACAGATTGCCAATTCGGGCATTCAGAACATATAGCACGTTGCTGTAAGCAAGCAGATTCTCATTAAAGATGCAAGTTACTATGTAGGAACAAGTTTGTATAGGTATTTCAAAGATACCCAGAACTGAGCTAAACTTGGTATGTGTCCAACTCCTAGAAATAACTTCATGCCCCATCTCCCTTACTTCCAGCTAGTAAGGATCACATAATTCCTAACAAAGTTTTGACACAGATTGCCAATTCGGGCATTCAGAACATATAGCACGTTGCTGTAAGCAAGCACATTCTCATTCAAAGATGCAAGTTACTATGTAGGAACAAGTTTGTATAGGTATTTCAAAGATGCCCAGAACTGAGCTAAACTTGGTATGTGTCCAACTCCTAGAAATAACTTCATGCCCCATCTCCCTTACTTCCAGCTAGTAAGGATCACATAATTCCTAACAATGTTTTGACACAGATTGCCAATTCGGGCATTCAGAACATATAGCACGTTGCTGTAAGCAAGCACATTCTCATTCAAAGTTGCAAGTTACTATGTAGGAACAAGTTTGTATAGGTATTTCAAAGATGCCCAGAACTGAGCTAAACTTGGTATGTGTCCAACTCCTAGAAATAACTTCATGCCCCATCTCCCTTACTTCCAGCTAGTAAGGATCACATAATTCCTAACAAAGATTTGACACAGATTCCCAATTCGGGCATTCAGAACATATAGCACGTTGCTGTAAGCAAGCACATTCTCATTCAAAGTTGCAAGTTACTATGTAGGAACAAGTTTGTATAGGTATTTCAAAGATGCCCAGAACTGAGCTAAACTTGCTATGTGTCCAACTCCTAGAAATAACTTCATGCCCCATCTCCCTTACTTCCAGCTAGTAAGTATCACATAATTCTTAACAAAGTTTTGACACATATTCCCAATTCGGGCATTCAGAACATATAGCACGTTGCTGTAAGCAAGCACATTCTCATTCAAAGTTGCAAGTTACTATGTAGGAACAAGTTTGTATAGGTATTTCAAAGATGCCCAGAACTGAGCTAAACTTGGTATGTGTCCAACTCCTAGAAATAACTTCATGCCCCATCTCCCTTACTTCCAGCTAGTAAGGATCACATAATTCCTAACAAAGTTTTGACACAGATTCCCAATTCGGGCATTCAGAGCATATAGCACGTTGCTGTAAGCAAGCAGATTCTCATTCAAAGATGCAAGTTACTATGTAGGAACAAGTTTCTATAGGTATTTCAAAGATGCCCAGAACTGAGCTAAACTTGGTATGTGTCCAACTCCTACAAATAACTTCATGCCCCATCTCCCTTACTTCCAGCTAGTAAGGATCACATAATTCCTAACAAAGTTTTGACACAGATTCCCAATTCGGGCATTCAGAACATATAGCACGTTGCTGTAAGCAAGCACATTCTCATTCAAAGATGCAAGTTACTATGTAGGAACAAGTTTGTATAGGTATTTCAAAGATGCCCAGAACTGAGCTAAACTTGGTATGTGTCCAACTCCTAGAAATAACTTCATGCCCCATCTCCCTTACTTCCAGATAGTAAGGATCACATAATTCCTAACAAAGTTTTGACACAGATTCCCTATTCGGGCATTCAGAACATATAGCACGTTGCTGCAAGCAAGCACATTCTCATTCAAAGTTGCAAGTTACTATTTAGGAACAAGTTTGTATAGGTATTTCAAAGATACCCAGAACTGAGCTAAACGTGGTATGTGTCCAATTCCTAGAAATAACTTCATGCCCCATCTCCCTTACTTCCAGCTAGTAAGGATCACAAATTCCTAACAAAGTTTTGACACAGATTCCCAATTCGGGCATTCAGAACATATAGCACGTTGCTGTAAGCAAGCACATTCTCATTCAAAGTTGCAAGTTACTATATAGGAACAAGTTTTATAGATATTTCAAAGATGCCCAGAACTGAGCTAAACTTGGTATGTGTCCAACTCCTAGAAATAACTTCATGCCCAATCTATCTTACTTCCAGCTAGTAAGGATCACATAATTCCTAACAAAGTTTTGACACAGATTCCCAATTCGGGCATTCAGAACATATAGCACGTTGCTGTAAGCAAGCACATTCTCATTCAAAGTTGCAAGTTACTATGTAGGAACAAGTTTGTATAGGTATTTCAAAGATGCCCAGAACTGAGCTAAACTTGGTATGTGTCCAACTCCTAGAAATAACTTCATGCCCCATCTCCCTTACTTCCAGCTAGTAAGGATCACATAATTCCTAACAAAGTTTTGACACAGATTCACTATTGGGGCATTCAGAACATATAGCCCGTTGCTGCAAGCAAGCACATTCTCATTCAAAGTTGCAAGTTACTATGTAGGAACAAGTTTGTATAGGTATTTCAAAGATGCCCAGAACTGAGCTAAACTTGGTATGTCTCCAACTCCAAGAAATAACTTCATGCCCCATCTCCCTTACTTCCAGCTAGTAAGGATCACATAATTCCTAACAAAGTTTTGACACAGATTCCCAATTCGGGCATTCAGAACATATAGCACGTTGCTGTAAGCAAGCACATTCTCATTCAAAGTTGCAAGTTACTATGTAGGAACAAGTTTGTATAGGTATTTCAAAGATGCCCAGAACTGAGCTAAACTTGGTATGTGTCCAACTCCTAGAAATAACTTCATGCCCCATCTCCCTTACTTCCAGCTAGTAAGGATCACATAATTCCTAACAAAGTTTTGACACAGATTCCCAATTCGGGCATTCAGAACATATAGCACGTTGCTGTAAGCAAGGACATTCTCATTCAAAGTTGCAAGTTACTATGTAGGAACAAGTTTGTATAGGTATTTCAAAGATGCCCAGAACTGAGCTAAACTTGGTATGTGTCCAACTCCTAGAAATAACTTCATGCCCCATCTCCCTTACTTCCAGCTAGTAAGGATCACATAATTCCTAACAAAGTTTTGACACAGATTCCAAATTCGGGCATTCAGAACATATAGCACGTTGCTGTAAGCAAGCACATTCTCATTCAAAGATGCAAGTTACTATGTAGGAACAAGTTTGTATAGGTATTTCAAAGATGCCCAGAACTGAGCTAAACTTGGTATGTGTCCAACTCCTAGAAATAACTTCATGCCCCATCTCCCTTACTTCCAGCTAGTAAGGATCACATAATTCCTAACAAAGTTTTGACACAGATTGCCAATTCGGGCATTCAGAACATATAGCACGTTGCTGTAAGCAAGCACATTCTCATTCAAAGTTACAAGTTACTATGTAGGAACAAGTTTGTATAGGTATTTCAAAGATGCCCAGAACTGAGCTAAACTTGGTATGTGTCCAACTCCTAGAAATAACTTCATGCCCCATCTCCCTTACTTCCAGCTAGTAAGGATCACATAATTCCTAACAAAGTTTTGACACAGATTCCCAATTCGGGCATTCAGAACATATAGCACGTTGCTGTAAGCAAGCACATTCTCATTCAAAGATGCAAGTTACTATGTAGGAACAAGTTTGTATAGGTATTTCAAAGATGCCCAGAACTGAGCTAAACTTGGTATGTGTCCAACTCCTAGAAATAACTTCATGCCCCATCTCCCTTACTTCCAGCTAGTAAGGATCACATAATTCTTAACAAAGTTTTGACACAGATTCCCAATTCGGGCATTCAGAACATATAGCACGTTGCTGTAAGCAAGCACATTCTCATTCAAAGATGCAAGTTACTATGTAGGAACAAGTTTGTATAGGTATTTCAAAGATGCCCAGAACTGAGCTAAACTTGGTATGTGTCCAACTCCTAGAAATAACTTCATGCCCCATCTCCCTTACTTCCAGCTAGTAAGGATCACATAATTCCTAACAAAGTTTTGACACAGATTCCCAATTCGGGCATTCAGAACATATAGCACGTTGCTGTAAGCAAGCAGATTCTCATTCAAAGATGCAAGTTACTATGTAGGAACAAGTTTGTATAGGTATTTCAAAGATGCCCAGAACTGAGCTAAACTTGGTATGTGTCCAACTCCTAGAAATAACTTCATGCCCCATCTCCCTTACTTCCAGCTAGTAAGGATCACATAATTCCTAACAAAGTTTTGACACAGATTCCCAATTCGGGCATTCAGAACATATAGCACGTTGCTGTAAGCAAGCACATTCTCATTAATGATGCAAGTTACTATGTAGCAACAAGTTTGTATAGGTATTTCAAAGATGCCCAGAACTGAGCTAAACTTGGTATGTGTCCAACTCCTAGAAATAACTTCATGCCCCATCTCCCTTACTTCCAGCTAGTAAGGATCACATAATTCCTAACAAAGTTTTGACACAGATTCCCAATTCGGGCATTCAGAACATATAGCACGTTGCTGTAAGCAAGCACATTCTCATTCAAAGTTGCAAGTTACTATGTAGGAACAAGTTTGTATAGGTATTTCAAAGATGCCCAGAACTGAGCTAAACTTGGTATGTCTCCAACTCCAAGAAATAACTTCATGCCCCATCTCACTTACTTCCAGCTAGTAAGGATCACATAATTCCTAACAAAGTTTTGACACAGATTCCCAATTCGGGCATTCAGAACATATAGCACGTTGCTGTAAGCAAGCACATTCTCATTCAAAGTTGCAAGTTACTATGTAGGAACAAGTTTGTATAGGTATTTCAAAGATGCCCAGAACTGAGCTAAACTTGGTATGTGTCCAACTCCTAGAAATAACTTCATGCCCCATCTCCCTTACTTCCAGCTAGTAAGGATCACATAATTCCTAACAAAGTTTTGACACAGATTCCCAATTCGGGCATTCAGAACATATAGCACGTTGCTGTAAGCAAGCACATTCTCATTCAAAGTTGCAAGTTACTATGTAGGAACAAGTTTGTATAGGTATTTCAAAGATGCCCAGAACTGAGCTAAACTTGGTATGTGTCCAACTCCTAGAAATAACTTCATGCCCCATCTCCCTTACTTCCAGCTAGTAAGGATCACATAATTCCTAACAAAGTTTTGACACAGATTACCAATTCGGGCATTCAGAACATATAGCACGTTGCTGTAAGCAAGCACATTCTCATTCAAAGTTGCAAGTTACTATGTAGGAACAAGTTTGTATAGGTATTTCAAAGATGCCCAGAACTGAGCTAAACTTGGTATGTGTCCAACTCCTAGAAATAACTTCATGCCCCATCTCCCTTACTTCCAGCTAGTAAGGATCACATAATTCCTAACAAAGTTTTGACACAGATTCCCAATTCGGGCATTCAGAACATATAGCACGTTGCTGTAAGCAAGCAGATTCTCATTCAAAGATGCAAGTTACTATGTAGGAACAAGTTTGCATAGGTATTTCAAAGATGCCCAGAACTTAGCTAAACTTGGTATGTGTCCAACTCCTAGAAATAACTTCATGCCCCATCTCCCTTACTTCCAGCTAGTAAGGATCACATAATTCCTAACAAAGTTTTGACACAGATTGCCAATTCGGGCATTCAGAACATATAGCACGTTGCTGTAAGCAAGCACATTCTCATTCAAAGATGCAAGTTACTATGTAGGAACAAGTTTGTATAGGTATTTCAAAGATGCCCAGAACTGAGCTAAACTTGGTATGTGTCGAACTCCTAGAAATAACTTCATGCTCCATCTCCCTTACTTCCAGCTAGTAAGGATCACATAATTCCTAACAAAGTTTTGACACAGAATCACTATTGGGGCATTCAGAACATATAGCCCGTTGCTGCAAGCAAGCACATTCTCATTCAAAGTTGCAAGTTACTATGTAGGAACAAGTTTGTATAGGTATTTCAAAGATGCCCAGAACTGAGCTAAACTTGGTATGTCTCCAACTCCAAGAAATAACTTCATGCCCCATCTCCCTTCCTTCCAGCTAGTAAGGATCACATAATTCCTAACAAAGTTTTGACACAGATTCCCAATTCGGGCATTCAGAACATATAGCACGTTGCTGTAAGCAAGCACATTCTCATTCAAAGTTGCAAGTTACTATGTAGGAACAAGTTTGTATAGGTATTTCAAAGATGCCCAGAACTGAGCTAAACTTGGTATGTGTCCAACTCCTAGAAATAACTTCATGCCCCATCTCCCTTACTTCCAGCTAGTAAGGATCACATAATTCCTAACAAAGTTTTGACACAGATTCCCAATTCGGGCATTCAGAACATATAGCACGTTGCTGTAAGCAAGCACATTCTCATTCAAAGTTGCAAGTTACTATGTAGGAACAAGTTTGTATAGGTATTTCAAAGATGCCCAGAACTGAGCTAAACTTGGTATGTGTCCAACTCCTAGAAATAACTTCATGCCCCATCTCCCTTACTTCCAGCTAGTAAGGATCACATAATTCCTAACAAAGTTTTGACACAGATTCCCAATTCGGGCATTCAGAACATATAGCACGTTGCTGTAAGCAAGCACATTCTCATTCAAAGATGCAAGTTACTATGTAGGAACAAGTTTGTATAGGTATTTCAAAGATGCCCAGAACTGAGCTAAACTTGGTATGTGTCCAACTCCTAGAAATAACTTCATGCCCCATCTCCCTTACTTCCAGCTAGTAAGGATCACATAATTCCTAACAAAGTTTTGACACAGATTGCCAATTCGGGCATTCAGAACATATAGCACGTTGCTGTAAGCAAGCACATTCTCATTCAAAGTTACAAGTTACTATGTAGGAACAAGTTTGTATAGGTATTTCAAAGATGCCCAGAACTGAGCTAAACTTGGTATGTGTCCAACTCCTAGAAATAACTTCATGCCCCATCTCCCTTACTTCCAGCTAGTAAGGATCACATAATTCCTAACAAAGTTTTGACACAGATTCCCAATTCGGGCATTCAGAACATATAGCACGTTGCTGTAAGCAAGCACATTCTCATTCAAAGATGCAAGTTACTATGTAGGAACAAGTTTGTATAGGTATTTCAAAGATGCCCAGAACTGAGCTAAACTTGGTATGTGTCCAACTCCTAGAAATAACTTCATGCCCCATCTCCCTTACTTCCAGCTAGTAAGGATCACATAATTCTTAACAAAGTTTTGACACAGATTCCCAATTCGGGCATTCAGAACATATAGCACGTTGCTGTAAGCAAGCACATTCTCATTCAAAGATGCAAGTTACTATGTAGGAACAAGTTTGTATAGGTATTTCAAAGATGCCCAGAACTGAGCTAAACTTGGTATGTGTCCAACTCCTAGAAATAACTTCATGCCCCATCTCCCTTACTTCCAGCTAGTAAGGATCACATAATTCCTAACAAAGTTTTGACACAGATTCCCAATTCGGGCATTCAGAACATATAGCACGTTGCTGTAAGCAAGCAGATTCTCATTCAAAGATGCAAGTTACTATGTAGGAACAAGTTTGTATAGGTATTTCAAGGATGCCCAGAACTGAGCTAAACTTTTTATGTGTCCAACTCCTAGAAATAACTTCATGCCCCATCTCCCTTACTTCCAGCTAGTAAGGATCACATAATAACTAACAAAGTTTTGACACAGATTCCCAAATCGGGCATTCAGAACATATAGCACGTTGCTGTAAGCAAGCACATTCTCATTCAAAATTGCAAGTTACTATGTAGGAACAAGTTTGTATAGGTATTTCAAAGATGCCCAGAACTGAGCTAAACTTGGTATGTGTCCAACTCCTAGAAATAACTTCATGCCCCATCTCCCTTACTTCCAGCTAGTAAGGATCACATAATTCCTAACAAAGTTTTGACACAGATTCCCAATTCGGGCATTCAGAACATATAGCACGTTGCTGTAAGCAAGCACATTCTCATTAATGATGCAAGTTACTATGTAGCAACAAGTTTGTATAGGTATTTCAAAGATGCCCAGAACTGAGCTAAACTTGGTATGTGTCCAACTCCTAGAAATAACTTCATGCCCCATCTCCCTTACTTCCAGCTAGTAAGGATCACATAATTCCTAACAAAGTTTTGACACAGATTCCCAATTCGGGCATTCAGAACATATAGCACGTTGCTGTAAGCAAGCACATTTTCATTCAAAGTTGCAAGTTAATATGTAGCAACAAGTTTGCATAGGTATTTCAAAGATGCCCAGAACTGAGCTAAACTTGGTATGTGTCCAACTCCTAGAAATAACTTCATGCCCCATCTCCCTTACTTCCAGCTAGTAAGGATCACATAATTCCTAACAAAGTTTTGACACAGATTCCCAATTCGGGCATTCAGAACATATAGCACGTTGCTGTAAGCAAGCACATTCTCATTCAAAGTTGCAAGTTACTATGTAGGAACAAGTTTGTATAGGTATTTCAAAGATGCCCAGAACTGAGCTAAACTTGGTATGTGTCCAACTCCTAGAAATAACTTCATGCCCCATCTCCCTTACTTCCAGCTAGTAAGGATCACATAATTCCTAACAAAGTTTTGACACAGATTCCCAATTCGGGCATTCAGAACATATAGCACGTTGCTGTAAGCAAGCACATTCTCATTCAAAGTTGCAAGTTACTATGTAGGAACAAGTTTGTATAGGTATTTCAAAGATGCCCAGAACTGAGCTAAACTTGGTATGTGTCCAACTCCTAGAAATAACTTCATGCCCCATCTCCCTTACTTCCAGCTAGTAAGGATCACATAATTCCTAACAAAGTTTTGACACAGATTCCCAATTCGGGCATTCAGAACATATAGCACGTTGCTGTAAGCAAGCACATTCTCATTCAAAGTTGCAAGTTACTATGTAGGAACAAGTTTGTATAGGTATTTCAAAGATGCCCAGAACTGAGCTAAACTTGGTATGTGTCCAACTCCTAGAAATAACTTCATGCCGCATCTCCCTTGCTTCCAGCTAGTAAGGATCACATAATTCCTAACAAAGTTTTGACACAGATTCCCTATTAGGGCATTCAGAACATATAGCACGTTGCTGCAAGCAAGCAGATTCTCATTCAAAGATGCAAGTTACTATGTAGGAACAAGTTTGTATAGGTATTTCAAAGAAGCCCAGGACTGAGCTAAACTTGGTATGTGTCCAACTCCTAGAAATAACTTCATGCCCCATCTCCCTTACTTCCAGCTAGTAAGGATCACATAATTCCTAACAAAGTTTTGACACAGATTCCCAATTCGGGCATTCAGAACATATAGCACGTTGCTGTAAGCAAGCACATTCTCATTAAAAGATGCAAGTTACTATGTAGGAACAAGTTTGTATAGGTATTTCAAAGATGCCCAGAACTGAGCTAAACTTGGTATGTGTCCAACTCCTAGAAATAACTTCATGCCCCATCTCCCTTACTTCCAGCTAGTAAGGATCACATAATTCCTAACAAAGTTTTGACACAGATTCCCAATTTGGGCATTCAGAATTTATAGCACGTTGCTGTAAGCAAGCACATTCTCATTCAAAGATGCAAGTTACTATGTAGGAACAAGTTTGTATAGGTTTTTCAAAGATGCCCAGAACTGAGCTAAACTTGGTATGTGTCCAACTCCTAGAAATAACTTCATGCCCCATCTCCCTTACTTCCAGCTAGTAAGGATCACATAATTCCTAACAAAGTTTTGACACAGATTCCCAATTCGGGCATTCAGAACATATAGCACGTTGCTGTAAGCAAGCAGATTCTCATTCAAAGATGCAAGTTACTATGTAGGAACAAGTTTGTATAGGTATTTCAAAGATGCCCAGAACTGAGCTAAACTTGGTATGTGTCCAACTCCTAGAAATAACTTCATGCCCCATCTCCCTTACTTCCAGCTAGTAAGGATCACATAATAACTAACAAAGTTTTGACACAGATTCCCAAATCGGGCATTCAGAACATATAGCACGTTGCTGTAAGCAAGCACATTCTCATTCAAAATTGCAAGTTACTATGTAGGAACAAGTTTGTATAGGTATTTCAAAGATGCCCAGAACTGAGCTAAACTTGGTATGTGTCCAACTCCTAGAAATAACTTCATGCCCCATCTCCCTTACTTCCAGCTAGTAAGGATCACATAATTCCTAACAAAGTTTTGACACAGATTCCCAATTCGGGCATTCAGAACATATAGCACGTTGCTGTAAGCAAGCACATTCTCATTAATGATGCAAGTTACTATGTAGCAACAAGTTTGTATAGGTATTTCAAAGATGCCCAGAACTGAGCTAAACTTGGTATGTGTCCAACTCCTAGAAATAACTTCATGCCCCATCTCCCTTACTTCCAGCTAGTAAGGATCACATAATTCCTAACAAAGTTTTGACACAGATTCCCAATTCGGGCATTCAGAACATATAGCACGTTGCTGTAAGCAAGCACATTTTCATTCAAAGTTGCAAGTTACTATGTAGCAACAAGTTTGTATAGGTATTTCAAAGATGCCCAGAACTGAGCTAAACTTGGTATGTGTCCAACTCCTAGAAATACCTTCATGCCCCATCTCCCTTACTTCCAGCTAGTAATGATCACATAATTCCTAACAAAGTTTTGACACAGATTCCCAATTCGGGCATTCAGAACATATAGCACGTTGCTGTAAGCAAGCAGATTCTCATTCAAAGTTGCAAGTTACTATGTAGGAACAAGTTTGTATTTGTATTTCAAAGATGCCCAGAACTGAGCTAAACTTGGTATGTGTCCAACTCCTAGAAATAACTTCATGCCCCATCTCCCTTACTTCCAGCTAGTAAGGATCACATAATTCCTAACAAAGTTTTGACACAGATTCCCTATTCGGGCATTCAGAACATATAGCACGTTGCTGCAAGCAAGCACATTCTCATTCAAAGATGCAAGTTACTATGTAGGAACAAGTTTGTATAGGTATTTCAAAGATGCCCAGAACTGAGCTAAACTTGGTATGTGTCCAACTCCTAGAAATAACTTCATGCCCCATCTCCCTTACTTCCAGCTAGTAAGGATCACATAATTCCTAACAAAGTTTTGACACAGATTCCCTATTCGGGCATTCAGAACATATAGCACGTTGCTGCAAGCAAGCACATTCTCATTCAAAGTTGCAAGTTACTATGTAGGAACAAGTTTTTATAGGTATTTCAAAGATGCCCAGAACTGAGCTAAACTTGGTATGTGTCCAACTCCTAGAAATAACTTCATGCCCCATCTCCCTTACTTCCAGCTAGTAAGGATCACATAATTCCTAACAAAGTTTTGACACAGATTCCCAATTCGGGCATTCAGAACATATAGCACGTGCTGTAAGCAAGCACATTCTCATTCAAAGTTGCAAGTTACTATGTAGGAACAAGTTTGTATAGGTATTTCAAAGATGCCCAGAACTGAGCTAAACTTGGTATGTGTCCAACTCCTAGAAATAACTTCATGCCCCATCTCCCTTACTTCCAGCTAGTAAGGATCACATAATTCCTAACAAAGTTTTGACACAGATTCCCAATTCGGGCATTCAGAACATATAGCACGTTGCTGTAAGCAAGCAGATTCTCATTCAAAGTTGCAAGTTACTATGTAGGAACAAGTTTGTATAGGTATTTCAAAGATGCCCAGAACTGAGCTAAACTTGGTATGTGTCCAACTCCTAGAAATAACTTCATGCCGCATCTCCCTTGCTTCCAGCTAGTAAGGATCACATAATTCCTAACAAAGTTTTGACAAGATTCCCTATTCGGGCATTCAGAACATATAGCACGTTGCTGCAAGCAAGCAGATTCTCATTCAAAGATGCAAGTTACTATGTAGGAACAAGTTTGTATAGGTATTTCAAAGATGCCCAGAACTGAGCTAAACTTGGTATGTGTCCAACTCCTAGAAATAACTTCATGCCCCATCTCCCTTACTTCCAGCTAGTAAGGATCACATAATTCCTAACAAAGTTTTGACACAGATTCCCTATTCGGGCATTCAGAACATATAGCACGTTGCTGCAAGCAAGCACATTCTCATTCAAAGTTGCAAGTTACTATGTAGGAACAAGTTTGTATAGGTATTTCAAAGATGCCCAGAACTGAGCTAAACTTGGTATGTGTCCAACTCCTAGAAATAACTTCATGCCCCATCTCCCTTACTTCCAGCTAGTAAGGATCACATAATTCCTAACAAAGTTTTGACACAGATTGCCAATTCGGGCATTCAGAACATATAGCACGTTGCTGTAAGCAAGCACATTCTCATTCAAAGTTGCAAGTTACTATGTAGGAACAAGTTTGTATAGGTATTTCAAAGATGCCCAGAACTGAGCTAAACTTGGTATGTGTCCAACTCCTAGAAATAACTTCATGCCCCATCTCCCTTACTTCCAGCTAGTAAGGATCACATAATTCCTAACAAAGTTTTGACACAGATTCCCAATTCGGGCATTCAGAACATATAGCACGTTGCTGTAAGCAAGCACATTCTCATTCAAAGATGCAAGTTACTATGTAGGAACAAGTTTGTATAGGTATTTCAAAGATGCCCAGAACTGAGCTAAACTTGGTATGTGTCCAACTCCTAGAAATAACTTCATGCCCCATCTCCCTTACTTCCAGCTAGTAAGGATCACATAATGCCTAACAAAGTTTTGACACAGATTCCCAATTCGGGCATTCAGAACATATAGCACGTTGCTGTAAGCAAGCACATTCTCATTCAAAGTTACAAGTTACTATGTAGGAACAAGTTTGTATAGGTATTTCAAAGATGCCCAGGACTGAGCTAAACTTGGTATGTGTCCAACTCCTAGAAATAACTTCATGCCCCATCTCCCTTACTTCCAGCTAGTAAGGATCACATAATTCCTAACAAAGTTTTGACACAGATTCCCAATTCGGGCATTCAGAACATATAGCACGTTGCTGTAAGCAAGCACATTCTCATTCAAAGTTACAAGTTACTATGTAGGAAAAAGTTTGTATAGGTATTTCAAAGATGCCCAGGACTGAGCTAAACTTGGTATGTGTCCAACTCCTAGAAATAACTTCATGCCCCATCTCCCTTACTTCCAGCTAGTAAGGATCACATAATTCCTAACAAAGTTTTGACACAGATTCCCAATTCGGGCATTCAGAACATATAGCACGTTGCTGTAAGCAAGCACATTCTCATTAAAAGATGCAAGTTACTATGTAGAAACAAGTTTGTATAGGTATTTCAAAGATGCCCAGAACTGAGCTAAACTTGGTATGTGTCCAACTCCTAGAAATAACTTCATGCCCCATCTCCCTTACTTCCAGCTAGTAAGGATCACATAATTCCTAACAAAGTTTTGACACAGATTCCCAATTTGGGCATTCAGAATTTATAGCACGTTGCTGTAAGCAAGCACATTCTCATTCAAAGATGCAAGTTACTATGTAGGAACAAGTTTGTATAGGTTTTTCAAAGATGCCCAGAACTGAGCTAAACTTGGTATGTGTCCAACTCCTAGAAATAACTTCATGCCCCATCTCCCTTACTTCCAGCTAGTAAGGATCACATAATTCCTAACAAAGTTTTGACACAGATTCCCAATTCGGGCATTCAGAACATATAGCACGTTGCTGTAAGCAAGCACATTCTCATTAATGATGCAAGTTACTATGTAGCAACAAGTTTGTATAGGTATTTCAAAGATGCCCAGAACTGAGCTAAACTTGGTATGTGTCCAACTCCTAGAAATAACTTCATGCCCCATCTCCCTTACTTCCAGCTAGTAAGGATCACATAATTCCTAACAAAGTTTTGACACAGATTCCCAATTCGGGCATTCAGAACATATAGCACGTTGCTGTAAGCAAGCACATTTTCATTCAAAGTTGCAAGTTACTATGTAGCAACAAGTTTGTATAGGTATTTCAAAGATGCCCAGAACTGAGCTAAACTTGGTATGTGTCCAACTCCTAGAAATAACTTCATGCCCCATCTCCCTTACTTCCAGCTAGTAAGGATCACATAATTCCTAACAAAGTTTTGACACAGATTCCCAATACGGGCATTCAGAACATATAGCACGTTGCTGTAAGCAAGCACATTTTCATTCAAAGTTGCAAGTTACTATGTAGGAACAAGTTTGTATAGGTATTTCAAAGATGCCCAGAACTGAGCTAAACTTGGTATGTGTCCAACTCCTAGAAATAACTTCATGCCCCATCTCCCTTACTTCCAGCTAGTAAGGATCACATAATTCCTAACAAAGTTTTGACACAGATTCCCACTTCGGGCATTCAGAACATATAGCACGTTGCTGTAAGCAAGCACATTCTCATTAATGATGCAAGTTACTATGTAGCAACAAGTTTGTATAGGTATTTCAAAGATGCCCAGAACTGAGCTAAACTTGGTATGTGTCCAACTCCTAGAAATAACTTCATGCCCCATCTCCCTTACTTCCAGCTAGTAAGGATCACATAATTCCTAACAAAGTTTTGACACAGATTCCCAATTCGGGCATTCAGAACATATAGCACGTTGCTGTAAGCAAGCACATTTTCATTCAAAGTTGCAAGTTACTATGTAGCAACAAGTTTGTATAGGTATTTCAAAGATGCCCAGAACTGAGCTAAACTTGGTATGTGTCCAACTCCTAGAAATACCTTCATGCCCCATCTCCCTTACTTCCAGCTAGTAAGGATCACATAATTCCTAACAAAGTTTTGACACAGATTCCCAATTCGGGCATTCAGAACATATAGCACGTTGCTGTAAGCAAGCACATTTTCATTCAAAGTTGCAAGTTACTATGTAGGAACAAGTTTGTATAGGTATTTCAAAGATGCCCAGAACTGAGCTAAACTTGGTATGTGTCCAACTCCTAGAAATAACTTCATGCCCCATCTCCCTTACTTCCAGCTAGTAAGGATCACATAATTCCTAACAAAGTTTTGACACAGATTCCCTATTCGGGCATTCAGAACATATAGCACGTTGCTGTAAGCAAGCAGATTCTCATTCAAAGTTGCAAGTTACTATGTAGGAACAAGTTTGTATAGGTATTTCAAAGATGCCCAGAACTGAGCTAAACTTGGTATGTGTCCAACTCCTAGAAATAACTTCATGCCCCATCTCCCTTACTTCCAGCTAGTAAGGATCACATAATTCCTAACAAAGTTTTGACACAGATTCCCTATTCGGGCATTCAGAACATATAGCACGTTGCTGCAAGCAAGCACATTCTCATTCAAAGATGCAAGTTACTATGTAGGAACAAGTTTGTATAGGTATTTCAAAGATGCCCAGAACTGAGCTAAACTTGGTATGTGTCCAACTCCTAGAAATAACTTCATGCCCCATCTCCCTTACTTCCAGCTAGTAAGGATCACATAATTCCTAACAAAGTTTTGACACAGATTCCCTATTCGGGCATTCAGAACATATAGCACGTTGCTGCAAGCAAGCACATTCTCATTCAAAGTTGCAAGTTACTATGTAGGAACAAGTTTTTATAGGTATTTCAAAGATGCCCAGAACTGAGCTAAACTTGGTATGTGTCCAACTCCTAGAAATAACTTCATGCCCCATCTCCCTTACTTCCAGCTAGTAAGGATCACATAATTCCTAACAAAGTTTTGACACAGATTCCCAATTCGGGCATTCAGAACATATAGCACGTTGCTGTAAGCAAGCACATTCTCATTCAAAGTTGCAAGTTACTATGTAGGAACAAGTTTGTATAGGTATTTCAAAGATGCCCAGAACTGAGCTAAACTTGGTATGTGTCCAACTCCTAGAAATAACTTCATGCCCCATCTCCCTTACTTCCAGCTAGTAAGGATCACATAATTCCTAACAAAGTTTTGACACAGATTCCCAATTCGGGCATTCAGAACATATAGCACGTTGCTGTAAGCAAGCACATTCTCATTCAAAGTTGCAAGTTACTATGTAGGAACAAGTTTGTATAGGTATTTCAAAGATGCCCAGAACTGAGCTAAACTTGGTATGTGTCCAACTCCTAGAAATAACTTCATGCCCCATCTCCCTTACTTCCAGCTAGTAAGGATCACATAATTCCTAACAAAGTTTTGACACAGATTGCCAATTCGGGCATTCAGAACATATAGCACGTTGCTGTAAGCAAGCACATTCTCATTCAAAGTTGCAAGTTACTATGTAGGAACAAGTTTGTATAGGTATTTCAAAGATGCCCAGAACTGAGCTAAACTTGGTATGTCTCGAACTCCAAGAAATAACTTCATGCCCCATCTCCCTTACTTCCAGCTAGTAAGGATCACATAATTCCTAACAAAGTTTTGACACAGATTCCCAATTCGGGCATTCAGAACATATAGCACGTTGCTGTAAGCAAGCACATTCTCATTCAAAGTTGCAATTTACTATGTAGGAACAAGTTTGTATAGGTATTTCAAAGATGCCCAGAACTGAGCTAAACTTGGTATGTGTCCAACTCCTAGAAATAACTTCATGCCCCATCTCCCTTACTTCCAGCTAGTAAGGATCACATAATTCCTAACAAAGTTTTGACACAGATTCCCAATTCGGGCATTCAGAACATATAGCACGTTGCTGTAAGCAAGCACATTCTCATTCAAAGATGCAAGTTACTATGTAGGAACAAGTTTGTATAGGTATTTCAAAGATGCCCAGAACTGAGCTAAACTTGGTATGTGTCCAACTCCTAGAAATAACTTCATGCCCCATCTCCCTTACTTCCAGCTAGTAAGGATCACATAATTCCTAACAAAGTTTTGACACAGATTCCCAATTCGGGCATTCAGAACATATAGCACGTTGCTGTAAGCAAGCAGATTCTCATTCAAAGATGCAAGTTACTATGTAGGAACAAGTTTGTATAGGTATTTCAAAGATGCCCAGAACTGAGCTAAACTTGGTATGTGTCCAACTCCTAGAAATAACTTCATGCCCCATCTCCCTTACTTCCAGCTAGTAAGGATCACATAATAACTAACAAAGTTTTGACACAGATTCCCAAATCGGGCATTCAGAACATATAGCACGTTGCTGTAAGCAAGCACATTCTCATTCAAAATTGCAAGTTACTATGTAGGAACAAGTTTGTATAGGTATTTCAAAGATGCCCAGAACTGAGCTAAACTTGGTATGTGTCCAACTCCTAGAAATAACTTCATGCCCCATCTCCCTTACTTCCAGCTAGTAAGGATCACATAATTCCTAACAAAGTTTTGACACAGATTCCCAATTCGGGCATTCAGAACATATAGCACGTTGCTGTAAGCAAGCACATTTTCATTCAAAGTTGCAAGTTACTATGTAGGAACAAGTTTGTATAGGTAATTCAAAGATGCCCAGAACTGAGCTAAACTTGGTATGTGTCCCACTCCTAGAAATAACTTCATGCCCCATCTCCCTTACTTCCAGCTAGTAAGGATCACATAATTCCTAACAAAGTTTTGACACAGATTCCCAATTCGGGCATTCAGAACATATAGCACGTTGCTGTAAGCAAGCAGATTCTCATTCAAAGATGCAAGTTACTATGTAGGAACAAGTTTGTATAGGTATTTCAAAGATGCCCAGAACTGAGCTAAACTTGGTATGTGTCCAACTCCTAGAAATAACTTCATGCCCCATCTCCCTTACTTCCAGCTAGTAAGGATCACATAATTCCTAACAAAGTTTTGACACAGATTCCCTATTCGGGCATTCAGAACATATAGCACGTTGCTGCAAGCAAGCACATTCTCATTCAAAGTTGCAAGTTACTATGTAGGAACAAGTTTGTATAGGTATTTCAAAGATGCCCAGAACTGAGCTAAACTTGGTATGTGTCCAACTCCTAGAAATAACTTCATGCCCCATCTCCCTTACTTTCAGCTAGTAAGGATCACATAAATCCTAACAAAGTTTTGACACAGATTCCCAATTCGGGCATTTAGAACATATAGCACGTTGCTGTAAGCAAGCACATTTTCATTCAAAGTTGCAAGTTACTATGTAGGAACAAGTTTGTATAGGTATTTCAAAGATGCCCAGAACTGAGCTAAACTTGGTATGTGTCCAACTCCTAGAAATAACTTCATGCCCCATCTCCCTTACTTCCAGCTAGTAAGGATCACATAATTCCTAACAAAGTTTTGACACAGATTCCCAATTCGGGCATTCAGAACATATAGCACGTTGCTGTAAGCAAGCAGATTCTCATTCAAAGATGCAAGTTACTATGTAGGAACAAGTTTGTATAGGTATTTCAAAGATGCCCAGAACTGAGCTAAACTTGGTATGTGTCCAACTCCTAGAAATAACTTCATGCCCCATCTCCCTTACTTCCAGCTAGTAAGGATCACATAATAACTAACAAAGTTTTGACACAGATTCCCAAATCGGGCATTCAGAACATATAGCACGTTGCTGTAAGCAAGCACATTCTCATTCAAAATTGCAAGTTACTATGTAGGAACAAGTTTGTATAGGTATTTCAAAGATGCCCAGAACTGAGCTAAACTTGGTATGTGTCCAACTCCTAGAAATAACTTCATGCCCCATCTCCCTTACTTCCAGCTAGTAAGGATCACATAATTCCTAACAAAGTTTTGACACAGATTCCCAATTCGGGCATTCAGAACATATAGCACGTTGCTGTAAGCAAGCACATTTTCATTGAAAGTTGCAAGTTACTATGTAGGAACAAGTTTGTATAGGTATTTCAAAGATGCCCAGAACTGAGCTAAACTTGGTATGTGTCCCACTCCTAGAAATAACTTCATGCCCCATCTCCCTTACTTCCAGCTAGTAAGGATCACATAATTCCTAACAAAGTTTTGACACAGATTCCCAATTCGGGCATTCAGAACATATAGCACGTTGCTGTAAGCAAGCAGATTCTCATTCAAAGATGCAAGTTACTATGTAGGAACAAGTTTGTATAGGTATTTCAAAGATGCCCAGAACTGAGCTAAACTTGGTATGTGTCCAACTCCTAGAAATAACTTCATGCCCCATCTCCCTTACTTCCAGCTAGTAAGGATCACATAATTCCTAACAAAGTTTTGACACAGATTCCCTATTCGGGCATTCAGAACATATAGCACGTTGCTGCAAGCAAGCACATTCTCATTCAAAGTTGCAAGTTACTATGTAGGAACAAGTTTGTATAGGTATTTCAAAGATGCCCAGAACTGAGCTAAACTTGGTATGTGTCCAACTCCTAGAAATAACTTCATGCCCCATCTCCCTTACTTTCAGCTAGTAAGGATCACATAAATCCTAACAAAGTTTTGACACAGATTCCCAATTCGGGCATTTAGAACATATAGCACGTTGCTGTAAGCAAGCACATTTTCATTCAAAGTTGCAAGTTACTATGTAGGAACAAGTTTGTATAGGTATTTCAAAGATGCCCAGAACTGAGCTAAACTTGGTATGTGTCCAACTCCTAGAAATAACTTCATGCCCCATCTCCCTTACTTCCAGCTAGTAAGGATCACATAATTCCTAACAAAGTTTTGACACAGATTCCCAATTCGGGCATTCAGAACATATAGCACGTTGCTGTAAGCAAGCACATTCTCATTCAAAGATGCAAGTTACTATGTAGTAACAAGTTTGTATAGGTATTTCAAAGATGCCCAGAACTGAGCTAAACTTGGTATGTGTCCAACTCCTAGAAATAACTTCATGCCCCATCTCCCTTACTTCCAGCTAGTAAGGATCACATAATTCCTAACAAAGTTTTGACACAGATTCCCAATTCGGGCATTCAGAACATATAGCACGTTGCTGTAAGCAAGCACATTCTCATTCAAAGTTGCAAGTTACTATGTAGGAACAAGTTTGTATTTGTATTTCAAAGATGCCCAGAACTGAGCTAAACTTGGTATGTGTCCAACTCCTAGAAATAACTTCATGCCCCATCTCCCTTACTTCCAGCTAGTAAGGATCACATAATTCCTAACAAAGTTTTGACACAGATTCCCAATTCGGGCATTCAGAACATATAGCACGTTGCTGTAAGCAAGCACATTCTCATTCAAAGTTGCAAGTTACTATGTAGGAACAAGTTTGTATAGGTATTTCAAAGATGCCCAGAACTGAGCTAAACTTGGTATGTGTCCAACTCCTAGAAATAACTTCATGCCCCATCTCCCTTACTTCCAGCTAGTAAGGATCACATAATTCCTAACAAAGTTTTGACACAGATTCCCAATTCTGGCATTCAGAACATATAGCACGTTGCTGTAAGCAAGCACATTCTCATTCAAAGTTGCAAGTTACTATGCAGGAACAAGTTTGTATAGGTATTTCAAAGATGCCCAGAAC
The DNA here is from genome assembly GCF_020826845.1 of Diceros bicornis minor. NCBI lineage: Eukaryota > Metazoa > Chordata > Mammalia > Perissodactyla > Rhinocerotidae > Diceros > Diceros bicornis. The sequence goes on along the minus strand of NC_080751.1, from coordinate 1,580,108 downwards.
TGAGCTAAACTTGGTATGTGTCCAACTCCTAGAAATAACTTCATGCCCCATCTCCCTTACTTCCAGCTAGTAAGGATCACATAATTCCTAACAAAGTTTTGACACAGATTCCCAATTCGGGCATTCAGAACATATAGCACGTTGCTGTAAGCAAGCAGATTCTCATTCAAAGATGCAAGTTACTATGTAGGAACAAGTTTGTATAGGTATTTCAAAGATGCCCAGAACTGAGCTAAACTTGGTATGTGTCCAACTCCTAGAAATAACTTCATGCCCCATCTCCCTTACTTCCAGCTAGTAAGGATCACATAATTCCTAACAAAGTTTTGACACAGATTGCCAATTCGGGCATTCAGAACATATAGCACGTTGCTGTAAGCAAGCACATTCTCATTCAAAGATGCAAGTTACTATGTAGGAACAAGTTTGTATAGGTATTTCAAAGATGCCCAGAACTGAGCTAAACTTGGTATGTGTCGAACTCCTAGAAATAACTTCATACTCCATCTCCCTTACTTCCAGCTAGTAAGGATCACATAATTCCTAACAAAGTTTTGACACAGATTCACTATTGGGGCATTCAGAACATATAGCCCGTTGCTGCAAGCAAGCACATTCTCATTCAAAGTTGCAAGTTACTATGTAGGAACAAGTTTGTATAGGTATTTCAAAGATGCCCAGAACTGAGCTAAACTTGGTCTGTCTCCAACTCCAAGAAATAACTTCATGCCCCATCTCCCTTACTTCCAGCTAGTAAGGATCACATAATTCCTAACAAAGTTTTGACACAGATTCCCTATTCGGGCATTCAGAACATATAGCACGTTGCTGCAAGCAAGCACATTCTCATTCAAAGATGCAAGTTACTATGTAGGAACAAGTTTGTATAGGTATTTCAAAGATGCCCAGAACTGAGCTAAACTTGGTATGTCTCGAACTCCAAGAAATAACTTCATGCCCCATCTCCCTTACTTCCAGCTAGTAAGGATCACATAATTCCTAACAAAGTTTTGACACAGATTCCCAATTCGGGCATTCAGAACATATAGCACGTTGCTGTAATCAAGCACATTCTCATTCAAAGTTGCAAGTTACTATGTAGGAACAAGTTTGTATAGGTATTTCAAAGATGCCCAGAACTGAGCTAAACTTGGTATGTGTCCAACTCCTAGAAATAACTTCATGCCCCATCTCCCTTACTTCCAGCTAGTAAGGATCACATAATTCCTAACAAAGTTTTGACACAGATTCCCAATTCGGGCATTCAGAACATATAGCACGTTGCTGTAAGCAAGCACATTCTCATTCAAAGATGCAAGTTACTATGTAGGAACAAGTTTGTATAGGTATTTCAAAGATGCCCAGAACTGAGCTAAACTTGGTATGTGTCCAACTCCTAGAAATAACTTCATGCCCCATCTCCCTTACTTCCAGCTAGTAAGGATCACATAATTCCTAACAAAGTTTTGACACAGATTCCCAATTCGGGCATTCAGAACATATAGCACGTTGCTGTAAGCAAGCACATTCTCATTCAAAGATGCAAGTTACTATGTAGGAACAAGTTTGTATAGGTATTTCAAAGATGCCCAGAACTGAGCTAAACTTGGTATGTGTCCAACTCCTAGAAATAACTTCATGCCCCATCTCCCTTACTTCCAGCTAGTAAGGATCACATAATTCCTAACAAAGTTTTGACACAGATTCCCAATTCGGGCATTCAGAACATATAGCACGTTGCTGTAAGCAAGCACATTCTCATTAATGATGCAAGTTACTATGTAGCAACAAGTTTGTATAGGTATTTCAAAGATGCCCAGAACTGAGCTAAACTTGGTATGTGTCCAACTCCTAGAAATAACTTCATGCCCCATCTCCCTTACTTCCAGCTAGTAAGGATCACATAATTCCTAACAAAGTTTTGACACAGATTCCCAATTCGGGCATTCAGAACATATAGCACGTTGCTGTAAGCAAGCAGATTCTCATTCAAAGATGCAAGTTACTATGTAGGAACAAGTTTGTATAGGTATTTCAAAGATGCCCAGAACTGAGCTAAACTTGGTATGTGTCCCACTCCTAGAAATAACTTCATGCCCCATCTCCCTTACTTCCAGCTAGTAAGGATCACATAATTCCTAACAAAGTTTTGACACAGATTCCCAATTCGGGCATTCCGAACATATAGCACGTTGCTGTAAGCAAGCAGATTCTCATTCAAAGATGCAAGTTACTATGTAGGAACAAGTTTGTATAGGTATTTCAAAGATGCCCAGAACTGAGCTAAACTTGGTATGTGTCCAACTCCTAGAAATAACTTCATGCCCCATCTCCCTTACTTCCAGCTAGTAAGGATCACATAATTCCTAACAAAGTTTTGACACAGATTCCCTATTCGGGCATTCAGAACATATAGCACGTTGCTGCAAGCAAGCACATTCTCATTCAAAGTTGCAAGTTACTATGTAGGAACAAGTTTGTATAGGTATTTCAAAGATGCCCAGAACTGAGCTAAACTTGGTATGTGTCCAACTCCTAGAAATAACTTCATGCCCCATCTCCCTTACTTTCAGCTAGTAAGGATCACATAAATCCTAACAAAGTTTTGACACAGATTCCCAATTCGGGCATTTAGAACATATAGCACGTTGCTGTAAGCAACCACATTTTCATTCAAAGTTGCAAGTTACTATGTAGGAACAAGTTTGTATAGGTATTTCAAAGATGCCCAGAACTGAGCTAAACTTGGTATGTGTCCAACTCCTAGAAATAACTTCATGCCCCATCTCCCTTACTTCCAGCTAGTAAGGATCACATAATTCCTAACAAAGTTTTGACACAGATTCCCAATTCGGGCATTCAGAACATATAGCACGTTGCTGTAAGCAAGCACATTCTCATTCAAAGATGCAAGTTACTATGTAGTAACAAGTTTGTATAGGTATTTCAAAGATGCCCAGAACTGAGCTAAACTTGGTATGTGTCCAACTCCTAGAAATAACTTCATGCCCCATCTCCCTTACTTCCAGCTAGTAAGGATCACATAATTCCTAACAAAGTTTTGACACAGATTCCCAATTCGGGCATTCAGAACATATAGCACGTTGCTGTAAGCAAGCACATTCTCATTCAAAGTTGCAAGTTACTATGTAGGAACAAGTTTGTATTTGTATTTCAAAGATGCCCAGAACTGAGCTAAACTTGGTATGTGTCCAACTCCTAGAAATAACTTCATGCCCCATCTCCCTTACTTCCAGCTAGTAAGGATCACATAATTCCTAACAAAGTTTTGACACAGATTCCCAATTCGGGCATTCAGAACATATAGCACGTTGCTGTAAGCAAGCACATTCTCATTCAAAGTTGCAAGTTACTATGTAGGAACAAGTTTGTATAGGTATTTCAAAGATGCCCAGAACTGAGCTAAACTTGGTATGTGTCCAACTCCTAGAAATAACTTCATGCCCCATCTCCCTTACTTCCAGCTAGTAAGGATCACATAATTCCTAACAAAGTTTTGACACAGATTCCCAATTCTGGCATTCAGAACATATAGCACGTTGCTGTAAGCAAGCACATTCTCATTCAAAGTTGCAAGTTACTATGCAGGAACAAGTTTGTATAGGTATTTCAAAGATGCCCAGAACTGAGCTAAACTTGGTATGTGTCCAACTCCTAGAAATAACTTCATGCCCCATCTCCCTTACTTCCAGCTAGTAAGGATCACATAATTCCTAACAAAGTTTTGACACAGATTCCCAATTCGGGCATTCAGAACATATAGCACGTTGCTGTAAGCAAGCAGATTCTCATTCAAAGATGCAAGTTACTATGTAGGAACAAGTTTGTATAGGTATTTCAAAGATGCCCAGAACTGAGCTAAACTTGGTATGTGTCCAACTCCTAGAAATAACTTCATGCCCCATCTCCCTTACTTCCAGCTAGTAAGGATCACATAATTCCTAACAAAGTTTTGACACAGATTGCCAATTCGGGCATTCAGAACATATAGCACGTTGCTGTAAGCAAGCACATTCTCATTCAAAGATGCAAGTTACTATGTAGGAACAAGTTTGTATAGGTATTTCAAAGATGCCCAGAACTGAGCTAAACTTGGTATGTGTCGAATTCCTAGAAATAACTTCATACTCCATCTCCCTTACTTCCAGCTAGTAAGGATCACATAATTCCTAACAAAGTTTTGACACAGATTCACTATTGGGGCATTCAGAACATATAGCCCGTTGCTGCAAGCAAGCACATTCTCATTCAAAGTTGCAAGTTACTATGTAGGAACAAGTTTGTATAGGTATTTCAAAGATGCCCAGAACTGAGCTAAACTTGGTCTGTCTCCAACTCCAAGAAATAACTTCATGCCCCATCTCCCTTACTTCCAGCTAGTAAGGATCACATAATTCCTAACAAAGTTTTGACACAGATTCCCTATTCGGGCATTCAGAACATATAGCACGTTGCTGCAAGCAAGCACATTCTCATTCAAAGATGCAAGTTACTATGTAGGAACAAGTTTGTATAGGTATTTCAAAGATGCCCAGAACTGAGCTAAACTTGGTATGTCTCGAACTCCAAGAAATAACTTCATGCCCCATCTCCCTTACTTCCAGCTAGTAAGGATCACATAATTCCTAACAAAGTTTTGACACAGATTCCCAATTCGGGCATTCAGAACATATAGCACGTTGCTGTAATCAAGCACATTCTCATTCAAAGTTGCAAGTTACTATGTAGGAACAAGTTTGTATAGGTATTTCAAAGATGCCCAGAACTGAGCTAAACTTGGTATGTGTCCAACTCCTAGAAATAACTTCATGCCCCATCTCCCTTACTTCCAGCTAGTAAGGATCACATAATTCCTAACAAAGTTTTGACACAGATTCCCAATTCGGGCATTCAGAACATATAGCACGTTGCTGTAAGCAAGCACATTCTCATTCAAAGATGCAAGTTACTATGTAGGAACAAGTATGTATAGGTATTTCAAAGATGCCCAGAACTGAGCTAAACTTGGTATGTGTCCAACTCCTAGAAATAACTTCATGCCCCATCTCCCTTACTTCCAGCTAGTAAGGATCACATAATTCCTAACAAAGTTTTGACACAGATTCCCAATTCGGGCATTCAGAACATATAGCACGTTGCTGTAAGCAAGCAGATTCTCATTCAAAGATGCAAGTTACTATGTAGGAACAAGTTTGTATAGGTATTTCAAAGATGCCCAGAACTGAGCTAAACTTGGTATGTGTCCCACTCCTAGAAATAACTTCATGCCCCATCTCCCTTACTTCCAGCTAGTAAGGATCACATAATTCCTAACAAAGTTTTGACACAGATTCCCAATTCGGGCATTCAGAACATATAGCACGTTGCTGTAAGCAAGCAGATTCTCATTCAAAGATGCAAGTTACTATGTAGGAACAAGTTTGTATAGGTATTTCAAAGATGCCCAGAACTGAGCTAAACTTGGTATGTGTCCAACTCCTAGAAATAACTTCATGCCCCATCTCCCTTACTTCCAGCTAGTAAGGATCACATAATTCCTAACAAAGTTTTGACACAGATTCCCTATTCGGGCATTCAGAACATATAGCACGTTGCTGCAAGCAAGCACATTCTCATTCAAAGTTGCAAGTTACTATGTAGGAACAAGTTTGTATAGGTATTTCAAAGATGCCCAGAACTGAGCTAAACTTGGTATGTGTCCAACTCCTAGAAATAACTTCATGCCCCATCTCCCTTACTTTCAGCTAGTAAGGATCACATAAATCCTAACAAAGTTTTGACACAGATTCCCAATTCGGGCATTTAGAACATATAGCACGTTGCTGTAAGCAAGCACATTTTCATTCAAAGTTGCAAGTTACTATGTAGGAACAAGTTTGTATAGGTATTTCAAAGATGCCCAGAACTGAGCTAAACTTGGTATGTGTCCAACTCCTAGAAATAACTTCATGCCCCATCTCCCTTACTTCCAGCTAGTAAGGATCACATAATTCCTAACAAAGTTTTGACACAGATTCCCAATTCGGGCATTCAGAACATATAGCACGTTGCTGTAAGCAAGCACATTCTCATTCAAAGATGCAAGTTACTATGTAGTAACAAGTTTGTATAGGTATTTCAAAGATGCCCAGAACTGAGCTAAACTTGGTATGTGTCCAACTCCTAGAAATAACTTCATGCCCCATCTCCCTTACTTCCAGCTAGTAAGGATCACATAATTCCTAACAAAGTTTTGACACAGATTCCCAATTCGGGCATTCAGAACATATAGCACGTTGCTGTAAGCAAGCACATTCTCATTCAAAGTTGCAAGTTACTATGTAGGAACAAGTTTGTATTTGTATTTCAAAGATGCCCAGAACTGAGCTAAACTTGGTATGTGTCCAACTCCTAGAAATAACTTCATGCCCCATCTCCCTTACTTCCAGCTAGTAAGGATCACATAATTCCTAACAAAGTTTTGACACAGATTCCCAATTCGGGCATTCAGAACATATAGCACGTTGCTGTAAGCAAGCACATTCTCATTCAAAGTTGCAAGTTACTATGTAGGAACAAGTTTGTATAGGTATTTCAAAGATGCCCAGAACTGAGCTAAACTTGGTATGTGTCCAACTCCTAGAAATAACTTCATGCCCCATCTCCCTTACTTCCAGCTAGTAAGGATCACATAATTCCTAACAAAGTTTTGACACAGATTCCCAATTCTGGCATTCAGAACATATAGCCCGTTGCTGCAAGCAAGCACATTCTCATTCAAAGTTGCAAGTTACTATGTAGGAACAAGTTTGTATAGGTATTTCAAAGATGCCCAGAACTGAGCTAAACTTGGTCTGTCTCCAACTCCAAGAAATAACTTCATGCCCCATCTCCCTTACTTCCAGCTAGTAAGGATCACATAATTCCTAACAAAGTTTTGACACAGATTCCCAATTCGGGCATTCAGAACATATAGCACGTTGCTGCAAGCAAGCACATTCTCATTCAAAGATGCAAGTTACTATGAAGGAACAAGTTTGTATAGGTATTTCAAAGATGCCCAGAACTGAGCTAAACTTGGTATGTGTCCAACTCCTAGAAATAACTTCATGCCCCATCTCCCTTACTTCCAGCTAGTAAGGATCACATAATTCCTAACAAAGTTTTGACACAGATTCCCAATTCGGGCATTCAGAACATATAGCACGTTGCTGTAAGCAAGCACATTCTCATTCAAAGATGCAAGTTACTATGTAGGAACAAGTATGTATAGGTATTTCAAAGATGCCCAGAACTGAGCTAAACTTGGTATGTGTCCAACTCCTAGAAATAACTTCATGCCCCATCTCCCTTACTTCCAGCTAGTAAGGATCACATAATTCCTAACAAAGTTTTGACACAGATTCCCAATTCGGGCATTCAGAACATATAGCACGTTGCTGTAAGCAAGCAGATTCTCATTCAAAGATGCAAGTTACTATGTAGGAACAAGTTTGTATAGGTATTTCAAAGATGCCCAGAACTGAGCTAAACTTGGTATGTGTCCAACTCCTAGAAATAACTTCATGCCCCATCTCCCTTACTTCCAGCTAGTAAGGATCACATAATAACTAACAAAGTTTTGACACAGATTCCCAAATCGGGCATTCAGAACATATAGCACGTTGCTGTAAGCAAGCACATTCTCATTCAAAATTGCAAGTTACTATGTAGGAACAAGTTTGCATAGGTATTTCAAAGATGCCCAGAACTGAGCTAAACTTGGTATGTGTCCAACTCCTTGAAATAACTTCATGCCCCATCTCCCTTACTTCCAGCTAGTAAGGATCACATAATTCCTAACAAAGTTTTGACACAGATTCCCAATTCGGGCATTCAGAACATATAGCACGTTGCTGTAAGCAAGCACATTTTCATTCAAAGTTGCAAGTTACTATGTAGCAACAAGTTTGTATAGGTATTTCAAAGATGCCCAGAACTGAGCTAAACTTGGTATGTGTCCCACTCCTAGAAATAACTTCATGCCCCATCTCCCTTACTTCCAGCTAGTAAGGATCACATAATTCCTAACAAAGTTTTGACACAGATTCCCAATTCGGGCATTCAGAACATATAGCACGTTGCTGTAAGCAAGCACATTCTCATTCAAAGATGCAAGTTACTATGTAGGAACAAGTTTGTATAGGTATTTCAAAGATGCCCAGAACTGAGCTAAACTTGGTATGTGTCCAACTCCTAGAAATAACTTCATGCCCCATCTCCCTTACTTCCAGCTAGTAAGGATCACATAATTCCTAACAAAGTTTTGACACAGATTCCCTATTCGGGCATTCAGAACATATAGCAGGTTGCTGCAAGCAAGCACATTCTCATTCAAAGTTGCAAGTTACTATGTAGGAACAAGTTTGTATAGGTATTTCAAAGATGCCCAGAACTGAGCTAAACTTGGTATGTGTCCAACTCCTAGAAATAACTTCATGCCCCATCTCCCTTACTTCCAGCTAGTAAGGATCACATAATAACTAACAAAGTTTTGACACAGATTCCCAAATCGGGCATTCAGAACATATAGCACGTTGCTGTAAGCAAGCACATTCTCATTCAAAATTGCAAGTTACTATGTAGGAACAAGTTTGTATAGGTATTTCAAAGATGCCCAGAACTGAGCTAAACTTGGTATGTGTCCAACTCCTTGAAATAACTTCATGCCCCATCTCCCTTACTTCCAGCTAGTAAGGATCACATAATTCCTAACAAAGTTTTGACACAGATTCCCAATTCGGGCATTCAGAACATATAGCACGTTGCTGTAAGCAAGCACATTTTCATTCAAAGTTGCAAGTTACTATGTAGCAACAAGTTTGTATAGGTATTTCAAAGATGCCCAGAACTGAGCTAAACTTGGTATGTGTCCCACTCCTAGAAATAACTTCATGCCCCATCTCCCTTACTTCCAGCTAGTAAGGATCACATAATTCCTAACAAAGTTTTGACACAGATTCCCAATTAGGGCATTCAGAACATATAGCACGTTGCTGTAAGCAAGCAGATTCTCATTCAAAGATGCAAGTTACTATGTAGGAACAAGTTTGTATAGGTATTTCAAAGATGCCCAGAACTGAGCTAAACTTGGTATGTGTCCAACTCCTAGAAATAACTTCATGCCCCATCTCCCTTACTTCCAGCTAGTAAGGATCACATAATTCCTAACAAAGTTTTGACACAGATTCCCTATTCGGGCATTCAGAACATATAGCACGTTGCTGCAAGCAAGCACATTCTCATTCAAAGTTGCAAGTTACTATGTAGGAACAAGTTTGTATAGGTATTTCAAAGATGCCCAGAACTGAGCTAAACTTGGTATGTGTCCAACTCCTAGAAATAACTTCATGCCCCATCTCCCTTACTTCCAGCTAGTAAGGATCACATAATTCCTAACAAAGTTTTGACACAGATTCCCAATTCTGGCATTCAGAACATATAGCACGTTGCTGTAAGCAAGCACATTCTCATTCAAAGTTGCAAGTTACTATGTAGGAACAAGTTTGTATAGGTATTTCAAAGATGCCCAGAACTGAGCTAAACTTGGTATGTGTCCAACTCCTTGAAATAACTTCATGCCCCATCTCCCTTACTTCCAGCTAGTAAGGATCACATAATTCCTAACAAAGTTTTGACACAGATTCCCAATTCGGGCATTCAGAACATATAGCACGTTGCTGTAAGCAAGCACATTTTCATTCAAAGTTGCAAGTTACTATGTAGGAACAAGTTTGTATAGGTATTTCAAAGATGCCCAGAACTGAGCTAAACTTGGTATGTGTCCCACTCCTAGAAATAACTTCATGCCCCATCTCCCTTACTTCCAGCTAGTAAGGATCACATAATTCCTAACAAAGTTTTGACACAGATTCCCAATTTGGGCATTCAGAACATATAGCACGTTGCTGTAAGCAAGCAGATTCTCATTCAAAGATGCAAGTTACTATGTAGGAACAAGTTTGTATAGGTATTTCAAAGATGCCCAGAACTGAGCTAAACTTGGTATGTGTCCAACTCCTAGAAATAACTTCATGCCCCATCTCCCTTACTTCCAGCTAGTAAGGATCACATAATTCCTAACAAAGTTTTGACACAGATTCCCAATTCTGGCATTCAGAACATATAGCACGTTGCTGTAAGCAAGCACATTCTCATTCAAAGTTGCAAGTTACTATGTAGGAACAAGTTTGTATAGGTATTTCAAAGATGCCCAGAACTGAGCTAAACTTGGTATGTGTCCAACTCCTAGAAATAACTTCATGCCCCATCTCCCTTACTTCCAGCTAGTAAGGATCACATAATTCCTAACAAAGTTTTGACACAGATTCCCAATTCGGGCATTCAGAACATATAGCACGTTGCTGTAAGCAAGCAGATTCTCATTCAAAGATGCAAGTTACTATGTAGGAACAAGTTTGTATAGGTATTTCAAAGATGCCCAGAACTGAGCTAAACTTGGTATGTGTCCAACTCCTAGAAATAACTTCATGCCCCATCTCCCTTACTTCCAGCTAGTAAGGATCACATAATTCCTAACAAAGTTTTGACACAGATTGCCAATTCGGGCATTCAGAACATATAGCACGTTGCTGTAAGCAAGCACATTCTCATTCAAAGATGCAAGTTACTATGTAGGAACAAGTTTGTATAGGTATTTCAAAGATGCCCAGAACTGAGCTAAACTTGGTATGTGTCGAACTCCTAGAAATAACTTGATACTCCATCTCCCTTACTACCAGCTAGTAAGGATCACATAATTCCTAACAAAGTTTTGACACAGATTCACTATTGGGGCATTCAGAACATATAGCCCGTTGATGCAAGCAAGCACATTCTCATTCAAAGTTGCAAGTTACTATGTAGGAACAAGTTTGTATAGGTATTTCAAACATGCCCAGAACTGAGCTAAACTTGGTCTGTCTCCAACTCCAAGAAATAACTTCATGCCCCATCTCCCTTACTTCCAGCTAGTAAGGATCACATAATTCCTAACAAAGTTTTGACACAGATTCCCTATTCGGGCATTCAGAACATATAGCACGTTGCTGTAAGCAAGCACATTCTCATTCAAAGTTGCAAGTTACTATGTAGGAACAAGTTTGTATAGGTATTTCAAAGATGCCCAGAACTGAGCTAAACTTGGTATGTGTCCAACTCCTAGAAATAACTTCATGCCCCATCTCCCTTACTTCCAGCTAGTAAGGATCACATAATTCCTAACAAGGTTTTGACACAGATTCCCAATTCGGGCATTCAGAACATATAGCACGTTGCTGTAAGCAAGCACATTCTCATTCAAAGTTGCAAGTTACTATGTAGGAACAAGTTTGTATAGGTATTTCAAAGATGCCCAGAACTGAGCTAAACTTGGTATGCCTCGAACTCCAAGAAATAACTTCATGCCCCATCTCCCTTACTTCCAGCTAGTAAGGATCACATAATTCCTAACAAAGTTTTGACACAGATTCCCAATTCGGGCATTCAGAACATATAGCACGTTGCTGTAAGCAAGCACATTCTCATTCAAAGTTGCAAGTTACTATGTAGGAACAAGTTTGTATAGGTATTTCAAAGATGCCCAGAACTGAGCTAAACTTGGTATGTGTCCAACTCCAAGAAATAACTTCATGCCCCATCTCCCTTACTTCCAGCTAGTAAGGATCACATAATTCCTAACAAAGTTTTGACACAGATTCCCAATTCTGGCATTCAGAACATATAGCACGTTGCTGTAAGCAAGCACATTCTCATTCAAAGTTGCAAGTTACTATGTAGGAACAAGTTTGTATAGGTATTTCAAAGATGCCCAGAACTGAGCTAAACTTGGTATGTGTCCAACTCCTAGAAATAACTTCATACCCCATCTCCCTTACTTCCAGCTAGTAAGGATCACATAATTCCTAACAAAGTTTTGACACAGATTCCCAATTCGGGCATTCAGAACATATAGCACGTTGCTGTAAGCAAGCACATTCTCATTCAAAGTTGCAAGTTACTATGTAGGAACAAGTTTGTATAGGTATTTCAAAGATGCCCAGAACTGAGCTAAACTTGGTATGTGTCCAACTCCTAGAAATAACTTCATGCCCCATCTCCCTTACTTCCAGCTAGTAAGGATCACATAATTCCTAACAAAGTTTTGACACAGATTCCCAATTCGGGCATTCAGAACATATAGCACGTTGCTGTAAGCAAGCACATTCTCATTCAAAGTTGCAAGTTACTATGTAGGAACAAGTTTGTATAGGTATTTCAAAGATGCCCAGAACTGAGCTAAACTTGGTATGTGTCCAACTCCTAGAAATAACTTCATGCCCCATCTCCCTTACTTCCAGCTAGTAAGGATCACATAATTCCTAACAAAGTTTTGACACAGATTCCCAATTCGGGCATTCAGAACATATAGCACGTTGCTGTAAGCAAGCACATTCTCATTCAAAGATGCAAGTTACTATGTAGGAACAAGTTTGTATAGGTATTTCAAAGATGCCCAGAACTGAGCTAAACTTGGTATGTGTCGAACTCCTAGAAATAACTTCATGCTCCATCTCCCTTACTTCCAGCTAGTAAGGATCACATAATTCCTAACAAAGTTTTGACACAGATTCACTATTGGGGCATTCAGAACATACAGCCCGTTGCTGCAAGCAAGCACATTCTCATTCAAAGTTGCAAGTTACTATGTAGGAAGAAGTTTGTATAGGTATTTCAAAGATGCCCAGAACTGAGCTAAACTTGGTATGTCTCCAACTCCAAGAAATAACTTCATGCCCCATCTCCCTTACTTCCAGCTAGTAAGGATCACATAATTCCTAACAAAGTTTTGACACAGATTCCCAATTCGGGCATTCAGATCATATAGCACGTTGCTGTAAGCAAGCACATTCTCATTCAAAGTTGCAAGTTACTATGTAGGAACATGTTTGTATAGATATTTCAAAGATGCCCAGAACTGAGCTAAACTTGGTATGTGTCCAACTCCTAGAAATAACTTCATGCCCCATCTCCCTTACTTCCAGCTAGTAAGGATGACATAATTCCTAACAAAGTTTTGACACAGATTCCCAATTCGGGCATTCAGAACATATAGCACGTTGCTGTAAGCAAGCACATTCTCATTCAAAGTTGCAAGTTACTATGTAGGAACAAGTTTGTATAGGTTTTTCAAAGATGCCCAGAACTGAGCTAAACTTGGTATGTGTCCAACTCCTAGAAATAACTTCATGCCCCATCTCCCTTACTTCCAGCTAGTAAGGATCACATAATTCCTAACAAAGTTTTGACACAGATTGCCAATTCGGGCATTCAGAACATATAGCACGTTGCTGTAAGCAAGCACATTCTCATTCAAAGATGCAAGTTACTATGTAGGAACAAGTTTGTATAGGTATTTCAAAGATGCCCAGAACTGAGCTAAACTTGGTATGTGTCCAACTCCTAGAAATAACTTCATGCCCCATCTCCCTTACTTCCAGCTAGTAAGGATCACATAATTCCTAACAAAGTTTTGACACAGATTCCCAATTCGGGCATTCAGAACATATAGCACGTTGCTGTAAGCAAGCAAATTCTCATTCAAAGTTACAAGTTACTATGTAGGAACAAGTTTGTATAGGTATTTCAAAGATGCCCAGAACTGAGCTAAACTTGGTATGTGTCCAACTCCTAGAAATAACTTCATGCCCCATCTCCCTTACTTCCAGCTAGTAAGGATCACATAATTCCTAACAAAGTTTTGACACAGATTCCCAATTCGGGCATTCAGAACATATAGCACGTTGCTGTAAGCAAGCACATTCTCATTCAAAGATGCAAGTTACTATGTAGGAACAAATTTGTATAGGTATTTCAAAGATGCCCAGAACTGAGCTAAACTTGGTATGTGTCCAACTCCTAGAAATAACTTCATGCCCCATCTCCCTTACTTCCAGCTAGTAAGGATCACATAATTCCTAACAAAGTTTTGACACAGATTCCCAATTCGGGCATTCAGAACATATAGCACGTTGCTGTAAGCAAGCACATTCTCATTCAAAGATGCAAGTTACTATGTAGGAACAAGTTTGTATAGGTATTTCAAAGATGCCCAGAACTGAGCTAAACTTGGTATGTGTCCAACTCCTAGAAATAACTTCATGCCCCATCTCCCTTACTTCCAGCTAGTAAGGATCACATAATTCCTAACAAAGTTTTGACACAGATTCCCAATTCGGGCATTCAGAACATATAGCACGTTGCTGTAAGCAAGCAGATTCTCATTCAAAGATGCAAGTTACTATGTAGGAACAAGTTTGTATAGGTATTTCAAAGATGCCCAGAACTGAGCTAAACTTGGTATGTGTCCAACTCCTAGAAATAACTTCATGCCCCATCTCCCTTACTTCCAGCTAGTAAGGATCACATAATAACTAACAAAGTTTTGACACAGATTCCCAAATCGGGCATTCAGAACATATAGCACGTTGCTGTAAGCAAGCACATTCTCATTCAAAATTGCAAGTTACTATGTAGGAACAAGTTTGTATAGGTATTTCAAAGATGCCCAGAACTGAGCTAAACTTGGTATGTGTCCAACTCCTTGAAATAACTTCATGCCCCATCTCCCTTACTTCCAGCTAGTAAGGATCACATAATTCCTAACAAAGATTTGACACAGATTCCCAATTCGGGCATTCAGAACATATAGCACGTTGCTGTAAGCAAGCACATTCTCATTAATGATGCAAGTTACTATGTAGCAACAAGTTTGTATAGGTATTTCAAAGATGCCCAGAACTGAGCTAAACTTGGTATGTGTCCAACTCCTAGAAATAACTTCATGCCCCATCTCCCTTACTTCCAGCTAGTAAGGATCACATAATTCCTAACAAAGTTTTGACACAGATTCCCAATTCGGGCATTCAGAACATATAGCACGTTGCTGTAAGCAAGCACATTTTCATTCAAAGTCGCAAGTTACTATGTAGCAACAAGTTTGTATAGGTATTTCAAAGATGCCCAGAACTGAGCTAAACTTGGTATGTGTCCAACTCCTAGAAATAACTTCATGCCCCATCTCCCTTACTTCCAGCTAGTAAGGATCACATAATTCCTAACAAAGTTTTGACACAGATTCCCAATTCGGGCATTCAGAACATATAGCACGTTGCTGTAAGCAAGCACATTCTCATTCAAAGATGCAAGTTACTATGTAGGAACAAGTTTGTATAGGTATTTCAAAGATGCCCAGAACTGAGCTAAACTTGGTATGTGTCCAACTCCTAGAAATAACTTCATGCCCCATCTCCCTTACTTCCAGCTAGTAAGGATCACATAATTCCTAACAAAGTTTTGACACAGATTCCCAATTCGGGCATTCAGAACATATAGCACGTTGCTGTAAGCAAGCAGATTCTCATTCAAAGTTGCAAGTTACTATGTAGGAACAAGTTTGTATAGGTATTTCAAAGATGCCCAGAACTGAGCTAAACTTGGTATGTGTCCAACTCCTTGAAATAACTTCATGCCCCATCTCCCTTAAATCCAGCTAGTAAGGATCACATAATTCCTAACAAAGTTTTGACACAGATTCCCTATTCGGGCATTCAGAACATATAGCACGTTGCTGCAAGCAAGCACATTCTCATTCAAAGATGCAAGTTACTATGTAGGAACAAGTTTGTATAGGTATTTCAAAGATGCCCAGAACTGAGCTAAACTTGGTATGTGTCCAACTCCTAGAAATAACTTCATGCCCCATCTCCCTTACTTCCAGATAGTAAGGATCACATAATTCCTAACAAAGTTTTGACACAGATTCCCTATTCGGGCATTCAGAACATATAGCACGTTGCTGCAAGCAAGCACATTCTCATTCAAAGTTGCAAGTTACTATGTAGGAACAAGTTTGTATAGGTATTTCAAAGATGCCCAGAACTGAGCTAAACTTGGTATGTGTCCAACTCCTAGAAATAACTTCATGCCCCATCTCCCTTACTGCCAGCTAGTAAGGATCACATAATTCCTAACAAAGTTTTGACACAGATTCCCAATTCGGGCATTCAGAACATATAGCACGTTGCTGCAAGCAAGCACAGTTTCATTCAAAGTTGCAAGTTACTATGTAGGAACAAGTTTGTATAGGTATTTCAAAGATGCCCAGAACTGAGCTAAACTTGGTATGTGTCCAACTCCTAGAAATAACTTCATGCCCCATCTCCCTTACTTCCAGCTAGTAAGGATCACATAATTCCTAACAAAGTTTTGACACAGATTGCCAATTCGGGCATTCAGAACATATAGCACGTTGCTGTAAGCAAGCACATTCTCATTCAAAGATGCAAGTTACTATGTAGGAACAAGTTTGTATAGGTATTTCAAAGATGCCCAGAACTGAGCTAAACTTGGTATGTGTCCAACTCCTAGAAATAACTTCATGCCCCATCTCCCTTACTTCCAGCTAGTAAGGATCACATAATTCCTAACAAAGTTTTGACACAGATTCCCAATTCGGGCATTCAGAACATATAGCACGTTGCTGTAAGCAAGCACATTCTCATTCAAAGATGCAAGTTACTATGTAGGAACAAGTTTGTATAGGTATTTCAAAGATGCCCAGAACTGAGCTAAACTTGGTATGTGTCCAACTCATAGAAATAACTTCATGCCCCATCTCCCTTACTTCCAGCTAGTAAGGATCACATAATTCCTAACAAAGTTTTGACACAGATTCCCAAATCGGGCATTCAGAACATATAGCACGTTGCTGTAAGAAAGCACATTCTCATTCAAAGTTGCAAGTTACTATGTAGGAACAAGTTTGTATAGGTATTTCAAAGATGCACAGAACTGAGCTAAACTTGGTATGTGTCCAACTCCTAGAAATAACTTCATGCCCCATCTCCCTTACTTCCAGCTAGTAAGGATCACATAATTCCTAAGAAAGTTTTGACACAGATTCCCAATTCGGGCATTCAGAACATATAGCACGTTGCTGTAAGCAAGCACATTCTCATTCAAAGTTGCAAGTTACTATGTAGGAACAAGTTTGTATAGGTATTTCAAAGATGCCCAGAACTGAGCTAAACTTGGTATGTGTCCAACTCCTAGAAATAACTTCATGCCCCATCTCCCTTACTTCCAGCTAGTAAGGATCACATAATAACTAACAAAGTTTTGACACAGATTCCCAATTCGGGAATTCAGAACATATAGCACGTTGCTGTAAGCAAGCACATTTTCATTCAAAGTTGCAAGTTACTATGTAGGAACAAGTTTGTATAGGTATTTCAAAGATGCCCAGAACTGAGCTAAACTTGGTATGTGTCCAACTCCTAGAAATAACTTCATGCCCCATCTCCCTTACTTCCAGCTAGTAAGGATCACATAATTCCTAACAAAGTTTTGACACAGATTCCCAATTCGGGCATTCAGAACATATAGCACGTTGCTGTAAGCAAGCACATTCTCATTCAAAGATGCAAGTTACTATGTAGGAACAAGTTTGTATAGGTATTTCAAAGATGCCCAGAACTGAGCTAAACTTGGCATGTGTCCAACTCCTAGAAATAACTTCATGCCCCATCTCCCTTACTTCCAGCTAGTAAGGATCACATAATTCCTAACAAAGTTTTGACACAGATTCCCAATTCGGGCATTCAGAGCATATAGCACGTTGCTGTAAGCAAGCACATTCTCATTCAAAGTTGCAAGTTACTATGTAGGAACAAGTTTGTATAGGTATTTCAAAGATGCCCAGAACTGAGCTAAACTTGGTATGTGTACAACTCCTAGAAATAACTTCATGCCCCATCTCCCTTACTTCCAGCTAGTAAGGATCACATAATTCCTAACAAAGTTTTGACACAGATTCCCTATTCGGGCATTCAGAACATATAGCACGTTGCTGCAAGCAAGCACATTCTCATTCAAAGATGCAAGTTACTATGTAGGAACAAGTTTGTATAGGTATTTCAAAGATGCCCAGAACTGAGCTAAACTTGGTATGTGTCCAACTCCTAGAAATAACTTCATGCCCCATCTCCCTTACATCCAGATAGTAAGGATCACATAATTCCTAACAAAGTTTTGACACAGATTCCCTATTCGGGCATTCAGAACATATAGCAAGTTGCTGCAAGCAAGCACATTCTCATTCAAAGTTGCAAGTTACTATGTAGGAACAAGTTTGTATAGGTATTTCAAAGATGCCCAGAACTGAGCTAAACTTGGTATGTGTCCAACTCCTAGAAATAACTTCATGCCCCATCTCCCTTACTGCCAGCTAGTAAGGATCACATAATTCCTAACAAAGTTTTGACACAGATTCCCAATTCGGGCATTCAGAACATATAGCACGTTGCTGCAAGCAAGCACAGTTTCATTCAAAGTTGCAAGTTACTATGTAGGAACAAGTTTGTATAGGTATTTCAAAGATGCCCAGAACTGAGCTAAACTTGGTATGTGTCCAACTCCTAGAAATAACTTCATGCCCCATCTCCCTTACTTCCAGCTAGTAAGGATCACATAATTCCTAACAAAGTTTTGACACAGATTGCCAATTCGGGCATTCAGAACATATAGCACGTTGCTGTAAGCAAGCACATTCTCATTCAAAGATGCAAGTTACTATGTAGGAACAAGTTTGTATAGGTATTTCAAAGATGCCCAGAACTGAGCTAAACTTGGTATGTGTCCAACTCCTAGAAATAACTTCATGCCCCATCTCCCTTACTTCCAGCTAGTAAGGATCACATAATTCCTAACAAAGTTTTGACACAGATTCCCAATTCGGGCATTCAGAACATATAGCACGTTGCTGTAAGCAAGCACATTCTCATTCAAAGATGCAAGTTACTATGTAGGAACAAGTTTGTATAGGTATTTCAAAGATGCCCAGAACTGAGCTAAACTTGGTATGTGTCCAACTCATAGAAATAACTTCATGCCCCATCTCCCTTACTTCCAGCTAGTAAGGATCACATAATTCCTAACAAAGTTTTGACACAGATTCCCAAATCGGGCATTCAGAACATATAGCACGTTGCTGTAAGAAAGCACATTCTCATTCAAAGTTGCAAGTTACTATGTAGGAACAAGTTTGTATAGGTATTTCAAAGATGCACAGAACTGAGCTAAACTTGGTATGTGTCCAACTCCTAGAAATAACTTCATGCCCCATCTCCCTTACTTCCAGCTAGTAAGGATCACATAATTCCTAAGAAAGTTTTGACACAGATTCCCAATTCGGGCATTCAGAACATATAGCACGTTGCTGTAAGCAAGCACATTCTCATTCAAAGTTGCAAGTTACTATGTAGGAACAAGTTTGTATAGGTATTTCAAAGATGCCCAGAACTGAGCTAAACTTGGTATGTGTCCAACTCCTAGAAATAACTTCATGCACCATCTCCCTTACTTCCAGCTAGTAAGGATCACATAATAACTAACAAAGTTTTGACACAGATTCCCAATTCGGGAATTCAGAACATATAGCACGTTGCTGTAAGCAAGCACATTTTCATTCAAAGTTGCAAGTTACTATGTAGGAACAAGTTTGTATAGGTATTTCAAAGATGCCCAGAACTGAGCTAAACTTGGTATGTGTCCAACTCCTAGAAATAACTTCATGCCCCATCTCCCTTACTTCCAGCTAGTAAGGATCACATAATTCCTAACAAAGTTTTGACACAGATTCCCAATTCGGGCATTCAGAACATATAGCACGTTGCTGTAAGCAAGCAGATTCTCATTCAAAGATGCAAGTTACTATGTAGGAACAAGTTTGTATAGGTATTTCAAAGATGCCCAGAACTGAGCTAAACTTGGCATGTGTCCAACTCCTAGAAATAACTTCATGCCCCATCTCCCTTACTTCCAGCTAGTAAGGATCACATAATTCCTAACAAAGTTTTGACACAGATTCCCAATTCGGGCATTCAGAGCATATAGCACGTTGCTGTAAGCAAGCACATTCTCATTCAAAGTTGCAAGTTACTATGTAGGAACAAGTTTGTATAGGTATTTCAAAGATGCACAGAACTGAGCTAAACTTGGTATGTGTACAACTCCTAGAAATAACTTCATGCCCCATCTCCCTTACTTCCAGCTAGTAAGGATCACATAATTCCTAACAAAGTTTTGACACAGATTCCCTATTCGGGCATTCAGAACATATAGCACGTTGCTGCAAGCAAGCACATTCTCATTCAAAGATGCAAGTTACTATGTAGGAACAAGTTTGTATAGGTATTTCAAAGATGCCCAGAACTGAGCTAAACTTGGTATGTGTCCAACTCCTAGAAATAACTTCATGCCCCATCTCCCTTACTTCCAGCTAGTAAGGATCACATAATTCCTAACAAAGTTTTGACAAAGATTCCCTATTCGGGAATTCAGAATATATAGCACGTTGCTGCAAGCAAGCACATTCTCATTCAAAGTTGCAAGTTACTATTTAGGAACAAGTTTGTATAGGTATTTCAAAGATGCCCAGAACTGAGCTAAACTTAGTATGTGTCCAACTCCTAGAAATAACTTCATGCCCCATCTCCCTTACTTCAAGCTAGTAAGGATCACATAATTCCAAACAATGTTTTGACACGGATTCCCTATTCGGGCATTCAGAACATATAGCACGTTGCTGTAAGCAAGCACATTCTCATTCAAAGTTGCAAGTTACTATGTAGGAACAAGTTTGTATAGGTATTTCAAAGATGCCCAGAACTGAGCTAAACTTGGTATGTGTCCAACTCCTAGAAATAACTTCATGCCCCATCTCCCTTACTTCCAGCTAGTAAGGATCACATAATTCCTAACAAACTTTTGACACAGATTCCCAATTCGGGCATTCAGAACATATAGCACGTTGCTGTAAGCAAGCACAATCTCATTCAAAGATGCAAGTTACTATGTAGGAACAAGTTTGTATAGGTATTTCAAAGATGCCCAGAACTGAGCTAAACTTGGTATGTGTCCAACTCCTAGAAATAACTTCATGCCCCATCTCCCTTACTTCCAGCTAGTAAGGATCACATAATTCCTAACAAAGTTTTGACACAGATTCCCAATTCGGGCATTCAGAACATATAGCACGTTGCTGTAGCAAGCACATTCTCATTCAAAGTTACAGGTTACTATGTAGGAACAAGTTTGTATAGGTATTTCAAAGATGCCCAGAACGGAGCTAAACTTGGTATGTGTCCAACTCCTAGAAATAACTTCATGCCCCATCTCCCTTACTTCCAGCTAGTAAGGATCACATAATTCCTAACAAAGTTTTGACACAGATTCCCAATTCGGGCATTCAGAACATATAGCACGTTGCTGTAAGCAAGCAGATTCTCATTCAAAGATGCATGTTACTATGTAGGAACAAGTTTGTATAGGTATTTCAAAGATGCCCAGAACTGAGCTAAACTTGGTATGTGTCCAACTCCTAGAAATAACTTCATGCCCCATCTCCCTTACTTCCAGCTAGTAAGGATCACATAATTCCTAACAAAGTTTTGACACAGATTCCCAATTCGGGCATTCAGAACATATAGCACGTTGCTGTAAGCAAGCACATTCTCATTAATGATGCAAGTTACTATGTAGCAACAAGTTTGTATAGGTATTTCAAAGATGCCCAGAACTGAGCTAAACTTGGTATGTGTCCAACTCCTAGAAATAACTTCATGCCCCATCTCCCTTACTTCCAGCTAGTAAGGATCACATAATTCCTAACAAAGTTTTGACACAGATTCCCAATTCGGGCATTCAGAACATATAGCACGTTGCTGTAAGCAAGCACATTTTCATTAAAAGTTGCAAGTTATTATGTAGCAACAAGTTTGTATAGGTATTTCAAAGATGCCCAGAACTGAGCTAAACTTGGTATGTGTCCAACTCCTAGAAATAACTTCATGCCCCATCTCCCTTACTTCCAGCTAGTAAGGATCACATAATTCCTAACAAAGTTTTGACACAGATTCCCAATTCGGGCATTCAGAACATATAGCACGTTGCTGTAAGCAAGCAGATTCTCATTCAAAGATGCAAGTTACTATGTAGGAACAAGTTTGTATAGGTATTTCAAAGATGCCCAGAACTGAGCTAAACTTGGTATGTGTCCAACTCCTAGAAATAACTTCATGCCCCATCTCCCTTACTTCCAGCTAGTAAGGATCACATAATTCCTAACAAAGTTTTGACACAGATTCCCAATTCGGGCATTCAGAACATATAGCACGTTGCTGTAAGCAAGCACATTCTCATTCAAAGATGCAAGTTACTATGTAGGAACAAATTTGTATAGGTATTTCAAAGATGCCCAGAACTGAGCTAAACTTGGTATGTGTCCAACTCCTAGAAATAACTTCATGCCCCATCTCCCTTACTTCCAGCTAGTAAGGATCACATAATTCCTAACAAAGTTTTGACACAGATTCCCAATTCGGGCATTCAGAACATATAGCACGTTGCTGTAAGCAAGCACATTCTCATTCAAAGATGCAAGTTACTATGTAGGAACAAGTTTGTATAGGTATTTCAAAGATGCCCAGAACTGAGCTAAACTTGGTATGTGTCCAACTCCTAGAAATAACTTCATGCCCCATCTCCCTTACTTCCAGCTAGTAAGGATCACATAATTCCTAACAAAGTTTTGACACAGATTCCCAATTCGGGCATTCAGAACATATAGCACGTTGCTGTAAGCAAGCAGATTCTCATTCAAAGATGCAAGTTACTATGTAGGAACAAGTTTGTATAGGTATTTCAAAGATGCCCAGAACTGAGCTAAACTTGGTATGTGTCCAACTCCTAGAAATAACTTCATGCCCCATCTCCCTTACTTCCAGCTAGTAAGGATCACATAATAACTAACAAAGTTTTGACACAGATTCCCAAATCGGGCATTCAGAACATATAGCACGTTGCTGTAAGCAAGCACATTCTCATTCAAAATTGCAAGTTACTATGTAGGAACAAGTTTGTATAGGTATTTCAAAGATGCCCAGAACTGAGCTAAACTTGGTATGTGT
The DNA here is from genome assembly GCF_020826845.1 of Diceros bicornis minor. Taxonomy (NCBI): domain Eukaryota; kingdom Metazoa; phylum Chordata; class Mammalia; order Perissodactyla; family Rhinocerotidae; genus Diceros; species Diceros bicornis. The sequence goes on along the minus strand of NC_080751.1, from coordinate 1,557,063 downwards.
CCAACTCCTTGAAATAACTTCATGCCCCATCTCCCTTACTTCCAGCTAGTAAGGATCACATAATTCCTAACAAAGATTTGACACAGATTCCCAATTCGGGCATTCAGAACATATAGCACGTTGCTGTAAGCAAGCACATTCTCATTAATGATGCAAGTTACTATGTAGCAACAAGTTTGTATAGGTATTTCAAAGATGCCCAGAACTGAGCTAAACTTGGTATGTGTCCAACTCCTAGAAATAACTTCATGCCCCATCTCCCTTACTTCCAGCTAGTAAGGATCACATAATTCCTAACAAAGTTTTGACACAGATTCCCAATTCGGGCATTCAGAACATATAGCACGTTGCTGTAAGCAAGCACATTTTCATTCAAAGTCGCAAGTTACTATGTAGCAACAAGTTTGTATAGGTATTTCAAAGATGCCCAGAACTGAGCTAAACTTGGTATGTGTCCAACTCCTAGAAATAACTTCATGCCCCATCTCCCTTACTTCCAGCTAGTAAGGATCACATAATTCCTAACAAAGTTTTGACACAGATTCCCAATTCGGGCATTCAGAACATATAGCACGTTGCTGTAAGCAAGCACATTCTCATTCAAAGATGCAAGTTACTATGTAGGAACAAGTTTGTATAGGTATTTCAAAGATGCCCAGAACTGAGCTAAACTTGGTTGTGTCCAACTCCTAGAAATAACTTCATGCCCCATCTCCCTTACTTCCAGCTAGTAAGGATCACATAATTCCTAACAAAGTTTTGACACAGATTCCCAATTCGGGCATTCAGAACATATAGCACGTTGCTGTAAGCAAGCAGATTCTCATTCAAAGTTGCAAGTTACTATGTAGGAACAAGTTTGTATAGGTATTTCAAAGATGCCCAGAACTGAGCTAAACTTGGTATGTGTCCAACTCCTTGAAATAACTTCATGCCCCATCTCCCTTACTTCCAGCTAGTAAGGATCACATAATTCCTAACAAAGTTTTGACACAGATTCCCTATTCGGGCATTCAGAACGTATAGCACGTTGCTGCAAGCAAGCACATTCTCATTCAAAGATGCAAGTTACTATGTAGGAACAAGTTTGTATAGGTATTTCAAAGATGCCCAGAACTGAGCTAAACTTGGTATGTGTCCAACTCCTAGAAATAACTTCATGCCCCATCTCCCTTACTTCCAGATAGTAAGGATCACATAATTCCTAACAAAGTTTTGACACAGATTCCCTATTCGGGCATTCAGAACATATAGCACGTTGCTGCAAGCAAGCACATTCTCATTCAAAGTTGCAAGTTACTATGTAGGAACAAGTTTGTATAGGTATTTCAAAGATGCCCAGAACTGAGCTAAACTTGGTATGTGTCCAACTCCTAGAAATAACTTCATGCCCCATCTCCCTTACTTCCAGCTAGTAAGGATCACATAATTCCTAACAAAGTTTTGACACAGATTGCCAATTCGGGCATTCAGAACATATAGCACGTTGCTGTAAGCAAGCACATTCTCATTCAAAGATGCAAGTTACTATGTAGGAACAAGTTTGTATAGGTATTTCAAAGATGCCCAGAACTGAGCTAAACTTGGTATGTGTCCAACTCCTAGAAATAACTTCATGCCCCATCTCCCTTACTTCCAGCTAGTAAGGATCACATAATTCCTAACAAAGTTTTGACACAGATTCCCAATTCGGGCATTCAGAACATATAGCACGTTGCTGTAAGCAAGCACATTCTCATTCAAAGATGCAAGTTACTATGTAGGAACAAGTTTGTATAGGTATTTCAAAGATGCCCAGAACTGAGCTAAACTTGGTATGTGTCCAACTCATAGAAATAACTTCATGCCCCATCTCCCTTACTTCCAGCTAGTAAGGATCACATAATTCCTAACAAAGTTTTGACACAGATTCCCAAATCGGGCATTCAGAACATATAGCACGTTGCTGTAAGAAAGCACATTCTCATTCAAAGTTGCAAGTTACTATGTAGGAACAAGTTTGTATAGGTATTTCAAAGATGCACAGAACTGAGCTAAACTTGGTATGTGTCCAACTCCTAGAAATAACTTCATGCCCCATCTCCCTTACTTCCAGCTAGTAAGGATCACATAATTCCTAAGAAAGTTTTGACACAGATTCCCAATTCGGGCATTCAGAACATATAGCACGTTGCTGTAAGCAAGCACATTCTCATTCAAAGTTGCAAGTTACTATGTAGGAACAAGTTTGTATAGGTATTTCAAAGATGCCCAGAACTGAGCTAAACTTGGTATGTGTCCAACTCCTAGAAATAACTTCATGCCCCATCTCCCTTACTTCCAGCTAGTAAGGATCACATAATAACTAACAAAGTTTTGACACAGATTCCCAATTCGGGAATTCAGAACATATAGCACGTTGCTGTAAGCAAGCACATTTTCATTCAAAGTTGCAAGTTACTATGTAGGAACAAGTTTGTATAGGTATTTCAAAGATGCCCAGAACTGAGCTAAACTTGGTATGTGTCCAACTCCTAGAAATAACTTCATGCCCCATCTCCCTTACTTCCAGCTAGTAAGGATCACATAATTCCTAACAAAGTTTTGACACAGATTGCCAATTCGGGCATTCAGAACATATAGCACGTTGCTGTAAGCAAGCACATTCTCATTCAAAGATGCAAGTTACTATGTAGGAACAAGTTTGTATAGGTATTTCAAAGATGCCCAGAACTGAGCTAAACTTGGTATGTGTCCAACTCCTAGAAATAACTTCATGCCCCATCTCCCTTACTTCCAGCTAGTAAGGATCACATAATTCCTAACAAAGTTTTGACACAGATTCCCAATTCGGGCATTCAGAACATATAGCACGTTGCTGTAAGCAAGCACATTCTCATTCAAAGATGCAAGTTACTATGTAGGAACAAGTTTGTATAGGTATTTCAAAGATGCCCAGAACTGAGCTAAACTTGGCATGTGTCCAACTCCTAGAAATAACTTCATGCCCCATCTCCCTTACTTCCAGCTAGTAAGGATCACATAATTCCTAACAAAGTTTTGACACAGATTCCCAATTCGGGCATTCAGAGCATATAGCACGTTGCTGTAAGCAAGCACATTCTCATTCAAAGTTGCAAGTTACTATGTAGGAACAAGTTTGTATAGGTATTTCAAAGATGCCCAGAACTGAGCTAAACTTGGTATGTGTCCAACTCCTAGAAATAACTTCATGCCCCATCTCCCTTACTTCCAGCTAGTAAGGATCACATAATTCCTAACAAAGTTTTGACACAGATTCCCTATTCGGGCATTCAGAATATATAGCACGTTGCTGCAAGCAAGCACATTCTCATTCAAAGTTGCAAGTTACTATTTAGGAACAAGTTTGTATAGGTATTTCAAAGATGCCCAGAACTGAGCTAAACTTAGTATGTGTCCAACTCCTAGAAATAACTTCATGCCCCATCTCCCTTACTTCAAGCTAGTAAGGATCACATAATTCCAAACAATGTTTTGACACGGATTCCCTATTCGGGCATTCAGAACATATAGCACGTTGCTGTAAGCAAGCACATTCTCATTCAAAGTTGCAAGTTACTATGTAGGAACAAGTTTGTATAGGTATTTCAAAGATGCCCAGAACTGAGCTAAACTTGGTATGTGTCCAACTCCTAGAAATAACTTCATGCCCCATCTCCCTTACTTCCAGCTAGTAAGGACCACATAATTCCTAACAAACTTTTGACACAGATTCCCAATTCGGGCATTCAGAACATATAGCACGTTGCTGTAAGCAAGCACAATCTCATTCAAAGATGCAAGTTACTATGTAGGAACAAGTTTGTATAGGTATTTCAAAGATGCCCAGAACTGAGCTAAACTTGGTATGTGTCCAACTCCTAGAAATAACTTCATGCCCCATCTCCCTTACTTCCAGCTAGTAAGGATCACATAATTCCTAACAAAGTTTTGACACAGATTCCCAATTCGGGCATTCAGAACATATAGCACGTTGCTGTAGCAAGCACATTCTCATTCAAAGTTACAAGTTACTATGTAGGAACAAGTTTGTATAGGTATTTCAAAGATGCCCAGAACGGAGCTAAACTTGGTATGTGTCCAACTCCTAGAAATAACTTCATGCCCCATCTCCCTTACTTCCAGCTAGTAAGGATCACATAATTCCTAACAAAGTTTTGACACAGATTCCCAATTCGGGCATTCAGAACATATAGCACGTTGCTGTAAGCAAGCAGATTCTCATTCAAAGATGCATGTTACTATGTAGGAACAAGTTTGTATAGGTATTTCAAAGATGCCCAGAACTGAGCTAAACTTGGTATGTGTCCAACTCCTAGAAATAACTTCATGCCCCATCTCCCTTACTTCCAGCTAGTAAGGATCACATAATTCCTAACAAAGTTTTGACACAGATTCCCAATTCGGGCATTCAGAACATATAGCACGTTGCTGTAAGCAAGCACATTCTCATTAATGATGCAAGTTACTATGTAGCAACAAGTTTGTATAGGTATTTCAAAGATGCCCAGAACTGAGCTAAACTTGGTATGTGTCCAACTCCTAGAAATAACTTCATGCCCCATCTCCCTTACTTCCAGCTAGTAAGGATCACATAATTCCTAACAAAGTTTTGACACAGATTCCCAATTCGGGCATTCAGAACATATAGCACGTTGCTGTAAGCAAGCACATTTTCATTAAAAGTTGCAAGTTATTATGTAGCAACAAGTTTGTATAGGTATTTCAAAGATGCCCAGAACTGAGCTAAACTTGGTATGTGTCCAACTCCTAGAAATAACTTCATGCCCCATCTCCCTTACTTCCAGCTAGTAAGGATCACATAATTCCTAACAAAGTTTTGACACAGATTCCCAATTCGGGCATTCAGAACATATAGCACGTTGCTGTAAGCAAGCAGATTCTCATTCAAAGATGCAAGTTACTATGTAGGAACAAGTTTGTATAGGTATTTCAAAGATGCCCAGAATTGAGCTAAACTTGGTATGTGTCCAACTCCTAGAAATAACTTCATGCCCCATCTCCCTTACTTCCAGCTAGTAAGGATCACATAATTCCTAACAAAGTTTTGACACAGATTCCCAATTCGGGCATTCAGAACATATAGCACGTTGCTGTAAGCAAGCACATTCTCATTCAAAGATGCAAGTTACTATGTAGGAACAAATTTGTATAGGTATTTCAAAGATGCCCAGAACTGAGCTAAACTTGGTATGTGTCCAACTCCTAGAAATAACTTCATGCCCCATCTCCCTTACTTCCAGCTAGTAAGGATCACATAATTCCTAACAAAGTTTTGACACAGATTCCCAATTCGGGCATTCAGAACATATAGCACGTTGCTGTAAGCAAGCACATTCTCATTCAAAGATGCAAGTTACTATGTAGGAACAAGTTTGTATAGGTATTTCAAAGATGCCCAGAACTGAGCTAAACTTGGTATGTGTCCAACTCCTAGAAATAACTTCATGCCCCATCTCCCTTACTTCCAGCTAGTAAGGATCACATAATTCCTAACAAAGTTTTGACACAGATTCCCAATTCGGGCATTCAGAACATATAGCACGTTGCTGTAAGCAAGCAGATTCTCATTCAAAGATGCAAGTTACTATGTAGGAACAAGTTTGTATAGGTATTTCAAAGATGCCCAGAACTGAGCTAAACTTGGTATGTGTCCAACTCCTAGAAATAACTTCATGCCCCATCTCCCTTACTTCCAGCTAGTAAGGATCACATAATAACTAACAAAGTTTTGACACAGATTCCCAAATCGGGCATTCAGAACATATAGCACGTTGCTGTAAGCAAGCACATTCTCATTCAAAATTGCAAGTTACTATGTAGGAACAAGTTTGTATAGGTATTTCAAAGATGCCCAGAACTGAGCTAAACTTGGTATGTGTCCAACTCCTTGAAATAACTTCATGCCCCATCTCCCTTACTTCCAGCTAGTAAGGATCACATAATTCCTAACAAAGATTTGACACAGATTCCCAATTCGGGCATTCAGAACATATAGCACGTTGCTGTAAGCAAGCACATTCTCATTAATGATGCAAGTTACTATGTAGCAACAAGTTTGTATAGGTATTTCAAAGATGCCCAGAACTGAGCTAAACTTGGTATGTGTCCAACTCCTAGAAATAACTTCATGCCCCATCTCCCTTACTTCCAGCTAGTAAGGATCACATAATTCCTAACAAAGTTTTGACACAGATTCCCAATTCGGGAATTCAGAACATATAGCACGTTGCTGTAAGCAAGCACATTTTCATTCAAAGTCGCAAGTTACTATGTAGCAACAAGTTTGTATAGGTATTTCAAAGATGCCCAGAACTGAGCTAAACTTGGTATGTGTCCAACTCCTAGAAATAACTTCATGCCCCATCTCCCTTACTTCCAGCTAGTAAGGATCACATAATTCCTAACAAAGTTTTGACACAGATTCCCAATTCGGGCATTCAGAACATATAGCACGTTGCTGTAAGCAAGCACATTCTCATTCAAAGATGCAAGTTACTATGTAGGAACAAGTTTGTATAGGTATTTCAAAGATGCCCAGAACTGAGCTAAACTTGGTATGTGTCCAACTCCTAGAAATAACTTCATGCCCCATCTCCCTTACTTCCAGCTAGTAAGGATCACATAATTCCTAACAAAGTTTTGACACATTCCCAATTCGGGCATTCAGAACATATAGCACGTTGCTGTAAGCAAGCACATTCTCATTCAAAGATGCAAGTTACTATGTAGGAACAAGTTTGTATAGGTATTTCAAAGATGCCCAGAACTGAGCTAAACTTGGTATGTGTCCAACTCATAGAAATAACTTCATGCCCCATCTCCCTTACTTCCAGCTAGTAAGGATCACATAATTCCTAACAAAGTTTTGACACAGATTCCCAAATCGGGCATTCAGAACATATAGCACGTTGCTGTAAGAAAGCACATTCTCATTCAAAGTTGCAAGTTACTATGTAGGAACAAGTTTGTATAGGTATTTCAAAGATGCACAGAACTGAGCTAAACTTGGTATGTGTCCAACTCCTAGAAATAACTTCATGCCCCATCTCCCTTACTTCCAGCTAGTAAGGATCACATAATTCCTAAGAAAGTTTTGACACAGATTCCCAATTCGGGCATTCAGAACATATAGCACGTTGCTGTAAGCAAGCACATTCTCATTAATGATGCAAGTTACTATGTAGCAACAAGTTTGTATAGGTATTTCAAAGATGCCCAGAACTGAGCTAAACTTGGTATGTGTCCAACTCCTAGAAATAACTTCATGCCCCATCTCCCTTACTTCCAGCTAGTAAGGATCACATAATTCCTAACAAAGTTTTGACACAGATTCCCAATTCGGGCATTCAGAACATATAGCACGTTGCTGTAAGCAAGCACATTCTCATTCAAAGATGCAAGTTACTATGTAGGAACAAGTTTGTATAGGTATTTCAAAGATGCCCAGAACTGAGCTAAACTTGGTATGTGTCCAACTCCTAGAAATAACTTCATGCCCCATCTCCCTTACTTCCAGCTAGTAAGGATCACATAATTCCTAACAAAGTTTTGACACAGATTCCCAATTCGGGCATTCAGAACATATAGCACGTTGCTGTAAGCAAGCAGATTCTCATTCAAAGTTGCAAGTTACTATGTAGGAACAAGTTTGTATAGGTATTTCAAAGATGCCCAGAACTGAGCTAAACTTGGTATGTGTCCAACTCCTTGAAATAACTTCATGCCCCATCTCCCTTACTTCCAGCTAGTAAGGATCACATAATTCCTAACAAAGTTTTGACACAGATTCCCTATTCGGGCATTCAGAACGTATAGCACGTTGCTGCAAGCAAGCACATTCTCATTCAAAGATGCAAGTTACTATGTAGGAACAAGTTTGTATAGGTATTTCAAAGATGCCCAGAACTGAGCTAAACTTGGTATGTGTCCAACTCCTAGAAATAACTTCATGCCCCATCTCCCTTACTTCCAGATAGTAAGGATCACATAATTCCTAACAAAGTTTTGACACAGATTCCCTATTCGGGCATTCAGAACATATAGCACGTTGCTGCAAGCAAGCACATTCTCATTCAAAGTTGCAAGTTACTATGTAGGAACAAGTTTGTATAGGTATTTCAAAGATGCCCAGAACTGAGCTAAACTTGGTATGTGTCCAACTCCTAGAAATAACTTCATGCCCCATCTCCCTTACTTCCAGCTAGTAAGGATCACATAATTCCTAACAAAGTTTTGACACAGATTGCCAATTCGGGCATTCAGAACATATAGCACGTTGCTGTAAGCAAGCACATTCTCATTCAAAGATGCAAGTTACTATGTAGGAACAAGTTTGTATAGGTATTTCAAAGATGCCCAGAACTGAGCTAAACTTGGTATGTGTCCAACTCCTAGAAATAACTTCATGCCCCATCTCCCTTACTTCCAGCTAGTAAGGATCACATAATTCCTAACAAAGTTTTGACACAGATTCCCAATTCGGGCATTCAGAACATATAGCACGTTGCTGTAAGCAAGCACATTCTCATTCAAAGATGCAAGTTACTATGTAGGAACAAGTTTGTATAGGTATTTCAAAGATGCCCAGAACTGAGCTAAACTTGGTATGTGTCCAACTCATAGAAATAACTTCATGCCCCATCTCCCTTACTTCCAGCTAGTAAGGATCACATAATTCCTAACAAAGTTTTGACACAGATTCCCAAATCGGGCATTCAGAACATATAGCACGTTGCTGTAAGAAAGCACATTCTCATTCAAAGTTGCAAGTTACTATGTAGGAACAAGTTTGTATAGGTATTTCAAAGATGCACAGAACTGAGCTAAACTTGGTATGTGTCCAACTCCTAGAAATAACTTCATGCCCCATCTCCCTTACTTCCAGCTAGTAAGGATCACATAATTCCTAAGAAAGTTTTGACACAGATTCCCAATTCGGGCATTCAGAACATATAGCACGTTGCTGTAAGCAAGCACATTCTCATTCAAAGTTGCAAGTTACTATGTAGGAACAAGTTTGTATAGGTATTTCAAAGATGCCCAGAACTGAGCTAAACTTGGTATGTGTCCAACTCCTAGAAATAACTTCATGCCCCATCTCCCTTACTTCCAGCTAGTAAGGATCACATAATAACTAACAAAGTTTTGACACAGATTCCCAATTCGGGAATTCAGAACATATAGCACGTTGCTGTAAGCAAGCACATTTTCATTCAAAGTTGCAAGTTACTATGTAGGAACAAGTTTGTATAGGTATTTCAAAGATGCCCAGAACTGAGCTAAACTTGGTATGTGTCCAACTCCTAGAAATAACTTCATGCCCCATCTCCCTTACTTCCAGCTAGTAAGGATCACATAATTCCTAACAAAGTTTTGACACAGATTGCCAATTCGGGCATTCAGAACATATAGCACGTTGCTGTAAGCAAGCACATTCTCATTCAAAGATGCAAGTTACTATGTAGGAACAAGTTTGTATAGGTATTTCAAAGATGCCCAGAACTGAGCTAAACTTGGTATGTGTCCAACTCCTAGAAATAACTTCATGCCCCATCTCCCTTACTTCCAGCTAGTAAGGATCACATAATTCCTAACAAAGTTTTGACACAGATTCCCAATTCGGGCATTCAGAACATATAGCACGTTGCTGTAAGCAAGCACATTCTCATTCAAAGATGCAAGTTACTATGTAGGAACAAGTTTGTATAGGTATTTCAAAGATGCCCAGAACTGAGCTAAACTTGGCATGTGTCCAACTCCTAGAAATAACTTCATGCCCCATCTCCCTTACTTCCAGCTAGTAAGGATCACATAATTCCTAACAAAGTTTTGACACAGATTCCCAATTCGGGCATTCAGAGCATATAGCACGTTGCTGTAAGCAAGCACATTCTCATTCAAAGTTGCAAGTTACTATGTAGGAACAAGTTTGTATAGGTATTTCAAAGATGCCCAGAACTGAGCTAAACTTGGTATGTGTCCAACTCCTAGAAATAACTTCATGCCCCATCTCCCTTACTTCCAGCTAGTAAGGATCACATAATTCCTAACAAAGTTTTGACACAGATTCCCTATTCGGGCATTCAGAATATATAGCACGTTGCTGCAAGCAAGCACATTCTCATTCAAAGTTGCAAGTTACTATTTAGGAACAAGTTTGTATAGGTATTTCAAAGATGCCCAGAACTGAGCTAAACTTAGTATGTGTCCAACTCCTAGAAATAACTTCATGCCCCATCTCCCTTACTTCAAGCTAGTAAGGATCACATAATTCCAAACAATGTTTTGACACGGATTCCCTATTCGGGCATTCAGAACATATAGCACGTTGCTGTAAGCAAGCACATTCTCATTCAAAGTTGCAAGTTACTATGTAGGAACAAGTTTGTATAGGTATTTCAAAGATGCCCAGAACTGAGCTAAACTTGATATGTGTCCAACTCCTAGAAATAACTTCATGCCCCATCTCCCTTACTTCCAGCTAGTAAGGACCACATAATTCCTAACAAACTTTTGACACAGATTCCCAATTCGGGCATTCAGAACATATAGCACGTTGCTGTAAGCAAGCACAATCTCATTCAAAGATGCAAGTTACTATGTAGGAACAAGTTTGTATAGGTATTTCAAAGATGCCCAGAACTGAGCTAAACTTGGTATGTGTCCAACTCCTAGAAATAACTTCATGCCCCATCTCCCTTACTTCCAGCTAGTAAGGATCACATAATTCCTAACAAAGTTTTGACACAGATTCCCAATTCGGGCATTCAGAACATATAGCACGTTGCTGTAGCAAGCACATTCTCATTCAAAGTTACAAGTTACTATGTAGGAACAAGTTTGTATAGGTATTTCAAAGATGCCCAGAACGGAGCTAAACTTGGTATGTGTCCAACTCCTAGAAATAACTTCATGCCCCATCTCCCTTACTTCCAGCTAGTAAGGATCACATAATTCCTAACAAAGTTTTGACACAGATTCCCAATTCGGGCATTCAGAACATATAGCACGTTGCTGTAAGCAAGCAGATTCTCATTCAAAGATGCATGTTACTATGTAGGAACAAGTTTGTATAGGTATTTCAAAGATGCCCAGAACTGAGCTAAACTTGGTATGTGTCCAACTCCTAGAAATAACTTCATGCCCCATCTCCCTTACTTCCAGCTAGTAAGGATCACATAATTCCTAACAAAGTTTTGACACAGATTCCCAATTCGGGCATTCAGAACATATAGCACGTTGCTGTAAGCAAGCACATTCTCATTAATGATGCAAGTTACTATGTAGCAACAAGTTTGTATAGGTATTTCAAAGATGCCCAGAACTGAGCTAAACTTGGTATGTGTCCAACTCCTAGAAATAACTTCATGCCCCATCTCCCTTACTTCCAGCTAGTAAGGATCACATAATTCCTAACAAAGTTTTGACACAGATTCCCAATTCGGGCATTCAGAACATATAGCACGTTGCTGTAAGCAAGCACATTTTCATTAAAAGTTGCAAGTTATTATGTAGCAACAAGTTTGTATAGGTATTTCAAAGATGCCCAGAACTGAGCTAAACTTGGTATGTGTCCAACTCCTAGAAATAACTTCATGCCCCATCTCCCTTACTTCCAGCTAGTAAGGATCACATAATTCCTAACAAAGTTTTGACACAGATTCCCAATTCGGGCATTCAGAACATATAGCACGTTGCTGTAAGCAAGCAGATTCTCATTCAAAGATGCAAGTTACTATGTAGGAACAAGTTTGTATAGGTATTTCAAAGATGCCCAGAATTGAGCTAAACTTGGTATGTGTCCAACTCCTAGAAATAACTTCATGCCCCATCTCCCTTACTTCCAGCTAGTAAGGATCACATAATTCCTAACAAAGTTTTGACACAGATTCCCAATTCGGGCATTCAGAACATATAGCACGTTGCTGTAAGCAAGCACATTCTCATTCAAAGATGCAAGTTACTATGTAGGAACAAATTTGTATAGGTATTTCAAAGATGCCCAGAACTGAGCTAAACTTGGTATGTGTCCAACTCCTAGAAATAACTTCATGCCCCATCTCCCTTACTTCCAGCTAGTAAGGATCACATAATTCCTAACAAAGTTTTGACACAGATTCCCAATTCGGGCATTCAGAACATATAGCACGTTGCTGTAAGCAAGCACATTCTCATTCAAAGATGCAAGTTACTATGTAGGAACAAGTTTGTATAGGTATTTCAAAGATGCCCAGAACTGAGCTAAACTTGGTATGTGTCCAACTCCTAGAAATAACTTCATGCCCCATCTCCCTTACTTCCAGCTAGTAAGGATCACATAATTCCTAACAAAGTTTTGACACAGATTCCCAATTCGGGCATTCAGAACATATAGCACGTTGCTGTAAGCAAGCAGATTCTCATTCAAAGATGCAAGTTACTATGTAGGAACAAGTTCGTATAGGTATTTCAAAGATGCCCAGAACTGAGCTAAACTTGGTATGTGTCCAACTCCTAGAAATAACTTCATGCCCCATCTCCCTTACTTCCAGCTAGTAAGGATCACATAATAACTAACAAAGTTTTGACACAGATTCCCAAATCGGGCATTCAGAACATATAGCACGTTGCTGTAAGCAAGCACATTCTCATTCAAAATTGCAAGTTACTATGTAGGAACAAGTTTGTATAGGTATTTCAAAGATGCCCAGAACTGAGCTAAACTTGGTATGTGTCCAACTCCTTGAAATAACTTCATGCCCCATCTCCCTTACTTCCAGCTAGTAAGGATCACATAATTCCTAACAAAGATTTGACACAGATTCCCAATTCGGGCATTCAGAACATATAGCACGTTGCTGTAAGCAAGCACATTCTCATTAATGATGCAAGTTACTATGTAGCAACAAGTTTGTATAGGTATTTCAAAGATGCCCAGAACTGAGCTAAACTTGGTATGTGTCCAACTCCTAGAAATAACTTCATGCCCCATCTCCCTTACTTCCAGCTAGTAAGGATCACATAATTCCTAACAAAGTTTTGACACAGATTCCCAATTCGGGAATTCAGAACATATAGCACGTTGCTGTAAGCAAGCACATTTTCATTCAAAGTCGCAAGTTACTATGTAGCAACAAGTTTGTATAGGTATTTCAAAGATGCCCAGAACTGAGCTAAACTTGGTATGTGTCCAACTCCTAGAAATAACTTCATGCCCCATCTCCCTTACTTCCAGCTAGTAAGGATCACATAATTCCTAACAAAGTTTTGACACAGATTCCCAATTCGGGCATTCAGAACATATAGCACGTTGCTGTAAGCAAGCACATTCTCATTCAAAGATGCAAGTTACTATGTAGGAACAAGTTTGTATAGGTATTTCAAAGATGCCCAGAACTGAGCTAAACTTGGTATGTGTCCAACTCCTAGAAATAACTTCATGCCCCATCTCCCTTACTTCCAGCTAGTAAGGATCACATAATTCCTAACAAAGTTTTGACACATTCCCAATTCGGGCATTCAGAACATATAGCACGTTGCTGTAAGCAAGCACATTCTCATTCAAAGATGCAAGTTACTATGTAGGAACAAGTTTGTATAGGTATTTCAAAGATGCCCAGAACTGAGCTAAACTTGGTATGTGTCCAACTCATAGAAATAACTTCATGCCCCATCTCCCTTACTTCCAGCTAGTAAGGATCACATAATTCCTAACAAAGTTTTGACACAGATTCCCAAATCGGGCATTCAGAACATATAGCACGTTGCTGTAAGAAAGCACATTCTCATTCAAAGTTGCAAGTTACTATGTAGGAACAAGTTTGTATAGGTATTTCAAAGATGCACAGAACTGAGCTAAACTTGGTATGTGTCCAACTCCTAGAAATAACTTCATGCCCCATCTCCCTTACTTCCAGCTAGTAAGGATCACATAATTCCTAAGAAAGTTTTGACACAGATTCCCAATTCGGGCATTCAGAACATATAGCACGTTGCTGTAAGCAAGCACATTCTCATTAATGATGCAAGTTACTATGTAGCAACAAGTTTGTATAGGTATTTCAAAGATGCCCAGAACTGAGCTAAACTTGGTATGTGTCCAACTCATAGAAATAACTTCATGCCCCATCTCCCTTACTTCCAGCTAGTAAGGATCACATAATTCCTAACAAAGTTTTGACACAGATTCCCAATTCGGGCATTCAGAACATATAGCACGTTGCTGTAAGCAAGCACATTCTCATTCAAAGATGCAAGTTACTATGTAGGAACAAGTTTGTATAGGTATTTCAAAGATGCCCAGAACTGAGCTAAACTTGGTATGTGTCCAACTCATAGAAATAACTTCATGCCCCATCTCCCTTACTTCCAGCTAGTAAGGATCACATAATTCCTAACAAAGTTTTGACACAGATTCCCAAATCGGGCATTCAGAACATATAGCACGTTGCTGTAAGAAAGCACATTCTCATTCAAAGTTGCAAGTTACTATGTAGGAACAAGTTTGTATAGGTATTTCAAAGATGCACAGAACTGAGCTAAACTTGGTATGTGTCCAACTCCTAGAAATAACTTCATGCCCCATCTCCCTTACTTCCAGCTAGTAAGGATCACATAATTCCTAAGAAAGTTTTGACACAGATTCCCAATTCGGGCATTCAGAACATATAGCACGTTGCTGTAAGCAAGCACATTCTCATTCAAAGTTGCAAGTTACTATGTAGGAACAAGTTTGTATAGGTATTTCAAAGATGCCCAGAACTGAGCTAAACTTGGTATGTGTCCAACTCCTAGAAATAACTTCATGCCCCATCTCCCTTACTTCCAGCTAGTAAGGATCACATAATAACTAACAAAGTTTTGACACAGATTCCCAATTCGGGAATTCAGAACATATAGCACGTTGCTGTAAGCAAGCACATTTTCATTCAAAGTTGCAAGTTACTATGTAGGAACAAGTTTGTATAGGTATTTCAAAGATGCCCAGAACTGAGCTAAACTTGGTATGTGTCCAACTCCTAGAAATAACTTCATGCCCCATCTCCCTTACTTCCAGCTAGTAAGGATCACATAATTCCTAACAAAGTTTTGACACAGATTGCCAATTCGGGCATTCAGAACATATAGCACGTTGCTGTAAGCAAGCACATTCTCATTCAAAGATGCAAGTTACTATGTAGGAACAAGTTTGTATAGGTATTTCAAAGATGCCCAGAACTGAGCTAAACTTGGTATGTGTCCAACTCCTAGAAATAACTTCATGCCCCATCTCCCTTACTTCCAGCTAGTAAGGATCACATAATTCCTAACAAAGTTTTGACACAGATTCCCAATTCGGGCATTCAGAACATATAGCACGTTGCTGTAAGCAAGCAGATTCTCATTCAAAGATGCAAGTTACTATGTAGGAACAAGTTTGTATAGGTATTTCAAAGATGCCCAGAACTGAGCTAAACTTGGTATGTGTCCAACTCCTAGAAATAACTTCATGCCCCATCTCCCTTACTTCCAGCTAGTAAGGATCACATAATTCCTAACAAAGTTTTGACACAGATTCCCAAATCGGGCATTCAGAACATATAGCACGTTGCTGTAAGAAAGCACATTCTCATTCAAAGTTGCAAGTTACTATGTAGGAACAAGTTTGTATAGGTATTTCAAAGATGCCCAGAACTGAGCTAAACTTGGTATGTGTCCAACTCCTAGAAATAACTTCATGCCCATCTCCCTTACTTCCAGCTAGTAAGGATCACATAATTCCTAAGAAAGTTTTGACACAGATTCCCAATTCGGGCATTCAGAACATATAGCACGTTGCTGTAAGCAAGCACATTCTCATTCAAAGTTGCAAGTTACTATGTAGGAACAAGTTTGTATAGGTATTTCAAAGATGCCCAGAACTGAGCTAAACTTGGTATGTGTCCAACTCCTAGAAATAACTTCATGCCCCATCTCCCTTACTTCCAGCTAGTAAGGATCACATAATAACTAACAAAGTTTTGACACAGATTCCCAATTCGGGAATTCAGAACATATAGCACGTTGCTGTAAGCAAGCACATTTTCATTCAAAGTTGCAAGTTACTATGTAGGAACAAGTTTGTATAGGTATTTCAAAGATGCCCAGAACTGAGCTAAACTTGGTATGTGTCCAACTCCTAGAAATAACTTCATGCCCCATCTCGCTTACTTCCAGCTAGTAAGGATCACATAATTCCTAACAAAGTTTTGACACAGATTCCCAATTCGGGCATTCAGAACATATAGCACGTTGCTGTAAGCAAGCAGATTCTCATTCAAAGATGCAAGTTACTATGTAGGAACAAGTTTGTATAGGTATTTCAAAGATGCCCAGAACTGAGCTAAACTTGGCATGTGTCCAACTCCTAGAAATAACTTCATGCCCCATCTCCCTTACTTCCAGCTAGTAAGGATCACATAATTCCTAACAAAGTTTTGACACAGATTCCCAATTCGGGCATTCAGAGCATATAGCACGTTGCTGTAAGCAAGCACATTCTCATTCAAAGTTGCAAGTTACTATGTAGGAACAAGTTTGTATAGGTATTTCAAAGATGCCCAGAACTGAGCTAAACTTGGTATGTGTACAACTCCTAGAAATAACTTCATGCCCCATCTCCCTTACTTCCAGCTAGTAAGGATCACATAATTCCTAACAAAGTTTTGACACAGATTCCCTATTCGGGCATTCAGAACATATAGCACGTTGCTGTAAGGAAGCACATTTTCATTAAAAGTTGCAAGTTACTATGTAGCAACAAGTTTGTATAGGTATTTCAAAGATGCCCAGAACTGAGCTAAACTTGGTATGTGTCCAACTCCTAGAAATAACTTCATGCCCCATCTCCCTTACTTCCAGCTAGTAAGGATCACATAATTCCTAACAAAGTTTTGACACAGATTCCCAATTCGGGCATTCAGAACATATAGCACGTTGCTGTAAGCAAGCAGATTCTCATTCAAAGATGCAAGTTACTAGTAGGAACAAGTTTGTATAGGTATTTCAAAGATGCCCAGAACTGAGCTAAACTTGGTATGTGTCCAACTCCTAGAAATAACTTCATGCCCCATCTCCCTTACTTCCAGCTTGTAAGGATCACATAATAACTAACAAAGTTTTGACACAGATTCCCAAATCGGGCATTCAGAACATATAGCACGTTGCTGTAAGCAAGCACATTCTCATTCAACATTGCAAGTTACTATGTAGGAACAAGTTTGTATAGGTATTTCAAAGATGCCCAGAACTGAGCTAAACTTGGTATGTGTCCAACTCCTAGAAATAACTTCATGCCCCATCTCCCTTACTTCCAGCTAGTAAGGATCACATAATTCCTAACAAAGTTTTGACACAGATTCCCAATTCGGGCATTCAGAACATATAGCACGTTGCTGTAAGCAAGCACAATCTCATTCAAAGATGCAAGTTACTATGTAGGAACAAGTTTGTATAGGTATTTCAAAGATGCCCAGAACTGAGCTAAACTTGGTATGTGTCCAACTCCTAGAAATAACTTCATGCCCCATCTCCCTTACTTCCAGCTAGTAAGGATCACATAATTCCTAACAAAGTTTTGACACAGATTCCCAATTCGGGCATTCAGAACATATAGCACGTTGCTGTAAGCAAGCAGATTCTCATTCAAAGATGCATGTTACTATGTAGGAACAAGTTTGTATAGGTATTTCAAAGATGCCCAGAACTGAGCTAAACTTGGTATGTGTCCAACTCCTAGAAATAACTTCATGCCCCATCTCCCTTACTTCCAGCTAGTAAGGATCACATAATTCCTAACAAAGTTTTGACACAGATTCCCAATTCGGGCATTCAGAACATATAGCACGTTGCTGTAAGCAAGCACATTCTCATTAATGATGCAAGTTACTATGTAGCAACAAGTTTGTATAGGTATTTCAAAGATGCCCAGAACTGAGCTAAACTTGGTATGTGTCCAACTCCTAGAAATAACTTCATGCCCCATCTCCCTTACTTCCAGCTAGTAAGGATCACATAATTCCTAACAAAGTTTTGACACAGATTCCCAATTCGGGCATTCAGAACATATAGCACGTTGCTGTAAGGAAGCACATTTTCATTAAAAGTTGCAAGTTACTATGTAGCAACAGGTTTGTATAGGTATTTCAAAGATGCCCAGAACTGAGCTAAACTTGGTATGTGTCCAACTCCTAGAAATAACTTCATGCCCCATCTCCCTTACTTCCAGCTAGTAAGGATCACATAATTCCTAACAAAGTTTTGACACAGATTCCCAATTCGGGCATTCAGAACATATAGCACGTTGCTGTAAGCAAGCAGATTCTCATTCAAAGATGCAAGTTACTATGTAGGAACAAGTTTGTATAGGTATTTCAAAGATGCCCAGAACTGAGCTAAACTTGGTATGTGTCCAACTCCTAGAAATAACTTCATGCCCCATCTCCCTTACTTCCAGCTTGTAAGGATCACATAATAACTAACAAAGTTTTGACACAGATTCCCAATTCGGGCATTCAGAACATATAGCACGTTGCTGTAAGCAAGCACATTCTCATTCAACATTGCAAGTTACTATGTAGGAACAAGTTTGTATAGGTATTTCAAAGATGCCCAGAACTGAGCTAAACTTGGTATGTGTCCAACTCCTAGAAATAACTTCATGCCCCATCTCCCTTACTTCCAGCTAGTAAGGATCACATAATTCCTAACAAAGTTTTGACACAGATTCCCAATTCGGGCATTCAGAACATATAGCACGTTGCTGTAAGCAAGCACATTTTCATTCAAAGTTGCAAGTTACTATGTAGCAACAAGTTTGTATAGGTATTTCAAAGATGCCCAGAACTGAGCTAAACTTGGTATGTGTCCAACTCCTAGAAATAACTTCATGCCCCATCTCCCTTACTTCCAGCTAGTAAGGATCACATAATTCCTAACAAAGTTTTGACACAGATTCCCAATTCGGGCATTCAGAACATATAGCACGTTGCTGTAAGCAAGCAGATTCTCATTCAAAGATGCAAGTTACTATGTAGGAACAAGTTTGTATAGGTATTTCAAAGATGCCCAGAACTGAGCTAAACTTGGTATGTGTCCAACTCCTAGAAATAACTTCATGCCCCATCTCCCTTACTTCCAGCTAGTAAGGATCACATAATTCCTAACAAAGTTTTGACACAGATTCCCAATTCGGGCATTCAGAACATATAGCACGTTGCTGTAAGCAAGCACATTTTCATTCAAAGTTGCAAGTTACTATGTAGGAACAAGTTTGTATAGGTATTTCAAAGATGCCCAGAACTGAGCTAAACTTGGTATGTGTCCAACTCCTAGAAATAACTTCATGCCCCATCTCCCTTACTTCCAGCTAGTAAGGATCACATAATTCCTAACAAAGTTTTGACACAGATTCCCAATTCGGGCATTCAGAACATATAGCACGTTGCTGTAAGCAAGCAGATTCTCATTCAAAGTTGCAAGTTACTATGTAGGAACAAGTTTGTATAGGTATTTCAAAGATGCCCAGAACTGAGCTAAACTTGGTATGTGTCCAACTCCTAGAAATAACTTCATGCCCCATCTCCCTTACTTCCAGCTAGTAAGGATCACATAATTCCTAACAAAGTTTTGACACAGATTCCCTATTCGGGGATTCAGAACATATAGCACGTTGCTGCAAGCAAGCACATTCTCATTCAAAGATGCAAGTTACTATGTAGGAACAAGTTTGTATAGGTATTTCAAAGATGCCCAGAACTGAGCTAAACTTGGTATGTGTCCAACTCCTAGAAATAACTTCATGCCCCATCTCCCTTACTTCCAGCTAGTAAGGATCACATAATTCCTAACAAAGTTTTGACACAGATTCCCTATTCGGGCATTCAGAACATATAGCACGTTGCTGCAAGCAAGCACATTCTCATTCAAAGTTGCAAGTTACTATGTAGGAACAAGTTTGTATAGGTATTTCAAAGATGCCCAGAACTGAGCTAAACTTGGTATGTGTCCAACTCCTAGAAATAACTTCATGCCCCATCTCCCTTACTTCCAGCTAGTAAGGATCACATAATTCCTAACAAAGTTTTGACACAGATTCCCAATTCGGGCATTTAGAACATATAGCACGTTGCTGTAAGCAAGCACATTTTCATTCAAAGTTGCATGTTACTATGTAGGAACAAGTTTGTATAGGTATTTCAAAGATGCCCAGAACTGAGCTAAACTTGGTATGTGTCCAACTCCTAGAAATAACTTCATGCCCCATCTCCCTTACTTCCAGCTTGTAAGGATCACATAATTCCTAACAAAGTTTTGACACAGATTCCCAATTCGGGAATTCAGAACATATAGCACGTTGCTGTAAGCAAGCAGATTCTCATTCAAAGATGCAAGTTACTATGTAGGAACAAGTTTGTATAGGTATTTCAAAGATGCCCAGAACTGAGCTAAACTTGGTATGTGTCCAACTCCTAGAAATAACTTCATGCCCCATCTCCCTTACTTCCAGCTAGTAAGGATCACATAATTCCTAACAAAGTTTTGACACAGATTCCCAATTCGGGCATTCAGAACATATAGCACGTTGCTGTAAGCAAGCACATTCTCATTCAAAGTTGCAAGTTACTATGTAGGAACAAGTTTGTATAGGTATTTCAAAGATGCCCAGAACTGAGCTAAACTTGGTATGTGTCCAACTCCTAGAAATAACTTCATGCCCCATCTCCCTTACTTCCAGCTAGTAAGGATCACATAATTCCTAACAAAGTTTTGACACAGATTCCCTATTCGGGCATTCAGAACATATAGCACGTTGCTGCAAGCAAGCACATTCTCATTCAAAGTTGCAAGTTACTATGTAGGAACAAGTTTGTATAGGTATTTCAAAGATACCCAGAACTGAGCTAAACTTGGTATGTGTCCAACTCCTAGAAATAACTTCATGCCCCATCTCCCTTACTTCCAGCTAGTAAGGATCACATAATTCCTAACAAAGTTTTGACACAGATTCCCAATTCGGGCATTTAGAACATATAGCACGTTGCTGTAAGCAAGCACATTTTCATTCAAAGTTGCATGTTACTATGTAGGAACAAGTTTGTATAGGTATTTCAAAGATGCCCAGAACTGAGCTAAACTTGGTATGTGTCCAACTCCTAGAAATAACTTCATGCCCCATCTCCCTTACTTCCAGCTTGTAAGGATCACATAATTCCTAACAAAGTTTTGACACAGATTCCCAATTCGGGAATTCAGAACATATAGCACGTTGCTGTAAGCAAGCAGATTCTCATTCAAAGATGCAAGTTACTATGTAGGAACAAGTTTGTATAGGTATTTCAAAGATGCCCAGAACTGAGCTAAACTTGGTATGTGTCCAACTCCTAGAAATAACTTCATGCCCCATCTCCCTTACTTCCAGCTAGTAAGGATCACATAATTCCTAACAAAGTTTTGACACAGATTCCCAATTCGGGCATTCAGAACATATAGCACGTTGGTGTAAGCAAGCACATTCTCATTCAAAGTTGCAAGTTACTATGTAGGAACAAGTTTGTATAGGTATTTCAAAGATGCCCAGAACTGAGCTAAACTTGGTATGTGTCCAACTCCTAGAAATAACTTCATGCCCCATCTCCCTTACTTCCAGCTAGTAAGGATCACATAATTCCTAACAAAGTTTTGACACAGATTCCAAATTCGGGCATTCAGAACATATAGCACGTTGCTGTAAGCAAGCACATTCTCATTCAAAGTTGCAAGTTACTATGTAGGAACAAGTTTGTATAGGTATTTCAAAGATGCCCAGAACTGAGCTAAACTTGGTATGTGTCCAACTCCTAGAAATAACTTCATGCCCCATCTCCCTTACTTCCAGCTAGTAAGGATCACATAATTCCTAACAAAGTTTTGACACAGATTCCCAATTCGGGCATTCAGAACATATAGCACGTTGCTGTAAGCAAGCACATTCTCATTCAAAGATGCAAGTTACTATGTAGGAACAAGTTTGTATAGGTATTTCAAAGATGCCCAGAACTGAGCTAAACTTGGTATGTGTCCAACTCCTAGAAATAACTTCATGCCCCATCTCCCTTACTTCCAGCTAGTAAGGATCACATAATTCCTAACAAAGTTTTGACACAGATTCCCAATTCGGGCATTCAGAACATATAGCACGTTGCTGTAAGCAAGCAGATTCTCATTAAAAGATGCAAGTTACTATGTAGGCACAAGTTTGTATAGGTATTTCAAAGATGCCCAGAACTGAGCTAAACTTGGTATGTGTCCAACTCCTAGAAATAACTTCATGCCCCATCTCCCTTACTTCCAGCTAGTAAGGATCACATAATTCCTAACAAAGTTTTGACACAGATTCCCAATTCGGGCATTCAGAACATATAGCACGTTGCTGTAAGCAAGCACATTCTCATTCAAAGTTGCAAGTTACTATGTAGGAACAAGTTTGTATAGGTATTTCAAAGATGCCCAGAACTGAGCTAAACTTGGTATGTGTCCAACTCCTAGAAATAACATCATGCCCCATCTCCCTTACTTCCAGCTAGTAAGGATCACATAATTCCTAACAAAGTTTTGACACAGATTCCCAATTCGGGCATTCAGAACATATAGCACGTTGCTGTAAGCAAGCACATTCTCATTCAAAGTTGCAAGTTACTATGTAGGAACAAGTTTGTATAGGTATTTCAAAGATGCCCAGAACTGAGCTAAACTTGGTATGTGTCCAAGTCCTAGAAATAACTTCATGCCCCATCTCCCTTACTTCCAGCTAGTAAGGATCACATAATTCCTAACATAGTTTTGACACAGATTCCCAATTCGGGCATTCAGAACATATAGCACGTTGCTGTAAGCAAGCAGATTCTCATTCAAAGATGCAAGTTACTATGTAGCAACAACTTTGTATAGGTATTTCAAAGATGCCCAGAACTGAGCTAAACTTGGTATGTGTCCAACTCCTAGAAATAACTTCATGCCCCATCTCCCTTACTTCCAGCTAGTAAGGATCACATAATTCCTAACAAAGTTTTGACACAGATTCCCAATTCGGGCATTCAGAACATATAGCACGTTGCTGTAAGCAAGCAGATTCTCATTCAAAGATGCAAGTTACTATGTAGGCACAAGTTTGTATAGGTATATCAAAGATGCCCAGAACTGAGCTAAACTTGGTATGTGTCCAACTCCTAGAAATAACTTCATGCCCCATCTCCCTTACTTCCAGCTAGTAAGGATCACATAATTCCTAACAAAGTTTTGACACAGATTCCCAATTCGGGCATTCAGAACATATAGCACGTTGCTGTAAGCAAGCACATTTTCATTCAAAGTTGCAAGTTACTATGTAGGAACAAGTTTGTATAGGTATTTCAAAGATGCCCAGAACTGAGCTAAACTTGGTATGTGTCCAACTCCTAGAAATAACTTCATGCCCCATCTCCCTTACTTCCAGCTAGTAAGGATCACATAATTCCTAACAAAGTTTTGACACAGATTCCCAATTCGGGCATTCAGAACATATAGCACGTTGCTGTAAGCAAGCACATTCTCATTCAAAGTTGCAAGTTACTATGTAGGAACAAGTTTGTATAGGTATTTCAAAGATGCCCAGAACTGAGCTAAACTTGGTATGTGTCCAACTCCTAGAAATAACTTCATGCCCCATCTCCCTTACTTCCAGCTAGTAAGGATCACATAATTCCTAACAAAGTTTTGACACAGATTCCCTATTCGGGCATTCAGAACATATAGCAGGTTGCTGCAAGCAAGCACATTCTCATTCAAAGTTGCAAGTTACTATGTAGGAACAAGTTTGTATAGGTATTTCAAAGATGCCCAGAACTGAGCTAAACTTGGTATGTGTCCAACTCCTAGAAATAACTTCATGCCCCATCTCCCTTACTTCCAGCTAGTAAGGATCACATAATTCCTAACAAAGTTTTGACACAGGTTCACTATTGGGGCATTCAGAACATATAGCCCGTTGCTGAAAGCAAGCACATTCTCATTCAAAGTTGCAAGTTACTATGTAGGAACAAGTTTGTATAGGTATTTCAAAGATGCCCAGAACTGAGCTAAACTTGGTATGTGTCCAACTCCTAGAAATAACTTCATGCCCCATCTCCCTTACTTCCAGCTAGTAAGGATCACATAATTCCTAACAAAGTTTTGACACAGATTCCCAATTCGGGCATTCAGAACATATAGCACGTTGCTGTAAGCAAGCACATTCTCATTCAAAGTTACAAGTTACTATGTAGGAACAAGTTTGTATAGGTATTTCAAAGATGCCCAGAACTGAGCTAAACTTGGTATGTGTCCAACTCCTAGAAATAACTTCATGCCCCATCTCCCTTACTTCCAGCTTGTAAGGATCACATAATTCCTAACAAAGTTTTGACACAGATTCCCAATTCGGGCATTCAGAACATATAGCACGTTGCTGTAAGCAAGCACATTCTCATTCAAAGTTGCAAGTTACTATGTAGGAACAAGTTTGTATAGGTATTTCAAAGATGCCCAGAACTGAGCTAAACTTGGTATGTGTCCAACTCCTAGAAATAACTTCATGCCCCATCTCCCTTACTTCCAGCTAGTAAGGATCACATAATTCCTAACAAAGTTTTGACACAGATTCCCAATTCGGGCATTCAGAACATATAGCACGTTGCTGTAAGCAAGCAGATTCTCATTCAAAGATGCAAGTTACTATGTAGGAACAAGTTTGTATAGGTATTTCAAAGATGCCCAGAACTGAGCTAAACTTGGTATGTGTCCAACTCCTAGAAATAACTTCATGCCCCATCTCCCTTACTTCCAGCTAGTAAGGATCACATAATTCCTAACAAAGTTTTGACACAGATTCCCAATTCGGGCATTCAGAACATATAGCACGTTGCTGTAAGCAAGCACATTTTCATTCAAAGTTGCAAGTTACTATGTAGGAACAAGTTTGTATAGGTATTTCAAAGATGCCCAGAACTGAGCTAAACTTGGTATGTGTCCAACTCCTAGAAATAACTTCATGCCCCATCTCCCTTACTTCCAGCTAGTAAGGATCACATAATTCCTAACAAAGTTTTGACACAGATTCCCAATTCGGGCATTCAGAACATATAGCACGTTGCTGTAAGCAAGCAGATTCTCATTCAAAGTTGCAAGTTACTATGTAGCAACAAGTTTGTATAGGTATTTCAAAGATGCCCAGAACTGAGCTAAACTTGGTATGTGTCCAACTCCTAGAAATAACTTCATGCCCCATCTCCCTTACTTCCAGCTAGTAAGGATCACATAATTCCTAACAAAGTTTTGACACAGATTCCCTATTCGGGGATTCAGAACATATAGCACGTTGCTGCAAGCAAGCACATTCTCATTCAAAGATGCAAGTTACTATGTAGGAACAAGTTTGTATAGGTATTTCAAAGATGCCCAGAACTGAGCTAAACTTGGTATGTGTCCAACTCCTAGAAATAACTTCATGCCCCATCTCCCTTACTTCCAGCTAGTAAGGATCACATAATTCCTAACAAAGTTTTGACACAGATTCCCTATTCGGGCATTCAGAACATATAGCACGTTGCTGCAAGCAAGCACATTCTCATTCAAAGTTGCAAGTTACTATGTAGGAACAAGTTTGTATAGGTATTTCAAAGATGCCCAGAACTGAGCTAAACTTGGTATGTGTCCAACTCCTAGAAATAACTTCATGCCCCATCTCCCTTACTTCCAGCTAGTAAGGATCACATAATTCCTAACAAAGTTTTGACACAGATTCCCAATTCGGGCATTTTGAACATATAGCACGTTGCTGTAAGCAAGCACATTTTCATTCAAAGTTGCATGTTACTATGTAGGAACAAGTTTGTATAGGTATTTCAAAGATGCCCAGAACTGAGCTAAACTTGGTATGTGTCCAACTCCTAGAAATAACTTCATGCCCCATCTCCCTTACTTCCAGCTTGTAAAGATCACATAATTCCTAACAAAGTTTTGACACAGATTCCCAATTCGGGAATTCAGAACATATAGCACGTTGCTGTAAGCAAGCAGATTCTCATTCAAAGATGCAAGTTACTATGTAGGAACAAGTTTGTATAGGTATTTCAAAGATGCCCAGAACTGAGCTAAACTTGGTATGTGTCCAACTCCTAGAAATAACTTCATGCCCCATCTCCCTTACTTCCAGCTAGTAAGGATCACATAATTCCTAACAAAGTTTTGACACAGATTCCCAATTCGGGCATTCAGAACATATAGCACGTTGCTGTAAGCAAGCACATTCTCATTCAAAGTTGCAAGTTACTATGTAGGAACAAGTTTGTATAGGTATTTCAAAGATGCCCAGAACTGAGCTAAACTTGGTATGTGTCCAACTCCTAGAAATAACTTCATGCCCCATCTCCCTTACTTCCAGCTAGTAAGGATCACATAATTCCTAACAAAGTTTTGACACAGATTCCCAATTCGGGCATTCAGAACATATAGCACGTTGCTGTAAGCAAGCACATTCTCATTCAAAGTTGCAAGTTACTATGTAGGAACAAGTTTGTATAGGTATTTCAAAGATGCCCAGAACTGAGCTAAACTTGGTATGTGTCCAACTCCTAGAAATAACTTCATGCCCCATCTCCCTTACTTCCAGCTAGTAAGGATCACATAATTCCTAACAAAGTTTTGACACAGATTCCCAATTCGGGCATTCAGAACATATAGCACGTTGCTGTAAGCAAGCAGATTCTCATTCAAAGATGCAAGTTACTATGTAGCAACAAGTTTGTATAGGTATTTCAAAGATGCCCAGAACTGAGCTAAACTTGGTATGTGTCCAACTCCTAGAAATAACTTCATGCCCCATCTCCCTTACTTCCAGCTAGTAAGGATCACATAATTCCTAACAAATGTTTGACACAGATTCCCAATTCGGGCATTCAGAACATATAGCACGTTGCTGTAAGCAAGCAGATTCTCATTCAAAGATGCAAGTTACTATGTAGGAACAAGTTTGTATAGGTATTTCAAAGATGCCCAGAACTGAGCTAAACTTGGTATGTGTCCAACTCCTAGAAATAACTTCATGCCCCATCTCCCTTACTTCCAGCTAGTAAGGATCACATAATTCCTAACAAAGTTTTGACACAGATTCCCAATTCGGGCATTCAGAACATATAGCACGTTGCTGTAAGCAAGCACATTCTCATTCAAAGATGCAAGTTACTATGTAGGAACAAGTTTGCATAGGTATTTCAAAGATGCCCAGAACTGAGCTAAACTTGGTATGTGTCCAACTCCAAGAAATAACTTCATGCCCCATCTCCCTTACTTCCAGCTAGTAAGGATCACATAATTCCTAACAAAGTTTTGACACAGATTCCCTATTCGGGCATTCAGAACATATAGCACGTTGCTGTAAGCAAGCACATTCTCATTCAAAGTTGCATGTTACTATGTAGGAACAAGTTTGTATAGGTATTTCAAAGATGCCCAGAACTGAGCTAAACTTGGTATGTGTCCAACTCCTAGAAATAACTTCATGCCCCATCTCCCTTACTTCCAGCTAGTAAGGATCACATAATTCCTAACAAAGTTTTGACACAGATTCCCAATTCGGGCATTCAGAACATATAGCACGTTGCTGTAAGCAAGCACATTCTCATTCAAAGATGCAAGTTACTATGTAGGAACAAGTTTGTATAGGTATTTCAAAGATGCCCAGAACTGAGCTAAACTTGGTATGTGTCCAACTCCTAGAAATAACTTCATGCCCCATCTCCCTTACTTCCAGCTAGTAAGGATCACATAATTCCTAACAAAGTTTTGACACAGATTCCCAATTCAGGCATTCAGAACATATAGCACGTTGCTGTAAGCAAGCAGATTCTCATTCAAAGATGCAAGTTACTATGTAGGAACAAGTTTGTATAGGTATTTCAAAGATGCCCAGAACTGAGCTAAACTTGGTATGTGTCCAACTCCTAGAAATAACTTCATGCCCCATCTCCCTTACTTCCAGCTAGTAAGGATCACATAATTCCTAACAAAGTTTTGACACAGATTCCCAATTCGGGCATTCAGAACATATAGCACGTTGCTGTAAGCAAGCACATTCTCATTCAAAGTTACAAGTTACTATGTAGGAACAAGTTTGTATAGGTATTTCAAAGATGCCCAGAACTGAGCTAAACTTGGTATGTGTCCAACTCCAAGAAATAACTTCATGCCCCATCTCCCTTACTTCCAGCTAGTAAGGATCACATAATTCCTAACAAAGTTTTGACACAGATTCCCTATTCGGGCATTCAGAACATATAGCACGTTGCTGTAAGCAAGCACATTCTCATTCAAAGTTGCATGTTACTATGTAGGAACAAGTTTGTATAGGTATTTCAAAGATGCCCAGAACTGAGCTAAACTTGGTATGTGTCCAACTCCTAGAAATAACTTCATGCCCCATCTCCCTTACTTCCAGCTAGTAAGGATCACATAATTCCTAACAAAGTTTTGACACAGATTCCCAATTCGGGCATTCAGAACATATAGCACGTTGCTGTAAGCAAGCACATTCTCATTCAAAGATGCAAGTTACTATGTAGGAACAAGTTTGTATAGGTATTTCAAAGATGCCCAGAACTGAGCTAAACTTGGTATGTGTCCAACTCCTAGAAATAACTTCATGCCCCATCTCCCTTACTTCCAGCTAGTAAGGATCACATAATTCCTAACAAAGTTTTGACACAGATTCCCAATTCAGGCATTCAGAACATATAGCACGTTGCTGTAAGCAAGCAGATTCTCATTCAAAGATGCAAGTTACTATGTAGGAACAAGTTTGTATAGGTATTTCAAAGATGCCCAGAACTGAGCTAAACTTGGTATGTGTCCAACTCCTAGAAATAACTTCATGCCCCATCTCCCTTACTTCCAGCTAGTAAGGATCACATAATTCCTAACAAAGTTTTGACACAGATTCCCAATTCGGGCATTCAGAACATATAGCACGTTGCTGTAAGCAAGCACATTCTCATTCAAAGTTACAAGTTACTATGTAGGAACAAGTTTGTATAGGTATTTCAAAGATGCCCAGAACTGAGCTAAACTTGGTATGTGTCCAACTCCTAGAAATAACATCATGCCCCATCTCCCTTACTTCCAGCTAGTAAGGATCACATAATTCCTAACAAAGTTTTGACACAGATTCCCAATTCGGGCATTCAGAACATATAGCACGTTGCTGTAAGCAAGCACATTCTCATTCAAAGTTGCAAGTTACTATGTAGGAACAAGTTTGTATAGGTATTTCAAAGATGCCCAGAACTGAGCTAAACTTGGTATGTGTCCAAGTCCTAGAAATAACTTCATGCCCCATCTCACTTACTTCCAGCTAGTAAGGATCACATAATTCCTAACAAAGTTTTGACACAGATTCCCAATTTGGGCATTCAGAACATATAGCACGTTGCTGTAAGCAAGCACATTTTCATTCAAAGTTGCAAGTTACTATGTAGCAACAAGTTTGTATAGGTATTTCAAAGATGCCCAGAACTGAGCTAAACTTGGTATGTGTCCAACTCCTAGAAATAACTTCATGCCCCATCTCCCTTACTTCCAGCTAGTAAGGATCACATAATTCCTAACAAAGTTTTGACACAGATTCCCAATTCGGGCATTCAGAACATATAGCACGTTGCTGTAAGCAAGCACATTCTCATTCAAAGTTGCAAGTTACTATGTAGGAACAAGTTTGTATAGGTATTTCAAAGATGCCCAGAACTGAGCTAAACTTGGTATGTGTCCAAGTCCTAGAAATAACTTCATGCCCCATCTCCCTTACTTCCAGCTAGTAAGGATCACATAATTCCTAACAAAGTTTTGACACAGATTCCCAATTCGGGCATTCAGAACATATAGCACGTTGCTGTAAGCAAGCACATTTTCATTCAAAGTTGCAAGTTACTATGTAGCAACAAGTTTGTATAGGTATTTCAAAGATGCCCAGAACTGAGCTAAACTTGGTATGTGTCCAACTCCTAGAAATAACTTCATGCCCCATCTCCCTTACTTCCAGCTAGTAAGGATCACATAATTCCTAACAAAGTTTTGACACAGATACCCAATTCGGGCATTCAGAACATATAGCACGTTGCTGTAAGCAAGCAGATTCTCATTCAAAGATGCAAGTTACTATGTAGGAACAAGTTTGTATAGGTATTTCAAAGATGCCCAGAACTGAGCTAAACTTGGTATGTGTCCAACTCCTAGAAATAACTTCATGCCCCATCTCCCTTACTTCCAGCTAGTAAGGATCACATAATTCCTAACAAAGTTTTGACACAGATTCCCAATTCGGGCATTCAGAACATATAGCACGTTGCTGTAAGCAAGCACATTTTCATTCAAAGTTGCAAGTTACTATGTAGGAACAAGTTTGTATAGGTATTTCAAAGATGCCCAGAACTGAGCTAAACTTGGTATGTGTCCAACTCCTAGAAATAACTTCATGCCCCATCTCCCTTACTTCCAGCTAGTAAGGATCACATAATTCCTAACAAAGTTTTGACACAGATTCCCAATTCGGGCATTCAGAACATATAGCACGTTGCTGTAAGCAAGCACATTCTCATTCAAAGTTGCAAGTTACTATGTAGGAACAAGTTTGTATAGGTATTTCAAAGATGCCCAGAACTGAGCTAAACTTGGTATGTGTCCAACTCCTAGAAATAACTTCATGCCCCATCTCCCTTACTTCCAGCTAGTAAGGATCACATAATTCCTAACAAAGTTTTGACACAGATTCCCTATTCGGGCATTCAGAACATATAGCAGGTTGCTGCAAGCAAGCACATTCTCATTCAAAGTTGCAAGTTACTATGCAGGAACAAGTTTGTATAGGTATTTCAAAGATGCCCAGAACTGAGCTAAACTTGGTATGTGTCCAACTCCTAGAAATAACTTCATGCCCCATCTCCCTTACTTCCAGCTAGTAAGGATCACATAATTCCTAACAAAGTTTTGACACAGGTTCACTATTGGGGCATTCAGAACATATAGCCCGTTGCTGAAAGCAAGCACATTCTCATTCAAAGTTGCAAGTTACTATGTAGGAACAAGTTTGTATAGGTATTTCAAAGATGCCCAGAACTGAGCTAAACTTGGTATGTCTCCAACTCCTAGAAATAACTTCATGCCCCATCTCCCTTACTTCCAGCTAGTAAGGATCACATAATTCCTAACAAAGTTTTGACACAGATTCCCAATTCGGGCATTCAGAACATATAGCACGTTGCTGTAAGCAAGCACATTCTCATTCAAAGTTACAAGTTACTATGTAGCAACAAGTTTGTATAGGTATTTCAAAGATGCCCAGAACTGAGCTAAACTTGGTATGTGTCCAACTCCTAGAAATAACTTCATGCCCCATCTCCCTTACTTCCAGCTAGTAAGGATCACATAATTCCTAACAAAGTTTTGACACAGATTCCCAATTCGGGCATTCAGAACATATAGCACGTTGCTGTAAGCAAGCACATTCTCATTCAAAGTTGCAAGTTACTATGTAGGAACAAGTTTGTATAGGTATTTCAAAGATGCCCAGAACTGAGCTAAACTTGGTATGTGTCCAAGTCCTAGAAATAACTTCATGCCCCATCTCCCTTACTTCCAGCTAGTAAGGATCACATAATTCCTAACAAAGTTTTGACACAGATTCCCAATTCGGGCATTCAGAACATATAGCACGTTGCTGTAAGCAAGCACATTTTCATTCAAAGTTGCAAGTTACTATGTAGCAACAAGTTTGTATAGGTATTTCAAAGATGCCCAGAACTGAGCTAAACTTGGTATGTGTCCAACTCCTAGAAATAACTTCATGCCCCATCTCCCTTACTTCCAGCTAGTAAGGATCACATAATTCCTAACAAAGTTTTGACACAGATACCCAATTCGGGCATTCAGAACATATAGCAAGTTGCTGTAAGCAAGCAGATTCTCATTCAAAGATGCAAGTTACTATGTAGCAACAAGTTTGTATAGGTATTTCAAAGATGCCCAGAACTGAGCTAAACTTGGTATGTGTCCAACTCCTAGAAATAACTTCATGCCCCATCTCCCTTACTTCCAGCTAGTAAGGATCACATAATTCCTAACAAAGTTTTGACACAGATTCCCAATTCGGGCATTCAGAACATATAGCACGTTGCTGTAAGCAAGCACATTTTCATTCAAAGTTGCAAGTTACTATGTAGGAACAAGTTTGTATAGGTATTTCAAAGATGCCCAGAACTGAGCTAAACTTGGTATGTGTCCAACTCCTAGAAATAACTTCATGCCCCATCTCCCTTACTTCCAGCTAGTAAGGATCACATAATTCCTAACAAAGTTTTGACACAGATTCCCAATTCGGGCATTCAGAACATATAGCACGTTGCTGTAAGCAAGCACATTCTCATTCAAAGTTGCAAGTTACTATGTAGGAACAAGTTTGTATAGGTATTTCAAAGATGCCCAGAACTGAGCTAAACTTGGTATGTGTCCAACTCCTAGAAATAACTTCATGCCCCATCTCCCTTACTTCCAGCTAGTAAGGATCACATAATTCCTAACAAAGTTTTGACACAGATTCCCTATTCGGGCATTCAGAACATATAGCAGGTTGCTGCAAGCAAGCACATTCTCATTCAAAGTTGCAAGTTACTATGTAGGAACAAGTTTGTATAGGTATTTCAAAGATGCCCAGAACTGAGCTAAACTTGGTATGTGTCCAACTCCTAGAAATAACTTCATGCCCCATCTCCCTTACTTCCAGCTAGTAAGGATCACATAATTCCTAACAAAGTTTTGACACAGGTTCACTATTGGGGCATTCAGAACATATAGCCCGTTGCTGAAAGCAAGCACATTCTCATTCAAAGTTGCAAGTTACTATGTAGGAACAAGTTTGTATAGGTATTTCAAAGATGCCCAGAACTGAGCTAAACTTGGTATGTCTCCAACTCCTAGAAATAACTTCATGCCCCATCTCCCTTACTTCCAGCTAGTAAGGATCACATAATTCCTAACAAAGTTTTGACACAGATTCCCAATTCGGGCATTCAGAACATATAGCACGTTGCTGTAAGCAAGCACATTCTGATTCAAAGTTACAAGTTACTATGTAGCAACAAGTTTGTATAGGTATTTCAAAGATGCCCAGAACTGAGCTAAACTTGGTATGTGTCCAACTCCTAGAAATAACTTCATGCCCCATCTCCCTTACTTCCAGCTAGTAAGGATCACATAATTCCTAACAAAGTTTTGACACAGATTCCCAATTCGGGCATTCAGAACATATAGCACGTTGCTGTAAGCAAGCACATTCTCATTCAAAGTTGCAAGTTACTATGTAGGAACAAGTTTGTATAGGTATTTCAAAGATGCCCAGAACTGAGCTAAACTTGGTATGTGTCCAACTACTAGAAATAACTTCATGCCCCATCTCCCTTACTTCCAGCTAGTAAGGATCACATAATTCCTAACAAAGTTTTGACACAGATTCCCAATTCGGGCATTCAGAACATATAGCACGTTGCTGTAAGCAAGCACATTCTCATTCAAAGATGCAAGTTACTATGTAGGAACAAGTTTGTATAGGTATTTCAAAGATGCCCAGAACTGAGCTAAACTTGGTATGTGTCCAACTCCTAGAAATAACTTCATGCCCCATCTCCCTTACTTTCAGCTAGTAAGGATCACATAAATCCTAACAAAGTTTTGACACAGATTGCCAATTCGGGCATTCAGAACATATAGCACGTTGCTGTAAGCAAGCACATTCTCATTCAAAGTTGCAAGTTACTATGTAGGAACAAGTTTGTATAGGTATTTCAAAGATGCCCAGAACTGAGCTAAACTTGGTATGTGTCCAACTCCTAGAAATAACTTCATGCCCCATCTCCCTTACTTCCAGCTAGTAAGGATCACATAATTCCTAACAAAGTTTTGACACAGATTCCCTATTCGGGCATTCAGAACATATAGCAGGTTGCTGCAAGCAAGCACATTCTCATTCAAAGTTGCAAGTTACTATGTAGGAACAAGTTTGTATAGGTATTTCAAAGATGCCCAGAACTGAGCTAAACTTGGTATGTGTCCAACTCCTAGAAATAACTTCATGCCCCATCTCCCTTACTTCCAGCTAGTAAGGATCACATAATTCCTAACAAAGTTTTGACACAGGTTCACTATTGGGGCATTCAGAACATATAGCCCGTTGCTGAAAGCAAGCACATTCTCATTCAAAGTTGCAAGTTACTATGTAGGAACAAGTTTGTATAGGTATTTCAAAGATGCCCAGAACTGAGCTAAACTTGGTATGTCTCCAACTCCTAGAAATAACTTCATGCCCCATCTCCCTTACTTCCAGCTAGTAAGGATCACATAATTCCTAACAAAGTTTTGACACAGATTCCCAATTCGGGCATTCAGAACATATAGCACGTTGCTGTAAGCAAGCACATTCTCATTCAAAGTTACAAGTTACTATGTAGCAACAAGTTTGTATAGGTATTTCAAAGATGCCCAGAACTGAGCTAAACTTGGTATGTGTCCAACTCCTAGAAATAACTTCATGCCCCATCTCCCTTACTTCCAGCTAGTAAGGATCACATAATTCCTAACAAAGTTTTGACACAGATTCCCAATTCGGGCATTCAGAACATATAGCACGTTGCTGTAAGCAAGCACATTCTCATTCAAAGTTGCAAGTTACTATGTAGGAACAAGTTTGTATAGGTATTTCAAAGATGCCCAGAACTGAGCTAAACTTGGTATGTGTCCAACTCCTAGAAATAACTTCATGCCCCATCTCCCTTACTTCCAGCTAGTAAGGATCACATAATTCCTAACAAAGTTTTGACACAGATTCCCAATTCGGGCATTCAGAACATATAGCACGTTGCTGTAAGCAAGCAGATTCTCATTCAAAGATGCAAGTTACTATGTAGGAACAAGTTTGTATAGGTATTTCAAAGATGCCCAGAACTGAGCTAAACTTGGTATGTGTCCAACTCCTAGAAATAACTTCATGCCCCATCTCCCTTACTTTCAGCTAGTAAGGATCACATAAATCCTAACAAAGTTTTGACACAGATTCCCAATTCGGGCATTCAGAACATATAGCACGTTGCTGTAAGCAAGCACATTCTCATTCAAAGATGCAAGTTACTATGTAGGAACAAGTTTGTATAGGTATTTCAAAGATGCCCAGAACTGAGCTAAACTTGGTATGTGTCGAACTCCTAGAAATAACTTCATGCTCCATCTCCCTTACTTCCAGCTAGTAAGGATCACATAATTCCTAACAAAGTTTTGACACAGATTCACTATTGGGGCATTCAGAACATATAGCCCGTTGCTGCAAGCAAGCACATTCTCATTCAAAGTTGCAAGTTACTATGTAGGAACAAGTTTGTATAGGTATTTCAAAGATGCCCAGAACTGAGCTAAACTTGGTCTGTCTCCAACTCCAAGAAATAACTTCATGCCCCATCTCCCTTACTTCCAGCTAGTAAGAATCACATAATTCCTAACAAAGTTTTGACACAGATTCCCTATTCGGGCATTCAGAACATATAGCACGTTGCTGTAAGCAAGCACATTCTCATTCAAAGTTGCAAGTTACTATGTAGGAACAAGTTTGTATAGGTATTTCAAAGATGCCCAGAACTGAGCTAAACTTGGTATGTGTCCAACTCCTAGAAATAACTTCATGCCCCGTCTCCCTTACTTCCAGCTAGTAAGGATCACATAATTCCTAACAAAGTTTTGACACAGATTCCCTATTCGGGCATTCAGAACATATAGCACGTTGCTGTAAGCAAGCACATTCTCATTCAAAGTTGCATGTTACTATGTAGGAACAAGTTTGTATAGGTATTTCAAAGATGCCCAGAACTGAGCTAAACTTGGTATGTGTCCAACTCCTAGAAATAACTTCATGCCCCATCTCCCTTACTTCCAGCTAGTAAGGATCACATAATTCCTAACAAAGTTTTGACACAGATTCCCAATTCGGGCATTCAGAACATATAGCACGTTGCTGTAAGCAAGCACATTCTCATTCAAAGATGCAAGTTACTATGTAGGAACAAGTTTGTATAGGTATTTCAAAGATGCCCAGAACTGAGCTAAACTTGGTATGTGTCCAACTCCTAGAAATAACTTCATGCCCCATCTCCCTTACTTCCAGCTAGTAAGGATCACATAATTCCTAACAAAGTTTTGACACAGATTCCCAATTCAGGCATTCAGAACATATAGCACGTTGCTGTAAGCAAGCAGATTCTCATTCAAAGAAGCAAGTTACTATGTAGGAACAAGTTTGTATAGGTATTTCAAAGATGCCCAGAACTGAGCTAAACTTGGTGTGTGTCCAACTCCTAGAAATAACTTCATGCCCCATCTCCCTTACTTCCAGCTAGTAAGGATCACATAATTCCTAACAAAGTTTTGACACAGATTCCCAATTCGGGCATTCAGAACATATAGCACGTTGCTGTAAGCAAGCACATTCTCATTCAAAGTTACAAGTTACTATGTAGGAACAAGTTTGTATAGGTATTTCAAAGATGCCCAGAACTGAGCTAAACTTGGTATGTGTCCAACTCCTAGAAATAACATCATGCCCCATCTCCCTTACTTCCAGCTAGTAAGGATCACATAATTCCTAACAAAGTTTTGACACAGATTCCCAATTCGGGCATTCAGAACATATAGCACGTTGCTGTAAGCAAGCACATTCTCATTCAAAGTTGCAAGTTACTATGTAGGAACAAGTTTGTATAGGTATTTCAAAGATGCCCAGAACTGAGCTAAACTTGGTATGTGTCCAAGTCCTAGAAATAACTTCATGCCCCATCTCCCTTACTTCCAGCTAGTAAGGATCACATAATTCCTAACAAAGTTTTGACACAGATTCCCAATTCGGGCATTCAGAACATATAGCACGTTGCTGTAAGCAAGCACATTTTCATTCAAAGTTGCAAGTTACTATGTAGGAACAAGTTTGTATAGGTATTTCAAAGATGCCCAGAACTGAGCTAAACTTGGTATGTGTCCAACTCCTAGAAATAACTTCATGCCCCATCTCCCTTACTTCCAGCTAGTAAGGATCACATAATTCCTAACAAAGTTTTGACACAGATTCCCTATTCGGGCATTCAGAACATATAGCACGTTGCTGTAAGCAAGCAGATTCTCATTCAAAGATGCAAGTTACTATGTAGGAACAAGTTTGTATAGGTATTTCAAAGATGCCCAGAACTGAGCTAAACTTGGTATGTGTCCAACTCCTAGAAATAACTTCATGCCCCATCTCCCTTACTTCCAGCTAGTAAGGATCACATAATTCCTAACAAAGTTTTGACACAGATTCCCAATTCGGGCATTCAGAACATATAGCACGTTGCTGTAAGCAAGCACATTTTCATTCAAAGTTGCAAGTTACTATGTAGGAACAAGTTTGTATAGGTATTTCAAAGATGCCCAGAACTGAGCTAAACTTGGTATGTGTCCAACTCCTAGAAATAACTTCATGCCCCATCTCCCTTACTTCCAGCTAGTAAGGATCACATAATTCCTAACAAAGTTTTGACACAGATTGCCAATTCGGGCATTCAGAACATATAGCACGTTGCTGTAAGCAAGCACATTCTCATTCAAAGTTGCAAGTTACTATGTAGGAACAAGTTTGTATAGGTATTTCAAAGATGCCCAGAACTGAGCTAAACTTGGTATGTGTCCAACTCCTAGAAATAACTTCATGCCTCATCTCCCTTACTTCCAGCTAGTAAGGATCACATAATTCCTAACAAAGTTTTGACACAGATTCCCTATTCGGGCATTCAGAACATATAGCAGGTTGCTGCAAGCAAGCACATTCTCATTCAAAGTTGCAAGTTACTATGTAGGAACAAGTTTGTATAGGTATTTCAAAGAT
Organism: Diceros bicornis minor; assembly: GCF_020826845.1. Taxonomy (NCBI): domain Eukaryota; kingdom Metazoa; phylum Chordata; class Mammalia; order Perissodactyla; family Rhinocerotidae; genus Diceros; species Diceros bicornis. The sequence goes on along the minus strand of NC_080751.1, from coordinate 1,519,034 downwards.
GCCCAGAACTGAGCTAAACTTGGTATGTGTCCAACTCCTAGAAATAACTTCATGCCCCATCTCCCTTACTTCCAGCTAGTAAGGATCACATAATTCCTAACAAAGTTTTGACACAGATTCACTATTGGGGCATTCAGAACATATAGCCCGTTGCTGAAAGCAAGCACATTCTCATTCAAAGTTGCAAGTTACTATGTAGGAACAAGTTTGTATAGGTATTTCAAAGATGCCCAGAACTGAGCTAAACTTGGTATGTCTCCAACTCCTAGAAATAACTTCATGCCCCATCTCCCTTACTTCCAGCTAGTAAGGATCACATAATTCCTAACAAAGTTTTGACACAGATTCCCAATTCGGGCATTCAGAACATATAGCACGTTGCTGTAAGCAAGCACATTCTCATTCAAAGTTGCAAGTTACTATGTAGGAACAAGTTTGTATAGGTATTTCAAAGATGCCCAGAACTGAGCTAAACTTGGTATGTGTCCAAGTCCTAGAAATAACTTCATGCCCCATCACCCTTACTTCCAGATAGTAAGGATCACATAATTCCTAACAAAGTTTTGACACAGATTCCCAATTCGGGCATTCAGAACATATAGCACGTTGCTGTAAGCAAGCACATTCTCATTCAAAGTTTCAAGTTACTATGTAGCAACAAGTTTGTATAGGTATTTCAAAGATGCCCAGAACTGAGCTAAACTTGGTATGTGTCCAACTCCTAGAAATAACTTCATGCCCCATCTCCCTTACTTCCAGCTAGTAAGGATCACATAATTCCTAACAAAGTTTTGACACAGATTCCCAATTCGGGCATTCAGAACATATAGCACGTTGTTGTAAGCAAGCACATTCTCATTCAAAGTTGCAAGTTACTATGTAGGAACAAGTTTGTATAGGTATTTCAAAGATGCCCAGAACTGAGCTAAACTTGGTATGTCTCCAACTCCAAGAAATAACTTCATGCCCCATCTCCCTTACTTCGAGCTAGTAAGGATCACATAATTCCTAACAAAGTTTTGACACAGATTCCCATTTCGGGCATTCAGAACATATAGCACGTTGCTGTAAGCAAGCACATTCTCATTCAAAGTTGCAAGTTACTATGTAGGAACAAGTTTGTATAGGTATTTCAAAGATGCCCAGAACTGAGCTAAACTTGGTATGTGTCCAACTCCTAGAAATAACTTCATGCCCCATCTCCCTTACTTCCAGCTAGTAAGGATCACATAATTCCTAACAAAGTTTTGACACAGATTCCCAATTCGGGCATTCAGAACATATAGCACGTTGCTGTAAGCAAGCACATTTTCATTCAAAGATGCAAGTTACTATGTATGAACAAGTTTGTATAGGTATTTCAAAGATGCCCAGAACTGAGCTAAACTTGGTATGTGTCCAACTCCTAGAAATAACTTCATGCCCCATCTCCCTTACTTCCAGCTAGTAAGGATCACATAATTCCTAACAAAGTTTTGACACAGATTCCCAATTCGGGCATTCAGAACATATAGCACGTTGCTGTAAGCAAGCACATTTTCATTCAAAGTTGCAAGTTACTATGTAGCAACAAGTTTGTATAGGTATTTCAAAGATGCCCAGAACTGAGCTAAACTTGGTATGTGTCCAACTCCTAGAAATAACTTCATGCCCCATCTCCCTTACTTCCAGCTAGTAAGGATCACATAATTCCTAACAAAGTTTTGACACAGATTCCCAATTCGGGCATTCAGAACATATAGCACGTTGCTGTAAGCAAGCAGATTCTCATTCAAAGATGCAAGTTACTATGTAGGAACAAGTTTGTATAGGTATTTCAAAGATGCCCAGAACTGAGCTAAGCTTTGTATGTGTCCAACTCCTAGAAATAACTTCATGCCCCATCTCCCTTACTTCCAGCTAGTAAGGATCACATAATTCCTAACAAAGTTTTGACACAGATTCCCAATTCGGGCATTCAGAACATATAGCACGTTGCTGTAAGCAAGCACATTCTCATTCAAAGATGCAAGTTACTATGTAGGAACAAGTTTGCATAGGTATTTCAAAGATGCCCAGAACTGAGCTAAACTTGGTATGTGTCGAACTCCTAGAAATAACTTCATGCTCCATCTCCCTTACTTCCAGCTAGTAAGGATCACATAATTCCTAACAAAGTTTTGACACAGATTCACTATTGGGGCATTCAGAACATATAGCCCGTTGCTGAAAGCAAGCACATTCTCATTCAAAGTTGCAAGTTACTATGTAGGAACAAGTTTGTATAGGTATTTCAAAGATGCCCAGAACTGAGCTAAACTTGGTATGTCTCCAACTCCAAGAAATAACTTCATGCCCCATCTCCATTACTTCCAGCTAGTAAGGATCACATAATTCCTAACAAAGTTTTGACACAGATTCCCAATTCGGGCATTCAGAACATATAGCACGTTGCTGTAAGCAAGCACATTCTCATTCAAAGTTGCAAGTTACTATGTAGGAACAAGTTTGTATAGGTATTTCAAAGATGCCCAGAACTGAGCTAAACTTGGTATGTGTCCAACTCCTAGAAATAACTTCATGCCCCATCTCCCTTACTTCCAGCTAGTAAGGATCACATAATTCCGAACAAAGTTTTGACACAGATTCCCAATTCGGGCATTCAGAACATATAGCACGTTGCTGTAAGCAAGCACATTCTCATTCAAAGTTGCAAGTTACTATGTAGCAACAAGTTTGTATAGGTATTTCAAAATGCCCAGAACTGAGCTAAACTTGGTATGTGTCCAACTCCTAGAAATAACTTCATGCCCCATCTCCCTTACTTCCAGCTAGTAAGGATCACATAATTCCTAACAAAGTTTTGACACAGATTCCCAATTCGGGCATTCAGAACATATAGCACGTTGCTGTAAGCAAGCACATTCTCATTCAAAGATGCAAGTTACTATGTAGGAACAAGTTTGTATAGGTATTTCAAAGATGCCCAGAACTGAGCTAAACTTGGTATGTGTCCAACTCCTAGAAATAACTTCATGCCCCATCTCCCTTACTTCCAGCTAGTAAGGATCACATAATTCCTAACAAAGTTTTGACACAGATTCCCAATTCGGGCATTCAGAACATATAGCACGTTGCTGTAAGCAAGCACATTTTCATTCAAAGTTACAAGTTACTATGTAGGAACAAGTTTGTATAGGTATTTCAAAGATGCCCAGAACTGAGCTAAACTTGGTATGTGTCCAACTCCTAGAAATAACTTCATGCCCCATCTCCCTTACTTCCAGCTAGTAAGGATCACATAATTCCTAACAAAGTTTTGACACAGATTCCCAATTCGGGCATTCAGAACATATAGCACGTTGCTGTAAGCAAGCAGATTCTCATTCAAAGATGCAAGTTACTATGTAGGAACAAGTTTGTATAGGTATTTCAAAGATGCTCAGAACTGAGCTAAACTTGGTATGTGTCCAACTCCTAGAAATAACTTCATGCCCCATCTCCCTTACTTCCAGCTAGTAAGGATCACATAATTCCTAACAAAGTTTTGACACAGATTCCCAATTCGGGCATTCAGAACATATAGCACGTTGCTGTAAGCAAGCACATTCTCATTCAAAGATGCAAGTTACTATGTAGGAACAAGTTTGTATAGGTATTTCAAAGATGCCCAGAACTGAGCTAAACTTGGTATGTGTCCAACTCCTAGAAATAACTTCATGCCCCATCTCCCTTACTTCCAGCTAGTAAGGATCACATAATTCCTAACAAAGTTTTGACACAGATTCCCAAATCGGGCATTCAGAACATATAGCACGTTGCTGTAAGCAAGCACATTCTCATTCAAAATTGCAAGTTACTATGTAGGAACAAGTTTGTATAGGTATTTCAAAGATGCCCAGAACTGAGCTAAACTTGGTATGTGTCCAACTCCTAGAAATAACTTCATGCCCCATCTCCCTTACTTCCAGCTAGTAAGGATCACATAATTCCTAACAAAGTTTTGACACAGATTCCCAATTCGGGCATTCAGAACATATAGCACGTTGCTGTAAGCAAGCACATTCTCATTCAAAGTTGCAAGTTACTATGTAGGAACAAGTTTGTATAGGTATTTCAAAGATGCCCAGAACTGAGCTAAACTTGGTATGTCTCCAACTCCAAGAAATAACTTCATGCCCCATCTCCCTTACTTCCAGCTAGTAAGGATCACATAATTCCTAACAAAGTTTTGACACAGATTCCCAATTCGGGCATTCAGAACATATAGCACGTTGCTGTAAGCAAGCACATTCTCATTCAAAGTTGCAAGTTACTATGTAGGAACAAGTTTGTATAGGTATTTCAAAGATGCCCAGAACTGAGTTAAACTTGGTATGTGTCCAACTCCTAGAAATAACTTCATGCCCCATCTCCCTTACTTCCAGCTAGTAAGGATCACATAATTCCTAACAAAGTTTTGACACAGATTCCCAATTCGGGCATTCAGAACATATAGCACGTTGCTGTAAGCAAGCAGATTCTCATTCAAAGTTGCAAGTTACTATGTAGGAACAAGTTTGTATAGGTATTTCAAAGATGCCCAGAACTGAGCTAAACTTGGTATGTGTCCAACTCCTAGAAATAACTTCATGCCCCATCTCCCTTACTTCCAGCTAGTAAGGATCACATAATTCCTAACAAAGTTTTGACACAGATTCCCAATTCGGGCATTCAGAACATATAGCACGTTGCTGTAAGCAAGCACATTTTCATTCAAAGTTGCAAGTTACTATGTAGCAACAAGTTTGTATAGGTATTTCAAAGATGCCCAGAACTGAGCTAAACTTGGTATGTGTCCAACTCCTAGAAATAACTTCATGCCCCATCTCCCTTACTTCCAGCTAGTAAGGATCACATAATTCCTAACAAAGTTTTGACACAGATTCCCTATTCGGGCATTCAGAACATATAGCACGTTGCTGCAAGCAAGCACATTCTCATTCAAAGATGCAAGTTACTATGTAGGAACAAGTTTGTATAGGTATTTCAAAGATGCCCAGAACTGAGCTAAACTTGGTATGTGTCCAACTCCTAGAAATAACTTCATGCCCCATCTCCCTTACTTCCAGCTAGTAAGGATCACATAATTCCTAACAAAGTTTTGACACAGATTCCCAATTCGGGCATTCAGAACATATAGCACGTTGCTGCAAGCAAGCACATTCTCATTCAAAGTTGCAAGTTACTATGTAGGAACAAGTTTGTATAGGTATTTCAAAGATGCCCAGAACTGAGCTAAACTTGGTATGTGTCCAACTCCTAGAAATAACTTCATGCCCCATCTCCCTTACTTCCAGCTAGTAAGGATCACATAATTCCTAACAAAGTTTTGACACAGATTCCCAATTCGGGCATTCAGAACATATAGCACGTTGCTGTAAGCAAGCACATTTTCATTCAAAGTTGCAAGTTACTATGTAGGAACAAGTTTGTATAGGTATTTCAAAGATGTCCAGAACTGAGCTAAACTTGGTATGTGTCCAACTCCTAGAAATAACTTCATGCCCCATCTCCCTTACTTCCAGCTAGTAAGGATCACATAATTCCTAACAAAGTTTTGACACAGATTCCCAATTCGGGCATTCAGAACATATAGCACGTTGCTGTAAGCAAGCACATTCTCATTCAAAGATGCAAGTTACTATGTAGGAACAAGTTTGTATAGGTATTTCAAAGATGCCCAGAACTGAGCTAAACTTGGTATGTGTCCAACTCCTAGAAATAACTTCATGCCCCATCTCCCTTACTTCCAGCTAGTAAGGATCACATAATTCCTAACAAAGTTTTGACACAGATTCCCAATTCGGGCATTCAGAACATATAGCACGTTGCTGTAAGCAAGCACATTTTCATTCAAAGTTGCAAGTTACTATGTAGCAACAAGTTTGTATAGGTATTTCAAAGATGCCCAGAACTGAGCTAAACTTGGTATGTGTCCAACTCCTAGAAATAACTTCATGCCCCATCTCCCTTACTTCCAGCTAGTAAGGATCACATAATTCCTAACAAAGTTTTGACACAGATTCCCAATTCGGGCATTCAGAACATATAGCACGTTGCTGTAAGCAAGCAGATTCTCATTCAAAGATGCAAGTTACTATGTAGGAACAAGTTTGTATAGGTATTTCAAAGATGCCCAGAACTGAGCTAAGCTTTGTATGTGTCCAACTCCTAGAAATAACTTCATGCCCCATCTCCCTTACTTCCAGCTAGTAAGGATCACATAATTCCTAACAAAGTTTTGACACAGATTCCCAATTCGGGCATTCAGAACATATAGCACGTTGCTGTAAGCAAGCACATTCTCATTCAAAGATGCAAGTTACTATGTAGGAACAAGTTTGCATAGGTATTTCAAAGATGCCCAGAACTGAGCTAAACTTGGTATGTGTCGAACTCCTAGAAATAACTTCATGCTCCATCTCCCTTACTTCCAGCTAGTAAGGATCACATAATTCCTAACAAAGTTTTGACACAGATTCACTATTGGGGCATTCAGAACATATAGCCCGTTGCTGAAAGCAAGCACATTCTCATTCAAAGTTGCAAGTTACTATGTAGGAACAAGTTTGTATAGGTATTTCAAAGATGCCCAGAACTGAGCTAAACTTGGTATGTCTCCAACTCCAAGAAATAACTTCATGCCCCATCTCCATTACTTCCAGCTAGTAAGGATCACATAATTCCTAACAAAGTTTTGACACAGATTCCCAATTCGGGCATTCAGAACATATAGCACGTTGCTGTAAGCAAGCACATTCTCATTCAAAGTTGCAAGTTACTATGTAGGAACAAGTTTGTATAGGTATTTCAAAGATGCCCAGAACTGAGCTAAACTTGGTATGTGTCCAACTCCTAGAAATAACTTCATGCCCCATCTCCCTTACTTCCAGCTAGTAAGGATCACATAATTCCGAACAAAGTTTTGACACAGATTCCCAATTCGGGCATTCAGAACATATAGCACGTTGCTGTAAGCAAGCACATTCTCATTCAAAGTTGCAAGTTACTATGTAGCAACAAGTTTGTATAGGTATTTCAAAATGCCCAGAACTGAGCTAAACTTGGTATGTGTCCAACTCCTAGAAATAACTTCATGCCCCATCTCCCTTACTTCCAGCTAGTAAGGATCACATAATTCCTAACAAAGTTTTGACACAGATTCCCAATTCGGGCATTCAGAACATATAGCACGTTGCTGTAAGCAAGCACATTCTCATTCAAAGATGCAAGTTACTATGTAGGAACAAGTTTGTATAGGTATTTCAAAGATGCCCAGAACTGAGCTAAACTTGGTATGTGTCCAACTCCTAGAAATAACTTCATGCCCCATCTCCCTTACTTCCAGCTAGTAAGGATCACATAATTCCTAACAAAGTTTTGACACAGATTCCCAATTCGGGCATTCAGAACATATAGCACGTTGCTGTAAGCAAGCACATTTTCATTCAAAGTTACAAGTTACTATGTAGGAACAAGTTTGTATAGGTATTTCAAAGATGCCCAGAACTGAGCTAAACTTGGTATGTGTCCAACTCCTAGAAATAACTTCATGCCCCATCTCCCTTACTTCCAGCTAGTAAGGATCACATAATTCCTAACAAAGTTTTGACACAGATTCCCAATTCGGGCATTCAGAACATATAGCACGTTGCTGTAAGCAAGCAGATTCTCATTCAAAGATGCAAGTTACTATGTAGGAACAAGTTTGTATAGGTATTTCAAAGATGCTCAGAACTGAGCTAAACTTGGTATGTGTCCAACTCCTAGAAATAACTTCATGCCCCATCTCCCTTACTTCCAGCTAGTAAGGATCACATAATTCCTAACAAAGTTTTGACACAGATTCCCAATTCGGGCATTCAGAACATATAGCACGTTGCTGTAAGCAAGCACATTCTCATTCAAAGATGCAAGTTACTATGTAGGAACAAGTTTGTATAGGTATTTCAAAGATGCCCAGAACTGAGCTAAACTTGGTATGTGTCCAACTCCTAGAAATAACTTCATGCCCCATCTCCCTTACTTCCAGCTAGTAAGGATCACATAATTCCTAACACAGTTTTGACACAGATTCCCAAATCGGGCATTCAGAACATATAGCACGTTGCTGTAAGCAAGCACATTCTCATTCAAAATTGCAAGTTACTATGTAGGAACAAGTTTGTATAGGTATTTCAAAGATGCCCAGAACTGAGCTAAACTTGGTATGTGTCCAACTCCTAGAAATAACTTCATGCCCCATCTCCCTTACTTCCAGCTAGTAAGGATCACATAATTCCTAACAAAGTTTTGACACAGATTCCCAATTCGGGCATTCAGAACATATAGCACGTTGCTGTAAGCAAGCACATTCTCATTCAAAGTTGCAAGTTACTATGTAGGAACAAGTTTGTATAGGTATTTCAAAGATGCCCAGAACTGAGCTAAACTTGGTATGTCTCCAACTCCAAGAAATAACTTCATGCCCCATCTCCCTTACTTCCAGCTAGTAAGGATCACATAATTCCTAACAAAGTTTTGACACAGATTCCCAATTCGGGCATTCAGAACATATAGCACGTTGCTGTAAGCAAGCACATTCTCATTCAAAGTTGCAAGTTACTATGTAGGAACAAGTTTGTATAGGTATTTCAAAGATGCCCAGAACTGAGTTAAACTTGGTATGTGTCCAACTCCTAGAAATAACTTCATGCCCCATCTCCCTTACTTCCAGCTAGTAAGGATCACATAATTCCTAACAAAGTTTTGACACAGATTCCCAATTCGGGCATTCAGAACATATAGCACGTTGCTGTAAGCAAGCAGATTCTCATTCAAAGTTGCAAGTTACTATGTAGGAACAAGTTTGTATAGGTATTTCAAAGATGCCCAGAACTGAGCTAAACTTGGTATGTGTCCAACTCCTAGAAATAACTTCATGCCCCATCTCCCTTACTTCCAGCTAGTAAGGATCACATAATTCCTAACAAAGTTTTGACACAGATTCCCAATTCGGGCATTCAGAACATATAGCACGTTGCTGTAAGCAAGCACATTTTCATTCAAAGTTGCAAGTTACTATGTAGCAACAAGTTTGTATAGGTATTTCAAAGATGCCCAGAACTGAGCTAAACTTGGTATGTGTCCAACTCCTAGAAATAACTTCATGCCCCATCTCCCTTACTTCCAGCTAGTAAGGATCACATAATTCCTAACAAAGTTTTGACACAGATTCCCTATTCGGGCATTCAGAACATATAGCACGTTGCTGCAAGCAAGCACATTCTCATTCAAAGATGCAAGTTACTATGTAGGAACAAGTTTGTATAGGTATTTCAAAGATGCCCAGAACTGAGCTAAACTTGGTATGTGTCCAACTCCTAGAAATAACTTCATGCCCCATCTCCCTTACTTCCAGCTAGTAAGGATCACATAATTCCTAACAAAGTTTTGACACAGATTCCCAATTCGGGCATTCAGAACATATAGCACGTTGCTGCAAGCAAGCACATTCTCATTCAAAGTTGCAAGTTACTATGTAGGAACAAGTTTGTATAGGTATTTCAAAGATGCCCAGAACTGAGCTAAACTTGGTATGTGTCCAACTCCTAGAAATAACTTCATGCCCCATCTCCCTTACTTCCAGCTAGTAAGGATCACATAATTCCTAACAAAGTTTTGACACAGATTCCCAATTCGGGCATTCAGAACATATAGCACGTTGCTGTAAGCAAGCACATTTTCATTCAAAGTTGCAAGTTACTATGTAGGAACAAGTTTGTATAGGTATTTCAAAGATGTCCAGAACTGAGCTAAACTTGGTATGTGTCCAACTCCTAGAAATAACTTCATGCCCCATCTCCCTTACTTCCAGCTAGTAAGGATCACATAATTCCTAACAAAGTTTTGACACAGATTCCCAATTCGGGCATTCAGAACATATAGCACGTTGCTGTAAGCAAGCACATTCTCATTCAAAGATGCAAGTTACTATGTAGGAACAAGTTTGTATAGGTATTTCAAAGATGCCCAGAACTGAGCTAAACTTGGTATGTGTCCAACTCCTAGAAATAACTTCATGCCCCATCTCCCTTACTTCCAGCTAGTAAGGATCACATAATTCCTAACAAAGTTTTGACACAGATTCCCAATTCGGGCATTCAGAACATATAGCACGTTGCTGTAAGCAAGCACATTCTCATTCAAAGTTGCAAGTTACTATGTAGGAACAAGTTTGTATAGGTATTTCAAAGATGCCCAGAACTGAGCTAAACTTTGTATGTCTCCAACTCCAAGAAATAACTTCATGCCCCATCTCCCTTACTTCCAGCTAGTAAGGATCACATAATTCCTAACAAAGTTTTGACACAGATTCCCAATTCGGGCATTCAGAACATATAGCACGTTGCTGTAAGCAAGCACATTCTCATTCAAAGTTGCAAGTTGCTTTGTAGGAACAAGTTTGTATAGGTATTTCAAAGATGCCCAGAACTGAGCTAAACTTGGTATGTGTCCAACTCCTAGAAATAACTTCATGCGCCATCTCCCTTACTTCCAGCTAGTAAGGATCACATAATTCCTAACAAAGTTTTGACACAGATTCCCAATTCGGGCATTCAGAACATATAGCACGTTGCTGTAATCAAGCAGATTCTCATTCAAAGTTGCAAGTTACTATGTAGGAACAAGTTTGTATAGGTATTTCAAAGATGCCCAGAACTGAGCTAAACTTGGTATGTGTCCAACTCCTAGAAATAACTTCATGCCCCATCTCCCTTACTTCCAGCTAGTAAGGATCACATAATTCCTAACAAAGTTTTGACACAGATTCCCAATTCGGGCATTCAGAACATATAGCACGTTGCTGTAAGCAAGCACATTCTCATTCAAAGTTGCAAGTTGCTATATAGGAACAAGTTTGTATAGGTATTTCAAAGATGCCCAGAACTGAGCTAAACTTGGTATGTGTCCAACTCCTAGAAATAACTTCATGCCCCATCTCCCTTACTTCCAGCTAGTAAGGATCACATAATTCCTAACAAAGTTTTGACACAGATTCCCAATTCTGGCATTCAGAACATATAGCACGTTGCTGTAAGCAAGCAGATTCTCATTCAAAGATGCAAGTTACTATGTAGGAACAAGTTTGTATAGGTATTTCAAAGATGCCCAGAACTGAGCTAAACTTGGTATGTGTCCAACTCCTAGAAATAACTTCATGCCCCATCTCCCTTACTTCCAGCTAGTAAGGATCACATAATTCCTAACAAAGTTTTGACACAGATTCCCAATTCGGGAATTCAGAACATATAGCACGTTGCTGTAAGCAAGCACATTCTCATTCAAAGATGCAAGTTACTATGTAGGAACAAGTTTGTATAGGTATTTCAAAGATGCCCAGAACTGAGCTAAACTTGGTATGTGTCGAACTCCTAGAAATAACTTCATGCTCCATCTCCCTTACTTCCAGCTAGTAAGGATCACATAATTCCTAACAAAGTTTTGACACAGATTCACTATTGGGGCATTCAGAACATATAGCCCGTTGCTGCAAGCAAGCACATTCTCATTCAAAGTTGCAAGTTACTATGTAGGAACAAGTTTGTATAGGTATTTCAAAGATGCCCAGAACTGAGCTAAACTTGGTATGTCTCCAACTCCAAGAAATAACTTCATGCCCCATCTCCCTTACTTCCAGCTAGTAAGGATCACATAATTCCTAACAAGTTTTGACACAGATTCCCAATTCGGGCATTCAGAACATATAGCACGTTGCTGTAAGCAAGCACATTCTCATTCAAAGTTGCAAGTTACTATGTAGCAACAAGTTTGTATAGGTATTTCAAAGATGCCCAGAACTGAGCTAAACTTGGTATGTGTCCAACTCCTAGAAATAACTTCATGCCCCATCTCCCTTACTTCCAGCTAGTAAGGATCACATAATTCCTAACAAAGTTTTGACACAGATTCCCAATTCGGGCATTCAGAACATATAGCACGTTGCTGCAAGCAAGCACATTCTCATTCAAAGATGCAAGTTACTATGTAGGAACAAGTTTGTATAGGTATTTCAAAGATGCCCAGAACTGAGCTAAACTTGGTATGTGTCCAACTCCTAGAAATAACTTCATGCCCCATCTCCCTTACTTCCAGCTAGTAAGGATCACATAATTCCTAACAAAGTTTTGACACAGATTCCCTATTCGGGCATTCAGAACATATAGCACGTTGCTGAAAGCAAGCACATTCTCATTCAAAGTTGTAAGTTACTATGTAGGAACAAGTTTGTATAGGTATTTCAAAGATGCCCAGAACTGAGCTAAACTTGGTATGTGTCCAACTCCTAGAAATAACTTCATGCCCCATCTCCCTTACTTCCAGCTAGTAAGGATCACATAATTCCTAACAAAGTTTTGACACAGATTCCCAATTCGGGCATTTAGAACATACAGCACGTTGCTGTAAGCAAGCACATTTTCATTCAAAGTTGCAAGTTACTATGTAGGAACAAGTTTGTATAGGTATTTCAAAGATGCCCAGAACTGAGCTAAACTTGGTATGTGTCCAACTCCTAGAAATAACTTCATGCCCCATCTCCCTTACTTCCAGCTAGTAAGGATCACATAATTCCTAACAAAGTTTTGACACAGATTCCCAATTCGGGAATTCAGAACATATAGAACGTTGCTGTAAGCAAGCAGATTCTCATTCAAAGATGCAAGTTACTATGTAGGAACAAGTTTGTATAGGTATTTCAAAGATGCCCAGAACTGAGCTAAACTTGGTATGTGTCCAACTCCTAGAAATAACTTCATGCCCCATCTCCCTTACTTCCAGCTAGTAAGGATCACATAATTCCTAACAAAGTTTTGACACAGATTCCCAATTCGGGCATTCAGAACATATAGCACGTTGCTGTAAGCAAGCACATTCTCATTCAAAGTTGCAAGTTACTATGTAGGAACAAGTTTGTATAGGTATTTCAAAGATGCCCAGAACTGAGCTAAACTTGGTATGTGTCCAACTCCTAGAAATAACTTCATGCCCCATCTCCCTTACTTCCAGCTAGTAAGGATCACATAATTCCTAACAAAGTTTTGACACAGATTCCCAATTCGGGCATTCAGAACATATAGCACGTTGCTGTAAGCAAGCACATTCTCATTCAAAGTTGCAAGTTACTATGTAGGAACAATTTTGTATAGGTATTTCAAAGATGCCCAGAACTGAGCTAAACTTGGTATGTGTCCAACTCCTAGAAATAACTTCATGCCCCATCTCCCTTACTTCCAGCTAGTAAGGATCACATAATTCCTAACAAAGTTTTGACACAGATTCCCAATTCGGGCATTCAGAACATATAGCACGTTGCTGTAAGCAAGCACATTCTCATTCAAAGATGCAAGTTACTATGTAGGAACAAGTTTGTATAGGTATTTCAAAGATGCCCAGAACTGAGCTAAACTTGGTATGTGTCCAACTCCTAGAAATAACTTCATGCCCCATCTCCCTTACTTCCAGCTAGTAAGGATCACATAATTCCTAACAAAGTTTTGACACAGATTCCCAATTCGGGCATTCAGAACATATAGCTCGTTGCTGTAAGCAAGCACATTCTCATTCAAAGATGCAAGTTACTATGTAGGAACAAGTTTGTATAGGTATTTCAAAGATGCCCAGAACTGAGCTAAACTTGGTATGTGTCGAACTCCTAGAAATAACTTCATGCTCCATCTCCCTTACTTCCAGCTAGTAAGGATCACATAATTCCTAACAAAGTTTTGACACAGATTCACTATTGGGGCATTCAGAACATATAGCCCGTTGCTGCAAGCAAGCACATTCTCATTCAAAGTTGCAAGTTACTATGTAGGAACAAGTTTGTATAGGTATTTCAAAGATGCCCAGAACTGAGCTAAACTTGGTATGTCTCCAACTCCAAGAAATAACTTCATGCCCCATCTCCCTTACTTCCAGCTAGTAAGGATCACATAATTCCTAACAAAGTTTTGACACAGATTCCCAATTCGGGCATTCAGAACATATAGCACGTTGCTGTAAGCAAGCAGATTCTCATTCAAAGTTGCAAGTTACTATGTAGGAACAAGTTTGTATAGGTATTTCAAAGATGCCCAGAACTGAGCTAAACTTGGTATGTGTCCAACTCCTAGAAATAACTTCATGCTCCATCTCCCTTACTTCCAGCTTGTAAGGATCACATAATTCCTAACAAAGTTTTGACACAGATTCCCAAATCGGGCATTCAGAACATATAGCACGTTGCTGCAAGCAAGCACATTCTCATTCAAAGTTGCAAGTTACTATGTAGGAACAAGTTTGTATAGGTATTTCAAAGATGCCCAGAACTGAGCTAAACTTGGTATGTCTCCAACTCCAAGAAATAACTTCATGCCCCATCTCCCTTACTTCCAGCTAGTAAGGATCACATAATTCCTAACAAAGTTTTGACACAGATTCCCAATTCGGGCATTCAGAACATATAGCACGTTGCTGTAAGCAAGCACATTCTCATTCAAAGTTGCAAGTTACTATGTAGGAACAAGTTTGTATAGGTATTTCAAAGATGCCCAGAACTGAGCTAAACTTGGTATGTGTCCAACTCCTAGAAATAACTTCATGCCCCATCTCCCTTACTTCCAGCTAGTAAGGATCACATAATTCCTAACAAAGTTTTGACACAGATTCCCAATTCGGGCATTCAGAACCTATAGCACGTTGCTGTAAGGAAGCACATTTTCATTCAAAGTTGCAAGTTACAATGTAGGAACAAGTTTGTATAGGTATTTCAAAGATGCCCAGAACTGAGCTAAACATGGTATGTGTCCAACTCCTAGAAATAACTTCATGCCCCATCTCCCTTACTTCCAGCTAGTAAGGATCACATAATTCCTAACAAAGTTTTGACACAGATTGCCAACTCGGGCATTCAGAACATATAGCACGTTGCTGTAAGCAAGCACATTCTCGTTCAAAGATGCAAGTTACTATGTAGGAACAAGTTTGTATAGGTATTTCAAAGATGCCCAGAACTGAGCTAAACTTGGTATGTGTCGAACTCCTAGAAATAACTTCATGCTCCATCTCCCTTACTTCCAGCTAGTAAGGATCACATAATTCCTAACAAAGTTTTGACACAGATTCACTATTGGGGCATTCAGAACATATAGCCCGTTGCTGCAAGCAAGCACATTCTCATTCAAAGTTGCAAGTTACTATGTAGGAACAAGTTTGTATAGGTATTTCAAAGATGCCCAGAACTGAGCTAAACTTGGTATGTGTCCAACTCCTAGAAATAACTTCATGCCCCATCTCCCTTACTTCCAGCTAGTAAGGATCACATAATTCCTAACAAAGTTTTGACACAGATTCCCAATTCGGGAATTCAGAACATATAGCACGTTGCTGTAAGCAAGCACATTCTCATTCAAAGATGCAAGTTACTATGTAGGAACAAGTTTGTATAGGTATTTCAAAGATGCCCAGAACTGAGCTAAACTTGGTATGTGTCGAACTCCTAGAAATAACTTCATGCTCCATCTCCCTTACTTCCAGCTAGTAAGGATCACATAATTCCTAACAAAGTTTTGACACAGATTCACTATTGGGGCATTCAGAACATATAGCCCGTTGCTGCAAGCAAGCACATTCTCATTCAAAGTTGCAAGTTACTATGTAGGAACAAGTTTGTATAGGTATTTCAAAGATGCCCAGAACTGAGCTAAACTTGGTATGTCTCCAACTCCAAGAAATAACTTCATGCCCCATCTCCCTTACTTCCAGCTAGTAAGGATCACATAATTCCTAACAAGTTTTGACACAGATTCCCAATTCGGGCATTCAGAACATATAGCACGTTGCTGTAAGCAAGCACATTCTCATTCAAAGTTGCAAGTTACTATGTAGGAACAAGTTTGTATAGGTATTTCAAAGATGCCCAGAACTGAGCTAAACTTGGTATGTGTCCAACTCCTAGAAATAACTTCATGCCCCATCTCCCTTACTTCTAGCTAGTAAGGATCACATAATTCCTAACAAAGTTTTGACACAGATTCCCAATTCGGGCATTCAGAACATATAGCACGTTGCTGTAAGCAAGCACATTTTCATTCAAAGTTGCAAGTTACTATGTAGCAACAAGTTTGTATAGGTATTTCAAAGATGCCCAGAACTGAGCTAAACTTGGTATGTGTCCAACTCCTAGAAATAACTTCATGCCCCATCTCCCTTACTTCCAGCTAGTAAGGATCACATAATTCCTAACAAAGTTTTGACACAGATTCCCAATTCGGGCATTCAGAACATATAGCACGTTGCTGCAAGCAAGCACATTCTCATTCAAAGATGCAAGTTACTATGTAGGAACAAGTTTGTATAGGTATTTCAAAGATGCCCAGAACTGAGCTAAACTTGGTATGTGTCCAACTCCTAGAAATAACTTCATGCCCCATCTCCCTTACTTCCAGCTAGTAAGGATCACATAATTCCTAACAAAGTTTTGACACAGATTCCCTATTCGGGCATTCAGAACATATAGCACGTTGCTGAAAGCAAGCACATTCTCATTCAAAGTTGTAAGTTACTATGTAGGAACAAGTTTGTATAGGTATTTCAAAGATGCCCAGAACTGAGCTAAACTTGGTATGTGTCCAACTCCTAGAAATAACTTCATGCCCCATCTCCCTTACTTCCAGCTAGTAAGGATCACATAATTCCTAACAAAGTTTTGACACAGATTCCCAATTCGGGCATTTAGAACATATAGCACGTTGCTGTAAGCAAGCACATTTTCATTCAAAGTTGCAAGTTACTATGTAGGAACAAGTTTGTATAGGTATTTCAAAGATGCCCAGAACTGAGCTAAACTTGGTATGTGTCCAACTCCTAGAAATAACTTCATGCCCCATCTCCCTTACTTCCAGCTAGTAAGGATCACATAATTCCTAACAAAGTTTTGACACAGATTCCCAATTCGGGAATTCAGAACATATAGAACGTTGCTGTAAGCAAGCAGATTCTCATTCAAAGATGCAAGTTACTATGTAGGAACAAGTTTGTATAGGTATTTCAAAGATGCCCAGAACTGAGCTAAACTTGGTATGTGTCCAACTCCTAGAAATAACTT
The DNA here is from genome assembly GCF_020826845.1 of Diceros bicornis minor. NCBI lineage: Eukaryota > Metazoa > Chordata > Mammalia > Perissodactyla > Rhinocerotidae > Diceros > Diceros bicornis. The sequence continues at coordinate 1,501,888 of NC_080751.1, read as the reverse complement.
CATGCCCCATCTCCCTTACTTCCAGCTAGTAAGGATCACATAATTCCTAACAAAGTTTTGACACAGATTCCCAATTCGGGCATTCAGAACATATAGCACGTTGCTGTAAGCAAGCACATTCTCATTCAAAGTTGCAAGTTACTATGTAGGAACAAGTTTGTATAGGTATTTCAAAGATGCCCAGAACTGAGCTAAACTTGGTATGTGTCCAACTCCTAGAAATAACTTCATGCCCCATCTCCCTTACTTCCAGCTAGTAAGGATCACATAATTCCTAACAAAGTTTTGACACAGATTCCCAATTCGGGCATTCAGAACATATAGCACGTTGCTGTAAGCAAGCACATTCTCATTCAAAGTTGCAAGTTACTATGTAGGAACAATTTTGTATAGGTATTTCAAAGATGCCCAGAACTGAGCTAAACTTGGTATGTGTCCAACTCCTAGAAATAACTTCATGCCCCATCTCCCTTACTTCCAGCTAGTAAGGATCACATAATTCCTAACAAAGTTTTGACACAGATTCCCAATTCGGGCATTCAGAACATATAGCACGTTGCTGTAAGCAAGCACATTCTCATTCAAAGATGCAAGTTACTATGTAGGAACAAGTTTGTATAGGTATTTCAAAGATGCCCAGAACTGAGCTAAACTTGGTATGTGTCCAACTCCTAGAAATAACTTCATGCCCCATCTCCCTTACTTCCAGCTAGTAAGGATCACATAATTCCTAACAAAGTTTTGACACAGATTCCCAATTCGGGCATTCAGAACATATAGCACGTTGCTGTAAGCAAGCACATTCTCATTCAAAGATGCAAGTTACTATGTAGGAACAAGTTTGTATAGGTATTTCAAAGATGCCCAGAACTGAGCTAAACTTGGTATGTGTCGAACTCCTAGAAATAACTTCATGCTCCATCTCCCTTACTTCCAGCTAGTAAGGATCACATAATTCCTAACAAAGTTTTGACACAGATTCACTATTGGGGCATTCAGAACATATAGCCCGTTGCTGCAAGCAAGCACATTCTCATTCAAAGTTGCAAGTTACTATGTAGGAACAAGTTTGTATAGGTATTTCAAAGATGCCCAGAACTGAGCTAAACTTGGTATGTCTCCAACTCCAAGAAATAACTTCATGCCCCATCTCCCTTACTTCCAGCTAGTAAGGATCACATAATTCCTAACAAAGTTTTGACACAGATTCCCAATTCGGGCATTCAGAACATATAGCACGTTGCTGTAAGCAAGCAGATTCTCATTCAAAGTTGCAAGTTACTATGTAGGAACAAGTTTGTATAGGTATTTCAAAGATGCCCAGAACTGAGCTAAACTTGGTATGTGTCCAACTCCTAGAAATAACTTCATGCTCCATCTCCCTTACTTCCAGCTTGTAAGGATCACATAATTCCTAACAAAGTTTTGACACAGATTCCCAAATCGGGCATTCAGAACATATAGCACGTTGCTGCAAGCAAGCACATTCTCATTCAAAGTTGCAAGTTACTATGTAGGAACAAGTTTGTATAGGTATTTCAAAGATGCCCAGAACTGAGCTAAACTTGGTATGTCTCCAACTCCAAGAAATAACTTCATGCCCCATCTCCCTTACTTCCAGCTAGTAAGGATCACATAATTCCTAACAAAGTTTTGACACAGATTCCCAATTCGGGCATTCAGAACATATAGCACGTTGCTGTAAGCAAGCACATTCTCATTCAAAGTTGCAAGTTACTATGTAGGAACAAGTTTGTATAGGTATTTCAAAGATGCCCAGAACTGAGCTAAACTTGGTATGTGTCCAACTCCTAGAAATAACTTCATGCCCCATCTCCCTTACTTCCAGCTAGTAAGGATCACATAATTCCTAACAAAGTTTTGACACAGATTCCCAATTCGGGCATTCAGAACCTATAGCACGTTGCTGTAAGGAAGCACATTTTCATTCAAAGTTGCAAGTTACAATGTAGGAACAAGTTTGTATAGGTATTTCAAAGATGCCCAGAACTGAGCTAAACATGGTATGTGTCCAACTCCTAGAAATAACTTCATGCCCCATCTCCCTTACTTCCAGCTAGTAAGGATCACATAATTCCTAACAAAGTTTTGACACAGATTGCCAACTCGGGCATTCAGAACATATAGCACGTTGCTGTAAGCAAGCACATTCTCGTTCAAAGATGCAAGTTACTATGTAGGAACAAGTTTGTATAGGTATTTCAAAGATGCCCAGAACTGAGCTAAACTTGGTATGTGTCCAACTCCTAGAAATAACTTCATGCCCCATCTCCCTTACTTCCAGCTAATAAGGATCACATAATTCCTAACAAAGTTTTGACACAGATTCCCAATTCGGGCATTCAGAACATATAGCACGTTGCTGTAAGCAAGCACATTCTCATTCAAAGTTGCAAGTTACTATGTAGGAACAAGTTTGTATAGGTATTTCAAAGATGCCCAGAACTGAGCTAAACTTGGTATGTGTCCAACTCCTAGAAATAACTTCATGCCCCATCTCCCTTACTTCCAGCTAGTAAGGATCACATAATTCCTAACAAAGTTTTGACACAGATTACCAATTCCGGCATTCAGAACATATAGCACGTTGCTGTAAGCAAGCACATTCTCATTCAAAGTTGCAAGTTACTATGTAGGAACAAGCTTGTATAGGTATTTCAAAGATGCCCAGAACTGAGCTAAACATGGTATGTGTCCAACTCCTAGAAATAACTTCATGCCCCATCTCCCTTACTTCCAGCTAGTAAGGATCACATAATTCCTAACAAAGTTTTGACACAGATTGCCAACTCGGGCATTCAGAACATATAGCACGTTGCTGTAAGCAAGCACATTCTCGTTCAAAGATGCAAGTTACTATGTAGGAACAAGTTTGTATAGGTATTTCAAAGATGCCCAGAACTGAGCTAAACTTGGTATGTGTCCAACTCCTAGAAATAACGTCATGCCCCATCTCCCTTACTTCCAGCTAATAAGGATCACATAATTCCTAACAAAGTTTTGACACAGATTCCCAATTCGGGCATTCAGAACATATAGCACGTTGCTGCAAGCAAGCACATTCTCATTCAAAGATGCAAGTTACTATGTAGGAACAAGTTTGTATAGGTATTTCAAAGATGCCCAGAACTGAGCTAAACTTGGTATGTGTCCAACTCCTAGAAATCACTTCATGCCCCATCTCCCTTACTTCCAGCTAGTAAGGATCACATAATTCCTAACAAAGTTTTGACACAGATTCCCAATTCGGGCATTCAGAACATATAGCACGTTGTTGCAAGCAAGCACATTCTCATTCAAAGATGCAAGTTACTATGTAGGAACAAGTTTGTATAGGTATTTCAAAGATGCCCAGAACTGAGCTAAACTTGGTATGTGTCCAACTCCTAGAAATAACTTCATGCCCCATCTCCCTTCCTTCCAGCTAGTAAGGATCACATAATTCCTAACAAAGTTTTGACACAGATTCCCAATTCGGGCATTCAGAACTTATAGCACGTTGCTGCAAGCAAGCACATTCTCATTCAAAGATGCAAGTTACTATGTAGGAACAAGTTTGTATAGGTATTTCAAAGATGCCCAGAACTGAGCTAAACTTGGTATGTGTCCAACTCCTAGAAATAACTTCATGCCCCATCTCCCTTACTTCCAGCTAGTAAGGATCACATAATTCCTAACAAAGTTTTGACACAGATTGCCAATTCGGGCATTCAGAACATATAGCACGTTGCTGTAAGCAAGCACATTCTCATTCAAAGATGCAAGTTACTATGTAGGAACAAGTTTGTATAGGTATTTCAAAGATGCCCAGAACTGAGCTAAACTTGGTATGTGTCCAACTCCTAGAAATAACTTCATGCCCCATCTCCCTTACTTCCAGCTAGTAAGGATCACATAATTCCTAACAAAGTTTTGACACAGATTCCCAATTCGGGCATTCAGAACATATAGCACGTTGCTGCAAGCAAGCACATTCTCATTCAAAGTTGCAAGTTACTATGTAGGAACAAGTTTGTATAGGTATTTCAAAGATGCCCAGAACTGAGCTAAACTTGGTATGTCTCCAACTCCAAGAAATAACTTCATGCCCCATCTCCCTTACTTCCAGCTAGTAAGGATCACATAATTCCTAACAAAGTTTTGACACAGATTCCCAATTCGGGCATTCAGAACATATAGCACGTTGCTGTAAGCAAGCACATTCTCATTCAAAGTTGCAAGTTACTATGTAGGAACAAGTTTGTATAGGTATTTCAAAGATGCCCAGAACTGAGCTAAACTTGGTATGTGTCCAACTCCTAGAAATAACTTCATGCCCCATCTCCCTTACTTCCAGCTAGTAAGGATCACATAATTCCTAAAAAAGTTTTGACACAGATTCCCAATACGGGCATTCAGAACATATAGCACGTTGCTGTAAGCAAGCACATTCTCATTCAAAGATGCAAGTTACTATGTAGGAACAAGTTTGTATAGGTATTTCAAAGATGCCCAGAACTGAGCTAAACTTGGTATGTGTCCAACTCCTAGAAATAACTTCTTGCCCCATCTCCCTTACTTCCAGCTAGTAAGGATCACATAATTCCTAACAAAGTTTTGACACAGATTCCCAATTCGGGCACTCAGAACATATAGCACGTTGTTGCAAGCAAGCACATTCTCATTCAAAGATGCAAGTTACTATGTAGGAACAAGTTTGTATAGGTATTTCAAAGATGCCCAGAACTGAGCTAAACTTGGTATGTGTCCAACTCCTAGAAATAACTTCATGCCCCATCTCCCTTACTTCCAGCTAGTAAGGATCACATAATTCCTAACAAAGTTTTGACACAGATTGCCAATTCGGGCATTCAGAACATATAGCACGTTGCTGTAAGCAAGCACATTCTCATTCAAAGTTGCAAGTTACTATGTAGGAACAAGTTTGTATAGGTATTTCAAAGATGCCCAGAACTGAGCTAAACTTGGTATGTGTCCAACTCCTAGAAATAACTTCATGCTCCATCTCCCTTACTTCCAGCTAGTAAGGATCACATAATTCCTAACAAAGTTTTGACACAGATTCCCAAATCGGGCATTCAAAACATATAGCACGTTGCTGCAAGCAAGCACATTCTCATTCAAAGTTGCAAGTTACTATGTAGGAACAAGTTTCTATACGTATTTCAAAGATGCCCAGAACTGAGCTAAACTTGGTATGTCTCCAACTCCAAGAAATAACTTCATGCCCCATCTCCCTTACTTCCAGCTAGTAAGGATCACATAATTCCTAACAAAGTTTTGACACAGATTCCTAATTCGGGCATTCAGAACATATAGCACGTTGCTGTAAGCAAGCACATTCTCATTCAAAGTTGCAAGTTACTATGTAGGAACAAGTTTGTATAGGTATTTCAAAGATGCCCAGAACTGAGCTAAACTTGGTATGTGTCCAACTCCTAGAAATAACTTCATGCCCCATCTCCCTTACTTCCAGCTAGTAAGGATCACATAATTCCTAACAAAGTTTTGACACAGATTCCCAATTCGGGCATTCAGAACCTATAGCACGTTGCTGTAAGGAAGCACATTTTCATTCAAAGTTGCAAGTTACTATGTAGGAACAAGTTTGTATAGGTATTTCAAAGATGCCCAGAACTGAGCTAAACTTGGTATGTGTCCAACTCCTAGAAATAACTTCATGCCCCATCTCCCTTACTTCCAGCTAGTAAGGATCACATAATTCCTAACAAAGTTTTGACACAGATTGCCAATTCGGGCATTCAGAACATATAGCACGTTGCTGTAAGCAAGCACATTCTCATTCAAAGATGCAAGTTACTATGTAGGAACAAGTTTGTATAGGTATTTCAAAGATGCCCAGAACTGAGCTAAACTTGGTATGTCTCCAACTCCAAGAAATAACTTCATGCCCCATCTCCCTTACTTCCAGCTAGTAAGGATCACATAATTCCTAACAAAGTTTTGACACAGATTCCCAATTCGGGCATTCAGAACATATAGCACGTTGCTGTAAGCAAGCACATTCTCATTCATAGTTGCAAGTTACTATGTAGGAACAAGTTTGTATAGGTATTTCAAAGATGCCCAGAACTGAGCTAAACTTGGTATGTGTCCAACTCCTAGAAATAACTTCATGCCCCATCTCCCTTACTTCCAGCTAGTAAGGATCACATAATTCCTAAAAAAGTTTTGACACAGATTCCCAATACGGGCATTCAGAACATATAGCACGTTGCTGTAAGCAAGCACATTCTCATTCAAAGATGCAAGTTACTATGTAGGAACAAGTTTGTATAGGTATTTCAAAGATGCCCAGAACTGAGCTAAACTTGGTATGTGTCCAACTCCTAGAAATAACTTCATGCCCCATCTCCCTTACTTCCAGCTAGTAAGGATCACATAATTCCTAACAAAGTTTTGACACAGATTCCCAATTCGGGCATTCAGAACATATAGCACGTTGCTGTAAGCAAGCACATTCTCATTCAAAGATGCAAGTTACTATGTAGGAACAAGTTTGTATAGGTATTTCAAAGATGCCCAGAACTGAGCTAAACTTGGTATGTGTCCAACTCCTAGAAATAACTTCATGCCCCATCTCCCTTACTTCCAGCTAGTAAGCATCACATAATTCCTAACAAAGTTTTGACACAGATTGCCAATTCGGGCATTCAGAACATATAGCACGTTGCTGTAAGCAAGCACATTCTCATTCAAAGTTGCAAGTTACTATGTAGGAACAAGTTTGTATAGGTATTTCAAAGATGCCCAGAACTGAGCTAAACTTGGTATGTGTCCAACTCCTAGAAATAACTTCATGCTCCATCTCCCTTACTTCCAGCTAGTAAGGATCACATAATTCCTAACAAAGTTTTGACACAGATTCCCAAATCGGGCATTCAAAACATATAGCACGTTGCTGCAAGCAAGCACATTCTCATTCAAAGTTGCAAGTTACTATGTAGGAACAAGTTTCTATAGGTATTTCAAAGATGCCCAGAACTGAGCTAAACTTGGTATGTCTCCAACTCCAAGAAATAACTTCATGCCCCATCTCCCTTACTTCCAGCTAGTAAGGATCACATAATTCCTAACAAAGTTTTGACACAGATTCCCAATTCGGGCATTCAGAACATATAGCACGTTGCTGTAAGCAAGCACATTCTCATTCAAAGTTGCAAGTTACTATGTAGGAACAAGTTTGTATAGGTATTTCAAAGATGCCCAGAACTGAGCTAAACTTTGTATGTGTCCAACTCCTAGAAATAACTTCATGCCCCATCTCCCTTACTTCCAGCTAGTAAGGATCACATAATTCCTAACAAAGTTTTGACACAGATTCCCAATTCGGGCATTCAGAACCTATAGCACGTTGCTGTAAGGAAGCACATTTTCATTCAAAGTTGCAAGTTACTATGTAGGAACAAGTTTGTATAGGTATTTCAAAGATGCCCAGAACTGAGCTAAACTTGGTATGTGTCCAACTCCTAGAAATAACTTCATGCCCCATCTCCCTTACTTCCAGCTAGTAAGGATCACATAATTCCTAACAAAGTTTTGACACAGATTCCCAATTCGGGCATTCAGAACATATAGCACGTTGCTGTAAGCAAGCACATTCTCATTCAAAGATGCAAGTTACTATGTAGGAACAAGTTTGTATAGGTATTTCAAAGATGCCCAGAACTGAGCTAAACTTGGTATGTGTCCAACTCCTAGAAATAACTTCATGCCCCATCTCCCTTACTTCCAGCTAATAAGGATCACATAATTCCTAACAAAGTTTTGACACAGATTCCCAATTCGGGCATTCAGAACATATAGCACGTTGCTGTAAGCAAGCACATTCTCATTCAAAGTTGCAAGTTACTATGTAGGAACAAGTTTGTATAGGTATTTCAAAGATGCCCAGAACTGAGCTAAACTTGGTATCTGTCCAACTCCTAGAAATAACTTCATGCCCCATCTCCCTTACTTCCAGCTAGTAAGGATCACATAATTCCTAACAAAGTTTTGACACAGATTGCCAATTCAGGCATTCAGAACATATAGCACGTTGCTGTAAGCAAGCACATTCTCATTCAAAGTTGCAAGTTACTATGTAGGAACAAGTTTGTATAGGTATTTCAAAGATGCCCAGAACTGAGCTAACTTGGTATGTGTCCAACTCCTAGAAATAACTTCATGCCCCATCTCCCTTACTTCCAGCTAGTAAGGATCACATAATTCCTAACAAAGTTTTGACACAGATTCCCAATTCGGGCATTCAGAACATATAGCACGTTGCTGTAAGCAAGCAGATTCTCATTAAAGATGCAAGTTACTATGTAGGAACAAGTTTGTATAGGTATTTCAAAGATGCCCAGAACTGAGCTAAACTTGGTATGTGTCCAACTCCTAGAAATAACTTCATGCCCCATCTCCCTTACTTCCAGCTAGTAAGGATCACATAATTCCTAACAAAGTTTTGACACAGATTCCCAATTCGGGCATTCAGAACATATAGCACGTTGCTGTAAGCAAGCACATTCTCATTCAAAGATGCAAGTTACTATGTAGGAACAAGTTTGTATAGGTATTTCAAAGATGCCCAGAACTGAGCTAAACTTGGTATGTGTCCAACTCCTAGAAATAACTTCATGCCCCATCTCCCTTACTTCCAGCTAATAAGGATCACATAATTCCTAACAAAGTTTTGACACAGATTCAGAATTCGGGCATTCAGAACATATAGCACGTTGCTGTAAGCAAGCACATTCTCATTCAAAGTTGCAAGTTACTATGTAGGAACAAGTTTGTATAGGTATTTCAAAGATGCCCAGAACTGAGCTAAACTTGGTATCTGTCCAACTCCTAGAAATAACTTCATGCCCCATCTCCCTTACTTCCAGCTAGTAAGGATCACATAATTCCTAACAAAGTTTTGACACAGATTGCCAATTCAGGCATTCAGAACATATAGCACGTTGCTGTAAGCAAGCACATTCTCATTCAAAGTTGCAAGTTACTATGTAGGAACAAGTTTGTATAGGTATTTCAAAGATGCCCAGAACTGAGCTAACTTGGTATGTGTCCAACTCCTAGAAATAACTTCATGCCCCATCTCCCTTACTTCCAGCTAGTAAGGATCACATAATTCCTAACAAAGTTTTGACACAGATTCCCAATTCGGGCATTCAGAACATATAGCACGTTGCTGTAAGCAAGCAGATTCTCATTAAAGATGCAAGTTACTATGTAGGAACAAGTTTGTATAGGTATTTCAAAGATGCCCAGAACTGAGCTAAACTTGGTATGTGTCCAACTCTTAGAAATAACTTCATGCCCCATCTCCCTTACTTCCAGCTAGTAAGGATCACATAATTCCTAACAAAGTTTTGACACAGATTCCCAATTCGGGCATTCAGAACATATAGCACGTTGCTGCAAGCAAGCACATTCTCATTCAAAGATGCAAGTTACTATGTAGGAACAAGTTTGTATAGGTATTTCAAAGATGCCCAGAACTGAGCTAAACTTGGTATGTGTCCAACTCCTAGAAATAACTTCATGCCCCATCTCCCTTACTTCCAGCTAGTAAGGATCACATAATTCCTAACAAAGTTTTGACACAGATTGCCAATTCGGGCATTCAGAACATATAGCACGTTGCTGTAAGCAAGCACATTCTCATTCAAAGATGCAAGTTACTATGTAGGAACAAGTTTGTATAGGTATTTCAAAGATGCCCAGAACTGAGCTAAACTTGGTATGTGTCCAACTCCTAGATATAACTTCATGCCCCATCTCCCTTACTTCCAGCTGGTAAGGATCACATAATTCCTAACAAAGTTTTGACACAGATTCCCAATTCGGGCATTCAGAACATATAGCACGTTGCTGCAAGCAAGCACATTCTCATTCAAAGTTGCAAGTTACTATGTAGGAACAAGTTTGTATAGGTATTTCAAAGATGCCCAGAACTGAGCTAAACTTGGTATGTCTCCAACTCCAAGAAATAACTTCATGCCCCATCTCCCTTACTTCCAGCTAGTAAGGATCACATAATTCCTAACAAAGTTTTGACACAGATTCCCAATTCGGGCATTCAGAACATATAGCACGTTGCTGTAAGCAAGCACATTCTCATTCAAAGTTGCAAGTTACTATGTAGGAACAAGTTTGTATAGGTATTTCAAAGATGCCCAGAACTGAGCTAAACTTGGTATGTGTCCAACTCCTAGAAATAACTTCATGCCCCATCTCCCTTACTTCCAGCTAGTAAGGATCACATAATTCCTAACAAAGTTTTGACACAGATTCCCAATACGGGCATTCAGAACATATAGCACGTTGCTGTAAGCAAGCACATTCTCATTCAAAGATGCAAGTTACTATGTAGGAACAAGTTTGTATAGGTATTTCAAAGATGCCCAGAACTGAGCTAAACTTGGTATGTGTCCAACTCCTAGAAATAACTTCATGCCCCATCTCCCTTACTTCCAGCTAGTAAGGATCACATAATTCCTAACAAAGTTTTGACACAGATTCCCAATTCGGGCATTCAGAACATATAGCACGTTGCTGTAAGCAAGCACATTCTCATTCAAAGATGCAAGTTACTATGTAGGAACAAGTTTGTATAGGTATTTCAAAGATGCCCAGAACTAAGCTAAACTTGGTATGTGTCCAACTCCTAGAAATAACTTCATGCCCCATCTCCCTTACTTCCAGCTAGTAAGGATCACATAATTCCTAACAAAGTTTTGACACAGATTGCCAATTCGGGCATTCAGAACATATAGCACGTTGCTGTAAGCAAGCACATTCTCATTCAAAGTTGCAAGTTACTATGTAGGAACAAGTTTGTATAGGTATTTCAAAGATGCCCAGAACTGAGCTAAACTTGGTATGTGTCCAACTCCTAGAAATAACTTCATGCTCCATCTCCCTTACTTCCAGCTAGTAAGGATCACATAATTCCTAACAAAGTTTTGACACAGATTCCCAAATCGGGCATTCAGAACATATAGCACGTTGCTGCAAGCAAGCACATTCTCATTCAAAGTTGCAAGTTACTATGTAGGAACAAGTTTGTATAGGTATTTCAAAGATGCCCAGAACTGAGCTAAACTTGGTATGTCTCCAACTCCAAGCAATAACTTCATGCCCCATCTCCCTTACTTCCAGCTAGTAAGGATCACATAATTCCTAACAAAGTTTTGACACAGATTCCCAATTCGGGCATTCAGAACCTATAGCACGTTGCTGTAAGGAAGCACATTTTCATTCAAAGTTGCAAGTTACTATGTAGGAACAAGTTTGTATAGGTATTTCAAAGATGCCCAGAACTGAGCTAAACTTGGTATGTGTCCAACTCCTAGAAATAACTTCATGCCCCATCTCCCTTACTTCCAGCTAGTAAGGATCACATAATTCCTAACAAAGTTTTGACACAGATTCCCAATTCGGGCATTCAGAACATATAGCACGATGCTGTAAGCAAGCACATTCTCATTCAAAGATGCAAGTTACTATGTAGGAACAAGTTTGTATAGGTATTTCAAAGATGCCCAGAACTGAGCTAAACTTGGTATGTGTCCAACTCCTAGAAATAACTTCATGCCCCATCTCCCTTACTTCCAGCTAGTAAGGATCACATAATTCCTAACAAAGTTTTGACACAGATTCCCAATTCGGGCATTCAGAACATATAGCACGTTGCTGTAAGCAAGCACATTCTCATTCAAAGATGCAAGTTACTATGTAGGAACAAGTTTGTATAGGTATTTCAAAGATGCCCAGAACTGAGCTAAACTTGGTATGTGTCCAACTCCTAGAAATAACTTCATGCCCCATCTCCCTTACTTCCAGCTAGTAAGGATCACATAATTCCTAACAAAGTTTTGACACAGATTGCCAATTCGGGCATTCAGAACATATAGCACGTTGCTGTAAGCAAGCACATTCTCATTCAAAGTTGCAAGTTACTATGTAGGAACAAGTTTGTATAGGTATTTCAAAGATGCCCAGAACTGAGCTAAACTTGGTATGTGTCCAACTCCTAGAAATAACTTCATGCTCCATCTCCCTTACTTCCAGCTAGTAAGGATCACATAATTCCTAACAAAGTTTTGACACAGATTCCCAAATCGGGCATTCAGAACATATAGCACGTTGCTGCAAGCAAGCACATTCTCATTCAAAGTTGCAAGTTACTATGTAGGAACAAGTTTGTATAGGTATTTCAAAGATGCCCAGAACTGAGCTAAACTTGGTATGTCTCCAACTCCAAGCAATAACTTCATGCCCCATCTCCCTTACTTCCAGCTAGTAAGGATCACATAATTCCTAACAATGTTTTGACACAGATTCCCAATTCGGGCATTCAGAACCTATAGCACGTTGCTGTAAGGAAGCACATTTTCATTCAAAGTTGCAAGTTACTATGTAGGAACAAGTTTGTATAGGTATTTCAAAGATGCCCAGAACTGAGCTAAACTTGGTATGTGTCCAACTCCTAGAAATAACTTCATGCCCCATCTCCCTTACTTCCAGCTAGTAAGGATCACATAATTCCTAACAAAGTTTTGACACAGATTCCCAATTCGGGCATTCAGAACATATAGCACGATGCTGTAAGCAAGCACATTCTCATTCAAAGATGCAAGTTACTATGTAGGAACAAGTTTGTATAGGTATTTCAAAGATGCCCAGAACTGAGCTAAACTTGGTATGTGTCCAACTCCTAGAAGTAACTTCATGCCCCATCTCCCTTACTTCCAGCTAATATGTATCACATAATTCCTAACAAAGTTTTGACACAGATTCCCAATTCGGGCATTCAGAACATATAGCACGTTGCTGTAAGCAAGCACATTCTCATTCAAAGTTGCAAGTTACTATGTAGGAACAAGTTTGTATAGGTATTTCAAAGATGCCCAGAACTGAGCTAAACTTGGTATGTGTCCAACTCCTAGAAATAACTTCATGCCCCATCTCCCTTACTTCCAGCTAGTAAGGATCACATAATTCCTAACAAAGTTTTGACACAGATTGCCAATTCAGGCATTCAGAACATATAGCACGTTGCTGTAAGCAAGCACATTCTCATTCAAAGTTGCAAGTTACTATGTAGGAACAAGTTTGTATAGGTATTTCAAAGATGCCCAGAACTGAGCTAAACTTTGTATGTGTCCAACTCCTAGAAATAACTTCATGCCCCATCTCCCTTACTTCCAGCTAGTAAGGATCACATAATTCCTAACAAAGTTTTGACACAGATTGCCAATTCGGGCATTCAGAACATATAGCACGTTGCTGTAAGCAAGCAGATTCTCATTAAAGATGCAAGTTACTATGTAGGAACAAGTTTGTATAGGTATTTCAAAGATGCCCAGAACTGAGCTAAACTTGGTATGTGTCCAACTCCTAGAAATAACTTCATGCCCCATCTCCCTTACTTCCAGCTAGTAAGGATCACATAATTCCTAACAAAGTTTTGACACAGATTCCCAATTCGGGCATTCAGAACATATAGCACGTTGCTGCAAGCAAGCACATTCTCATTCAAAGATGCAAGTTACTATGTAGGAACAAGTTTGTATAGGTATTTCAAAGATGCCCAGAACTGAGCTAAACTTGGTATGTGTCCAACTCCTAGAAATCACTTCATGCCCCATCTCCCTTACTTCCAGCTAGTAAGGATCACATAATTCCTAACAAAGTTTTGACACAGATTCCCAATTCGGGCATTCAGAACATATAGCACGTTGCTGCAAGCAAGCACATTCTCATTCAAAGATGCAAGTTACTATGTAGGAACAAGTTTGTATAGGTATTTCAAAGATGCCCAGAACTGAGCTAAACTTGGTATGTGTCCAACTCCTAGAAATAACTTCATGCCCCATCTCCCTTACTTCCAGCTAGTAAGGATCACATAATTCCTAACAAAGTTTTGACACAGATTCCCAATTCGGGCATTCAGAACCTATAGCACGTTGCTGTAAGGAAGCACATTTTCATTCAAAGTTGCAAGTTACTATGTAGGAACAAGTTTGTATAGGTATTTCAAAGATGCCCAGAACTGAGCTAAACTTGGTATGTGTCCAACTCCTAGAAATAACTTCATGCCCCATCTCCCTTACTTCCAGCTAGTAAGGATCACATAATTCCTAACAAAGTTTTGACACAGATTCCCAATTCGGGCATTCAGAACATATAGCACGATGCTGTAAGCAAGCACATTCTCATTCAAAGATGCAAGTTACTATGTAGGAACAAGTTTGTATAGGTATTTCAAAGATGCCCAGAACTGAGCTAAACTTGGTATGTGTCCAACTCCTAGAAGTAACTTCATGCCCCATCTCCCTTACTTCCAGCTAATATGTATCACATAATTCCTAACAAAGTTTTGACACAGATTCCCAATTCGGGCATTCAGAACATATAGCACGTTGCTGTAAGCAAGCACATTCTCATTCAAAGTTGCAAGTTACTATGTAGGAACAAGTTTGTATAGGTATTTCAAAGATGCCCAGAACTGAGCTAAACTTGGTATGTGTCCAACTCCTAGAAATAACTTCATGCCCCATCTCCCTTACTTCCAGCTAGTAAGGATCACATAATTCCTAACAAAGTTTTGACACAGATTGCCAATTCAGGCATTCAGAACATATAGCACGTTGCTGTAAGCAAGCACATTCTCATTCAAAGTTGCAAGTTACTATGTAGGAACAAGTTTGTATAGGTATTTCAAAGATGCCCAGAACTGAGCTAAACTTTGTATGTGTCCAACTCCTAGAAATAACTTCATGCCCCATCTCCCTTACTTCCAGCTAGTAAGGATCACATAATTCCTAACAAAGTTTTGACACAGATTGCCAATTCGGGCATTCAGAACATATAGCACGTTGCTGTAAGCAAGCAGATTCTCATTAAAGATGCAAGTTACTATGTAGGAACAAGTTTGTATAGGTATTTCAAAGATGCCCAGAACTGAGCTAAACTTGGTATGTGTCCAACTCCTAGAAATAACTTCATGCCCCATCTCCCTTACTTCCAGCTAGTAAGGATCACATAATTCCTAACAAAGTTTTGACACAGATTCCCAATTCGGGCATTCAGAACATATAGCACGTTGCTGCAAGCAAGCACATTCTCATTCAAAGATGCAAGTTACTATGTAGGAACAAGTTTGTATAGGTATTTCAAAGATGCCCAGAACTGAGCTAAACTTGGTATGTGTCCAACTCCTAGAAATCACTTCATGCCCCATCTCCCTTACTTCCAGCTAGTAAGGATCACATAATTCCTAACAAAGTTTTGACACAGATTCCCAATTCGGGCATTCAGAACATATAGCACGTTGCTGCAAGCAAGCACATTCTCATTCAAAGATGCAAGTTACTATGTAGGAACAAGTTTGTATAGGTATTTCAAAGATGCCCAGAACTGAGCTAAACTTGGTATGTGTCCAACTCCTAGAAATAACTTCATGCCCCATCTCCCTTACTTCCAGCTAGTAAGGATCACATAATTCCTAACAAAGTTTTGACACAGATTCCCAATTCGGGCATTCAGAACATATAGCACGTTGCTGCAGGCAAGCACATTCTCATTCAAAGATGCAAGTTACTATGTAGGAACAAGTTTGTATAGGTATTTCAAAGATGCCCAGAACTGAGCTAAACTTGGTATGTGTCCAACTCCTAGAAATAACTTCATGCCCCATCTCCCTTACTTCCAGCTAGTAAGGATCACATAATTCCTAACAAAGTTTTGACACAGATTGCCAATTCGGGCATTCAGAACATATAGCACGTTGCTGTAAGCAAACACATTCTCATTCAAAGATGCATGTTACTATGTAGGAACAAGTTTGTATAGGTATTTCAAAGATGCCCAGAAATGAGCTAAACTTGGTATGTGTCCAACTCCAAGAAATAACTTCATGCCCCACCTCCCTTACTTCCAGCTAGTAAGGATCACATAATTCCTAACAAAGTTTTGACACAGATTGCCTAATCGGACATTCAGAACATATAGCACGTTGCTGCAAGCAAGCACATTCTCATTCAAAGATGCAAGTTACTATGTAGGAACAAGTTTGTATAGGTATTTCAAAGATGCCCAGAACTGAGCTAAACTTGGTATGTCTCCAACTCCAAGAAATAACTTCATGCCCCATCTCCCTTACTTCCAGCTAGTAAGGATCACATAATTCCTAACAAAGTTTTGACACAGATTCCCAAATCGGGCATTCAGAACATATAGCACGTTGCTGCAAGCAAGCACATTCTCATTCAAAGTTGCAAGTTACTATGTAGGAACAAGTTTGTATAGGTATTTCAAAAATGCCCAGAACTGAGCTAAACTTGGTATGTGTCCAACTCCTAGAAATAACTTCATGCCCCATCTCCCTTACTTCCAGCTAGTAAGGATCACATAATTCCTAACAAAGTTTTGACACAGATTCCCAATTCGGGCATTCAGAACATATAGCACGTTGCTGTAAGCAAGCACATTCTCATTCAAAGATGCAAGTTACTATGTAGGAACAAGTTTGTATAGGTATTTCAAAGATGCCCAGAACTGAGCTAAACTTGGTATGTGTCCAACTCCTAGAAATAACTTCATGCCCCATCTCCCTTACTTCCAGCTAGTAAGGATCACATAATTCCTAACAAAGTTTTGACACAGATTGCCAAATCGGGCATTCAGAACATATAGCACGTTGCTGTAAGCAAGCAGATTCTCATTCAATGATGCAAGTTACTATGTAGGAACAAGTTTGTATAGGTATTTCAAAGATGCCCAGAACTGAGCTAAACTTGGTATGTGTCCAACTCCTAGAAATAACTTCATGCCCCATCTCCCTTACTTCCAGCTAGTAAGGATCACATAATTCCTAACAAAGTTTCTGACACAGATTGCCAATTCGGGCATTCAGAACATATAGCACGTTGCTGTAAGCAAGCACATTTTCATTCAAAGTTGCAAGTTACTATGTAGGAACAAGTTTGTATAGGTATTTCAAAGATGCCCAGAACTGAGCTAAACTTGGTATGTGTCCAACTCCTAGAAATAACTTCATGCCCCATCTCCCTTACTTCCAGCTAGTAAGGATCACATAATTCCTAACAAAGTTTTGACACAGATTGCCAATTCGGGCATTCAGAACATATAGCACGTTGCTGTAAGCAAGCACATTTTCATTCAAAGTTGCAAGTTACTATGTAGGAACAAGTTTGTATAGGTATTTCAAAGATGCCCAGAACTGAGCTAAATTTGGTATGTGTCCAACTCCTAGAAATAACTTCATGCCCCATCTCCCTTACTTCCAGCTAGTAAGGATCGCATAATTTCTAACAAAGTTTTGACACAGATTGCCAATTCGGGCATTCAGAACATATAGCACGTTGCTGTAAGCAAGCAGATTCTCATTCAAAGATGCAAGTTACTATGTAGGAACAAGTTTGTATAGGTATTTCAAAGATGCCCAGAACTGAGCTAAACTTGGTATGTGTCCAACTCCTAGAAATAACTTCATGCCCCATCTCCCTTACTTCCAGCTAGTAAGGATCACATAATTCCTAACAAAGTTTTGACACAGATTCCCTATTCGGGCATTCAGAACATATAGCACGTTGCTGTAAGCAAGCAGATTCTCATTCAAAGTTGCAAGTTACTATGTAGGAACAAGTTTGTATAGGTATTTCAAAGATGCCCAGAACTGAGCTAAACTTGGTATGTGTCCAACTCCTAGAAATAACTTCATGCCCCATCTCCCTTACTTCCAGCTAGTAAGGATCACATAATTCCTAACAAAATTTTGACACAGATTCCCAATTCGGGCATTCAGAACATATAGCACGTTGCTGTAAGCAAGCAGATTCTCATTCAAAGTTGCAAGTTACTATGTAGGAACAAGTTTGTATAGGTATTTCAAAGATGCCCAGAACTGAGCTAAACTTGGTATGTGTCCAACTCCTAGAAATAACTTCATGCCCCATCTCCCTTACTTCCAGCTAGTAAGGATCACATAATTCCTAACAAAGTTTTGACACAGATTCCCAAATCGGGCATTCAGAACATATAGCACGTTGCTGCAAGCAAGAACATTCTCATTCAAAGTTGCAAGTTACTATGTAGGAACAAGTTTGTATAGGTATTTCAAAGATGCCCAGAACTGAGCTAAACTTGGTATGTGTCCAACTCCTAGAAATAACTTCATGCCCCATCTCCCTTACTTCCAGCTAGTAAGGATCACATAATTCCTAACAAAGTTTTGACACAGATTCCCAATTCGGGCATTCAGAACATATAGCACGTTGCTGTAAGCAAGCACGTTCTCATTCAAAGATGCAAGTTACTATGTAGGAACAAGTTTGTATAGGTATTTCAAAGATGCCCAGAACTGAGCTAAACTTGGTATGTGTCCAACTCCTAGAAATAGCTTCATGCCCCATCTCCCTTACTTCCAGCTAGTAAGGATCACATAATTCCTAACAAAGTTTTGACACAGATTCCCAATTCGGGCATTCAGAACATATAGCACGTTGCTGTAAGCAAGCAGATTCTCATTCAAAGATGCAAGTTACTATGTAGGAACAAGTTTGTATAGGTATTTCAAAGATGCCCAGAACTGAGCTAAACTTGGTATGTGTCCAACTCCTAGAAATAACTTCATGCCCCATCTCCCTTACTTCCAGCTAGTAAGGATCACATAATTCCTAACAAAGTTTTGACACAGATTGCCAATTCGGGCATTCAGAACATATAGCACGTTGCTGTAAGCAAGCACATTCTCATTCAAAGTTGCAAGTTACTATGTAGGAACAAGTTTGTATAGGTATTTCAAAGATGCCCAGAACTGAGCTAAACTTGGTATGTGTCCAACTCCTAGAAATAACTTCATGCCCCATCTCCCTTACTTCCAGCTAGTAAGGATCACATAATTCCTAACAAAGTTTTGACACAGATTGCCAATTCGGGCATTCAGAACATATAGCACGTTGCTGTAAGCAAGCACATTTTCATTCAAAGTTGCAAGTTACTATGTAGGAACAAGTTTGTATAGGTATTTCAAAGATGCCCAGAACTGAGCTAAACTTGGTATGTGTCCAACTCCTAGAAATAACTTCATGCCCCATCTCCCTTACTTCCAGCTAGTAAGGATCACATAATTCCTAACAAAGTTTTGACACAGATTCCCAAATCGGGCATTCAGAACATATAGCACGTTGCTGCAAGCAAGCACATTCTCATTCAAAGTTGCAAGTTACTATGTAGGAACAAGTTTGTATAGGTATTTCAAAGATGCCCAGAACTGAGCTAAACTTGGTATGTGTCCAACTCCTAGAAATAACTTCATGCCCCATCTCCCTTACTTCCAGCTAGTAAGGATCACATAATTCCTAACAAAGTTTTGACACAGATTCCCAATTCGGGCATTCAGAACATATAGCACGTTGCTGTAAGCAAGCACGTTCTCATTCAAAGATGCAAGTTACTATGTAGGAACAAGTTTGTATAGGTATTTCAAAGATGCCCAGAACTGAGCTAAACTTGGTATGTGTCCAACTCCTAGAAATAACTTCATGCCCCATCTCCCTTACTTCCAGCTAGTAAGGATCACATAATTCCTAACAAAGTTTTGACACAGATTGCCAAATCGGGCATTCAGAACATATAGCACGTTGCTGTAAGCAAGCAGATTCTCATTCAAAGATGCAAGTTACTATGTAGGAACAAGTTTGTATAGGTATTTCAAAGATGCCCAGAACTGAGCTAAACTTGGTATGTGTCCAACTCCTAGAAATAACTTCATGCCCCATCTCCCTTACTTCCAGCTAGTAAGGATCACATAATTCCTAACAAAGTTTTGACACAGATTGCCAATTCGGGCATTCAGAACATATAGCACGTTGCTGTAAGCAAGCACATTTTCATTCAAAGTTGCAAGTTACTATGTAGGAACAAGTTTGTATAGGTATTTCAAAGATACCCAGAACTGAGCTAAACTTGGTATGTGTCCAACTCCTAGAAATAACTTCATGCCCCATCTCCCTTACTTCCAGCTAGTAAGGATCGCATAATTCCTAACAAAGTTTTGACACAGATTGCCAATTCGGGCATTCAGAACATATAGCACGTTGCTGTAAGCAAGCAGATTCTCATTCAAAGATGCAAGTTACTATGTAGGAACAAGTTTGTATAGGTATTTCAAAGATGCCCAGAACTGAGCTAAACTTGGTATGTGTCCAACTCCTAGAAATAACTTCATGCCCCATCTCCCTTACTTCCAGCTAGTAAGGATCACATAATTCCTAACAAAGTTTTGACACAGATTCCCAATTCGGGCATTCAGAACATATAGCACGTTGCTGTAAGCAAGCAGATTCTCATTCAAAGATGCAAGTTACTATGTAGGAACAAGTTTGTATAGGTATTTCAAAGATGCCCAGAACTGAGCTAAACTTGGTATGTGTCCAACTCCTAGAAATAACTTCATGCCCCATCTCCCTTACTTCCAGCTAGTAAGGATCACATAATTCCTAACAAAGTTTTGACACAGATTCCCAATTCGGGCATTCAGAACATATAGCACGTTGCTGTAAGCAAGCAGATTCTCATTCAAAGTTGCAAGTTACTATGTAGGAACAAGTTTGTATAGGTATTTCAAAGATGCCCAGAACTGAGCTAAACTTGGTATGTGTCCAACTCCTAGAAATAACTTCATGCCCCATCTCCCTTACTTCCAGCTAGTAAGGATCACATAATTCCTAACAAAGTTTTGACACAGATTGCCAATTCGGGCATTCAGAACATATAGCACGTTGCTGTAAGCAAGCACATTCTCATTCAAAGTTGCAAGTTACTATGTAGGAACAAGTTTGTATAGGTATTTTAAAGATGCCCAGAACTGAGCTAAACTTGGTATGTGTCCAACTCCTAGAAATAACTTCATGCCCCATCTCCCTTACTTCCAGCTAGTAAGGATCACATAATTCCTAACAAAGTTTTGACACAGATTGCCAATTCGGGCATTCAGAACATATAGCACGTTGCTGTAAGCAAGCACATTCTCATTCAAAGTTGCAAGTTACTATGTAGGAACAAGTTTGTATAGGTATTTCAAAGATGCCCAGAACTGAGCTAAACTTGGTATGTGTCCAACTCCTAGAAATAACTTCATGCCCCATCTCCCTTACTTCCAGCTAGTAAGGATCGCATAATTCCTAACAAACTTTTGACACAGATTCCCAATTCGGGCATTCAGAACATATAGCACGTTGCTGTAAGCAAGCACATTCTCATTCAAAGTTGCAAGTTACTATGTAGGAACAAGTTTGTATAGGTATTTCAAAGATGCCCAGAACTGAGCTAAACTTGGTATGTGTCCAACTCCTAGAAATAATTTCATGCCCCATCTCCCTTACTTCCAGCTAGTAAGGATCACATAATTCCTAACAAAGTTTTGACACAGATTGCCAATTCGGGCATTCAGAACATACAGCACGTTGCTGTAAGCAAGCACATTTTCATTCAAAGTTGCAAGTTACTATGTAGGAACAAGTTTGTATAGGTATTTCAAAGATGCCCAGAACTGAGCTAAACTTGGTATGTGTCCAACTCCTAGAAATAACTTCATGCCCCATCTCACTTACATCCAGCTAGTAAGGATCGCATAATTCCTAACAAAGTTTTGACACAGATTCCCAATTCGGGCATTCAGAACATATAGCACGTTGCTGTAAGCAAGCAGATTCTCATTCAAAGATGCAAGTTACTATGTAGGAACAAGTTTGTATAGGTATTTCAAAGATGCCCAGAACTGAGCTAAACTTGGTATGTGTCCAACTCCTAGAAATAACTTCATGCCCCATATCCCTTACTTCCAGCTAGTAAGGATCACATAATTCCTAACAAAGTTTTGACAGAGATTCCCAATTCGGGCATTCAGAACATATAGCACGTTGCTGTAAGCAAGCAGATTCTCATTCAAAGATGCAAGTTACTATGTAGGAACAAGTTTGTATAGGTATTTCAAAGATGCCCAGAACTGAGCTAAACTTGGTATGTGTCCAACTCCTAGAAATAACTTCATGCCCCATCTCCCTTACTTCCAGCTAGTAAGGATCGCATAATTCCTAACAAAGTTTTGACACAGATTCCCAATTCGGGCATTCAGAACCTATAGCACGTTGCTGTAAGCAAGCACATTCTCATTCAAAGTTGCAAGTTACTATGTAGGAACAAGTTTGTATAGGTATTTCAAAGATGCCCAGAACTGAGCTAAACTTGGTATGTGTCCAACTCCTAGAAATAACTTCATGCCCCATCTCCCTTACTTCCAGCTAGTAAGGATCACATAATTCCTAATAAAGTTTTGACACAGATTCCCAATTCGGGCATTCAGAACATATAGCACGTTGCTGTAAGCAAGCAGATTCTCATTCAAAGATGCAAGTTACTATGCAGGAACAAGTTTGTATAGGTATTTCAAAGATGCCCAGAACTGAGCTAAACTTGGTATGTGTCCAACTCCAAGAAATAACTTCATGCCCCATCTCCCTTTCTTCCAGCTAGTAAGGATCGCATAATTCCTAACAAAGTTTTGACACAGATTCCCAAATCGGGCATTCAGAACATATAGCACGTTGCTGCAAGCAAGCACATTCTCATTCAAAGTTGCAAGTTACTATGTAGGAACAAGTTTGTATAGGTATTTCAAAGATGCCCAGAACTGAGCTAAACTTGGTATGTGTCCAACTCCTAGAAATAACTTCATGCCCCATCTCCCTTACTTCCAGCTAGTAAGGATCACATAATTCCTAACAAAGTTTTGACACAGATTCCCAATTCGGGCATTCAGAACATATAGCACGTTGCTGTAAGCAAGCACATTCTTATTCAAAGATGCAAGTTACTATGTAGGAACAAGTTTGTATAGGTATTTCAAAGATGCCCAGAACTGAGCTAAACTTGGTATGTGTCCAACTCCTAGAAATAACTTCATGCCCCATCTCTCTTACTTCCAGCTAGTAAGGATCACATAATTCCTAACAAAGTTTTGACACAGATTGCCAAATCGGGCATTCAGAACATATAGCACGTTGCTGTAAGCAAGCAGATTCTCATTCAAAGATGTAAGTTACTATGTAGGAACAAGTTTGTATAGGTATTTCAAAGATGCCCAGAACTGAGCTAAACTTGGTATGTGTCCAACTCCTAGAAATAACTTCATGCCCCATCTCCCTTACTTCCAGCTAGTAAGGATCGCATAATTCCTAACAAACTTTTGACACAGATTCCCAATTCGGGCATTCAGAACATATAGCACGTTGCTGTAAGCAAGCACATTCTCATTCAAAGTTGCAAGTTACTATGTAGGAACAAGTTTGTATAGGTATTTCAAAGATGCCCAGAACTGAGCTAAACTTGGTATGTGTCCAACTCCTAGAAATAATTTCATGCCCCATCTCCCTTAATTCCAGCTAGTAAGGATCACAAAATTCCTAACAAAGTTTTGACACAGATTGCCAATTCGGGCATTCAGAACATATAGCACGTTGCTGTAAGCAAGCAAATTTTCATTCAAAGTTGCAAGTTACTATGTAGGAACAAGTTTGTATAGGTATTTCAAAGATGCCCAGAACTGAGCTAAACTTGGTATGTGTCCAACTCCTAGAAATAAATTCATGCCCCATCTCCCTTACATCCAGCTAGTAAGGATCGCATAATTCCTAACAAACTTTTGACACAGATTCCCAATTCGGGCATTCAGAACATATAGCACGTTGCTGTAAGCAAGCAGATTCTCATTCAAAGATGCAAGTTACTATGTAGGAACAAGTTTGTATAGGTATTTCAAAGATGCCCAGAACTGAGCTAAACTTGGTATGTGTCCAACTCCTAGAAATAACTTCATGCCCCATCTCCCTTACTTCCAGCTAGTAAGGATCACATAATTCCTAACAAAGTTTTGACAGAGATTCCCAATTCGGGCATTCAGAACATATAGCACGTTGCTATAAGCAAGCAGATTCTCATTCAAAGATGCAAGTTACTATGTAGGAACAAGTTTGTATAGGTATTTCAAAGATGCCCAGAACTGAGCTAAACTTGGTATGTGTCCAACTCCTAGAAATAACTTCATGCCCCATCTCCCTTACTTCCAGCTAGTAAGGATCGCATAATTCCTAACAATGTTTTGACACCGATTCCCAATTCGGGCATTCAGAACATATAGCACGTTGCTGTAAGCAAGCACATTCTCATTCAAAGTTGCAAGTTACTATGTAGGAACAAGTTTGTATAGGTATTTCAAAGATGCCCAGAACTGAGCTAAACTTGGTATGTGTCCAACTCCTAGAAATAACTTCATGCCCCATCTCCCTTACTTCCAGCTAGTAAGGATCGCATAATTCCTAACAAAGTTTTGACACAGATTCCCAATTCGGGCATTCAGAACCTATAGCACGTTGCTGTAAGCAAGCACATTCTCATTCAAAGTTGCAAGTTACTATGTAGGAACAAGTTTGTATAGGTATTTCAAAGATGCCCAGAACTGAGCTAAACTTGGTATGTGTCCAACTCCTAGAAATAACTTCATGCCCCATCTCCCTTACTTCCAGCTAGTAAGGATCACATAATTCCTAACAAAGTTTTGACACAGATTCCCAATTCGGGCATTCAGAACATATAGCACGTTGCTGTAAGCAAGCAGATTCTCATTCAAAGATGCAAGTTACTATGTAGGAACAAGTTTGTATAGGTATTTCAAAGATGCCCAGAACTGAGCTAAACTTGGTATGTGTCCAACTCCTAGAAATAACTTCATGCCCCATCTCACTTACTTCCAGCTAGTAAGGATCGCATAATTCCTAACAAAGTTTTGACACAGATTCCCAAATCGGGCATTCAGAACATATAGCACGTTGCAGCAAGCAAGCACATTCTCATTCAAAGTTGCAAGTTACTATGTAGGAACAAGTTTGTATAGGTATTTCAAAGATGCCCAGAACTGAGCTAAACTTGGTATGTGTCCAACTCCTAGAAATAACTTCATGCCCCATCTCCCTTACTTCCAGCTAGTAAGGATCACATAATTCCTAACAAAGTTTTGACACAGATTCCCAATTCGGGCATTCAGAACATATAGCACGTTGCTGTAAGCAAGCACATTCTCATTCAAAGATGAAAGTTACTATGTAGGAACAAGTTTGTATAGGTATTTCAAAGATGCCCAGAAATGAGCTAAACTTGGTATGTGTCCAACTCCAAGAAATAACTTCATGCCCCACCTCCCTTACTTCCAGCTAGTAAGGATCACATAATTCCTAACAAAGTTTTGACACAGATTGCCTAATCGGACATTCAGAACATATAGCACGTTGCTGCAAGCAAGCACATTCTCATTCAAAGATGCAAGTTACTATGTAGGAACAAGTTTGTATAGGTATTTCAAAGATGCCCAGAACTGAGCTAAACTTGGTATGTCTCCAACTCCAAGAAATAACTTCATGCCCCATCTCCCTTACTTCCAGCTAGTAAGGATCACATAATTCCTAACAAAGTTTTGACACAGATTCCCAAATCGGGCATTCAGAACATATAGCACGTTGCTGCAAGCAAGCAGATTCTCATTCAAAGTTGCAAGTTACTATGTAGGAACAAGTTTGTATAGGTATTTCAAAGATGCCCAGAACTGAGCTAAACTTGGTATGTGTCCAACTCCTAGAAATAACTTCATGCCCCATCTCCCTTACTTCCAGCTAGTAAGGATCACATAATTCCTAACAAAGTTTTGACACAGATTGCCAATTCGGGCATTCAGAACATATAGCACGTTGCTGTAAGCAAGCACATTTTCATTCAAAGTTGCAAGTTACTATGTAGGAACAAGTTTGTATAGGTATTTCAAAGATGCCCAGAACTGAGCTAAACTTGGTATGTGACCAACTCCTAGAAATAACTTCATGCCCCATCTCCCTTACTTCCAGCTAGTAAGGATCACATAATTCCTAACAAAGTTTTGACACAGATTGCCAATTCGGGCATTCAGAACATATAGCACGTTGCTGTAAGCAAGCACATTTTCATTCAAAGTTGCAAGTTACTATGTAGGAACAAGTTTGTATAGGTATTTCAAAGATGCCCAGAACTGAGCTAAATTTGGTATGTGTCCAACTCCTAGAAATAACTTCATGCCCCATCTCCCTTACTTCCAGCTAGTAAGGATCGCATAATTTCTAACAAAGTTTTGACACAGATTGCCAATTCGGGCATTCAGAACATATAGCACGTTGCTGTAAGCAAGCAGATTCTCATTCAAAGATGCAAGTTACTATGTAGGAACAAGTTTGTATAGGTATTTCAAAGATGCCCAGAACTGAGCTAAACTTGGTATGTGTCCAACTCCTAGAAATAACTTCATGCCCCATCTCCCTTACTTCCAGCTAGTAAGGATCACATAATTCCTAACAAAGTTTTGACACAGATTCCCTATTCGGGCATTCAGAACATATAGCACGTTGCTGTAAGCAAGCAGATTCTCATTCAAAGTTGCAAGTTACTATGTAGGAACAAGTTTGTATAGGTATTTCAAAGATGCCCAGAACTGAGCTAAACTTGGTATGTGTCCAACTCCTAGAAATAACTTCATGCCCCATCTCCCTTACTTCCAGCTAGTAAGGATCACATAATTCCTAACAAAGTTTTGACACAGATTCCCAATTCGGGCATTCAGAACATATAGCACGTTGCTGTAAGCAAGCAGATTCTCATTCAAAGTTGCAAGTTACTATGTAGGAACAAGTTTGTATAGGTATTTCAAAGATGCCCAGAACTGAGCTAAACTTGGTATGTGTCCAACTCCTAGAAATAACTTCATGCCCCATCTCCCTTACTTCCAGCTAGTAAGGATCACATAATTCCTAACAAAGTTTTGACACAGATTCCCAAATCGGGCATTCAGAACATATAGCACGTTGCTGCAAGCAAGCACATTCTCATTCAAAGTTGCAAGTTACTATGTAGGAACAAGTTTGTATAGGTATTTCAAAGATGCCCAGAACTGAGCTAAACTTGGTATGTGTCCAACTCCTAGAAATAACTTCATGCCCCATCTCCCTTACTTCCAGCTAGTAAGGATCACATAATTCCTAACAAAGTTTTGACACAGATTCCCAATTCGGGCATTCAGAACATATAGCACGTTGCTGTAAGCAAGCACGTTCTCATTCAAAGATGCAAGTTACTATGTAGGAACAAGTTTGTATAGGTATTTCAAAGATGCCCAGAACTGAGCTAAACTTGGTATGTGTCCAACTCCTAGAAATAACTTCATGCCCCATCTCCCTTACTTCCAGCTAGTAAGGATCACATAATTCCTAACAAAGTTTTGACACAGATTGCCAAATCGGGCATTCAGAACATATAGCACGTTGCTGTAAGCAAGCAGATTCTCATTCAAAGATGCAAGTTACTATGTAGGAACAAGTTTGTATAGGTATTTCAAAGATGCCCAGAACTGAGCTAAACTTGGTATGTGTCCAACTCCTAGAAATAACTTCATGCCCCATCTCCCTTACTTCCAGCTAGTAAGGATCACATAATTCCTAACAAAGTTTTGACACAGATTGCCAATTCGGGCATTCAGAACATATAGCACGTTGCTGTAAGCAAGCACATTCTCATTCAAAGTTGCAAGTTACTATGTAGGAACAAGTTTGTATAGGTATTTCAAAGATGCCCAGAACTGAGCTAAACTTGGTATGTGTCCAACTCCTAGAAATAACTTCATGCCCCATCTCCCTTACTTCCAGCTAGTAAGGATCACATAATTCCTAACAAAGTTTTGACACAGATTGCCAATTCGGGCATTCAGAACATATAGCACGTTGCTGTAAGCAAGCACATTTTCATTCAAAGTTGCAAGTTACTATGTAGGAACAAGTTTGTATAGGTATTTCAAAGATGCCCAGAACTGAGCTAAACTTGGTATGTGTCCAACTCCTAGAAATAACTTCATGCCCCATCTCCCTTACTTCCAGCTAGTAAGGATCACATAATTCCTAACAAAGTTTTGACACAGATTCCCAAATCGGGCATTCAGAACATATAGCACGTTGCTGCAAGCAAGCACATTCTCATTCAAAGTTGAAAGTTACTATGTAGGAACAAGTTTGTATAGGTATTTCAAAGATGCCCAGAACTGAGCTAAACTTGGTATGTGTCCAACTCCTAGAAATAACTTCATGCCCCATCTCCCTTACTTCCAGCTAGTAAGGATCACATAATTCCTAACAAAGTTTTGACACAGATTCCCAATTCGGGCATTCAGAACATATAGCACGTTGCTGTAAGCAAGCACGTTCTCATTCAAAGATGCAAGTTACTATGTAGGAACAAGTTTGTATAGGTATTTCAAAGATGCCCAGAACTGAGCTAAACTTGGTATGTGTCCAACTCCTAGAAATAACTTCATGCCCCATCTCCCTTACTTCCAGCTAGTAAGGATCACATAATTCCTAACAAAGTTTTGACACAGATTGCCAAATCGGGCATTCAGAACATATAGCACGTTGCTGTAAGCAAGCAGATTCTCATTCAAAGATGCAAGTTACTATGTAGGAACAAGTTTGTATAGGTATTTCAAAGATGCCCAGAACTGAGCTAAACTTGGTATGTGTCCAACTCCTAGAAATAACTTCATGCCCCATCTCCCTTACTTCCAGCTAGTAAGGATCGCATAATTTCTAACAAAGTTTTGACACAGATTGCCAATTCGGGCATTCAGAACATATAGCACGTTGCTGTAAGCAAGCAGATTCTCATTCAAAGATGCAAGTTACTATGTAGGAACAAGTTTGTATAGGTATTTCAAAGATGCCCAGAACTGAGCTAAACTTGGTATGTGTCCAACTCCTAGAAATAACTTCATGCCCCATCTCCCTTACTTCCAGCTAGTAAGGATCACATAATTCCTAACAAAGTTTTGACACAGATTCCCTATTCGGGCATTCAGAACATATAGCACGTTGCTGTAAGCAAGCAGATTCTCATTCAAAGTTGCAAGTTACTATGTAGGAACAAGTTTGTATAGGTATTTCAAAGATGCCCAGAACTGAGCTAAACTTGGTATGTGTCCAACTCCTAGAAATAACTTCATGCCCCATCTCCCTTACTTCCAGCTAGTAAGGATCACATAATTCCTAACAAAGTTTTGACACAGATTCCCAATTCGGGCATTCAGAACATATAGCACGTTGCTGTAAGCAAGCAGATTCTCATTCAAAGTTGCAAGTTACTATGTAGGAACAAGTTTGTATAGGTATTTCAAAGATGCCCAGAACTGAGCTAAACTTGGTATGTGTCCAACTCCTAGAAATAACTTCATGCCCCATCTCCCTTACTTCCAGCTAGTAAGGATCACATAATTCCTAACAAAGTTTTGACACAGATTCCCAAATCGGGCATTCAGAACATATAGCACGTTGCTGCAAGCAAGCACATTCTCATTCAAAGTTGCAAGTTACTATGTAGGAACAAGTTTGTATAGGTATTTCAAAGATGCCCAGAACTGAGCTAAACTTGGTATGTGTCCAACTCCTAGAAATAACTTCATGCCCCATCTCCCTTACTTCCAGCTAGTAAGGATCACATAATTCCTAACAAAGTTTTGACACAGATTGCCAATTCGGGCATTCAGAACATATAGCACGTTGCTGTAAGCAAGCACGTTCTCATTCAAAGATGCAAGTTACTATGTAGGAACAAGTTTGTATAGGTATTTCAAAGATGCCCAGAACTGAGCTAAACTTGGTATGTGTCCAACTCCTAGAAATAACTTCATGCCCCATCTCCCTTACTTCCAGCTAGTAAGGATCACATAATTCCTAACAAAGTTTTGACACAGATTGCCAATTCGGGCATTCAGAACATATAGCACGTTGCTGTAAGCAAGCACATTTTCATTCAAAGTTGCAAGTTACTATGTAGGAACAAGTTTGTATAGGTATTTCAAAGATGCCCAGAACTGAGCTAAACTTGGTATGTGTCCAACTCCTAGAAATAACTTCATGCCCCATCTCCCTTACTTCCAGCTAGTAAGGATCACATAATTCCTAACAAAGTTTTGACACAGATTCCCAAATCGGGCATTCAGAACATATAGCACGTTGCTGCAAGCAAGCACATTCTCATTCAAAGTTGCAAGTTACTATGTAGGAACAAGTTTGTATAGGTATTTCAAAGATGCCCAGAACTGAGCTAAACTTGGTATGTGTCCAACTCCTAGAAATAACTTCATGCCCCATCTCCCTTACTTCCAGCTAGTAAGGATCACATAATTCCTAACAAAGTTTTGACACAGATTCCCAATTCGGGCATTCAGAACATATAGCACGTTGCTGTAAGCAAGCACGTTCTCATTCAAAGATGCAAGTTACTATGTAGGAACAAGTTTGTATAGGTATTTCAAAGATGCCCAGAACTGAGCTAAACTTGGTATGTGTCCAACTCCTAGAAATAACTTCATGCCCCATCTCCGTTACTTCCAGCTAGTAAGGATCACATAATTCCTAACAAAGTTTTGACACAGATTGCCAAATCGGGCATTCAGAACATATAGCACGTTGCTGTAAGCAAGCAGATTCTCATTCAAAGATGCAAGTTACTATGTAGGAACAAGTTTGTATAGGTATTTCAAAGATGCCCAGAACTGAGCTAAACTTGGTATGTGTCCAACTCCTAGAAATAACTTCATGCCCCATCTCCCTTACTTCCAGCTAGTAAGGATCACATAATTCCTAACAAAGTTTTGACACAGATTGCCAATTCGGGCATTCAGAACATATAGCACGTTGCTGTAAGCAAGCACATTCTCATTCAAAGTTGCAAGTTACTATGTAGGAACAAGTTTGTATAGGTATTTCAAAGATGCCCAGAACTGAGCTAAACTTGGTATGTGTCCAACTCCTAGAAATCACTTCATGCCCCATCTCCCTTACTTCCAGCTAGTAAGGATCACATAATTCCTAACAAAGTCTTGACACAGATTGCCAATTCGGGCATTCAGAACATATAGCACGTTGCTGTAAGCAAGCACATTTTCATTCAAAGTTGCAAGTTACTATGTAGGAACAAGTTTGTATAGGTATTTCAAAGATACCCAGAACTGAGCTAAACTTGGTATGTGTCCAACTCCTAGAAATAACTTCATGCCCCATCTCCCTTACTTCCAGCTAGTAAGGATCGCATAATTCCTAACAAAGTTTTGACACAGATTGCCAATTCGGGCATTCAGAACATATAGCACGTTGCTGTAAGCAAGCAGATTCTCATTCAAAGATGCAAGTTACTATGTAGGAACAAGTTTGTATAGGTATTTCAAAGATGCCCAGAACTGAGCTAAACTTGGTATGTGTCCAACTCCTAGAAATAACTTCATGCCCCATCTCCCTTACTTCCAGCTAGTAAGGATCACATAATTCCTAACAAAGTTTTGACACAGATTCCCAATTCGGGCATTCAGAACATATAGCACGTTGCTGTAAGCAAGCAGATTCTCATTCAAAGATGCAAGTTACTATGTAGGAACAAGTTTGTATAGGTATTTCAAAGATGCCCAGAACTGAGCTAAACTTGGTATGTGTCCAACTCCTAGAAATAACTTCATGCCCCATCTCCCTTACTTCCAGCTAGTAAGGATCACATAATTCCTAACAAAGTTTTGACACAGATTCCCAATTCGGGCATTCAGAACATATAGCACGTTGCTGTAAGCAAGCAGATTCTCATTCAAAGTTGCAAGTTACTATGTAGGAACAAGTTTGTATAGGTATTTCAAAGATGCCCAGAACTGAGCTAAACTTGGTATGTGTCCAACTCCTAGAAATAACTTCATGCCCCATCTCCCTTACTTCCAGCTAGTAAGGATCACATAATT
The DNA here is from genome assembly GCF_020826845.1 of Diceros bicornis minor. Taxonomy (NCBI): domain Eukaryota; kingdom Metazoa; phylum Chordata; class Mammalia; order Perissodactyla; family Rhinocerotidae; genus Diceros; species Diceros bicornis. Next base: position 1,469,928 of record NC_080751.1, on the reverse strand, counting down.
CCTAACAAAGTTTTGACACAGATTGCCAATTCGGGCATTCAGAACATATAGCACGTTGCTGTAAGCAAGCACATTCTCATTCAAAGTTGCAAGTTACTATGTAGGAACAAGTTTGTATAGGTATTTCAAAGATGCCCAGAACTGAGCTAAACTTGGTATGTGTCCAACTCCTAGAAATAACTTCATGCCCCATCTCCCTTACTTCCAGCTAGTAAGGATCACATAATTCCTAACAAAGTTTTGACACAGATTGCCAATTCGGGCATTCAGAACATATAGCACGTTGCTGTAAGCAAGCACATTCTCATTCAAAGATGCAAGTTACTATGTAGGAACAAGTTTGTATAGGTATTTCAAAGATGCCCAGAACTGAGCTAAACTTGGTATGTGTCCAACTCCAAGAAATAACTTCATGCCCCATCTCCCTTACTTCCAGCTAGTAAGGATCACATAATTCCTAACAAAGTTTTGACACAGATTGCCAATTCGGACATTCAGAACATATAGCACGTTGCTGTAAGCAAGCACATTCTCATTCAAAGTTGCAAGTTACTATGTAGGAACAAGTTTGTATAGGTATTTCAAAGATGCCCAGAACTGAGCTAAACTTGGTATGTGTCCAACTCCTAGAAATAACTTCATGCCCCATCTCCCTTACTTCCAGCTAGTAAGGATCACATAATTCCTAACAAAGTTTTGACACAGAATCCCAATTCGGGCATTCAGAACATATAGCACGTTGCTGTAAGCAAGCACATTCTCATTCAAAGTTGCAAGTTACTATGTAGGAACAAGTTTGTATAGGTATTTCAAAGATGCCCAGAACTGAGCTAAACTTGGTATGTGTCCAACTCCTAGAAATAACTTCATGCCCCATCTCCCTTGCTTCCAGCTAGTAAGGATCACATAATTCCTAACAAAGTTTTGACACTGATTCCCTATTCGGGCATTCAGAACATATAGCACGTTGCTGTAGGCAATCACATTCTCATTCAAAGGTGCAAGTTTCTATGTAGGAACAAGTTTGTATAGGTATTTCAAAGATGCCCAGAACTGAGCTAAACTTGGTATGTGTCCAACTCCTAGAAATAACTTCATGCCCCATCTCCCTTACTTCCAGCTAGTAAGGATCACATAATTCCTAACAAAGTTTTGACACAGATTCCCAATTCGGGCATTCAGAACATATAGCACGTTGCTGTAAGCAAGCACATTCTCATTCAAAGTTGCAAGTTACTATGTAGGAACAAGTTTGTATAGGTATTTCAAAGATGCCCAGAACTGAGCTAAACTTGGTATGTGTCCAACTCCTAGAAATAACTTCATGCCCCATCTCCCTTACTTCCAGCTAGTAAGGATCACATAATTCCTAACAAAGTTTTGACACAGATTCCCAATTCGGGCATTCAGAACATATAGCACGTTGCTGTAAGCAAGCACATTCTCATTCAAAGATGCAAGTTACTATGTAGGAACAAGTTTGTATAGGTATTTCAAAGATGCCCAGAACTGAGCTAAACTTGGTATGTGTCCAACTCCTAGAAATAACTTCATGCCCCATCTCCCTTACTTCCAGCTAGTAAGGATCACATAATTCCTAACAAAGTTTTGACACAGATTGCCAATTCGGGCATTCAGAACATATACCACGTTGCTGTAAGCAAGCACATTCTCATTCAAAGATGCAAGTTACTATGTAGGAACAAGTTTGTATAGGTATTTCAAAGATGCCCAGAACTGAGCTAAACTTGGTATGTGTCCAACTCCTAGAAATAACTTCATGCCCCATCTCCCTTACTTCCAGCTAGTAAGGATCACATAATTCCTAACAAAGTTTTGACACAGATTCCCAATTCGGGCATTCAGAACATATAGCACGTTGCTGTAAGCAAGCAGATTCTCATTCAAAGTTGCAAGTTACTATGTAGGAACAAGTTTGTATAGGTATTTCAAAGATGCCCAGAACTGAGCTAAACTTGGTATGTGTCCAACTCCTAGAAATAACTTCATGCCCCATCTCCCTTACTTCCAGCTAGTAAGGATCACATAATTCCTAACAAAGTTTTGACACAGATTGCCAATTCGGGCATTCAGAACATATAGCACGTTGCTGTAAGCAAGCAGATTCTCATTAAAGATGCAAGTTACTATGTAGGAACAAGTTTGTATAGGAATTTCAAAGATGCCCAGAACTGAGCTAAACTTGGTATGTGTCCAACTCCTAGAAATAACTTCATGCCCCATCTCCCTTACTTCCAGCTAGTAAGGATCACATAATTCCTAACAAAGTTTTGACACAGATTGCCAATTCGGGCATTCAGAACATATAGCACGTTGCTGTAAGCAAGCACATTCTCATTCAAAGATGCAAGTTACTATGTAGGAACAAGTTTGTATAGGTATTTCAAAGATGCCCAGAACTGAGCTAAACTTGGTATGTGTCCAACTCCTAGAAATAACTTCATGCCCCATCTCCCTTACTTCCAGCGAGTAAGGATCACATAATTCCTAACAAAGTTTTGACACAGATTCCCAATTCGGGCATTCAGAACATATAGCACGTTGCTGTAAGCAAGCACATTCTCATTCAAAGATGCAAGTTACTATGTAGGAACAAGTTTGTATAGGTATTTCAAAGATGCCCAGAACTGAGCTAAACTTGGTATGTGTCCAACTCCTAGAAATAACTTCATGCCCCATCTCCCTTACTTCCAGCTAGTAAGGATCACATAATTCCTAACAAAGTTTTGACACAGATTCCCAATTCGGGCATTCAGAACATATAGCACGTTGCTGTAAGCAAGCAGATTCTCATTCAAAGTTGCAAGTTACTATGTAGGAACAAGTTTGTATAGGTATTTCAAAGATGCCCAGAACTGAGCTAAACTTGGTATGTGTCCAAATCCTAGAAATAACTTCATGCCCCATCTCCCTTACTTCCAGCTAGTAAGGATCACATAATTCCTAACAAAGTTTGGACACAGATTGCCAATTCGGGCATTCAGAACATATAGCACGTTGCTGTAAGCAAGCACATTCTCATTCAAAGTTGCAAGTTACTATGTAGGAACAAGTTTGTATAGGTATTTCAAAGATGCCCAGAACTGAGCTAAACTTGGTATGTGTCCAACTCCAAGAAATAACTTCATGCCCCATCTCCTTTACTTCCAGCTAGTAAGGATCACATAATTCCTAACAAAGTTTTGACACAGATTGCCAATTCGGGCATTCAGAACATATAGCACGTTGCTGTAAGCAAGCACATTCTCATTCAAAGTTGCAAGTTACTATGTAGGAACAAGTTTGTATAGGTATTTCAAAGATGCCCAGAACTGAGCTAAACTTGGTATGTGTCCAACTCCTAGAAATAACTTCATGCCCCATCTCCCTTACTTCCAGCTAGTAAGGATCACATAATTCCTAGCAAAGTTTTGACACAGATTCCCAATTCGGGCATTCAGAACATATAGCACGTTGCTGTAGGCAAGCACATTCTCATTCAAATTTGCAAGTTACTATGTAGGAACAAGTTTGTATAGGTATTTCAAAGATGCCCAGAACTGAGCTAAACTTGGTATGTGTCCAACTCCTAGAAATAACTTCATGCCCCATCTCCCTTACTTCCAGCTAGTAAGGATCACATAATTCCTAACAAAGTTTTGACACAGATTGCCAATTCGGGCATTCAGAACATATAGCACGTTGCTGTAAGCAAGCACATTCTCATTCAAAGTTGCAAGTTACTATGTAGGAACAAGTTTGTATAGGTATTTCAAAGATGCCCAGAACTGAGCTAAACTTGGTATGTGTCCAACTCCTAGAAATAACTTCATGCCCCATCTCCCTTACTTCCAGCTAGTAAGGATCACATAATTCCTAACAAAGTTTTGACACAGATTCCCAATTCGGGCATTCAGAACATATAGCACGTTGCTGTAAGCAAGCAGATTCTCATTCAAAGATGCAAGTTACTATGTAGGAACAAGTTTGTATAGGTATTTCAAAGATGCCCAGAACTCAGCTAAACTTGGTATGTGTCAAACTCCTAGAAATAACTTCATGCCCCATCTCCCTTACTTCCAGCTAGTAAGGATCACATAATTCCTAACAAAGTTTTGACACAGATTCCCAATTCGGGCATTAAGAACATATAGCACGTTGCTGTAAGCAAGCACATTCTCATTCAAAGTTGCAAGTTACTATGTAGGAACAAGTTTGTATAGGTATTTCAAAGATGCCCAGAACTGAGCTAAACTTGGTATGTGTCCAACTCCTAGAAATAACTTCATGCCCCATCTCCCTTACTTCCAGCTAGTAAGGATCACATAATTCCTAACAAAGTTTTGACACAGATTCCCAATTCGGGCATTCAGAACATATAGCACCCTGCTGTAAGCAAGCACATTCTCATTCAAAGATGCAAGTTACTATGTAGGAACAAGTTTGTATAGGTATTTCAAAGATGCCCAGAACTGAGCTAAACTTGGTATGTGTCCAACTCCTAGAAATAACTTCATGCCCCATCTCTCTTACTTCCAGCTAGTAAGGATCACATAATTCCTAACAAAGTTTTGACACAGATTGCCAATTCGGGCATTCAGAACATATAGCACGTTGCTGTAAGCAAGCACATTCTCATTCAAAGATGCAAGTTACTATGTAGGAACAAGTTTGTATAGGTATTTCAAAGATGCCCAGAACTGAGCTAAACTTGGTATGTGTCCAACTCCTAGAAATAAATTCATGCCCCATCTCCCTTACTTCCAGCTAGTAAGGATCACATAATTCCTAACAAACTTTTGAAACAGATTCCCAATTCGGGCATTCAGAACATATAGCACGTTGCTGTAAGCAAGCACATTTTCATTCAAAGATGCAAGTTACTATGTAGGAACAAGTTTGTATAGGTATTTCAAAGATGCCCAGAACTGAGCTAAACTTGGTATGTGTCCAACTCCTAGAAATAACTTCATGCCCCATCTCCCTTACTTCCAGCTAGTAAGGATCACATAATTCCTAACAAAGTTTTGACACAGATTCCCAATTCGGGCATTCAGAACATATAGCACGTTGCTGTAAGCAAGCAGATTCTCATTCAAAGATGCAAGTTACTATGTAGGAACAAGTTTGTATAGGTATTTCAAAGATGCCCAGAAGTGAGCTAAACTTGGTATGTGTCCAACTCCTAGAAATAACTTCATGCCCCATCTCCCTTACTTCCAGCTAGTAAGGATCACATAATTCCTAACAAAGTTTTGACACAGATTGCCAATTCGGGCATTCAGAACATATAGCACGTTGCTGTAAGCAAGCAGATTCTCATTAAAGATGCAAGTTACTATGTAGGAACAAGTTTGTATAGGTATTTCAAAGATGCCCAGAACTGAGCTAAACTTGGTATGTGTCCAACTCCTAGAAATAACTTCATGCCCCATCTCCCTTACTTCCAGCTAGTAAGGATCACATAATTCCTAACAAAGTTTTGACACAGATTGCCAATTCGGGCATTCAGAACATATAGCACGTTGCTGTAAGCAAGCAGATTCTCATTCAAAGATGCAAGTTACTATGTAGGAACAAGTTTGTGTAGGAATTTCAAAGATGCCCAGAACTGAGCTAAACTTGGTATGTGTCCAACTCCTAGAAATAACTTCATGCCCCATCTCCCTTACTTCCAGCTAGTAAGGATCACATAATTCCTAACAAAGTTTTGACACAGATTCCCAATTCGGGCATTCAGAACATATAGCACGTTGCTGTAAGCAAGCAGATTCTCATTCAAAGTTGCAAGTTACTATGTAGGAACAAGTTTGTATAGGCATTTCAAAGATGCCCAGAACTGAGCTAAACTTGGTATGTGTCCAACTCCTAGAAATAACTTCATGCCCCATCTCCCTTACTTCCAGCTAGTAAGGATCACATAATTCCTAACAAAGTTTTGACACAGATTCCCAATTCGGGCATTCAGAACATATAGCACGTTGCTGTAAGCAAGCAGATTCTCATTCAAAGATGCAAGTTACTATGTAGGAACAAGTTTGTATAGGTATTTCAAAGATGCCCAGAACTGAGTTAAACTTGGTATGTGTCCAACTCCTAGAAATAACTTCATGCCCCATCTCCCTTACTTCCAGCTAGTAAGGATCACATAATTCCTAACAAAGGTTTGACACAGATTCCCAATTCGGGCATTCAGAACATATAGCACGTTGCTGTAAGCAAGCAGATTCTCATTCAAAGATGCAAGTTACTATGTAGGAACAAGATTGTATAGGTATTTCAAAGATGCCCAGAACTGAGCTACACTTGGTATGTGTCCAACTCCTAGAAATAACTTCATGCCCCATCTCCCTTACTTCCAGCTAGTAAGGATCACATAATTCCTAACAAAGTTTGGACACAGATTGCCAATTCGGGCATTCAGAACATATAGCACGTTGCTGTAAGCAAGCACATTCTCATTCAAAGATGCAAGTTACTATGTAGGAACAAGTTTGTATAGGTATTTCAAAGATGCCCAGAACTGAGCTAAACTTGGTATGTGTCCAACTCCTAGAAATAACTTCATGCTCCACCTCCCTTACTTCCAGCTAGTAAGGATCACATAATTCCTAACAAAGTTTTGACACAGATTCCCAAATCGGGCATTCAGAACATATAGCACGTTGCTGCAAGCAAGCACATTCTCATTCAAAGTTGCAAGTTACTATGTAGGAACAAGTTTGTATAGGTATTTCAAAGATGCCCAGAACTGAGCTAAACTTGGTATGTCTCCAATTCCAAGAAACAACTTCATGCCCCATCTCCCTTACTTCCAGCTAGTAAGCATCACATAATTCCTAACAAAGTTTTGACACAGATTCCCAATTCGGGCATTCAGAACATATAGCACGTTGCTGTAAGCAAGCACATTCTCATTCAAAGTTGCAAGTTACTATGTAGGAACAAGTTTGTATAGGTATTTCAAAGATGCCCAGAACTGAGCTAAACTTGGTATGTGTCCAACTCCTAGAAATAACTTCATGCCCCATCTCCCTTACTTCCAGCTAGTAAGGATCACATAATTCCTAACAAAGTTTTGACACAGATTGCCAATTCGGGCATTCAGAACATATAGCACGTTGCTGTAAGCAAGCACATTCTCATTCAAAGATGCAAGTTACTATGTAGGAACAAGTTTGTATAGGTATTTCAAAGAGGCCCAGAACTGAGCTAAACTTGGTATGTGTCCAACTCCTAGAAATAACTTCATGCCCCATCTCCCTTACTTCCAGCTAGTAAGGATCACATAATTCCTAACAAAGTTTTGACACAGATTGCCAATTCGGGCATTCAGAACATATAGCACGTTGCTGTAAGCAAGCACATTTTCATTCAAAGATGCAAGTTACTATGTAGGAACAAGTTTGTATAGGTATTTCAAAGATGCCCAGAACTGAGCTAAACTTGGTATGTGTCCAACTCCTAGAAATAACTTCATGCCCCATCTCCCTTACTTCCAGCTAGTAAGGATCACATAATTCCTAACAAAGTTTTGACACAGATTCCCAATTCGGGCATTCAGAACATATAGCACGTTGCTGTAAGCAAGCAGATTCTCATTCAAAGATGCAAGTTACTATGTAGGAACAAGTTTGTATAGGTATTTCAAAGATGCCCAGAACTGAGCTAAACTTGGTATGTGTCCAACTCCTAGAAATAACTTCATGCCCCATCTCCCTTACTTCCAGCTAGTAAGGATCACATAATTCCTAACAAAGTTTTGACACAGATTGCCAATTCGGGCATTCAGAACATATAGCACGTTGCTGTAAGCAAGCAGATTCTCATTAAAGATGCAAGTTACTATGTAGGAACAAGTTTGTATAGGTATTTCAAAGATGCCCAGAACTGAGCTAAACTTGGTATGTGTCCAACTCCTAGAAATAACTTCATGCTCCATCTCCCTTACTTCCAGCTAGTAAGGATCACATAATTCCTAACAAAGTTTTGACACAGATTCCCTATTCGGGCATTCAGAACATATAGCACGTTGCTGCAAGCAAGCACATTCTCATTCAAAGTTGCAAGTTACTATGTAGGAACAAGTTTGTATAGGTATTTCAAAGATGCCCAGAACTGAGCTAAACTTGGTATGTGTCCAACTCCTAGAAATAACTTCATGCCCCATCTCCCTTACTTCCAGCTAGTAAGGATCACATAATTCCTAACAAAGTTTTGACACAGATTCCCAATTCGGGCATTCAGAACATATAGCACGTTGCTGTAAGCAAACACATTCTCATTCAAAGTTGCAAGTTACTATGTAGGAACAAGTTTGTATAGGTATTTCAAAGATGCCCAGAACTGAGCTAAACTTGGTATGTGTCCAACTCCTAGAAATAACTTCATGCCCCATCTCCCTTACTTCCAGCTAGTAAGGATCACATAATTCCTAACAAACTTTTGACACAGATTGCCAATTCGGGCATTCAGAACATATAGCACGTTGCTGTAAGCAAGCACATTCTCATTCAAAGTTGCAAGTTACTATGTAGGAACAAGTTTGTATAGGTATTTCAAAGAGGCCCAGAACTGAGCTAAACTTGGTATGTGTCCAACTCCTAGAAATAACTTCATGCCCCATCTCCCTTACTTCCAGCTAGTAAGGATCACATAATTCCTAACAAAGTTTTGACACAGATTGCCAATTCGGGCATTCAGAACATATAGCACGTTGCTGTAAGCAAGCAGATTCTCATTCAAAGATGCAAGTTACTATGTAGGAACAAGTTTGTATAGGTATTTCAAAGATGCCCAGAACTGAGCTAAACTTGGTATGTGTCCAACTCCTAGAAATAACTTCATGCCCCATCTCCCTTACTTCCAGCTAGTAAGGATCACATAATTCCTAACAAAGTTTTGACACAGATTGCCAATTCGGGCATTCAGAACATATAGCACGTTGCTGTAAGCAAGCAGATTCTCATTCAAAGATGCAAGTTACTATGTAGGAACAAGTTTGTATAGGTATTTCAAAGATGCCCAGAACTGAGCTAAACTTGGTATGTGTCCAACTCCTAGAAATAACTTCATGCCCCATCTCCATTACTTCCAGCTAGTAAGGATCACATAATTCCTAACAAAGTTTTGACACAGATTGCCAATTCGGGCATTCAGAACATATAGCACGTTGCTGTAAGCAAGCACATTCTCATTCAAAGATGCAAGTTACTATGTAGGAACAAGTTTGTATAGGTATTTCAAAGATGCCCAGAACTGAGCTAAACTTGGTATGTGTCCAACTCCTAGAAATAACTACATGCCCCATCTCCCTTACTTCCAGCTAGTAAGGATCACATAATTCCTAACAAAGTTTTGACACAGATTCCCTATTCGGGCATTCAGAATATATAGCACGTTGCTGCAAGCAAGCACATTCTCATTCAAAGTTGCAAGTTACTATGTAGGAACAAGTTTGTATAGGTATTTCAAAGATGCCCAGAACTGAGCTAAACTTGGTATGTGTCCAACTCCTAGAAATAACTTCATGCCCCATCTCCCTTACTTCCAGCTAGTAAGGATCACATAATTCCTAACAAAGTTTTGACACAGATTCCCAAATCGGGCATTCAGAACATATAGCACGTTGCTGTAAGCAAGCAGATTCTCATTAAAGATGCAAGTTACTATGTAGGAACAAGTTTGTATAGGTATTTCAAAGATGCCCAGAACTGAGCTAAACTTGGTATGTGTCCAACTCCTAGAAATAACTTCATGCCCCATCTCCCTTACTTCCAGCTAGTAAGGATCACATAATTCCTAACAAAGTTTTGACACAGATTGCCAATTCGGGCATTCAGAACATATAGCACGTTGCTGTAAGCAAGCAGATTCTCATTCAAAGATGCAAGTTACTATGTAGGAACAAGTTGGTATAGGTATTTCAAAGATGCCCAGAACTGAGCTAAACTAGGTATGTGTCCAACTCCTAGAAATATCTTCATGCCCCATCTCCCTTACTTCCAGCTAGTAAGGATCACATAATTCCTAACAAAGTTTTGACACAGATTCCCAATTCGGGCATTCAGAACATATAGCACGTTGCTGCAAGCAAGCACATTCTCATTCAAAGATGCAAGTTACTATGTAGGAACAAGTTTGTATAGGTATTTCAAAGATGCCCAGAACTGAGCTAAACTTGGTATGTGTCCAACTCCTAGAAATAACTTCATGCCCCATCTCCCTTACTTCCAGCTAGTAAGGATCACATAATTCCTAACAAAGTTTTGACACAGATTCCCAATTCGGGCATTCAGAACATATAGCACGTTGCTGTAAGCAAACACATTCTCATTCAAAGTTGCAAGTTACTATGTAGGAACAAGTTTGTATAGGTATTTCAAAGATGCCCAGAACTGAGCTAAACTTGGTATGTGTCCAACTCCTAGAAATAACTTCATGCCCCATCTCCCTTACTTCCAGCTAGTAAGGATCACATAATTCCTAACAAAGTTTTGACACAGATTCCCAATTCGGGCATTCAGAACATATAGCACGTTGCTGTAAGCAAACACATTCTCATTGAAAGTTGCAAGCTACTATGTAGGAACAAGTTTGTATAGGTATTTCAAAGATGCCCAGAACTGAGCTAAACTTGGTATGTGTCCAACTCCTAGAAATAACTTCATGCCCCATCTCCCTTACTTCCAGCTAGTAAGGATCACATAATTCCTAACAAAGTTTTGACACAGATTGCCAATTCGGGCATTCAGAACATATAGCACGTTGCTGTAAGCAAGCACATTCTCATTCAAAGTTGCAAGTTACTATGTAGGAACAAGTTTGTATAGGTATTTCAAAGAGGCCCAGAACTGAGCTAAACTTGGTATGTGTCCAACTCCTAGAAATAACTTCATGCCCCATCTCCCTTACTTCCAGCTAGTAAGGATCACATAATTCCTAACAAAGTTTTGACACAGATTGCCAATTCGGGCATTCAGAACATATAGCACGTTGCTGTAAGCAAGCACATTTTCATTCAAAGATGCAAGTTACTATGTAGGAACAAGTTTGTATAGGTATTTCAAAGATGCCCAGAACTGAGCTAAACTTGGTATGTGTCCAACTCCTACAAATAACTTCATGCCCCATCTCCCTTACTTCCAGCTAGTAAGGATCACATAATTCCTAACAAAGTTTTGACACAGACTGCCAATTCGGGCATTCAGAACATATAGCACGTTGCTGTAAGCAAGCACATTCTCATTCAAAGATGCAAGTTACTATGTAGGAACAAGTTTGTATAGGTATTTCAAAGATGCCCAGAACTGAGCTAAACTTGGTATGTGTCCAACTCCTAGAAATAACTTCATGCTCCATCTCCCTTACTTCCAGCTAGTAAGGATCACATAATTCCTAACAAAGTTTTGACACAGATTCCCTATTCGGGCATTCAGAACATATAGCACGTTGCTGCAAGCAAGCACATTCTCATTCAAAGTTGCAAGTTACTATGTAGGAACAAGTTTGTATAGGTATTTCAAAGATGCCCAGAACTGAGCTAAACTTGGTATGTGTCCAACTCCTAGAAATAACTTCATGCCCCATCTCCCTTACTTCCAGCTAGTAAGGATCACATCATTCCTAACAATTTTTGACACAGATTCCCAAATCGGGCATTCAGAACATATAGCACGTTGCTGTAAGCAAGCAGATTCTCATTAAAGATGCAAGTTACTATGTAGGAACAAGTTTGTATAGGTATTTCAAAGATGCCCAGAACTGAGCTAAACTTGGTATGTGTCCAACTCCTAGAAATAACTTCATGCCCCATCTCCCTTACTTCCAGCTAGTAAGGATCACATAATTCCTAACAAAGTTTTGACACAGATTGCCAATTCGGGCATTCAGAACATATAGCACGTTGCTGTAAGCAAGCAGATTCTCATTCAAAGATGCAAGTTACTATGTAGGAACAAGTTTGTATAGGTATTTCAAAGATGCCCAGAACTGAGCTAAACTAGGTATGTGTCCAACTCCCAGAAATATCTTCATGCCCCACCTCCCTTACTTCCAGCTAGTAAGGATCACATAATTCCTAACAAAGTTTTGACACAGATTCCCAATTCGGGCATTCAGAACATATAGCACGTTGCTGCAAGCAAGCACATTCTCATTCAAAGATGCAAGTTACTATGTAGGAACAAGTTTGTATAGGTATTTCAAAGATGCCCAGAACTGAGCTAAACTTGGTATGTGTCCAACTCCTAGAAATAACTTCATGCCCCATCTCCCTTACTTCCAGCTAGTAAGGATCACATAATTCCTAACAAAGTTTTGACACAGATTCCCAATTCGGGCATTCAGAACATATAGCACGTTGCTGTAAGCAAACACATTCTCATTCAAAGTTGCAAGTTACTATGTAGGAACAAGTTTGTATAGGTATTTCAAAGATGCCCAGAACTGAGCTAAACTTGGTATGTGTCCAACTCCTAGAAATAACTTCATGCCCCATCTCCCTTACTTCCAGCTAGTAAGGATCACATAATTCCTAACAAAGTTTTGACACAGATTGCCAATTCGGGCATTCAGAACATATAGCACGTTGCTGTAAGCAAGCACATTCTCATTCAAAGTTGCAAGTTACTATGTAGGAACAAGTTTGTATAGGTATTTCAAAGATGCCCAGAACTGAGCTAAACTTGGTATGTGTCCAACTCCTAGAAATAACTTCATGCCCCATCTCCCTTACTTCCAGCTAGTAAGGATCACATAATTCCTAACAAAGTTTTGACACAGATTCCCAATTCGGGCATTCAGAACATATAGCACGTTGCTGTAAGCAAGCACATTTTCATTCAAAGTTGCAAGTTACTATGTAGGAACAAGTTTGTATAGGTATTTCAAAGATGCCCAGAACTGAGCTAAACTTGGTATGTGTCCAACTCCTAGAAATAACTTCATGCCCCATCTCCCTTACTTCCAGCTAGTAAGGATCACATAATTCCTAACAAAGTTTTGACACAGATTCCCAATTCGGGCATTCAGAACATATAGCACGTTGCTGTAAGCAAGCAGATTCTCATTCAAAGTTGCAAGTTACTGTGTAGGAACAAGTTTGTATAGGTATTTCAAAGATGCCCAGAACTGAGCTAAACTTGGTATGTGTCCAACTCCTAGAAATAACTTCATGCCCCATCTCCCTTACTTCCAGCTAGTAAGGATCACATAATTCCTAACAAAGTTTTGACACAGATTCCCTATTCGGGCATTCAGAACATATAGCAGGTTGCTGCAAGCAACCACATTCTCATTCAAAGTTGCAAGTTACTATGTAGGAACAAGTTTGTATAGGTATTTCAAAGATGCCCAGAACTGAGCTAAACTTGGTATGTGTCCAACTCCTAGAAATAACTTCATGCCCCATCTCCCTTACTTCCAGCTAGTAAGGATCACATAATTCCTAACAAAGTTTTGACACAGATTCCCAATTCGGGCATTTAGAACATATAGCACGTTGCTGTAAGCAAGCACATTTTCATTCAAAGTTGCAAGTTACTATGTAGGAACAAGTTTGTATAGGTATTTCAAAGATGCCCAGAACTGAGCTAAACTTGGTATGTGTCCAACTCCTAGAAATAACTTCATGCCCCATCTCCCTTACTTCCAGCTAGTAAGGATCACATAATTCCTAACAAAGTTTTGACACAGATTCCCAATTCGGGAATTCAGAACATATAGCACGTTGCTGTAAGCAAGCAGATTCTCATTCAAAGATGCAAGTTACTATGTAGGAACAAGTTTGTATAGGTATTTCAAAGATGCCCAGAACTGAGCTAAACTTGGTATGTGTCCAACTCCTAGAAATAACTTCATGCCCCATCTCCCTTACTTCCAGCTAGTAAGGATCACATAATTCCTAACAAAGTTTTGACACAGATTCCCAATTCGGGCATTCAGAACATATAGCACGTTGCTGTAAGCAAGCACATTCTCATTCAATGTTGCAAGTTACTATGTAGGAACAAGTTTGTATAGGTATTTCAAAGATGCCCAGAACTGAGCTAAACTTGGTATGTCTCCAACTCCAAGTAATAACTTCATGCCCCATCTCCCTTACTTCCAGCTAGTAAGGATCACATAATTCCTAACAAAGTTTTGACACAGATTCCCAATTCGGGCATTCAGAACATATAGCACGTTGCTGTAAGCAAGCACATTCTCATTCAAAGTTGCAAGTTACTATGTAGGAACAAGTTTGTATAGGTATTTCAAAGATGCCCAGAACTGAGCTAAACTTGGTATGTGTCCAACTCCTAGAAATAACTTCATGCCCCATCTCCCTTACTTCCAGCTAGTAAGGATCACATAATTCCTAACAAAGTTTTGACACAGATTGCCAATTCGGGCAATCAGAACATATAGCACGTTGCTGTAAGCAAGCACATTCTCATTCAAAGATGCAAGTTACTATGTAGGAACAAGTTTGTATAGGTATTTCAAAGATGCCCAGAACTGAGCTAAACTTGGTATGTGTCCAACTCCTAGAAATAACTTCATGCCCCATCTCCCTTACTTCCAGCTAGTAAGGATCACATAATTCCTAACAAAGTTTTGACACAGATTGCCAATTCGGGCATTCAGAACATATAGCACGTTGCTGTAAGCAAGCAGATTCTCATTCAAAGATGCAAGTTACTATGTAGGAACAAGTTTGTATAGGTATTTCAAAGATGCCCAGAACTGAGCTAAACTAGGTATGTGTCCAACTCCCAGAAATATCTTCATGCCCCACCTCCCTTACTTCCAGCTAGTAAGGATCACATAATTCCTAACAAAGTTTTGACACAGATTCCGAATTCGGGCATTCAGAACATATAGCACGTTGCTGCAAGCAAGCACATTCTCATTCAAAGATGCAAGTTACTATGTAGGAACAAGTTTGTATAGGTATTTCAAAGATGCCCAGAACTGAGCTAAACTTGGTATGTGTCCAACTCCTAGAAATAACTTCATGCCCCATCTCCCTTACTTCCAGCTAGTAAGGATCACATAATTGCTAACAAAGTTTTGACACAGATTCCCAATTCGGGCATTCAGAACATATAGCACGTTGCTGTAAGCAAACACATTCTCATTCAAAGTTGCAAGTTACTATGTAGGAACAAGTTTGTATAGGTATTTCAAAGATGCCCAGAACTGAGCTAAACTTGGTATGTGTCCAACTCCTAGAAATAACTTCATGCCCCATCTCCCTTACTTCCAGCTAGTAAGGATCACATAATTCCTAACAAAGTTTTGACACAGATTGCCAATTCGGGCATTCAGAACATATAGCACGTTGCTGTAAGCAAGCACATTCTCATTCAAAGTTGCAAGTTACTATGTAGGAACAAGTCTGTATAGGTATTTCAAAGATGCCCAGAACTGAGCTAAACTTGGTATGTGTCCAACTCCTAGAAATAACTTCATGCCCCATCTCCCTTACTTCCAGCTAGTAAGGATCACATAATTCCTAACAAAGTTTTGACACAGATTGCAAATTCGGGCATTCAGAACATATAGCACGTTGCTGTAAGCAAGCACATTTTCATTCAAAGATGCAAGTTACTATGTAGGAACAAGTTTGTATAGGTATTTCAAAGATGCCCAGAACTGAGCTAAACTTGGTATGTGTCCAACTCCTGGAAATAACTTCATGCCCCATCTCCCTTACTTCCAGCTAGTAAGGATCACATAATTCCTAACAAAGTTTTGACACAGATTCCCAATTCGGGCATTCAGAACATATAGCACGTTGCTGTAAGCAAACAGATTCTCATTCAAAGATGCAAGTTACTATGTAGGAACAAGTTTGTATAGGTATTTCAAAGATGCCCAGAACTGAGCTAAACTTGGTATGTGTCCAACTCCTAGAAATAACTTCATGCCCCATCTCCCTTACTTCCAGCTAGTAAGGATCACATAATTCCTAACAAAGTTTTGACACAGATTCCCAATTCGGGCATTCAGAACATATAGCACGTTGCTGTAAGCAAGCACATTTTCATTCAAAGTTGCAAGTTACTATGTAGGAACAAGTTTGTATAGGTATTTCAAAGATGCCCAGAACTGAGCTAAACTTGGTATGTGTCCAACTCCTAGAAATAACTTCATGCCCCATCTCCCTTACTTCCAGCTAGTAAGGATCACATAATTCCTAACAAAGTTTTGACACAGATTCCCAATTCGGGCATTCAGAACATATAGCACGTTGCTGTAAGCAAGCAGATTCTCATTCAAAGTTGCAAGTTACTGTGTAGGAACAAGTTTGTATAGGTATTTCAAAGATGCCCAGAACTGAGCTAAACTTGGTATGTGTCCAACTCCTAGAAATAACTTCATGCCCCATCTCCCTTACTTCCAGCTAGTAAGGATCACATAATTCCTAACAAAGTTTTGACACAGATTCCCTATTCGGGCATTCAGAACATATAGCAGGTTGCTGCAAGCAACCACATTCTCATTCAAAGTTGCAAGTTACTATGTAGGAACAAGTTTGTATAGGTATTTCAAAGATGCCCAGAACTGAGCTAAACTTGGTATGTGTCCAACTCCTAGAAATAACTTCATGCCCCATCTCCCTTACTTCCAGCTAGTAAGGATCACATAATTCCTAACAAAGTTTTGACACAGATTCCCAATTCGGGCATTTAGAACTTATAGCACGTTGCTGTAAGCAAGCACATTTTCATTCAAAGTTGCAAGTTACTATGTAGGAACAAGTTTGTATAGGTATTTCAAAGATGCCCAGAACTGAGCTAAACTTGGTATGTGTCCAACTCCTAGAAATAACTTCATGCCCCATGTCCCTTACTTCCAGCTAGTAAGGATCACATAATTCCTAACAAAGTTTTGACACAGATTCCCAATTCGGGAATTCAGAACATATAGCACGTTGCTGTAAGCAAGCAGATTCTCATTCAAAGATGCAAGTTACTATGTAGGAACAAGTTTGTATAGGTATTTCAAAGATGCCCAGAACTGAGCTAAACTTGGTATGTGTCCAACTCCTAGAAATAACTTCATGCCCCATCTCCCTTACTTCCAGCTAGTAAGGATCACATAATTCCTAACAAAGTTTTGACACAGATTCCCAATTCGGGCATTCAGAACATATAGCACGTTGCTGTAAGCAAGCACATTCTCATTCAATGTTGCAAGTTACTATGTAGGAACAAGTTTGTATAGGTATTTCAAAGATGCCCAGAACTGAGCTAAACTTGGTATGTCTCCAACTCCAAGAAATAACTTCATGCCCCATCTCCCTTACTTCCAGCTAGTAAGGATCACATAATTCCTAACAAAGTTTTGACACAGATTCCCAATTCGGGCATTCAGAACATATAGCACGTTGCTGTAAGCAAGCACATTCTCATTCAAAGTTGCAAGTTACTATGTAGGAACAAGTTTGTATAGGTATTTCAAAGATGCCCAGAACTGAGCTAAACTTGGTATGTGTCCAACTCCTAGAAATAACTTCATGCCCCATCTCCCTTACTTCCAGCTAGTAAGGATCACATAATTCCTAACAAAGTTTTGACACAGATTGCCAATTCGGGCAATCAGAACATATAGCACGTTGCTGTAAGCAAGCACATTCTCATTCAAAGATGCAAGTTACTATGTAGGAACAAGTTTGTATAGGTATTTCAAAGATGCCCAGAACTGAGCTAAACTTGGTATGTGTCCAACTCCTAGAAATAACTTCATGCCCCATCTCCCTTACTTCCAGCTAGTAAGGATCACATAATTCCTAACAAAGTTTTGACACAGATTCCCAATTCGGGCATTCAGAACATATAGCACGTTGCTGTAAGCAAGCACATTCTCATTCAAAGTTGCAAGTTACTATGTAGGAACAAGTTTGTATAGGTATTTCAAAGATGCCCAGAACTGAGCTAAACTTGGTATGTGTCCAACTCCTAGAAATAACTTCATGCCCCATCTCCCTTACTTCCAGCTAGTAAGGATCACATAATTCCTAACAAAGTTTTGACACAGATTCCCAATTCGGGCATTCAGAACATATAGCACGTTGCTGTAAGCAAGCACATTTTCATTCAAAGTTGCAAGTTACTATGTAGGAACAAGTTTGTATAGGTATTTCAAAGATGCCCAGAACTGAGCTAAACTTGGTATGTGTCCAACTCCTAGAAATAACTTCATGCCCCATCTCCCTTACTTCCAGCTAGTAAGGATCACATAATTCCTAACAAAGTTTTGACACAGATTCCCAATTCGGGCATTCAGAACATATAGCACGTTGCTGTAAGCAAGCAGATTCTCATTCAAAGATGCAAGTTACTATGTAGGAACAAGTTTGTATAGGTATTTCAAAGATGCCCAGAACTGAGCTAAACTTGGTATGTGTCCAACTCCTAGAAATAACTTCATGCCCCATCTCCCTTACTTCCAGCTAGTAAGGATCACATAATTCCTAACAAAGTTTTGACACAGATTCCCAATTCGGGCATTCAGAACATATAGCACGTTGCTGTAAGCAAGCACATTCTCATTCAAAGATGCAAGTTACTATGTAGGAACAAGTTTGTATAGGTATTTCAAAGATGCCCAGAACTGAGCTAAACTTGGTATGTGTCGAACTCCTAGAAATAACTTCATGCTCCATCTCCCTTACTTCCAGCTAGTAAGGATCACATAATTCCTAACAAAGTTTTGACACAGATTGCCAATTCTGGCATTCAGAACATATAGCCCGTTGCTGCAAGCAAGCACATTCTCATTCAAAGTTGCAAGTTACTATGTAGGAACAAGTTTGTATAGGTATTTCAAAGATGCCCAGAACTGAGCTAAACTTGGTATGTCTCCAACTCCAAGAAATAACTTCATGCCCCATCTCCCTTACTTCCAGCTAGTAAGGATCACATAATTCCTAACAAAGTTTTGACACAGATTCCCAATTCGGGCATTCAGAACATATAGCACGTTGCTGTAAGCAAGCACATTCTCATTCAAAGTTGCAAGTTACTATGTAGGAACAAGTTTGTATAGGTATTTCAAAGATGCCCAGAACTGAGCTAAACTTAGTATGTGTCCAACTCCTAGAAATAACTTCATGCCCCATCTCCCTTACTTCCAGCTAGTAAGGATCACATAATTCCTAACAAAGTTTTGACACAGATTCCCAATTCGGGCATTCAGAACATATAGCACGTTGCTGTAAGCAAGCACATTTTCATTCAAAGTTGCAAGTTACTATGTAGCAACAAGTTTGTATAGGTATTTCAAAGATGCCCAGAACTGAGCTAAACTTGGTATGTGTCCAACTCCTAGAAATAACTTCATGCCCCATCTCCCTTACTTCCAGCTAGTAAGGATCACATAATTCCTAACAAAGTTTTGACACAGATTCCCAATTCGGGCATTCAGAACATATAGCACGTTGCTGCAAGCAAGCACATTCTCATTCAAAGATGCAAGTTACTATGTAGGAACAAGTTTGTATAGGTATTTCAAAGATGCCCAGAACTGAGCTAAACTTGGTATGTGTCCAACTCCTAGAAATAACTGCATGCCCCATCTCCCTTACTTCCAGCTAGTAAGGATCACATAATTCCTAACAAAGTTTTGACACAGATTCCCTATTCGGGCATTCAGAACATATAGCACGTTGCTGCAAGCAAGCACATTCTCATTCAAAGTTGCAAGTTACTATGTAGGAACAAGTTTGTATAGGTATTTCAAAGATGCCCAGAACTGAGCTAAACTTGGTATGTGTCCAACTCCTAGAAATAACTTCATGCCCCATCTCCCTTACTTCCAGCTAGTAAGGATCACATAATTCCTAACAAAGTTTTGACACAGATTGCCAATTCGGGCATTCAGAACATATAGCACGTTGCTGTAAGCAAGCAGATTCTCATTAAAGATGCAAGTTACTATGTAGGAACAAGTTTGTATAGGTATTTCAAAGATGCCCAGAACTGAGCTAAACTTGGTATGTGTCCAACTCCAAGAAATAACTTCATGCCCCATCTCCCTTACTTCCAGCTAGTAAGGATCACATAATTCCTAACAAAGTTTTGACACAGATTCCCAATTCGGGCATTCAGAACATATAGCACGTTGCTGCAAGCAAGCACATTCTCATTCAAAGATGCAAGTTACTATGTAGGAACAAGTTTGTATAGGTATTTCAAAGATGCCCAGAACTGAGCTAAACTTGGTATGTGTCCAACTCCTAGAAATCACTTCATGCCCCATCTCCCTTACTTCCAGCTTGTAAGGATCACATAATTCCTAACAAAGTTTTGACACAGATTCCCAATTCGGGCATTCAGAACATATAGCACGTTGCTGCAAGCAAGCACATTCTCATTCAAAGATGCAAGTTACTATGTAGGAACAAGTTTGTATAGGTATTTCAAAGATGCCCAGAACTGAGCTAAACTTGGTATGTGTCCAACTCCTAGAAATAACTTCATGCCCCATCTCCCTTACTTCCAGCTAGTAAGGATCACATAATTCCTAACAAAGTTTTGACACAGATTCCCAATTCGGGCATTCAGAACATATAGCACGTTGCTGCAGGCAAGCACATTCTCATTCAAAGATGCAAGTTACTATGTAGGAACAAGTTTGTATAGGTATTTCAAAGATGCCCAGAACTGAGCTAAACTTGGTATGTGTCCAACTCCTAGAAATAACTTCATGCCCCATCTCCCTTACTTCCAGCTAGTAAGGATCACATAATTCCTAACAAAGTTTGGACACAGATTGCCAATTCGGGCATTCAGAACATATAGCACGTTGCTGTAAGCAAACACATTCTCATTCAAAGATGCAAGTTACTATGTAGGAACAAGTTTGTATAGGTATTTCAAAGATGCCCAGAAATGAGCTAAACTTGGTATGTGTCCAACTCCAAGAAATAACTTCATGCCCCACCTCCCTTACTTCCAGCTAGTAAGGATCACATAATTCCTAACAAAGTTTTGACACAGATTGCCTAATCGGACATTCAGAACATATAGCACGTTGCTGCAAGCAAGCACATTCTCATTCAAAGATGCAAGTTACTATGTAGGAACAAGTTTGTATAGGTATTTCAAAGATGCCCAGAACTGAGCTAAACTTGGTATGTCTCCAACTCCAAGAAATAACTTCATGCCCCATCTCCCTTACTTCCAGCTAGTAAGGATCACATAATTCCTAACAAAGTTTTGACACAGATTCCCAAATCGGGCATTCAGAACATATAGCACGTTGCTGCAAGCAAGCACATTCTCATTCAAAGTTGCAAGTTACTATGTAGGAACAAGTTTGTATAGGTATTTCAAAGATGCCCAGAACTGAGCTAAACTTGGTATGTGTCCAACTCCTAGAAATAACTTCATGCCCCATCTCCCTTACTTCCAGCTAGTAAGGATCACATAATTCCTAACAAAGTTTTGACACAGATTCCCAATTCGGGCATTCAGAACATATAGCACGTTGCTGTAAGCAAGCACATTCTCATTCAAAGATGCAAGTTACTATGTAGGAACAAGTTTGTATAGGTATTTCAAAGATGCCCAGAACTGAGCTAAACTTGGTATGTGTCCAACTCCTAGAAATAACTTCATGCCCCATCTCCCTTACTTCCAGCTAGTAAGGATCACATAATTCCTAACAAAGTTTTGACACAGATTGCCAAATCGGGCATTCAGAACATATAGCACGTTGCTGTAAGCAAGCACATTCTCATTCAAAGATGCAAGTTACTATGTAGGAACAAGTTTGTATAGGTATTTCAAAGATGCCCAGAACTGAGCTAAACTTGGTATGTGTCCAACTCCTAGAAATAACTTCATGCCCCATCTCCCTTACTTCCAGCTAGTAAGGATCACATAATTCCTAACAAAGTTTTGACACAGATTCCCAATTCGGGCATTCAGAACATATAGCACGTTGCTGTAAGCAAGCACATTCTCATTCAATGTTGCAAGTTACTATGTAGGAACAAGTTTGTATAGGTATTTCAAAGATGCCCAGAACTGAGCTAAACTTGGTATGTGTCCAACTCCAAGAAATAACTTCATGCCCCATCTCCCTTACTTCCAGCTAGTAAGGATCACATAATTCCTAACAAAGTTTTGACACAGATTCCCAATTCGGGCATTCAGAACATATAGCACGTTGCTGTAAGCAAGCACATTCTCATTCAATGTTGCAAGTTACTATGTAGGAACAAGTTTGTATAGGTATTTCAAAGATGCCCAGAACTGAGCTAAACTTGGTATGTCTCCAACTCCAAGAAATAACTTCATGCCCCATCTCCCTTACTTCCAGCTAGTAAGGATCACATAATTCCTAACAAAGTTTTGACACAGATTCCCAATTCGGGCATTCAGAACATATAGCACGTTGCTGTAAGCAAGCACATTCTCATTCAAAGTTGCAAGTTACTATGTAGGAACAAGTTTGTATAGGTATTTCAAAGATGCCCAGAACTGAGCTAAACTTGGTATGTGTCCAACTCCTAGAAATAACTTCATGCCCCATCTCCCTTACTTCCAGCTAGTAAGGATCACATAATTCCTAACAAAGTTTTGACACAGATTGCCAATTCGGGCAATCAGAACATATAGCACGTTGCTGTAAGCAAGCACATTCTCATTCAAAGATGCAAGTTACTATGTAGGAACAAGTTTGTATAGGTATTTCAAAGATGCCCAGAACTGAGCTAAACTTGGTATGTGTCCAACTCCTAGAAATAACTTCATGCCCCATCTCCCTTACTTCCAGCTAGTAAGGATCACATAATTCCTAACAAAGTTTTGACACAGATTGCCAATTCGGGCATTCAGAACATATAGCACGTTGCTGTAAGCAAGCAGATTCTCATTCAAAGATGCAAGTTACTATGTAGGAACAAGTTTGTATAGGTATTTCAAAGATGCCCAGAACTGAGCTAAACTAGGTATGTGTCCAACTCCCAGAAATATCTTCATGCCCCACCTCCCTTACTTCCAGCTAGTAAGGATCACATAATTCCTAACAAAGTTTTGACACAGATTCCGAATTCGGGCATTCAGAACATATAGCACGTTGCTGCAAGCAAGCACATTCTCATTCAAAGATGCAAGTTACTATGTAGGAACAAGTTTGTATAGGTATTTCAAAGATGCCCAGAACTGAGCTAAACTTGGTATGTGTCCAACTCCTAGAAATAACTTCATGCCCCATCTCCCTTACTTCCAGCTAGTAAGGATCACATAATTGCTAACAAAGTTTTGACACAGATTCCCAATTCGGGCATTCAGAACATATAGCACGTTGCTGTAAGCAAACACATTCTCATTCAAAGTTGCAAGTTACTATGTAGGAACAAGTTTGTATAGGTATTTCAAAGATGCCCAGAACTGAGCTAAACTTGGTATGTGTCCAACTCCTAGAAATAACTTCATGCCCCATCTCCCTTACTTCCAGCTAGTAAGGATCACATAATTCCTAACAAAGTTTTGACACAGATTGCCAATTCGGGCATTCAGAACATATAGCACGTTGCTGTAAGCAAGCACATTCTCATTCAAAGTTGCAAGTTACTATGTAGGAACAAGTCTGTATAGGTATTTCAAAGATGCCCAGAACTGAGCTAAACTTGGTATGTGTCCAACTCCTAGAAATAACTTCATGCCCCATCTCCCTTACTTCCAGCTAGTAAGGATCACATAATTCCTAACAAAGTTTTGACACAGATTGCAAATTCGGGCATTCAGAACATATAGCACGTTGCTGTAAGCAAGCACATTTTCATTCAAAGATGCAAGTTACTATGTAGGAACAAGTTTGTATAGGTATTTCAAAGATGCCCAGAACTGAGCTAAACTTGGTATGTGTCCAACTCCTGGAAATAACTTCATGCCCCATCTCCCTTACTTCCAGCTAGTAAGGATCACATAATTCCTAACAAAGTTTTGACACAGATTCCCAATTCGGGCATTCAGAACATATAGCACGTTGCTGTAAGCAAACAGATTCTCATTCAAAGATGCAAGTTACTATGTAGGAACAAGTTTGTATAGGTATTTCAAAGATGCCCAGAACTGAGCTAAACTTGGTATGTGTCCAACTCCTAGAAATAACTTCATGCCCCATCTCCCTTACTTCCAGCTAGTAAGGATCACATAATTCCTAACAAAGTTTTGACACAGATTCCCAATTCGGGCATTCAGAACATATAGCACGTTGCTGTAAGCAAGCACATTTTCATTCAAAGTTGCAAGTTACTATGTAGGAACAAGTTTGTATAGGTATTTCAAAGATGCCCAGAACTGAGCTAAACTTGGTATGTGTCCAACTCCTAGAAATAACTTCATGCCCCATCTCCCTTACTTCCAGCTAGTAAGGATCACATAATTCCTAACAAAGTTTTGACACAGATTCCCAATTCGGGCATTCAGAACATATAGCACGTTGCTGTAAGCAAGCAGATTCTCATTCAAAGTTGCAAGTTACTGTGTAGGAACAAGTTTGTATAGGTATTTCAAAGATGCCCAGAACTGAGCTAAACTTGGTATGTGTCCAACTCCTAGAAATAACTTCATGCCCCATCTCCCTTACTTCCAGCTAGTAAGGATCACATAATTCCTAACAAAGTTTTGACACAGATTCCCTATTCGGGCATTCAGAACATATAGCAGGTTGCTGCAAGCAACCACATTCTCATTCAAAGTTGCAAGTTACTATGTAGGAACAAGTTTGTATAGGTATTTCAAAGATGCCCAGAACTGAGCTAAACTTGGTATGTGTCCAACTCCTAGAAATAACTTCATGCCCCATCTCCCTTACTTCCAGCTAGTAAGGATCACATAATTCCTAACAAAGTTTTGACACAGATTCCCAATTCGGGCATTTAGAACTTATAGCACGTTGCTGTAAGCAAGCACATTTTCATTCAAAGTTGCAAGTTACTATGTAGGAACAAGTTTGTATAGGTATTTCAAAGATGCCCAGAACTGAGCTAAACTTGGTATGTGTCCAACTCCTAGAAATAACTTCATGCCCCATGTCCCTTACTTCCAGCTAGTAAGGATCACATAATTCCTAACAAAGTTTTGACACAGATTCCCAATTCGGGAATTCAGAACATATAGCACGTTGCTGTAAGCAAGCAGATTCTCATTCAAAGATGCAAGTTACTATGTAGGAACAAGTTTGTATAGGTATTTCAAAGATGCCCAGAACTGAGCTAAACTTGGTATGTGTCCAACTCCTAGAAATAACTTCATGCCCCATCTCCCTTACTTCCAGCTAGTAAGGATCACATAATTCCTAACAAAGTTTTGACACAGATTCCCAATTCGGGCATTCAGAACATATAGCACGTTGCTGTAAGCAAGCACATTCTCATTCAATGTTGCAAGTTACTATGTAGGAACAAGTTTGTATAGGTATTTCAAAGATGCCCAGAACTGAGCTAAACTTGGTATGTCTCCAACTCCAAGAAATAACTTCATGCCCCATCTCCCTTACTTCCAGCTAGTAAGGATCACATAATTCCTAACAAAGTTTTGACACAGATTCCCAATTCGGGCATTCAGAACATATAGCACGTTGCTGTAAGCAAGCACATTCTCATTCAAAGTTGCAAGTTACTATGTAGGAACAAGTTTGTATAGGTATTTCAAAGATGCCCAGAACTGAGCTAAACTTGGTATGTGTCCAACTCCTAGAAATAACTTCATGCCCCATCTCCCTTACTTCCAGCTAGTAAGGATCACATAATTCCTAACAAAGTTTTGACACAGATTGCCAATTCGGGCAATCAGAACATATAGCACGTTGCTGTAAGCAAGCACATTCTCATTCAAAGATGCAAGTTACTATGTAGGAACAAGTTTGTATAGGTATTTCAAAGATGCCCAGAACTGAGCTAAACTTGGTATGTGTCCAACTCCTAGAAATAACTTCATGCCCCATCTCCCTTACTTCCAGCTAGTAAGGATCACATAATTCCTAACAAAGTTTTGACACAGATTCCCAATTCGGGCATTCAGAACATATAGCACGTTGCTGTAAGCAAGCACATTCTCATTCAAAGTTGCAAGTTACTATGTAGGAACAAGTTTGTATAGGTATTTCAAAGATGCCCAGAACTGAGCTAAACTTGGTATGTGTCCAACTCCTAGAAATAACTTCATGCCCCATCTCCCTTACTTCCAGCTAGTAAGGATCACATAATTCCTAACAAAGTTTTGACACAGATTCCCAATTCGGGCATTCAGAACATATAGCACGTTGCTGTAAGCAAGCACATTTTCATTCAAAGTTGCAAGTTACTATGTAGGAACAAGTTTGTATAGGTATTTCAAAGATGCCCAGAACTGAGCTAAACTTGGTATGTGTCCAACTCCTAGAAATAACTTCATGCCCCATCTCCCTTACTTCCAGCTAGTAAGGATCACATAATTCCTAACAAAGTTTTGACACAGATTCCCAATTCGGGCATTCAGAACATATAGCACGTTGCTGTAAGCAAGCAGATTCTCATTCAAAGATGCAAGTTACTATGTAGGAACAAGTTTGTATAGGTATTTCAAAGATGCCCAGAACTGAGCTAAACTTGGTATGTGTCCAACTCCTAGAAATAACTTCATGCCCCATCTCCCTTACTTCCAGCTAGTAAGGATCACATAATTCCTAACAAAGTTTTGACACAGATTCCCAATTCGGGCATTCAGAACATATAGCACGTTGCTGTAAGCAAGCACATTCTCATTCAAAGATGCAAGTTACTATGTAGGAACAAGTTTGTATAGGTATTTCAAAGATGCCCAGAACTGAGCTAAACTTGGTATGTGTCGAACTCCTAGAAATAACTTCATGCTCCATCTCCCTTACTTCCAGCTAGTAAGGATCACATAATTCCTAACAAAGTTTTGACACAGATTGCCAATTCTGGCATTCAGAACATATAGCCCGTTGCTGCAAGCAAGCACATTCTCATTCAAAGTTGCAAGTTACTATGTAGGAACAAGTTTGTATAGGTATTTCAAAGATGCCCAGAACTGAGCTAAACTTGGTATGTCTCCAACTCCAAGAAATAACTTCATGCCCCATCTCCCTTACTTCCAGCTAGTAAGGATCACATAATTCCTAACAAAGTTTTGACACAGATTCCCAATTCGGGCATTCAGAACATATAGCACGTTGCTGTAAGCAAGCACATTCTCATTCAAAGTTGCAAGTTACTATGTAGGAACAAGTTTGTATAGGTATTTCAAAGATGCCCAGAACTGAGCTAAACTTAGTATGTGTCCAACTCCTAGAAATAACTTCATGCCCCATCTCCCTTACTTCCAGCTAGTAAGGATCACATAATTCCTAACAAAGTTTTGACACAGATTCCCAATTCGGGCATTCAGAACATATAGCACGTTGCTGTAAGCAAGCACATTTTCATTCAAAGTTGCAAGTTACTATGTAGCAACAAGTTTGTATAGGTATTTCAAAGATGCCCAGAACTGAGCTAAACTTGGTATGTGTCCAACTCCTAGAAATAACTTCATGCCCCATCTCCCTTACTTCCAGCTAGTAAGGATCACATAATTCCTAACAAAGTTTTGACACAGATTCCCAATTCGGGCATTCAGAACATATAGCACGTTGCTGCAAGCAAGCACATTCTCATTCAAAGATGCAAGTTACTATGTAGGAACAAGTTTGTATAGGTATTTCAAAGATGCCCAGAACTGAGCTAAACTTGGTATGTGTCCAACTCCTAGAAATAACTGCATGCCCCATCTCCCTTACTTCCAGCTAGTAAGGATCACATAATTCCTAACAAAGTTTTGACACAGATTCCCTATTCGGGCATTCAGAACATATAGCACGTTGCTGCAAGCAAGCACATTCTCATTCAAAGTTGCAAGTTACTATGTAGGAACAAGTTTGTATAGGTATTTCAAAGATGCCCAGAACTGAGCTAAACTTGGTATGTGTCCAACTCCTAGAAATAACTTCATGCCCCATCTCCCTTACTTCCAGCTAGTAAGGATCACATAATTCCTAACAAAGTTTTGACACAGATTGCCAATTCGGGCATTCAGAACATATAGCACGTTGCTGTAAGCAAGCAGATTCTCATTAAAGATGCAAGTTACTATGTAGGAACAAGTTTGTATAGGTATTTCAAAGATGCCCAGAACTGAGCTAAACTTGGTATGTGTCCAACTCCTAGAAATAACTTCATGCCCCATCTCCCTTACTTCCAGCTAGTAAGGATCACATAATTCCTAACAAAGTTTTGACACAGATTCCCAATTCGGGCATTCAGAACATATAGCACGTTGCTGCAAGCAAGCACATTCTCATTCAAAGATGCAAGTTACTATGTAGGAACAAGTTTGTATAGGTATTTCAAAGATGCCCAGAACTGAGCTAAACTTGGTATGTGTCCAACTCCTAGAAATCACTTCATGCCCCATCTCCCTTACTTCCAGCTTGTAAGGATCACATAATTCCTAACAAAGTTTTGACACAGATTCCCAATTCGGGCATTCAGAACATATAGCACGTTGCTGCAAGCAAGCACATTCTCATTCAAAGATGCAAGTTACTATGTAGGAACAAGTTTGTATAGGTATTTCAAAGATGCCCAGAACTGAGCTAAACTTGGTATGTGTCCAACTCCTAGAAATAACTTCATGCCCCATCTCCCTTACTTCCAGCTAGTAAGGATCACATAATTCCTAACAAAGTTTTGACACAGATTCCCAATTCGGGCATTCAGAACATATAGCACGTTGCTGCAGGCAAGCACATTCTCATTCAAAGATGCAAGTTACTATGTAGGAACAAGTTTGTATAGGTATTTCAAAGATGCCCAGAACTGAGCTAAACTTGGTATGTGTCCAACTCCTAGAAATAACTTCATGCCCCATCTCCCTTACTTCCAGCTAGTAAGGATCACATAATTCCTAACAAAGTTTGGACACAGATTGCCAATTCGGGCATTCAGAACATATAGCACGTTGCTGTAAGCAAACACATTCTCATTCAAAGATGCAAGTTACTATGTAGGAACAAGTTTGTATAGGTATTTCAAAGATGCCCAGAAATGAGCTAAACTTGGTATGTGTCCAACTCCAAGAAATAACTTCATGCCCCACCTCCCTTACTTCCAGCTAGTAAGGATCACATAATTCCTAACAAAGTTTTGACACAGATTGCCTAATCGGACATTCAGAACATATAGCACGTTGCTGCAAGCAAGCACATTCTCATTCAAAGATGCAAGTTACTATGTAGGAACAAGTTTGTATAGGTATTTCAAAGATGCCCAGAACTGAGCTAAACTTGGTATGTCTCCAACTCCAAGAAATAACTTCATGCCCCATCTCCCTTACTTCCAGCTAGTAAGGATCACATAATTCCTAACAAAGTTTTGACACAGATTCCCAAATCGGGCATTCAGAACATATAGCACGTTGCTGCAAGCAAGCACATTCTCATTCAAAGTTGCAAGTTACTATGTAGGAACAAGTTTGTATAGGTATTTCAAAGATGCCCAGAACTGAGCTAAACTTGGTATGTGTCCAACTCCTAGAAATAACTTCATGCCCCATCTCCCTTACTTCCAGCTAGTAAGGATCACATAATTCCTAACAAAGTTTTGACACAGATTCCCAATTCGGGCATTCAGAACATATAGCACGTTGCTGTAAGCAAGCACATTCTCATTCAAAGATGCAAGTTACTATGTAGGAACAAGTTTGTATAGGTATTTCAAAGATGCCCAGAACTGAGCTAAACTTGGTATGTGTCCAACTCCTAGAAATAACTTCATGCCCCATCTCCCTTACTTCCAGCTAGTAAGGATCACATAATTCCTAACAAAGTTTTGACACAGATTGCCAAATCGGGCATTCAGAACATATAGCACGTTGCTGTAAGCAAGCACATTCTCATTCAAAGATGCAAGTTACTATGTAGGAACAAGTTTGTATAGGTATTTCAAAGATGCCCAGAACTGAGCTAAACTTGGTATGTGTCCAACTCCTAGAAATAACTTCATGCCCCATCTCCCTTACTTCCAGCTAGTAAGGATCACATAATTCCTAACAAAGTTTTGACACAGATTCCCAATTCGGGCATTCAGAACATATAGCACGTTGCTGTAAGCAAGCACATTTTCATTCAAAGTTGAAAGTTACTATGTAGGAACAAGTTTGTATAGGTATTTCAAAGATGCCCAGAACTGAGCTAAACTTGGTATGTGTCCAACTCCTAGAAATAACTTCATGCCCCATCTCCCTTACTTCCAGCTAGTAAGGATCACATAATTCCTAACAAAGTTTTGACACAGATTGCCAATTCGGGCTTTCAGAACATATAGCACGTTGCTGTAAGCAAGCACATTTTCATTCAAAGTTGCAAGTTACTATGTAGGAACAAGTTTGTATAGGTATTTCAAAGATGCCCAGAACTGAGTTAAATTTGGTATGTGTCCAACTCCTAGAAATAACTTCATGCCCCATCTCCCTTACTTCCAGCTAGTAAGGATCGCATAATTTCTAACAAAGTTTTGACACAGATTGCCAATTCGGGCATTCAGAACATATAGCACGTTGCTGTAAGCAAGCAGATTCTCATTCAAAGATGCAAGTTACTATGTAGGAACAAGTTTGTATAGGTATTTCAAAGATGCCCAGAACTGAGCTAAACTTGGTATGTGTCCAACTCCTAGAAATAACTTCATGCCCCATCTCCCTTACTTCCAGCTAGTAAGGATCACATAATTCCTAACAAAGTTTTGACACAGATTCCCTATTCGGGCATTCAGAACATATAGCACGTTGCTGTAAGCAAGCAGATTCTCATTCAAAGTTGCAAGTTACTATGTAGGAACAAGTTTGTATAGGTATTTCAAAGATGCCCAGAACTGAGCTAAACTTGGTATGTGTCCAACTCCTAGAAATAACTTCATGCCCCATCTCCCTTACTTCCAGCTAGTAAGGATCACATAATTCCTAACAAAGTTTTGACACAGATTCCCAATTCGGGCATTCAGAACATATAGCACGTTGCTGTAAGCAAGCAGATTCTCATTCAAAGTTGCAAGTTACTATGTAGGAACAAGTTTGTATAGGTATTTCAAAGATGCCCAGAACTGAGCTAAACTTGGTATGTGTCCAACTCCTAGAAATAACTTCATGCCCCATCTCCCTTACTTCCAGCTAGTAAGGATCACATAATTCCTAACAAAGTTTTGACACAGATTCCCAAATCGGGCATTCAGAACATATAGCACGTTGCTGCAAGCAAGCACATTCTCATTCAAAGTTGCAAGTTACTATGTAGGAACAAGTTTGTATAGGTATTTCAAAGATGCCCAGAACTGAGCTAAACTTGGTATGTGTCCAACTCCTAGAAATAACTTCATGCCCCATCTCCCTTACTTCCAGCTAGTAAGGATCACATAATTCCTAACAAAGTTTTGACACAGATTGCCAATTCGGGCATTCAGAACATATAGCACGTTGCTGTAAGCAAGCACATTTTCATTCAAAGTTGCAAGTTACTATGTAGGAACAAGTTTGTATAGGTATTTCAAAGATGCCCAGAACTGAGCTAAACTTGGTATGTGTCCAACTCCTAGAAATAACTTCATGCCCCATCTCCCTTACTTCCAGCTAGTAAGGATCACATAATTCCTAACAAAGTTTTGACACAGATTGCCAATTCGGGCATTCAGAACATATAGCACGTTGCTGTAAGCAAGCACATTTTCATTCAAAGTTGCAAGTTACTATGTAGGAACAAGTTTGTATAGGTATTTCAAAGATGCCCAGAACTGAGCTAAATTTGGTATGTGTCCAACTCCTAGAAATAACTTCATGCCCCATCTCCCTTACTTCCAGCTAGTAAGGATCGCATAATTTCTAACAAAGTTTTGACACAGATTGCCAATTCGGGCATTCAGAACATATAGCACGTTGCTGTTAGCAAGCAGATTCTCATTCAAAGATGCAAGTTACTATGTAGGAACAAGTTTGTATAGGTATTTCAAAGATGCCCAGAACTGAGCTAAACTTGGTATGTGTCCAACTCCTAGAAATAACTTCATGCCCCATCTCCCTTACTTCCAGCTAGTAAGGATCACATAATTCCTAACAAAGTTTTGACACAGATTCCCTATTCGGGCATTCAGAACATATAGCACGTTGCTGTAAGCAAGCAGATTCTCATTCAAAGTTGCAAGTTACTATGGAGGAACAAGTTTGTATAGGTATTTCAAAGATGCCCAGAACTGAGCTAAACTTGGTATGTGTCCAACTCCTAGAAATAACTTCATGCCCCATCTCCCTTACTTCCAGCTAGTAAGGATCACATAATTCCTAACAAAGTTTTGACACAGATTCCCAATTCGGGCATTCAGAACATATAGCACGTTGCTGTAAGCAAGCAGATTCTCATTCAAAGTTGCAAGTTACTATGTAGGAACAAGTTTGTATAGGTATTTCAAAGATGCCCAGAACTGAGCTAAACTTGGTATGTGTCCAACTCCTAGAAATAACTTCATGCCCCATCTCCCTTACTTCCAGCTAGTAAGGATCACATAATTCCTAACAAAGTTTTGACACAGATTCCCAAATCGGGCATTCAGAACATATAGCACGTTGCTGCAAGCAAGCACATTCTCATTCAAAGTTGCAAGTTACTATGTAGGAACAAGTTTGTATAGGTATTTCAAAGATGCCCAGAACTGAGCTAAACTTGGTATGTGTCCAACTCCTAGAAATAACTTCATGCCCCATCTCCCTTAGTTCCAGCTAGTAAGGATCACATAATTCCTAACAAAGTTTTGACACAGATTCCCAATTCGGGCATTCAGAACATATAGCACGTTGCTGTAAGCAAGCACGTTCTCATTCAAAGATGCAAGTTACTATGTAGGAACAAGTTTGTATAGGTATTTCAAAGATGCCCAGAACTGAGCTAAACTTGGTATGTGTCCAACTCCTAGAAATAACTTCATGCCCCATCTCCCTTACTTCCAGCTAGTAAGGATCACATAATTCCTAACAAAGTTTTGACACAGATTGCCAAATCGGGCATTCAGAACATATAGCACGTTGCTGTAAGCAAGCAGATTCTCATTCAAAGATGCAAGTTACTATGTAGGAACAAGTTTGTATAGGTATTTCAAAGATGCCCAGAACTGAGCTAAACTTGGTATGTGTCCAACTCCTAGAAATAACTTCATGCCCCATCTCCCTTACTTCCAGCTAGTAAGGATCACATAATTCCTAACAAAGTTTTGACACAGATTGCCAATTCGGGCATTCAGAACATATAGCACGTTGCTGTAAGCAAGCACATTCTCATTCAAAGTTGCAAGTTACTATGTAGGAACAAGTTTGTATAGGTATTTCAAAGATGCCCAGAACTGAGCTAAACTTGGTATGTGTCCAACTCCTAGAAATAACTTCATGCCCCATCTCCCTTACTTCCAGCTAGTAAGGATCACATAATTCCTAACAAAGTTTTGACACAGATTGCCAATTCGGGCATTCAGAACATATAGCACGTTGCTGTAAGCAAGCACATTTTCATTCAAAGTTGCAAGTTACTATGTAGGAACAAGTTTGTATAGGTATTTCAAAGATGCCCAGAACTGAGCTAAACTTGGTATGTGTCCAACTCCTAGAAATAACTTCATGCCCCATCTCCCTTACTTCCAGCTAGTAAGGATCACATAATTCCTAACAAAGTTTTGACACAGATTCCCAAATCGGGCATTCAGAACATATAGCACGTTGCTGCAAGCAAGCACATTCTCATTCAAAGTTGCAAGTTACTATGTTGGAACAAGTTTGTATAGGTATTTCAAAGATGCCCAGAACTGAGCTAAACTTGGTATGTGTCCAACTCCTAGAAATAACTTCATGCCCCATCTCCCTTACTTCCAGCTAGTAAGGATCACATAATTCCTAACAAAGTTTTGACACAGATTCCCAATTCGGGCATTCAGAACATATAGCACGTTGCTGTAAGCAAGCACGTTCTCATTCAAAGATGCAAGTTACTATGTAGGAACAAGTTTGTATAGGTATTTCAAAGATGCCCAGAACTGAGCTAAACTTGGTATGTGTCCAACTCCTAGAAATAACTTCATGCCCCATCTCCCTTACTTCCAGCTAGTAAGGATCACATAATTCCTAACAAAGTTTTGACACAGATTGCCAAATCGGGCATTCAGAACATATAGCACGTTGCTGTAAGCAAGCAGATTCTCATTCAAAGATGCAAGTTACTATGTAGGAACAAGTTTGTATAGGTATTTCAAAGATGCCCAGAACTGAGCTAAACTTGGTATGTGTCCAACTCCTAGAAATAACTTCATGCCCCATCTCCCTTACTTCCAGCTAGTAAGGATCGCATAATTCCTAACAAAGTTTTGACACAGATTGCCAATTCGGGCATTCAGAACATATAGCACGTTGCTGTAAGCAAGCACATTCTCATTCAAAGTTGCAAGTTACTATGTAGGAACAAGTTTGTATAGGTATTTCAAAGATGCCCAGAACTGAGCTAAACTTGGTATGTGTCCAACTCCTAGAAATAACTTCATGCCCCATCTCCCTTACTTCCAGCTAGTAAGGATCGCATAATTCCTAACAAAGTTTTGACACAGATTGCCAATTCGGGCATTCAGAACATATAGCACGTTGCTGTAAGCAAGCACATTTTCATTCAAAGTTGCAAGTTACTATGTAGGAACAAGTTTGTATAGGTATTTCAAAGATGCCCAGAACTGAGCTAAACTTGGTATGTGTCCAACTCCTAGAAATAACTTCATGCCCCATCTCCCTTACTTCCAGCTAGTAAGGATCACATAATTCCTAACAAAGTTTTGACACAGATTGCCAAATCGGGCATTCAGAACATATAGCACGTTGCTGTAAGCAAGCAGATTCTCATTCAAAGATGCAAGTTACTATGTAGGAACAAGTTTGTATAGGTATTTCAAAGATGCCCAGAACTGAGCTAAACTTGGTATGTGTCCAACTCCTAGAAATAACTTCATGCCCCATCTCCCTTACTTCCAGCTAGTAAGGATCACATAATTCCTAACAAAGTTTTGACACAGATTGCCAATTCGGGCATTCAGAACATATAGCACGTTGCTGTAAGCAAGCACATTCTCATTCAAAGTTGCAAGTTACTATGTAGGAACAAGTTTGTATAGGTATTTCAAAGATGCCCAGAACTGAGCTAAACTTGGTATGTGTCCAACTCCTAGAAATAACTTCATGCCCCATCTCCCTTACTTCCAGCTAGTAAGGATCACATAATTCCTAACAAAGTTTTGACACAGATTGCCAATTCGGGCATTCAGAACATATAGCACGTTGCTGTAAGCAAGCACATTTTCATTCAAAGTTGCAAGTTACTATGTAGGAACAAGTTTGTATAGGTATTTCAAAGATGCCCAGAACTGAGCTAAACTTGGTATGTGTCCAACTCCTAGAAATAACTTCATGCCCCATCTCCCTTACTTCCAGCTAGTAAGGATCACATAATTCCTAACAAAGTTTTGACACAGATTCCCAAATCGGGCATTCAGAACATATAGCACGTTGCTGCAAGCAAGCACATTCTCATTCAAAGTTGCAAGTTACTATGTTGGAACAAGTTTGTATAGGTATTTCAAAGATGCCCAGAACTGAGCTAAACTTGGTATGTGTCCAACTCCTAGAAATAACTTCATGCCCCATCTCCCTTACTTCCAGCTAGTAAGGATCACATAATTCCTAACAAAGTTTTGACACAGATTCCCAATTCGGGCATTCAGAACATATAGCACGTTGCTGTAAGCAAGCACGTTCTCATTCAAAGATGCAAGTTACTATGTAGGAACAAGTTTGTATAGGTATTTCAAAGATGCCCAGAACTGAGCTAAACTTGGTATGTGTCCAACTCCTAGAAATAACTTCATGCCCCATCTCCCTTACTTCCAGCTAGTAAGGATCACATAATTCCTAACAAAGTTTTGACACAGATTGCCAAATCGGGCATTCAGAACATATAGCACGTTGCTGTAAGCAAGCAGATTCTCATTCAAAGATGCAAGTTACTATGTAGGAACAAGTTTGTATAGGTATTTCAAAGATGCCCAGAACTGAGCTAAACTTGGTATGTGTCCAACTCCTAGAAATAACTTCATGCCCCATCTCCCTTACTTCCAGCTAGTAAGGATCACATAATTCCTAACAAAGTTTTGACACAGATTGCAAATTCGGGCATTCAGAAAATATAGCACGTTGCTGTAAGCAAGCACATTCTCATTCAAAGTTGCAAGTTACTATGTAGGAACAAGTTTGTATAGGTATTTCAAAGATGCCCAGAACTGAGCTAAACTTGGTATGTGTCCAACTCCTAGAAATAACTTCATGCCCCATCTCCCTTACTTCCAGCTAGTAAGGATCACATAATTCCTAACAAAGTTTTGACACAGATTGCCAATTCGGGCATTCAGAACATATAGCACGTTGCTGTAAGCAAGCACATTTTCATTCAAAGTTGCAAGTTACTATGTAGGAACAAGTTTGTATAGGTATTTCAAAGATGCCCAGAACTGAGCTAAACTTGGTATGTGTCCAACTCCTAGAAATAACTTCATGCCCCATCTCCCTTACTTCCAGCTAGTAAGGATCACATAATTCCTAACAAAGTTTTGACACAGATTCCCAAATCGGGCATTCAGAACATATAGCACGTTGCTGCAAGCAAGCACATTCTCATTCAAAGTTGCAAGTTACTATGTTGGAACAAGTTTGTATAGGTATTTCAAAGATGCCCAGAACTGAGCTAAACTTGGTATGTGTCCAACTCCTAGAAATAACTTCATGCCCCATCTCCCTTACTTCCAGCTAGTAAGGATCACATAATTCCTAACAAAGTTTTGACACAGATTCCCAATTCGGGCATTCAGAACATATAGCACGTTGCTGTAAGCAAGCACGTTCTCATTCAAAGATGCAAGTTACTATGTAGGAACAAGTTTGTATAGGTATTTCAAAGATGCCCAGAACTGAGCTAAACTTGGTATGTGTCCAACTCCTAGAAATAACTTCATGCCCCATCTCCCTTACTTCCAGCTAGTAAGGATCACATAATTCCTAACAAAGTTTTGACACAGATTGCCAAATCGGGCATTCAGAACATATAGCACGTTGCTGTAAGCAAGCAGATTCTCATTCAAAGATGCAAGTTACTATGTAGGAACAAGTTTGTATAGGTATTTCAAAGATGCCCAGAACTGAGCTAAACTTGGTATGTGTCCAACTCCTAGAAATAACTTCATGCCCCATCTCCCTTACTTCCAGCTAGTAAGGATCGCATAATTCCTAACAAAGTTTTGACACAGATTGCCAATTCGGGCATTCAGAACATATAGCACGTTGCTGTAAGCAAGCACATTCTCATTCAAAGTTGCAAGTTACTATGTAGGAACAAGTTTGTATAGGTATTTCAAAGATGCCCAGAACTGAGCTAAACTTGGTATGTGTCCAACTCCTAGAAATAACTTCATGCCCCATCTCCCTTACTTCCAGCTAGTAAGGATCGCATAATTCCTAACAAAGTTTTGACACAGATTGCCAATTCGGGCATTCAGAACATATAGCACGTTGCTGTAAGCAAGCACATTTTCATTCAAAGTTGCAAGTTACTATGTAGGAACAAGTTTGTATAGGTATTTCAAAGATACCCAGAACTGAGCTAAACTTGGTATGTGTCCAACTCCTAGAAATAACTTCATGCCCCATCTCCCTTACTTCCAGCTAGTAAGGATCGCATAATTCCTAACAAAGTTTTGACACAGATTGCCAATTCGGGCATTCAGAACATATAGCACGTTGCTGTAAGCAAGCAGATTCTCATTCAAAGATGCAAGTTACTATGTAGGAACAAGTTTGTATAGGTATTTCAAAGATGCCCAGAACTGAGCTAAACTTGGTATGTGTCCAACTCCTAGAAATAACTTCATGCCCCATCTCCCTTACTTCCAGCTAGTAAGGATCACATAATTCCTAACAAAGTTTTGACACAGATTCCCAATTCGGGCATTCAGAACATATAGCACGTTGCTGTAAGCAAGCAGATTCTCATTCAAAGATGCAAGTTACTATGTAGGAACAAGTTTGTATAGGTATTTCAAAGATGCCCAGAACTGAGCTAAACTTGGTATGTGTCCAACTCCTAGAAATAACTTCATGCCCCATCTCCCTTACTTCCAGCTAGTAAGGATCACATAATTCCTAACAAAGTTTTGACACAGATTCCCAATTCGGGCATTCAGAACATATAGCACGTTGCTGTAAGCAAGCAGATTCTCATTCAAAGTTGCAAGTTACTATGTAGGAACAAGTTTGTATAGGTATTTCAAAGATGCCCAGAACTGAGCTAAACTTGGTATGTGTCCAACTCCTAGAAATAACTTCATGCCCCATCTCCCTTACTTCCAGCTAGTAAGGATCACATAATTCCTAACAAAGTTTTGACACAGATTGCCAATTCGGGCATTCAGAACATATAGCACGTTGCTGTAAGCAAGCACATTCTCATTCAAAGTTGCAAGTTACTATGTAGGAACAAGTTTGTATAGGTATTTCAAAGATGCCCAGAACTGAGCTAAACTTGGTATGTGTCCAACTCCTAGAAATAACTTCATGCCCCATCTCCCTTACTTCCAGCTAGTAAGGATCACATAATTCCTAACAAAGTTTTGACACAGATTGCCAATTCGGGCATTCAGAACATATAGCACGTTGCTGTAAGCAAGCACATTCTCATTCAAAGTTGCAAGTTACTATGTAGGAACAAGTTTGTATAGGTATTTCAAAGATGCCCAGAACTGAGCTAAACTTGGTATGTGTCCAACTCCTAGAAATAACTTCATGCCCCATCTCCCTTACTTCCAGCTAGTAAGGATCACATAATTCCTAACAAAGTTTTGACACAGATTCCCAATTCGGGCATTCAGAACATATAGCACGTTGCTGTAAGCAAGCAGATTCTCATTCAAAGATGCAAGTTACTATGTAGGAACAAGTTTGTATAGGTATTTCAAAGATGCCCAGAACTGAGCTAAACTTGGTATGTGTCCAACTCCTAGAAATAACTTCATGTCCCATCTCCCTTACTTCCAGCTAGTAAGGATCACATAATTCCTAACAAAGTTTTGACACAGATTCCCAATTCGGGCATTCAGAACATATAGCACGTTGCTGTAAGCAAGCAGATTCTCATTCAAAGTTGCAAGTTACTATGTAGGAACAAGTTTGTATAGGTATTTTAAAGATGCCCAGAACTGAGCTAAACTTGGTATGTGTCCAACTCCTAGAAATAACTTCATGCCCCATCTCCCTTACTTCCAGCTAGTAAGGATCACATAATTCCTAACAAAGTTTTGACACAGATTGCCAATTCGGGCATTCAGAACATATAGCACGTTGCTGTAAGCAAGCACATTCTCATTCAAAGTTGCAAGTTACTATGTAGGAACAAGTTTGTATAGGTATTTCAAAGATGCCCAGAACTGAGCTAAACTTGGTACGTGTCCAACTCCTAGAAATAACTTCATGCCCCATCTCCCTTACTTCCAGCTAGTAAGGATCGCATAATTCCTAATAAAGTTTTGACACAGATTCCCAATTTGGGCATTCAGAACATATAGCACGTTGCTGTAAGCAAGCAGATTCTCATTCAAAGATGCAAGTTACTATGCAGGAACAAGTTTGTACAGGTATTTCAAAGATGCCCAGAACTGAGCTAAACTTGGTATGTGTCCAACTCCTAGAAATAACTTCATGCCCCATCTCCCTTACTTCCAGCTAGTAAGGATCGCATAATTCCTAACAACGTTTTGACACAGATTGCCAATTCGGGCATTCAGAACATATAGCACGTTGCTGTAAGCAAGCAGATTCTCATTCAAAGATGCAAGTTACTATGTAGGAACAAGTTTGTATAGGTATTTCAAAGATGCCCAGAACTGAGCTAAACTTGGTATGTGTCCAACTCCTAGAAATAACTTCATGCCCCATCTCCCTTACTTCCAGCTAGTAAGGATCACATAATTCCTAACAAAGTTTTGACACAGATTCCCAATTCGGGCATTCAGAACATATAGCACGTTGCTGTAAGCAAGCACATTCTCATTCAAAGATGAAAGTTACTATGTAGGAACAAGTTTGTATAGGTATTTCAAAGATGCCCAGAACTGAGCTAAACTTGGTATGTGTCCAACTCCTAGAAATAACTTCATGCCCCATCTCCCTTACTTCCAGCTAGTAAGGATCACATAATTCCTAACAAAGTTTTGACACAGATTGCCAAATCGGGCATTCAGAACATATAGCACGTTGCTGTAAGCAAGCAGATTCTCATTCAAAGATGCAAGTTACTATGTAGGAACAAGTTTGTATAGGTATTTCAAAGATGCCCAGAACTGAGCTAAACTTGGTATGTGTCCAACTCCTAGAAATAACTTCATGCCCCATCTCCCTTACTTCCAGCTAGTAAGGATCACATAATTCCTAACAAAGTTTTGACACAGATTGCCAATTCGGGCATACAGAACATATAGCACGTTGCTGTAAGCAAGCACATTTTCATTGAAAGTTGCAAGTTACTATGTAGGAACAAGTTTGTATAGGTATTTCAAAGATGCCCAGAACTGAGCTAAACTTGGTATGTGTCCAACTCCTAGAAATAACTTCATGCCCCATCTCCCTTACTTCCAGCTAGTAAGGATCACATAATTCCTAACAAAGTTTTGACACAGATTGCCAATTCGGGCATTCAGAACATATAGCACGTTGCTGTAAGCAAGCACATTTTCATTCAAAGTTGCAAGTTACTATGTAGGAACAAGTTTGTATAGGTATTTCAAAGATGCCCAGAACTGAGCTAAACTTGGTATGTGTCCAACTCCTAGAAATAACTTCATGCCCCATCTCCCTTACTTCCAGCTAGTAAGGATCGCATAATTCCTAACAAAGTTTTGACACAGATTGCCAATTCGGGCATTCAGAACATATAGCACGTTGCTGTAAGCAAGCAGATTCTCATTCAAAGATGCAAGTTACTATGTAGGAACAAGTTTGTATAGGTATTTCAAAGATGCCCAGAACTGAGCTAAACTTGGTATGTGTCCAACTCCTAGAAATAACTTCATGCCCCATCTCCCTTACTTCCAGCTAGTAAGGATCACATAATTCCTAACAAAGTTTTGACACAGATTCCCAATTCGGGCATTCAGAACATATAGCACGTTGCTGTAAGCAAGCAGATTCTCATTCAAAGATGCAAGTTACTATGTAGGAACAAGTTTGTATAGGTATTTCAAAGATGCCCAGAACTGAGCTAAACTTGGTATGTGTCCAACTCCTAGAAATAACTTCATGCCCCATCTCCCTTACTTCCAGCTAGTAAGGATCACATAATTCCTAACAAAGTTTTGACACAGATTCCCAATTCGGGCATTCAGAACATATAGCACGTTGCTGTAAGCAAGCAGATTCTCATTCAAAGTTGCATGTTACTATGTAGGAACAAGTTTGTATAGGTATTTCAAAGATGCCCAGAACTGAGCTAAACTTGGTATGTGTCCAACTCCTAGAAATAACTTCATGCCCCATCTCCCTTACTTCCAGCTAGTAAGGATCACATAATTCCTAACAAAGTTTTGACACAGATTGCCAATTCGGGCATTCAGAACATATAGCACGTTGCTGTAAGCAAGCACATTCTCATTCAAAGTTGCAAGTTACTATGTAGGAACAAGTTTGTATAGGTATTTCAAAGATGCCCAGAACTGAGCTAAACTTGGTATGTGTCCAACTCCTAGAAATAACTTCATGCCCCATCTCCCTTACTTCCAGCTAGTAAGGATCACATAATTCCTAACAAAGATTTGACACAGATTCCCAATTCGGGCATTCAGAACATATAGCACGTTGCTGTAAGCAAGCAGATTCTCATTCAAAGATGCAAATTACTATGTAGGAACAAGTTGGTATAGGTATTTCAAAGATGCCCAGAACTGAGCTAAACTTGGTATGTGTCCAACTCCTAGAAATAACTTCATGCGCCATCTCCCTTACTTCCAGCTATTAAGGATCACATAATTCCTAACAAAGTTTTGACACAGATTCCCAATTCGGGCATTCAGAACATATAGCACGTTGCTGTAAGCAAGCAGATTCTCATTCAAAGTTGCAAGTTACTATGTAGGAACAAGTTTGTATAGGTATTTCAAAGATGCCCAGAACTGAGCTAAACTTGGTATGTGTCCAACTCCTAGAAATAACTTCATGCCCCATCTCCCTTACTTCCAGCTAGTAAGGATCACATAATTCCTAACAAAGTTTTGACACAGATTCCCAATTCGGGCATTCAGAACATATAGCACGTTGCTGTAAGCAAGCAGATTCTCATTCAAAGTTGCAAGTTACTATGTAGGAACAAGTTTGTATAGGTATTTCAAAGATGCCCAGAACTGAGCTAAACTTGGTATGTGTCCAACTCCTAGAAATAACTTCATGCCCCATCTCCCTTACTTCCAGCTAGTAAGGATCACATAATTCCTAACAAAGTTTTGACACAGATTGCCAATTCGGGCATTCAGAACATATAGCACGTTGCTGTAAGCAAGCACATTCTCATTCAAAGTTGCAAGTTACTATGTAGGAACAAGTTTGTATAGGTATTTCAAAGATGCCCAGAACTGAGCTAAACTTGGTATGTGTCCAACTCCTAGAAATAACTTCATGCCCCATCTCCCTTACTTCCAGCTAGTAAGGATCACATAATTCCTAACAAAGATTTGACACAGATTCCCAATTCGGGCATTCAGAACATATAGCACGTTGCTGTAAGCAAGCAGATTCTCATTCAAAGATGCAAGTTACTATGTAGGAACAAGTTTGTATAGGTATTTCAAAGATGCCCAGAACTGAGCTAAACTTGGTATGTGTCCAACTCCTAGAAATAACTTCATGCCCCATCTCCCTTACTTCCAGCTAGTAAGGATCACATAATTCCTAACAAAGTTTTGACACAGATTCCCAATTCGGGCATTCAGAACATATAGCACGTTGCTGTAAGCAAGCAGATTCTCATTCAAAGTTGCAAGTTACTATGTAGGAACAAGTTTGTATAGGTATTTTAAAGATGCCCAGAACTGAGCTAAACTTGGTATGTGTCCAACTCCTAGAAATAACTTCATGCCCCATCTCCCTTACTTCCAGCTAGTAAGGATCACATAATTCCTAACAAAGTTTTGACACAGATTGCCAATTCGGGCATTCAGAACATATAGCACGTTGCTGTAAGCAAGCACATTCTCATTCAAAGTTGCAAGTTACTATGTAGGAACAAGTTTGTATAGGTATTTCAAAGATGCCCAGAACTGAGCTAAACTTGGTATGTGTCCAACTCCTAGAAATAACTTCATGCCCCATCTCCCTTACTTCCAGCTAGTAAGGATCGCATAATTCCTAACAAACTTTTGACACAGATTCCCAATTCGGGCATTCAGAACATATAGCACGTTGCTGTAAGCAAGCACATTCTCATTCAAAGTTGCAAGTTACTATGTAGGAACAAGTTTGTATAGGTATTTCAAAGATGCCCAGAACTGAGCTAAACTTGGTATGTGTCCAACTCCTAGAAATAATTTCATGCCCCATCTCCCTTACTTCCAGCTAGTAAGGATCACATAATTCCTAACAAAGTTTTGACACAGATTGCCAATTCGGGCATTCAGAACATACAGCACGTTGCTGTAAGCAAGCACATTTTCATTCAAAGTTGCAAGTTACTATGTAGGAACAAGTTTGTATAGGTATTTCAAAGATGCCCAGAACTGAGCTAAACTTGGTATGTGTCCAACTCCTAGAAATAACTTCATGCCCCATCTCCCTTACATCCAGCTAGTAAGGATCGCATAATTCCTAACAAAGTTTTGACACAGATTCCCAATTCGGGCATTCAGAACATATAGCACGTTGCTGTAAGCAAGCAGATTCTCATTCAAAGATGCAAGTTACTATGTAGGAACAAGTTTGTATAGGTATTTCAAAGATGCCCAGAACTGAGCTAAACTTGGTATGTGTCCAACTCCTAGAAATAACTTCATGCCCCATATCCCTTACTTCCAGCTAGTAAGGATCACATAATTCCTAACAAAGTTTTGACAGAGATTCCCAATTCGGGCATTCAGAACATATAGCACGTTGCTGTAAGCAAGCAGATTCTCATTCAAAGATGCAAGTTACTATGTAGGAACAAGTTTGTATAGGTATTTCAAAGATGCCCAGAACTGAGCTAAACTTGGTATGTGTCCAACTCCTAGAAATAACTTCATGCCCCATCTCCCTCACTTCCAGCTAGTAAGGATCACATAATTCCTAACAAAGTTTTGACACAGATTCCCAATTCGGGCATTCAGAACATATAGCACGTTGCTGTAAGCAAGCAGATTCTCATTCAAAGATGTAAGTTACTATGTAGGAACAAGTTTGTATAGGTATTTCAAAGATGCCCAGAACTGAGCTAAACT
Source organism: Diceros bicornis minor (assembly GCF_020826845.1). NCBI lineage: Eukaryota > Metazoa > Chordata > Mammalia > Perissodactyla > Rhinocerotidae > Diceros > Diceros bicornis. Next base: position 1,425,323 of record NC_080751.1, on the reverse strand, counting down.
TGGTATGTGTCCAACTCCTAGAAATAACTTCATGCCCCATCTCCCTTACTTCCAGCTAGTAAGGATCACATAATTCCTAACAAAGTTTTGACACAGATTGCCAATTCGGGCATTCAGAACATATAGCACGTTGCTGTAAGCAAGCACATTCTCATTCAAAGTTGCAAGTTACTATGTAGGAACAAGTCTGTATAGGTATTTCAAAGATGCCCAGAACTGAGCTAAACTTGGTATGTGTCCAACTCCTAGAAATAACTTCATGCCCCATCTCCCTTACTTCCAGCTAGTAAGGATCACATAATTCCTAACAAAGTTTTGACACAGATTGCAAATTCGGGCATTCAGAACATATAGCACGTTGCTGTAAGCAAGCACATTTTCATTCAAAGATGCAAGTTACTATGTAGGAACAAGTTTGTATAGGTATTTCAAAGATGCCCAGAACTGAGCTAAACTTGGTATGTGTCCAACTCCTGGAAATAACTTCATGCCCCATCTCCCTTACTTCCAGCTAGTAAGGATCACATAATTCCTAACAAAGTTTTGACACAGATTCCCAATTCGGGCATTCAGAACATATAGCACGTTGCTGTAAGCAAACAGATTCTCATTCAAAGATGCAAGTTACTATGTAGGAACAAGTTTGTATAGGTATTTCAAAGATGCCCAGAACTGAGCTAAACTTGGTATGTGTCCAACTCCTAGAAATAACTTCATGCCCCATCTCCCTTACTTCCAGCTAGTAAGGATCACATAATTCCTAACAAAGTTTTGACACAGATTCCCAATTCGGGCATTCAGAACATATAGCACGTTGCTGTAAGCAAGCACATTTTCATTCAAAGTTGCAAGTTACTATGTAGGAACAAGTTTGTATAGGTATTTCAAAGATGCCCAGAACTGAGCTAAACTTGGTATGTGTCCAACTCCTAGAAATAACTTCATGCCCCATCTCCCTTACTTCCAGCTAGTAAGGATCACATAATTCCTAACAAAGTTTTGACACAGATTCCCAATTCGGGCATTCAGAACATATAGCACGTTGCTGTAAGCAAGCAGATTCTCATTCAAAGTTGCAAGTTACTGTGTAGGAACAAGTTTGTATAGGTATTTCAAAGATGCCCAGAACTGAGCTAAACTTGGTATGTGTCCAACTCCTAGAAATAACTTCATGCCCCATCTCCCTTACTTCCAGCTAGTAAGGATCACATAATTCCTAACAAAGTTTTGACACAGATTCCCTATTCGGGCATTCAGAACATATAGCAGGTTGCTGCAAGCAACCACATTCTCATTCAAAGTTGCAAGTTACTATGTAGGAACAAGTTTGTATAGGTATTTCAAAGATGCCCAGAACTGAGCTAAACTTGGTATGTGTCCAACTCCTAGAAATAACTTCATGCCCCATCTCCCTTACTTCCAGCTAGTAAGGATCACATAATTCCTAACAAAGTTTTGACACAGATTCCCAATTCGGGCATTTAGAACATATAGCACGTTGCTGTAAGCAAGCACATTTTCATTCAAAGTTGCAAGTTACTATGTAGGAACAAGTTTGTATAGGTATTTCAAAGATGCCCAGAACTGAGCTAAACTTGGTATGTGTCCAACTCCTAGAAATAACTTCATGCCCCATCTCCCTTACTTCCAGCTAGTAAGGATCACATAATTCCTAACAAAGTTTTGACACAGATTCCCAATTCGGGAATTCAGAACATATAGCACGTTGCTGTAAGCAAGCAGATTCTCATTCAAAGATGCAAGTTACTATGTAGGAACAAGTTTGTATAGGTATTTCAAAGATGCCCAGAACTGAGCTAAACTTGGTATGTGTCCAACTCCTAGAAATAACTTCATGCCCCATCTCCCTTACTTCCAGCTAGTAAGGATCACATAATTCCTAACAAAGTTTTGACACAGATTCCCAATTCGGGCATTCAGAACATATAGCACGTTGCTGTAAGCAAGCACATTCTCATTCAATGTTGCAAGTTACTATGTAGGAACAAGTTTGTATAGGTATTTCAAAGATGCCCAGAACTGAGCTAAACTTGGTATGTCTCCAACTCCAAGAAATAACTTCATGCCCCATCTCCCTTACTTCCAGCTAGTAAGGATCACATAATTCCTAACAATGTTTTGACACAGATTCCCAATTCGGGCATTCAGAACATATAGCACGTTGCTGTAAGCAAGCACATTCTCATTCAAAGTTGCAAGTTACTATGTAGGAACAAGTTTGTATAGGTATTTCAAAGATGCCCAGAACTGAGCTAAACTTGGTATGTGTCCAACTCCTAGAAATAACTTCATGCCCCATCTCCCTTACTTCCAGCTAGTAAGGATCACATAATTCCTAACAAAGTTTTGACACAGATTGCCAATTCGGGCAATCAGAACATATAGCACGTTGCTGTAAGCAAGCACATTCTCATTCAAAGATGCAAGTTACTATGTAGGAACAAGTTTGTATAGGTATTTCAAAGATGCCCAGAACTGAGCTAAACTTGGTATGTGTCCAACTCCTAGAAATAACTTCATGCCCCATCTCCCTTACTTCCAGCTAGTAAGGATCACATAATTCCTAACAAAGTTTTGACACAGATTCCCAATTCGGGCATTCAGAACATATAGCACGTTGCTGTAAGCAAGCACATTCTCATTCAAAGTTGCAAGTTACTATGTAGGAACAAGTTTGTATAGGTATTTCAAAGATGCCCAGAACTGAGCTAAACTTGGTATGTGTCCAACTCCTAGAAATAACTTCATGCCCCATCTCCCTTACTTCCAGCTAGTAAGGATCACATAATTCCTAACAAAGTTTTGACACAGATTCCCAATTCGGGCATTCAGAACATATAGCACGTTGCTGTAAGCAAGCACATTTTCATTCAAAGTTGCAAGTTACTATGTAGGAACAAGTTTGTATAGGTATTTCAAAGATGCCCAGAACTGAGCTAAACTTGGTATGTGTCCAACTCCTAGAAATAACTTCATGCCCCATCTCCCTTACTTCCAGCTAGTAAGGATCACATAATTCCTAACAAAGTTTTGACACAGATTCCCAATTCGGGCATTCAGAACATATAGCACGTTGCTGTAAGCAAGCAGATTCTCATTCAAAGATGCAAGTTACTATGTAGGAACAAGTTTGTATAGGTATTTCAAAGATGCCCAGAACTGAGCTAAACTTGGTATGTGTCCAACTCCTAGAAATAACTTCATGCCCCATCTCCCTTACTTCCAGCTAGTAAGGATCACATAATTCCTAACAAAGTTTTGACACAGATTCCCAATTCGGGCATTCAGAACATATAGCACGTTGCTGTAAGCAAGCACATTCTCATTCAAAGATGCAAGTTACTATGTAGGAACAAGTTTGTATAGGTATTTCAAAGATGCCCAGAACTGAGCTAAACTTGGTATGTGTCGAACTCCTAGAAATAACTTCATGCTCCATCTCCCTTACTTCCAGCTAGTAAGGATCACATAATTCCTAACAAAGTTTTGACACAGATTGCCAATTCTGGCATTCAGAACATATAGCCCGTTGCTGCAAGCAAGCACATTCTCATTCAAAGTTGCAAGTTACTATGTATGAACATGTTTGTATAGGTATTTCAAAGATGCCCAGAACTGAGCTAAACTTGGTATGCCTCCAACTCCAAGAAATAACTTCATGCCCCATCTCCCTTACTTCCAGCTAGTAAGGATCACATAATTCCTAACAAAGTTTTGACACAGATTCCCAATTCGGGCATTCAGAACATATAGCACGTTGCTGTAAGCAAGCACATTCTCATTCAAAGTTGCAAGTTACTATGTAGGAACAAGTTTGTATAGGTATTTCAAAGATGCCCAGAACTGAGCTAAACTTGGTATGTGTCCAACTCCTAGAAATAACTTCATGCCCCATCTCCCTTACTTCCAGCTAGTAAGGATCACATAATTCCTAACAAAGTTTTGACACAGATTCCCAATTCGGGCATTCAGAACATATAGCACGTTGCTGTAAGCAAGCACATTTTCATTCAAAGTTGCAAGTTACTATGTAGCAACAAGTTTGTATAGGTATTTCAAAGATGCCCAGAACTGAGCTAAACTTGGTATGTGTCCAACTCCTAGAAATAACTTCATGCCCCATCTCCCTTACTTCCAGCTAGTAAGGATCACATAATTCCTAACAAAGTTTTGACACAGATTCCCAATTCGGGCATTCAGAACATATAGCACGTTGCTGCAAGCAAGCACATTCTCATTCAAAGATGCAAGTTACTATGTAGGAACAAGTTTGTATAGGTATTTCAAAGATGCCCAGAACTGAGCTAAACTTGGTATGTGTCCAACTCCTAGAAATAACTTCATGCCCCATCTCCCTTACTTCCAGCTAGTAAGGATCACATAATTCCTAACAAAGTTTTGACACAGATTCCCTATTCGGGCATTCAGAACATATAGCACGTTGCTGCAAGCAAGCACATTCTCATTCAAAGTTGCAAGTTACTATGTAGGAACAAGTTTGTATAGGTATTTCAAAGATGCCCAGAACTGAGCTAAACTTGGTATGTGTCCAACTCCTAGAAATAACTTCATGCCCCATCTCCCTTACTTCCAGCTAGTAAGGATCACATAATTCCTAACAAAGTTTTGACACAGATTGCCAATTCGGGCATTCAGAACATATAGCACGTTGCTGTAAGCAAGCAGATTCTCATTAAAGATGCAAGTTACTATGTAGGAACAAGTTTGTATAGGTATTTCAAAGATGCCCAGAACTGAGCTAAACTTGGTATGTGTCCAACTCCTAGAAATAACTTCATGCCCCATCTCCCTTACTTCCAGCTAGTAAGGATCACATAATTCCTAACAAAGTTTTGACACAGATTCCCAATTCGGGCATTCAGAACATATAGCACGTTGCTGCAAGCAAGCACATTCTCATTCAAAGATGCAAGTTACTATGTAGGAACAAGTTTGTATAGGTATTTCAAAGATGCCCAGAACTGAGCTAAACTTGGTATGTGTCCAACTCCTAGAAATCACTTCATGCCCCATCTCCCTTACTTCCAGCTTGTAAGGATCACATAATTCCTAACAAAGTTTTGACACAGATTCCCAATTCGGGCATTCAGAACATATAGCACGTTGCTGCAAGCAAGCACATTCTCATTCAAAGATGCAAGTTACTATGTAGGAACAAGTTTGTATAGGTATTTCAAAGATGCCCAGAACTGAGCTAAACTTGGTATGTGTCCAACTCCTAGAAATAACTTCATGCCCCATCTCCCTTACTTCCAGCTAGTAAGGATCACATAATTCCTAACAAAGTTTTGACACAGATTCCCAATTCGGGCATTCAGAACATATAGCACGTTGCTGCAGGCAAGCACATTCTCATTCAAAGATGCAAGTTACTATGTAGGAACAAGTTTGTATAGGTATTTCAAAGATGCCCAGAACTGAGCTAAACTTGGTATGTGTCCAACTCCTAGAAATAACTTCATGCCCCATCTCCCTTACTTCCAGCTAGTAAGGATCACATAATTCCTAACAAAGTTTGGACACAGATTGCCAATTCGGGCATTCAGAACATATAGCACGTTGCTGTAAGCAAACACATTCTCATTCAAAGATGCAAGTTACTATGTAGGAACAAGTTTGTATAGGTATTTCAAAGATGCCCAGAAATGAGCTAAACTTGGTATGTGTCCAACTCCAAGAAATAACTTCATGCCCCACCTCCCTTACTTCCAGCTAGTAAGGATCACATAATTCCTAACAAAGTTTTGACACAGATTGCCTAATCGGACATTCAGAACATATAGCACGTTGCTGCAAGCAAGCACATTCTCATTCAAAGATGCAAGTTACTATGTAGGAACAAGTTTGTATAGGTATTTCAAAGATGCCCAGAACTGAGCTAAACTTGGTATGTCTCCAACTCCAAGAAATAACTTCATGCCCCATCTCCCTTACTTCCAGCTAGTAAGGATCACATAATTCCTAACAAAGTTTTGACACAGATTCCCAAATCGGGCATTCAGAACATATAGCACGTTGCTGCAAGCAAGCACATTCTCATTCAAAGTTGCAAGTTACTATGTAGGAACAAGTTTGTATAGGTATTTCAAAGATGCCCAGAACTGAGCTAAACTTGGTATGTGTCCAACTCCTAGAAATAACTTCATGCCCCATCTCCCTTACTTCCAGCTAGTAAGGATCACATAATTCCTAACAAAGTTTTGACACAGATTCCCAATTCGGGCATTCAGAACATATAGCACGTTGCTGTAAGCAAGCACATTCTCATTCAAAGATGCAAGTTACTATGTAGGAACAAGTTTGTATAGGTATTTCAAAGATGCCCAGAACTGAGCTAAACTTGGTATGTGTCCAACTCCTAGAAATAACTTCATGCCCCATCTCCCTTACTTCCAGCTAGTAAGGATCACATAATTCCTAACAAAGTTTTGACACAGATTGCCAAATCGGGCATTCAGAACATATAGCACGTTGCTGTAAGCAAGCACATTCTCATTCAAAGATGCAAGTTACTATGTAGGAACAAGTTTGTATAGGTATTTCAAAGATGCCCAGAACTGAGCTAAACTTGGTATGTGTCCAACTCCTAGAAATAACTTCATGCCCCATCTCCCTTACTTCCAGCTAGTAAGGATCACATAATTCCTAACAAAGTTTTGACACAGATTCCCAATTCGGGCATTCAGAACATATAGCACGTTGCTGTAAGCAAGCACATTTTCATTCAAAGTTGCAAGTTACTATGTAGGAACAAGTTTGTATAGGTATTTCAAAGATGCCCAGAACTGAGCTAAACTTGGTATGTGTCCAACTCCTAGAAATAACTTCATGCCCCATCTCCCTTACTTCCAGCTAGTAAGGATCACATAATTCCTAACAAAGTTTTGACACAGATTGCCAATTCGGGCTTTCAGAACATATAGCACGTTGCTGTAAGCAAGCACATTTTCATTCAAAGTTGCAAGTTACTATGTAGGAACAAGTTTGTATAGGTATTTCAAAGATGCCCAGAACTGAGCTAAATTTGGTATGTGTCCAACTCCTAGAAATAACTTCATGCCCCATCTCCCTTACTTCCAGCTAGTAAGGATCGCATAATTTCTAACAAAGTTTTGACACAGATTGCCAATTCGGGCATTCAGAACATATAGCACGTTGCTGTAAGCAAGCAGATTCTCATTCAAAGATGCAAGTTACTATGTAGGAACAAGTTTGTATAGGTATTTCAAAGATGCCCAGAACTGAGCTAAACTTGGTATGTGTCCAACTCCTAGAAATAACTTCATGCCCCATCTCCCTTACTTCCAGCTAGTAAGGATCACATAATTCCTAACAAAGTTTTGACACAGATTGCCAATTCGGGCATTCAGAACATATAGCACGTTGCTGTAAGCAAGCAGATTCTCATTCAAAGTTGCAAGTTACTATGTAGGAACAAGTTTGTATAGGTATTTCAAAGATGCCCAGAACTGAGCTAAACTTGGTATGTGTCCAACTCCTAGAAATAACTTCATGCCCCATCTCCCTTACTTCCAGCTAGTAAGGATCACATAATTCCTAACAAAGTTTTGACACAGATTCCCAATTCGGGCATTCAGAACATATAGCACGTTGCTGTAAGCAAGCAGATTCTCATTCAAAGTTGCAAGTTACTATGTAGGAACAAGTTTGTATAGGTATTTCAAAGATGCCCAGAACTGAGCTAAACTTGGTATGTGTCCAACTCCTAGAAATAACTTCATGCCCCATCTCCCTTACTTCCAGCTAGTAAGGATCACATAATTCCTAACAAAGTTTTGACACAGATTCCCAAATCGGGCATTCAGAACATATAGCACGTTGCTGCAAGCAAGCACATTCTCATTCAAAGTTGCAAGTTACTATGTAGGAACAAGTTTGTATAGGTATTTCAAAGATGCCCAGAACTGAGCTAAACTTGGTATGTGTCCAACTCCTAGAAATAACTTCATGCCCCATCTCCCTTACTTCCAGCTAGTAAGGATCACATAATTCCTAACAAAGTTTTGACACAGATTGCCAATTCGGGCATTCAGAACATATAGCACGTTGCTGTAAGCAAGCACATTTTCATTCAAAGTTGCAAGTTACTATGTAGGAACAAGTTTGTATAGGTATTTCAAAGATGCCAGAACTGAGCTAAAACTCCTAGAAATAACTTCATGCCCCATCTCCCTTACTTCCAGCTAGTAAGGATCACATAATTCCTAACAAAGTTTTGACACAGATTCCCAATTCGGGCATTCAGAACATACAGCACGTTGCCGTAAGCAAGCACATTTTCATTCAAAGTTGCAAGTTACTATGTAGGAACAAGTTTGTATAGGTATTTCAAAGATGCCCAGAACTGAGCTAAATTTGGTATGTGTCCAACTCCTAGAAATAACTTCATGCCCCCTCTCCCTTACTTCCAGCTAGTAAGGATCGCATAATTTCTAACAAAGTTTTGACACAGATTGCCAATTCGGGCATTCAGAACATAGAGCACGTTGCTGTTAGCAAGCAGATTCTCATTCAAAGATGCAAGTTACTATGTAGGAACAAGTTTGTATAGGTATTTCAAAGATGCCCAGAACTGAGCTAAACTTGGTATGTGTCCAACTCCTAGAAATAACTTCATGCCCCATCTCCCTTACTTCCAGCTAGTAAGGATCACATAATTCCTAACAAAGTTTTGACACAGATTCCCTATTCGGGCATTCAGAACATATAGCACGTTGCTGTAAGCAAGCAGATTCTCATTCAAAGTTGCAAGTTACTATGGAGGAACAAGTTTGTATAGGTATTTCAAAGATGCCCAGAACTGAGCTAAACTTTGTATGTGTCCAACTCCTAGAAATAACTTCATGCCCCATCTCCCTTACTTCCAGCTAGTAAGGATCACATAATTCCTAACAAAGTTTTGACACAGATTCCCAATTCGGGCATTCAGAACATATAGCACGTTGCTGTAAGCAAGCAGATTCTCATTCAAAGTTGCAAGTTACTATGTAGGAACAAGTTTGTATAGGTATTTCAAAGATGCCCAGAACTGAGCTAAACTTGGTATGTGTCCAACTCCTAGAAATAACTTCATGCCCCATCTCCCTTACTTCCAGCTAGTAAGGATCACATAATTCCTAACAAAGTTTTGACACAGATTCCCAAATCGGGCATTCAGAACATATAGCACGTTGCTGCAAGCAAGCACATTCTCATTCAAAGTTGCAAGTTACTATGTAGGAACAAGTTTGTATAGGTATTTCAAAGATGCCCAGAACTGAGCTAAACTTGGTATGTGTCCAACTCCTAGAAATAACTTCATGCCCCATCTCCCTTAGTTCCAGCTAGTAAGGATCACATAATTCCTAACAAAGTTTTGACACAGATTCCCAATTCGGGCATTCAGAACATATAGCACGTTGCTGTAAGCAAGCACGTTCTCATTCAAAGATGCAAGTTACTATGTAGGAACAAGTTTGTATAGGTATTTCAAAGATGCCCAGAACTGAGCTAAACTTGGTATGTGTCCAACTCCTAGAAATAACTTCATGCCCCATCTCCCTTACTTCCAGCTAGTAAGGATCACATAATTCCTAACAAAGTTTTGACACAGATTGCCAAATCGGGCATTCAGAACATATAGCACGTTGCTGTAAGCAAGCAGATTCTCATTCAAAGATGCAAGTTACTATGTAGGAACAAGTTTGTATAGGTATTTCAAAGATGCCCAGAACTGAGCTAAACTTGGTATGTGTCCAACTCCTAGAAATAACTTCATGCCCCATCTCCCTTACTTCCAGCTAGTAAGGATCACATAATTCCTACCAAAGTTTTGACACAGATTGCCAATTCGGGCATTCAGAACATATAGCACGTTGCTGTAAGCAAGCACATTCTCATTCAAAGTTGCAAGTTACTATGTAGGAACAAGTTTGTATAGGTATTTCAAAGATGCCCAGAACTGAGCTAAACTTGGTATGTGTCCAACTCCTAGAAATAACTTCATGCCCCATCTCCCTTACTTCCAGCTAGTAAGGATCACATAATTCCTAACAAAGTTTTGACACAGATTGCCAATTCGGGCATTCAGAACATATAGCACGTTGCTGTAAGCAAGCACATTTTCATTCAAAGTTGCAAGTTACTATGTAGGAACAAGTTTGTATAGGTATTTCAAAGATGCCCAGAACTGAGCTAAACTTGGTATGTGTCCAACTCCTAGAAATAACTTCATGCCCCATCTCCCTTACTTCCAGCTAGTAAGGATCACATAATTCCTAACAAAGTTTTGACACAGATTCCCAAATCGGGCATTCAGAACATATAGCACGTTGCTGCAAGCAAGCACATTCTCATTCAAAGTTGCAAGTTACTATGTTGGAACAAGTTTGTATAGGTATTTCAAAGATGCCCAGAACTGAGCTAAACTTGGTATGTGTCCAACTCCTAGAAATAACTTCATGCCCCATCTCCCTTACTTCCAGCTAGTAAGGATCACATAATTCCTAACAAAGTTTTGACACAGATTCCCAATTCGGGCATTCAGAACATATAGCACGTTGCTGTAAGCAAGCACGTTCTCATTCAAAGATGCAAGTTACTATGTAGGAACAAGTTTGTATAGGTATTTCAAAGATGCCCAGAACTGAGCTAAACTTGGTATGTGTCCAACTCCTAGAAATAACTTCATGCCCCATCTCCCTTACTTCCAGCTAGTAAGGATCACATAATTCCTAACAAAGTTTTGACACAGATTGCCAAATCGGGCATTCAGAACATATAGCACGTTGCTGTAAGCAAGCAGATTCTCATTCAAAGATGCAAGTTACTATGTAGGAACAAGTTTGTATAGGTATTTCAAAGATGCCCAGAACTGAGCTAAACTTGGTATGTGTCCAACTCCTAGAAATAACTTCATGCCCCATCTCCCTTACTTCCAGCTAGTAAGGATCGCATAATTCCTAACAAAGTTTTGACACAGATTGCCAATTCGGGCATTCAGAACATATAGCACGTTGCTGTAAGCAAGCACATTCTCATTCAAAGTTGCAAGTTACTATGTAGGAACAAGTTTGTATAGGTATTTCAAAGATGCCCAGAACTGAGCTAAACTTGGTATGTGTCCAACTCCTAGAAATAACTTCATGCCCCATCTCCCTTACTTCCAGCTAGTAAGGATCGCATAATTCCTAACAAAGTTTTGACACAGATTGCCAATTCGGGCATTCAGAACATATAGCACGTTGCTGTAAGCAAGCACATTTTCATTCAAAGTTGCAAGTTACTATGTAGGAACAAGTTTGTATAGGTATTTCAAAGATACCCAGAACTGAGCTAAACTTGGTATGTGTCCAACTCCTAGAAATAACTTCATGCCCCATCTCCCTTACTTCCAGCTAGTAAGGATCGCATAATTCCTAACAAAGTTTTGACACAGATTGCCAATTCGGGCATTCAGAACATATAGCACGTTGCTGTAAGCAAGCAGATTCTCATTCAAAGATGCAAGTTACTATGTAGGAACAAGTTTGTATAGGTATTTCAAAGATGCCCAGAACTGAGCTAAACTTGGTATGTGTCCAACTCCTAGAAATAACTTCATGCCCCATCTCCCTTACTTCCAGCTAGTAAGGATCACATAATTCCTAACAAAGTTTTGACACAGATTCCCAATTCGGGCATTCAGAACATATAGCACGTTGCTGTAAGCAAGCAGATTCTGATTCAAAGATGCAAGTTACTATGTAGGAACAAGTTTGTATAGGTATTTCAAAGATGCCCAGAACTGAGCTAAACTTGGTATGTGTCCAACTCCTAGAAATAACTTCATGCCCCATCTCCCTTACTTCCAGCTAGTAAGGATCACATAATTCCTAACAAAGTTTTGACACAGATTCCCAATTCGGGCATTCAGAACATATAGCACGTTGCTGTAAGCAAGCAGATTCTCATTCAAAGTTGCAAGTTACTATGTAGGAACAAGTTTGTATAGGTATTTCAAAGATGCCCAGAACTGAGCTAAACTTGGTATGTGTCCAACTCCTAGAAATAACTTCATGCCCCATCTCCCTTACTTCCAGCTAGTAAGGATCACATAATTCCTAACAAAGTTTTGACACAGATTGCCAATTCGGGCATTCAGAACATATAGCACGTTGCTGTAAGCAAGCACATTCTCATTCAAAGTTGCAAGTTACTATGTAGGAACAAGTTTGTATAGGTATTTCAAAGATGCCCAGAACTGAGCTAAACTTGGTATGTGTCCAACTCCTAGAAATAACTTCATGCCCCATCTCCCTTACTTCCAGCTAGTAAGGATCACATAATTCCTAACAAAGTTTTGACACAGATTCCCAATTCGGGCATTCAGAACATATAGCACGTTGCTGTAAGCAAGCAGATTCTCATTCAAAGATGCAAGTTACTATGTAGGAACAAGTTTGTATAGGTATTTCAAAGATGCCCAGAACTGAGCTAAACTTGGTATGTGTCCAACTCCTAGAAATAACTTCATGCCCCATCTCCCTTACTTCCAGCTAGTAAGGATCACATAATTCCTAACAAAGTTTTGACACAGATTCCCAATTCGGGCATTCAGAACATATAGCACGTTGCTGTAAGCAAGCAGATTCTCATTCAAAGTTGCAAGTTACTATGTAGGAACAAGTTTGTATAGGTATTTTAAAGATGCCCAGAACTGAGCTAAACTTGGTATGTGTCCAACTCCTAGAAATAACTTCATGCCCCATCTCCCTTACTTCCAGCTAGTAAGGATCACATAATTCCTAACAAAGTTTTGACACAGATTGCCAATTCGGGCATTCAGAACATATAGCACGTTGCTGTAAGCAAGCACATTCTCATTCAAAGTTGCAAGTTACTATGTAGGAACAAGTTTGTATAGGTATTTCAAAGATGCCCAGAACTGAGCTAAACTTGGTACGTGTCCAACTCCTAGAAATAACTTCATGCCCCATCTCCCTTACTTCCAGCTAGTAAGGATCGCATAATTCCTAATAAAGTTTTGACACAGATTCCCAATTTGGGCATTCAGAACATATAGCACGTTGCTGTAAGCAAGCAGATTCTCATTCAAAGATGCAAGTTACTATGCAGGAACAAGTTTGTACAGGTATTTCAAAGATGCCCAGAACTGAGCTAAACTTGGTATGTGTCCAACTCCTAGAAATAACTTCATGCCCCATCTCCCTTACTTCCAGCTAGTAAGGATCGCATAATTCCTAACAACGTTTTGACACAGATTGCCAATTCGGGCATTCAGAACATATAGCACGTTGCTGTAAGCAAGCAGATTCTCATTCAAAGATGCAAGTTACTATGTAGGAACAAGTTTGTATAGGTATTTCAAAGATGCCCAGAACTGAGCTAAACTTGGTATGTGTCCAACTCCTAGAAATAACTTCATGCCCCATCTCCCTTACTTCCAGCTAGTAAGGATCACATAATTCCTAACAAAGTTTTGACACAGATTCCCAATTCGGGCATTCAGAACATATAGCACGTTGCTGTAAGCAAGCACATTCTCATTCAAAGATGAAAGTTACTATGTAGGAACAAGTTTGTATAGGTATTTCAAAGATGCCCAGAACTGAGCTAAACTTGGTATGTGTCCAACTCCTAGAAATAACTTCATGCCCCATCTCCCTTACTTCCAGCTAGTAAGGATCACATAATTCCTAACAAAGTTTTGACACAGATTGCCAAATCGGGCATTCAGAACATATAGCACGTTGCTGTAAGCAAGCAGATTCTCATTCAAAGATGCAAGTTACTATGTAGGAACAAGTTTGTATAGGTATTTCAAAGATGCCCAGAACTGAGCTAAACTTGGTATGTGTCCAACTCCTAGAAATAACTTCATGCCCCATCTCCCTTACTTCCAGCTAGTAAGGATCACATAATTCCTAACAAAGTTTTGACACAGATTGCCAATTCGGGCATACAGAACATATAGCACGTTGCTGTAAGCAAGCACATTTTCATTCAAAGTTGCAAGTTACTATGTAGGAACAAGTTTGTATAGGTATTTCAAAGATGCCCAGAACTGAGCTAAACTTGGTATGTGTCCAACTCCTAGAAATAACTTCATGCCCCATCTCCCTTACTTCCAGCTAGTAAGGATCACATAATTCCTAACAAAGTTTTGACACAGATTCCCAATTCGGGCATTCAGAACATATAGCACGTTGCTGTAAGCAAGCAGATTCTCATTCAAAGTTGCAAGTTACTATGTAGGAACAAGTTTGTATAGGTATTTCAAAGATGCCCAGAACTGAGCTAAACTTGGTATGTGTCCAACTCCTAGAAATAACTTCATGCCCCATCTCCCTTACTTCCAGCTAGTAAGGATCACATAATTCCTAACAAAGTTTTGACACAGATTCCCAAATCGGGCATTCAGAACATATAGCACGTTGCTGCAAGCAAGCACATTCTCATTCAAAGTTGCAAGTTACTATGTAGGAACAAGTTTGTATAGGTATTTCAAAGATGCCCAGAACTGAGCTAAACTTGGTATGTGTCCAACTCCTAGAAATAACTTCATGCCCCATCTCCCTTACTTCCAGCTAGTAAGGATCACATAATTCCTAACAAAGTTTTGACACAGATTGCCAATTCGGGCATTCAGAACATATAGCACGTTGCTGTAAGCAAGCACATTTTCATTCAAAGTTGCAAGTTACTATGTAGGAACAAGTTTGTATAGGTATTTCAAAGATGCCAGAACTGAGCTAAAACTCCTAGAAATAACTTCATGCCCCATCTCCCTTACTTCCAGCTAGTAAGGATCACATAATTCCTAACAAAGTTTTGACACAGATTCCCAATTCGGGCATTCAGAACATACAGCACGTTGCCGTAAGCAAGCACATTTTCATTCAAAGTTGCAAGTTACTATGTAGGAACAAGTTTGTATAGGTATTTCAAAGATGCCCAGAACTGAGCTAAATTTGGTATGTGTCCAACTCCTAGAAATAACTTCATGCCCCATCTCCCTTACTTCCAGCTAGTAAGGATCGCATAATTTCTAACAAAGTTTTGACACAGATTGCCAATTCGGGCATTCAGAACATAGAGCACGTTGCTGTTAGCAAGCAGATTCTCATTCAAAGATGCAAGTTACTATGTAGGAACAAGTTTGTATAGGTATTTCAAAGATGCCCAGAACTGAGCTAAACTTGGTATGTGTCCAACTCCTAGAAATAACTTCATGCCCCATCTCCCTTACTTCCAGCTAGTAAGGATCACATAATTCCTAACAAAGTTTTGACACAGATTCCCTATTCGGGCATTCAGAACATATAGCACGTTGCTGTAAGCAAGCAGATTCTCATTCAAAGTTGCAAGTTACTATGGAGGAACAAGTTTGTATAGGTATTTCAAAGATGCCCAGAACTGAGCTATAACTTTGTTATGTGTCCAACTCCTAGAAATAACTTCATGCCCCATCTCCCTTACTTCCAGCTAGTAAGGATCACATAATTCCTAACAAAGTTTTGACACAGATTCCCAATTCGGGCATTCAGAACATATAGCACGTTGCTGTAAGCAAGCAGATTCTCATTCAAAGTTGCAAGTTACTATGTAGGAACAAGTTTGTATAGGTATTTCAAAGATGCCCAGAACTGAGCTAAACTTGGTATGTGTCCAACTCCTAGAAATAACTTCATGCCCCATCTCCCTTACTTCCAGCTAGTAAGGATCACATAATTCCTAACAAAGTTTTGACACAGATTCCCAAATCGGGCATTCAGAACATATAGCACGTTGCTGCAAGCAAGCACATTCTCATTCAAAGTTGCAAGTTACTATGTAGGAACAAGTTTGTATAGGTATTTCAAAGATGCCCAGAACTGAGCTAAACTTGGTATGTGTCCAACTCCTAGAAATAACTTCATGCCCCATCTCCCTTAGTTCCAGCTAGTAAGGATCACATAATTCCTAACAAAGTTTTGACACAGATTCCCAATTCGGGCATTCAGAACATATAGCACGTTGCTGTAAGCAAGCACGTTCTCATTCAAAGATGCAAGTTACTATGTAGGAACAATTTTGTATAGGTATTTCAAAGATGCCCAGAACTGAGCTAAACTTGGTATGTGTCCAACTCCTAGAAATAACTCATGCCCCATCTCCCTTACTTCCAGCTAGTAAGGATCACATAATTCCTACAAAGTTTTGACACAGATTGCCAAATCGGGCATTCAGAACATATAGCACGTTGCTGTAAGCAAGCAGATTCTCATTCAAAGATGCAAGTTACTATGTAGGAACAAGTTTGTATAGGTATTTCAAAGATGCCCAGAACTGAGCTAAACTTGGTATGTGTCCAACTCCTAGAAATAACTTCATGCCCCATCTCCCTTACTTCCAGCTAGTAAGGATCACATAATTCCTAACAAAGTTTTGACACAGATTGCCAATTCGGGCATTCAGAACATATAGCACGTTGCTGTAAGCAAGCACATTCTCATTCAAAGTTACAAGTTACTATGTAGGAACAAGTTTGTATAGGTATTTCAAAGATGCCCAGAACTGAGCTAAACTTGGTATGTGTCCCAACTCCTAGAAATAACTTCATGCCCCATCTCCCTTACTTCCAGCTAGTAAGGATCACATAATTCCTAACAAAGTTTTGACACAGATTGCCAATTCGGGCATTCAGAACATATAGCACGTTGCTGTAAGCAAGCACATTTTCATTCAAAGTTGCAAGTTACTATGTAGGAACAAGTTTGTATAGGTATTTCAAAGATGCCCAGAACTGAGCTAAACTTGGTATGTGTCCAACTCCTAGAAATAACTTCATGCCCCATCTCCCTTACTTCCAGCTAGTAAGGATCACATAATTCCTAACAAAGTTTTGACACAGATTCCCAAATCGGGCATTCAGAACATATAGCACGTTGCTGCAAGCAAGCACATTCTCATTCAAAGTTGCAAGTTACTATGTTGGAACAAGTTTGTTAGGTATTTCAAAGATGCCCAGAACTGAGCTAAACTTGGTATGTGTCCAACTCCTAGAAATAACTTCATGCCCCATCTCCCTTACTTCCAGCTAGTAAGGATCACATAATTCCTAACAAAGTTTTTGACACAGATTCCCAATTCGGGCATTCAGAACATATAGCACGTTGCTGTAAGCAAGCACGTTCTCATCAAAGATGCAAGTTACTATGTAGGAACAAGTTTGTATAGGTATTTCAAAGATGCCCAGAACTGAGCTAACTTGGTATGTGTCCAACTCCTAGAAATAACTTCATGCCCCATCTCCCTTACTTCCAGCTAGTAAGGATCACATAATTCCTAACAAAGTTTTGACACAGATTGCCAAATCGGGCATTCAGAACATATAGCACGTTGCTGTAAGCAAGCAGATTCTCATTCAAAGATGCAAGTTACTATGTAGGAACAAGTTTGTATAGGTATTTCAAAGATGCCCAGAACTGAGCTAAAACTTGGTATGTGTCCAACTCCTAGAAATAACTTCATGCCCCATCTCCCTTACTTCCAGCTAGTAAGGATCGCATAATTCCTAACAAAGTTTTGACACAGATTGCCAATTCGGGCATTCAGAACATATAGCACGTTGCTGTAAGCAAGCACATTCTCATTCAAAGTTTGCAAGTTACTATGTAGGAACAAGTTTGTATAGGTATTTCAAAGATGCCAGAACTGAGCTAAACTTGGTATGTGTCCAACTCCTAGAAATAACTTCATGCCCCATCTCCCTTACTTCCAGCTAGTAAGGATCGCATAATTCCTAACAAAGTTTTGACACAGATTGCCAATTCGGGCATTCAGAACATATAGCACGTTGCTGTAAGCAAGCACATTTTCATTCAAAGTTGCAAGTTACTATGTAGGAACAAGTTTGTATAGGTATTTCAAAGATACCCAGAACTGAGCTAAACTTGGTATGTGTCCAACTCCTAGAAATAACTTCATGCCCCATCTCCCTTACTTCCAGCTAGTAAGGATCGCATAATTCCTACAAAGTTTTGACACAGATTGCCAATTCGGGCATTCAGAACATATAGCACGTTGCTGTAAGCAAGCAGATTCTCATTCAAAGATGCAAGTTACTATGTAGGAACAAGTTTGTATAGGTATTTCAAAGATGCCCAGAACTGAGCTAAACTTGGTATGTGTCCAACTCCTAGAAATAACTTCATGCCCCATCTCCCTTACTTCCAGCTAGTAAGGATCACATAATTCCTAACAAAGTTTTGACACAGATTCCCAATTCGGGCATTCAGAACATATAGCACGTTGCTGTAAGCAAGCAGATTCTGATTCAAAGATGCAAGTTACTATGTAGGAACAAGTTTGTATAGGTATTTCAAAGATGCCCAGAACTGAGCTAAACTTGGTATGTGTCCAACTCCTAGAAATAACTTCATGCCCCATCTCCCTTACTTCCAGCTAGTAAGGATCACATAATTCCTAACAAAGTTTTGACACAGATTCCCAATTCGGGCATTCAGAACATATAGCACGTTGCTGTAAGCAAGCAGATTCTCATTCAAAGTTGCAAGTTACTATGTAGGAACAAGTTTGTATAGGTATTTCAAAGATGCCCAGAACTGAGCTAAACTTGGTATGTGTCCAACTCCTAGAAATAACTTCATGCCCCATCTCCCTTACTTCCAGCTAGTAAGGATCACATAATTCCTAACAAAGTTTTGACACAGATTGCCAATTCGGGCATTCAGAACATATAGCACGTTGCTGTAAGCAAGCACATTCTCATTCAAAGTTGCAAGTTACTATGTAGGAACAAGTTTGTATAGGTATTTCAAAGATGCCCAGAACTGAGCTAAACTTGGTATGTGTCCAACTCCTAGAAATAACTTCATGCCCCATCTCCCTTACTTCCAGCTAGTAAGGATCACATAATTCCTAACAAAGTTTTGACACAGATTCCCAATTCGGGCATTCAGAAACATATAGCACGTTGCTGTAAGCAAGCAGATTCTCATTCAAAGATGCAAGTTACTATGTAGGAACAAGTTTGTATAGGTATTTCAAAGATGCCCAGAACTGAGCTAAACTTGGTATGTGTCCAACTCCTAGAAATAACTTCATGGCCCCATCTCCCTTACTTCCAGCTAGTAAGGATCACATAATTCCTAACAAAGTTTTGACACAGATTCCCAATTCGGGCATTTCAGAACATATAGCACGTTGCTGTAAGCAAGCAGATTCTCATTCAAAGTTGCAAGTTACTATGTAGGAACAAGTTTGTATAGGTATTTTAAAGATGCCCAGAACTGAGCTAAACTTGGTATGTGTCCAACTCCTAGAAATAACTTCATGCCCCATCTCCCTTACTTCCAGCTAGTAAGGATCACATAATTCCTAACAAAGTTTTGACACAGATTGCCAATTCGGGCATTCAGACATATAGCACGTTGCTGTAAGCAAGCACATTCTCATTCAAAGTTGCAAGTTACTATGTAGGAACAAGTTTGTATAGGTATTTCAAAGATGCCCAGAACTGAGCTAAACTTGGTACGTGTCCAACTCCTAGAAATAACTTCATGCCCCATCTCCCTTACTTCCAGCTAGTAAGGATCGCATAATTCCTAATAAAGTTTTGACACAGATTCCCAATTTGGGCATTCAGAACATATAGCACGTTGCTGTAAGCAAGCAGATTCTCATTCAAAGATGCAAGTTACTATGCAGGAACAAGTTTGTACAGGTATTTCAAAGATGCCCAGAACTGAGCTAAACTTGGTATGTGTCCAACTCCTAGAAATAACTTCATGCCCCATCTCCCTTACTTCCAGCTAGTAAGGATCACATAATTCCTAACAAAGTTTTGACACAGATTCCCAATTCGGGCATTCAGAACATATAGCACGTTGCCGTAAGCAAGCAGATTCTGATTCAAAGTTGCAAGTTACTATGTAGGAACAAGTTTTGTATAGGTATTTCAAAGATGCCCAGAACTGAGCTAAATTTGGTATGTGTCCAACTCCTAGAAATAACTTCATGCCCCATCTCCCTTACTTCCAGCTAGTAAGGATCGCATAATTTTCTAACAAAGTTTTGACACAGATTGCCAATTCGGGCATTCAGAACATAGAGCACGTTGCTGTTAGCAAGCAGATTCTCATTCAAAGATGCAAGTTACTATGTAGGAACAAGTTTGTATAGGTATTTCAAAGATGCCCAGAACTGAGCTAAACTTGGTATGTGTCCAACTCCTAGAAATAACTTCATGCCCCATCTCCCTTACTTCCAGCTAGTAAGGATCACATAATTCCTAACAAAGTTTTGACACAGATTCCCTATTCGGGCATTCAGAACATATAGCACGTTGCTGTAAGCAAGCAGATTCTCATTCAAAGTTGCAAGTTACTATGGAGGAACAAGTTTGTATAGGTATTTCAAAGATGCCCAGAACTGAGCTAAACTTTGTATGTGTCCAACTCCTAGAAATAACTTCATGCCCCATCTCCCTTACTTCCAGCTAGTAAGGATCACATAATTCCTAACAAAGTTTTGACACAGATTCCCAATTCGGGCATTCAGAACATATAGCACGTTGCTGTAAGCAAGCAGATTCTCATTCAAAGTTGCAAGTTACTATGTAGGAACAAGTTTGTATAGGTATTTCAAAGATGCCCAGAACTGAGCTAAACTTGGTATGTGTCCAACTCCTAGAAATAACTTCATGCCCCATCTCCCTTACTTCCAGCTAGTAAGGATCACATAATTCCTAACAAAGTTTTGACACAGATTCCCAAATCGGGCATTCAGAACATATAGCACGTTGCTGCAAGCAAGCACATTCTCATTCAAAGTTGCAAGTTACTATGTAGGAACAAGTTTGTATAGGTATTTCAAAGATGCCCAGAACTGAGCTAAACTTGGTATGTGTCCAACTCCTAGAAATAACTTCATGCCCCATCTCCCTTAGTTCCAGCTAGTAAGGATCACATAATTCCTAACAAAGTTTTGACACAGATTCCCAATTCGGGCATTCAGAACATATAGCACGTTGCTGTAAGCAAGCACGTTCTCATTCAAAGATGCAAGTTACTATGTAGGAACAAGTTTGTATAGGTATTTCAAAGATGCCCAGAACTGAGCTAAACTTGGTATGTGTCCAACTCCTAGAAATAACTTCATGCCCCATCTCCCTTACTTCCAGCTAGTAAGGATCACATAATTCCTAACAAAGTTTTGACACAGATTGCCAAATCGGGCATTCAGAACATATAGCACGTTGCTGTAAGCAAGCAGATTCTCATTCAAAGATGCAAGTTACTATGTAGGAACAAGTTTGTATAGGTATTTCAAAGATGCCCAGAACTGAGCTAAACTTGGTATGTGTCCAACTCCTAGAAATAACTTCATGCCCCATCTCCCTTACTTCCAGCTAGTAAGGATCACATAATTCCTAACAAAGTTTTGACACAGATTGCCAATTCGGGCATTCAGAACATATAGCACGTTGCTGTAAGCAAGCACATTCTCATTCAAAGTTGCAAGTTACTATGTAGGAACAAGTTTGTATAGGTATTTCAAAGATGCCCAGAACTGAGCTAAACTTGGTATGTGTCCAACTCCTAGAAATAACTTCATGCCCCATCTCCCTTACTTCCAGCTAGTAAGGATCACATAATTCCTAACAAAGTTTTGACACAGATTGCCAATTCGGGCATTCAGAACATATAGCACGTTGCTGTAAGCAAGCACATTTTCATTCAAAGTTGCAAGTTACTATGTAGGAACAAGTTTGTATAGGTATTTCAAAGATGCCCAGAACTGAGCTAAACTTGGTATGTGTCCAACTCCTAGAAATAACTTCATGCCCCATCTCCCTTACTTCCAGCTAGTAAGGATCACATAATTCCTAACAAAGTTTTGACACAGATTCCCAAATCGGGCATTCAGAACATATAGCACGTTGCTGCAAGCAAGCACATTCTCATTCAAAGTTGCAAGTTACTATGTTGGAACAAGTTTGTATAGGTATTTCAAAGATGCCCAGAACTGAGCTAAACTTGGTATGTGTCCAACTCCTAGAAATAACTTCATGCCCCATCTCCCTTACTTCCAGCTAGTAAGGATCACATAATTCCTAACAAAGTTTTGACACAGATTCCCAATTCGGGCATTCAGAACATATAGCACGTTGCTGTAAGCAAGCACGTTCTCATTCAAAGATGCAAGTTACTATGTAGGAACAAGTTTGTATAGGTATTTCAAAGATGCCCAGAACTGAGCTAAACTTGGTATGTGTCCAACTCCTAGAAATAACTTCATGCCCCATCTCCCTTACTTCCAGCTAGTAAGGATCACATAATTCCTAACAAAGTTTTGACACAGATTGCCAAATCGGGCATTCAGAACATATAGCACGTTGCTGTAAGCAAGCAGATTCTCATTCAAAGATGCAAGTTACTATGTAGGAACAAGTTTGTATAGGTATTTCAAAGATGCCCAGAACTGAGCTAAACTTGGTATGTGTCCAACTCCTAGAAATAACTTCAT
The DNA here is from genome assembly GCF_020826845.1 of Diceros bicornis minor. NCBI lineage: Eukaryota > Metazoa > Chordata > Mammalia > Perissodactyla > Rhinocerotidae > Diceros > Diceros bicornis. Next base: position 1,402,748 of record NC_080751.1, on the reverse strand, counting down.
GCCCCATCTCCCTTACTTCCAGCTAGTAAGGATCGCATAATTCCTAACAAAGTTTTGACACAGATTGCCAATTCGGGCATTCAGAACATATAGCACGTTGCTGTAAGCAAGCACATTCTCATTCAAAGTTGCAAGTTACTATGTAGGAACAAGTTTGTATAGGTATTTCAAAGATGCCCAGAACTGAGCTAAACTTGGTATGTGTCCAACTCCTAGAAATAACTTCATGCCCCATCTCCCTTACTTCCAGCTAGTAAGGATCGCATAATTCCTAACAAAGTTTTGACACAGATTGCCAATTCGGGCATTCAGAACATATAGCACGTTGCTGTAAGCAAGCACATTTTCATTCAAAGTTGCAAGTTACTATGTAGGAACAAGTTTGTATAGGTATTTCAAAGATACCCAGAACTGAGCTAAACTTGGTATGTGTCCAACTCCTAGAAATAACTTCATGCCCCATCTCCCTTACTTCCAGCTAGTAAGGATCGCATAATTCCTAACAAAGTTTTGACACAGATTGCCAATTCGGGCATTCAGAACATATAGCACGTTGCTGTAAGCAAGCAGATTCTCATTCAAAGATGCAAGTTACTATGTAGGAACAAGTTTGTATAGGTATTTCAAAGATGCCCAGAACTGAGCTAAACTTGGTATGTGTCCAACTCCTAGAAATAACTTCATGCCCCATCTCCCTTACTTCCAGCTAGTAAGGATCACATAATTCCTAACAAAGTTTTGACACAGATTCCCAATTCGGGCATTCAGAACATATAGCACGTTGCTGTAAGCAAGCAGATTCTGATTCAAAGATGCAAGTTACTATGTAGGAACAAGTTTGTATAGGTATTTCAAAGATGCCCAGAACTGAGCTAAACTTGGTATGTGTCCAACTCCTAGAAATAACTTCATGCCCCATCTCCCTTACTTCCAGCTAGTAAGGATCACATAATTCCTAACAAAGTTTTGACACAGATTCCCAATTCGGGCATTCAGAACATATAGCACGTTGCTGTAAGCAAGCAGATTCTCATTCAAAGTTGCAAGTTACTATGTAGGAACAAGTTTGTATAGGTATTTCAAAGATGCCCAGAACTGAGCTAAACTTGGTATGTGTCCAACTCCTAGAAATAACTTCATGCCCCATCTCCCTTACTTCCAGCTAGTAAGGATCACATAATTCCTAACAAAGTTTTGACACAGATTGCCAATTCGGGCATTCAGAACATATAGCACGTTGCTGTAAGCAAGCACATTCTCATTCAAAGTTGCAAGTTACTATGTAGGAACAAGTTTGTATAGGTATTTCAAAGATGCCCAGAACTGAGCTAAACTTGGTATGTGTCCAACTCCTAGAAATAACTTCATGCCCCATCTCCCTTACTTCCAGCTAGTAAGGATCACATAATTCCTAACAAAGTTTTGACACAGATTCCCAATTCGGGCATTCAGAACATATAGCACGTTGCTGTAAGCAAGCAGATTCTCATTCAAAGATGCAAGTTACTATGTAGGAACAAGTTTGTATAGGTATTTCAAAGATGCCCAGAACTGAGCTAAACTTGGTATGTGTCCAACTCCTAGAAATAACTTCATGCCCCATCTCCCTTACTTCCAGCTAGTAAGGATCACATAATTCCTAACAAAGTTTTGACACAGATTCCCAATTCGGGCATTCAGAACATATAGCACGTTGCTGTAAGCAAGCAGATTCTCATTCAAAGTTGCAAGTTACTATGTAGGAACAAGTTTGTATAGGTATTTTAAAGATGCCCAGAACTGAGCTAAACTTGGTATGTGTCCAACTCCTAGAAATAACTTCATGCCCCATCTCCCTTACTTCCAGCTAGTAAGGATCACATAATTCCTAACAAAGTTTTGACACAGATTGCCAATTCGGGCATTCAGAACATATAGCACGTTGCTGTAAGCAAGCACATTCTCATTCAAAGTTGCAAGTTACTATGTAGGAACAAGTTTGTATAGGTATTTCAAAGATGCCCAGAACTGAGCTAAACTTGGTACGTGTCCAACTCCTAGAAATAACTTCATGCCCCATCTCCCTTACTTCCAGCTAGTAAGGATCGCATAATTCCTAATAAAGTTTTGACACAGATTCCCAATTTGGGCATTCAGAACATATAGCACGTTGCTGTAAGCAAGCAGATTCTCATTCAAAGATGCAAGTTACTATGCAGGAACAAGTTTGTACAGGTATTTCAAAGATGCCCAGAACTGAGCTAAACTTGGTATGTGTCCAACTCCTAGAAATAACTTCATGCCCCATCTCCCTTACTTCCAGCTAGTAAGGATCGCATAATTCCTAACAACGTTTTGACACAGATTGCCAATTCGGGCATTCAGAACATATAGCACGTTGCTGTAAGCAAGCAGATTCTCATTCAAAGATGCAAGTTACTATGTAGGAACAAGTTTGTATAGGTATTTCAAAGATGCCCAGAACTGAGCTAAACTTGGTATGTGTCCAACTCCTAGAAATAACTTCATGCCCCATCTCCCTTACTTCCAGCTAGTAAGGATCACATAATTCCTAACAAAGTTTTGACACAGATTCCCAATTCGGGCATTCAGAACATATAGCACGTTGCTGTAAGCAAGCACATTCTCATTCAAAGATGAAAGTTACTATGTAGGAACAAGTTTGTATAGGTATTTCAAAGATGCCCAGAACTGAGCTAAACTTGGTATGTGTCCAACTCCTAGAAATAACTTCATGCCCCATCTCCCTTACTTCCAGCTAGTAAGGATCACATAATTCCTAACAAAGTTTTGACACAGATTGCCAAATCGGGCATTCAGAACATATAGCACGTTGCTGTAAGCAAGCAGATTCTCATTCAAAGATGCAAGTTACTATGTAGGAACAAGTTTGTATAGGTATTTCAAAGATGCCCAGAACTGAGCTAAACTTGGTATGTGTCCAACTCCTAGAAATAACTTCATGCCCCATCTCCCTTACTTCCAGCTAGTAAGGATCACATAATTCCTAACAAAGTTTTGACACAGATTGCCAATTCGGGCATACAGAACATATAGCACGTTGCTGTAAGCAAGCACATTTTCATTCAAAGTTGCAAGTTACTATGTAGGAACAAGTTTGTATAGGTATTTCAAAGATGCCCAGAACTGAGCTAAACTTGGTATGTGTCCAACTCCTAGAAATAACTTCATGCCCCATCTCCCTTACTTCCAGCTAGTAAGGATCACATAATTCCTAACAAAGTTTTGACACAGATTGCCAATTCGGGCATTCAGAACATATAGCACGTTGCTGTAAGCAAGCACATTTTCATTCAAAGTTGCAAGTTACTATGTAGGAACAAGTTTGTATAGGTATTTCAAAGATGCCCAGAACTGAGCTAAACTTGGTATGTGTCCAACTCCTAGAAATAACTTCATGCCCCATCTCCCTTACTTCCAGCTAGTAAGGATCGCATAATTCCTAACAAAGTTTTGACACAGATTGCCAATTCGGGCATTCAGAACATATAGCACGTTGCTGTAAGCAAGCAGATTCTCATTCAAAGATGCAAGTTACTATGTAGGAACAAGTTTGTATAGGTATTTCAAAGATGCCCAGAACTGAGCTAAACTTGGTATGTGTCCAACTCCTAGAAATAACTTCATGCCCCATCTCCCTTACTTCCAGCTAGTAAGGATCACATAATTCCTAACAAAGTTTTGACACAGATTCCCAATTCGGGCATTCAGAACATATAGCACGTTGCTGTAAGCAAGCAGATTCTCATTCAAAGATGCAAGTTACTATGTAGGAACAAGTTTGTATAGGTATTTCAAAGATGCCCAGAACTGAGCTAAACTTGGTATGTGTCCAACTCCTAGAAATAACTTCATGCCCCATCTCCCTTACTTCCAGCTAGTAAGGATCACATAATTCCTAACAAAGTTTTGACACAGATTCCCAATTCGGGCATTCAGAACATATAGCACGTTGCTGTAAGCAAGCAGATTCTCATTCAAAGTTGCAAGTTACTATGTAGGAACAAGTTTGTATAGGTATTTCAAAGATGCCCAGAACTGAGCTAAACTTGGTATGTGTCCAACTCCTAGAAATAACTTCATGCCCCATCTCCCTTACTTCCAGCTAGTAAGGATCACATAATTCCTAACAAAGTTTTGACACAGATTGCCAATTCGGGCATTCAGAACATATAGCACGTTGCTGTAAGCAAGCACATTCTCATTCAAAGTTGCAAGTTACTATGTAGGAACAAGTTTGTATAGGTATTTCAAAGATGCCCAGAACTGAGCTAAACTTGGTATGTGTCCAACTCCTAGAAATAACTTCATGCCCCATCTCCCTTACTTCCAGCTAGTAAGGATCACATAATTCCTAACAAAGATTTGACACAGATTCCCAATTCGGGCATTCAGAACATATAGCACGTTGCTGTAAGCAAGCAGATTCTCATTCAAAGATGCAAATTACTATGTAGGAACAAGTTGGTATAGGTATTTCAAAGATGCCCAGAACTGAGCTAAACTTGGTATGTGTCCAACTCCTAGAAATAACTTCATGCGCCATCTCCCTTACTTCCAGCTATTAAGGATCACATAATTCCTAACAAAGTTTTGACACAGATTCCCAATTCGGGCATTCAGAACATATAGCACGTTGCTGTAAGCAAGCAGATTCTCATTCAAAGTTGCAAGTTACTATGTAGGAACAAGTTTGTATAGGTATTTCAAAGATGCCCAGAACTGAGCTAAACTTGGTATGTGTCCAACTCCTAGAAATAACTTCATGCCCCATCTCCCTTACTTCCAGCTAGTAAGGATCACATAATTCCTAACAAAGTTTTGACACAGATTCCCAATTCGGGCATTCAGAACATATAGCACGTTGCTGTAAGCAAGCAGATTCTCATTCAAAGTTGCAAGTTACTATGTAGGAACAAGTTTGTATAGGTATTTCAAAGATGCCCAGAACTGAGCTAAACTTGGTATGTGTCCAACTCCTAGAAATAACTTCATGCCCCATCTCCCTTACTTCCAGCTAGTAAGGATCACATAATTCCTAACAAAGTTTTGACACAGATTGCCAATTCGGGCATTCAGAACATATAGCACGTTGCTGTAAGCAAGCACATTCTCATTCAAAGTTGCAAGTTACTATGTAGGAACAAGTTTGTATAGGTATTTCAAAGATGCCCAGAACTGAGCTAAACTTGGTATGTGTCCAACTCCTAGAAATAACTTCATGCCCCATCTCCCTTACTTCCAGCTAGTAAGGATCACATAATTCCTAACAAAGATTTGACACAGATTCCCAATTCGGGCATTCAGAACATATAGCACGTTGCTGTAAGCAAGCAGATTCTCATTCAAAGATGCAAGTTACTATGTAGGAACAAGTTTGTATAGGTATTTCAAAGATGCCCAGAACTGAGCTAAACTTGGTATGTGTCCAACTCCTAGAAATAACTTCATGCCCCATCTCCCTTACTTCCAGCTAGTAAGGATCACATAATTCCTAACAAAGTTTTGACACAGATTCCCAATTCGGGCATTCAGAACATATAGCACGTTGCTGTAAGCAAGCAGATTCTCATTCAAAGTTGCAAGTTACTATGTAGGAACAAGTTTGTATAGGTATTTTAAAGATGCCCAGAACTGAGCTAAACTTGGTATGTGTCCAACTCCTAGAAATAACTTCATGCCCCATCTCCCTTACTTCCAGCTAGTAAGGATCACATAATTCCTAACAAAGTTTTGACACAGATTGCCAATTCGGGCATTCAGAACATATAGCACGTTGCTGTAAGCAAGCACATTCTCATTCAAAGTTGCAAGTTACTATGTAGGAACAAGTTTGTATAGGTATTTCAAAGATGCCCAGAACTGAGCTAAACTTGGTATGTGTCCAACTCCTAGAAATAACTTCATGCCCCATCTCCCTTACTTCCAGCTAGTAAGGATCGCATAATTCCTAACAAACTTTTGACACAGATTCCCAATTCGGGCATTCAGAACATATAGCACGTTGCTGTAAGCAAGCACATTCTCATTCAAAGTTGCAAGTTACTATGTAGGAACAAGTTTGTATAGGTATTTCAAAGATGCCCAGAACTGAGCTAAACTTGGTATGTGTCCAACTCCTAGAAATAATTTCATGCCCCATCTCCCTTACTTCCAGCTAGTAAGGATCACATAATTCCTAACAAAGTTTTGACACAGATTGCCAATTCGGGCATTCAGAACATACAGCACGTTGCTGTAAGCAAGCACATTTTCATTCAAAGTTGCAAGTTACTATGTAGGAACAAGTTTGTATAGGTATTTCAAAGATGCCCAGAACTGAGCTAAACTTGGTATGTGTCCAACTCCTAGAAATAACTTCATGCCCCATCTCCCTTACATCCAGCTAGTAAGGATCGCATAATTCCTAACAAAGTTTTGACACAGATTCCCAATTCGGGCATTCAGAACATATAGCACGTTGCTGTAAGCAAGCAGATTCTCATTCAAAGATGCAAGTTACTATGTAGGAACAAGTTTGTATAGGTATTTCAAAGATGCCCAGAACTGAGCTAAACTTGGTATGTGTCCAACTCCTAGAAATAACTTCATGCCCCATATCCCTTACTTCCAGCTAGTAAGGATCACATAATTCCTAACAAAGTTTTGACAGAGATTCCCAATTCGGGCATTCAGAACATATAGCACGTTGCTGTAAGCAAGCAGATTCTCATTCAAAGATGCAAGTTACTATGTAGGAACAAGTTTGTATAGGTATTTCAAAGATGCCCAGAACTGAGCTAAACTTGGTATGTGTCCAACTCCTAGAAATAACTTCATGCCCCATCTCCCTCACTTCCAGCTAGTAAGGATCACATAATTCCTAACAAAGTTTTGACACAGATTCCCAATTCGGGCATTCAGAACATATAGCACGTTGCTGTAAGCAAGCAGATTCTCATTCAAAGATGTAAGTTACTATGTAGGAACAAGTTTGTATAGGTATTTCAAAGATGCCCAGAACTGAGCTAAACTTGGTATGTGTCCAACTCCTAGAAATAACTTCATGCCCCATCTCCCTTACTTCCAGCTAGTAAGGATCACATAATTCCTAACAAAGTTTTGACACAGATTCCCAATTCGGGCATTCAGAACATATAGCACGTTGCTGTAAGCAAGCACATTCTCATTCAAAGTTACAAGTTACTATGTAGGAACAAGTTTGTATAGGTATTTCAAAGATGCCCAGAACTGAGCTAAACTTGGTATGTGTCCAACTCCAAGAAATAACTTCATGCCCCATCTCCCTTACTTCCAGCTAGTAAGGATCACATAATTCCTAACAAAGTTTTGACACAGATTCCCAATTCGGGCATTCAGAACATATAGCACGTTGCTGCAAGCAAGCACATTCTCATTCAAAGATGCAAGTTACTATGTAGGAACAAGTTTGTATAGGTATTTCAAAGATGCCCAGAACTGAGCTAAACTTGGTATGTGTCCAACTCCTAGAAATAACTTCATGCCCCATCTCCCTTACTTCCAGCTAGTAAGGATCACATAATTCCTAACAAAGTTTTGACACAGATTGCCAATTCGGGCATTCAGAACATATAGCACGTTGCTGTAAGCAAGCACATTCTCATTCAAAGTTGCAAGTTACTATGTAGGAACAAGTTTGTATAGGTATTTCAAAGATGCCCAGAACTGAGCTAAACTTGGTACGTGTCCAACTCCTAGAAATAACTTCATGCCCCATCTCCCTTACTTCCAGCTAGTAAGGATCGCATAATTCCTAATAAAGTTTTGACACAGATTCCCAATTTGGGCATTCAGAACATATAGCACGTTGCTGTAAGCAAGCAGATTCTCATTCAAAGATGCAAGTTACTATGCAGGAACAAGTTTGTACAGGTATTTCAAAGATGCCCAGAACTGAGCTAAACTTGGTATGTGTCCAACTCCTAGAAATAACTTCATGCCCCATCTCCCTTACTTCCAGCTAGTAAGGATCGCATAATTCCTAACAACGTTTTGACACAGATTGCCAATTCGGGCATTCAGAACATATAGCACGTTGCTGTAAGCAAGCAGATTCTCATTCAAAGATGCAAGTTACTATGTAGGAACAAGTTTGTATAGGTATTTCAAAGATGCCCAGAACTGAGCTAAACTTGGTATGTGTCCAACTCCTAGAAATAACTTCATGCCCCATCTCCCTTACTTCCAGCTAGTAAGGATCACATAATTCCTAACAAAGTTTTGACACAGATTCCCAATTCGGGCATTCAGAACATATAGCACGTTGCTGTAAGCAAGCACATTCTCATTCAAAGATGAAAGTTACTATGTAGGAACAAGTTTGTATAGGTATTTCAAAGATGCCCAGAACTGAGCTAAACTTGGTATGTGTCCAACTCCTAGAAATAACTTCATGCCCCATCTCCCTTACTTCCAGCTAGTAAGGATCACATAATTCCTAACAAAGTTTTGACACAGATTGCCAAATCGGGCATTCAGAACATATAGCACGTTGCTGTAAGCAAGCAGATTCTCATTCAAAGATGCAAGTTACTATGTAGGAACAAGTTTGTATAGGTATTTCAAAGATGCCCAGAACTGAGCTAAACTTGGTATGTGTCCAACTCCTAGAAATAACTTCATGCCCCATCTCCCTTACTTCCAGCTAGTAAGGATCACATAATTCCTAACAAAGTTTTGACACAGATTGCCAATTCGGGCATACAGAACATATAGCACGTTGCTGTAAGCAAGCACATTTTCATTCAAAGTTGCAAGTTACTATGTAGGAACAAGTTTGTATAGGTATTTCAAAGATGCCCAGAACTGAGCTAAACTTGGTATGTGTCCAACTCCTAGAAATAACTTCATGCCCCATCTCCCTTACTTCCAGCTAGTAAGGATCACATAATTCCTAACAAAGTTTTGACACAGATTGCCAATTCGGGCATTCAGAACATATAGCACGTTGCTGTAAGCAAGCACATTTTCATTCAAAGTTGCAAGTTACTATGTAGGAACAAGTTTGTATAGGTATTTCAAAGATGCCCAGAACTGAGCTAAACTTGGTATGTGTCCAACTCCTAGAAATAACTTCATGCCCCATCTCCCTTACTTCCAGCTAGTAAGGATCGCATAATTCCTAACAAAGTTTTGACACAGATTGCCAATTCGGGCATTCAGAACATATAGCACGTTGCTGTAAGCAAGCAGATTCTCATTCAAAGATGCAAGTTACTATGTAGGAACAAGTTTGTATAGGTATTTCAAAGATGCCCAGAACTGAGCTAAACTTGGTATGTGTCCAACTCCTAGAAATAACTTCATGCCCCATCTCCCTTACTTCCAGCTAGTAAGGATCACATAATTCCTAACAAAGTTTTGACACAGATTCCCAATTCGGGCATTCAGAACATATAGCACGTTGCTGTAAGCAAGCAGATTCTCATTCAAAGATGCAAGTTACTATGTAGGAACAAGTTTGTATAGGTATTTCAAAGATGCCCAGAACTGAGCTAAACTTGGTATGTGTCCAACTCCTAGAAATAACTTCATGCCCCATCTCCCTTACTTCCAGCTAGTAAGGATCACATAATTCCTAACAAAGTTTTGACACAGATTCCCAATTCGGGCATTCAGAACATATAGCACGTTGCTGTAAGCAAGCAGATTCTCATTCAAAGTTGCAAGTTACTATGTAGGAACAAGTTTGTATAGGTATTTCAAAGATGCCCAGAACTGAGCTAAACTTGGTATGTGTCCAACTCCTAGAAATAACTTCATGCCCCATCTCCCTTACTTCCAGCTAGTAAGGATCACATAATTCCTAACAAAGTTTTGACACAGATTGCCAATTCGGGCATTCAGAACATATAGCACGTTGCTGTAAGCAAGCACATTCTCATTCAAAGTTGCAAGTTACTATGTAGGAACAAGTTTGTATAGGTATTTCAAAGATGCCCAGAACTGAGCTAAACTTGGTATGTGTCCAACTCCTAGAAATAACTTCATGCCCCATCTCCCTTACTTCCAGCTAGTAAGGATCACATAATTCCTAACAAAGATTTGACACAGATTCCCAATTCGGGCATTCAGAACATATAGCACGTTGCTGTAAGCAAGCAGATTCTCATTCAAAGATGCAAATTACTATGTAGGAACAAGTTGGTATAGGTATTTCAAAGATGCCCAGAACTGAGCTAAACTTGGTATGTGTCCAACTCCTAGAAATAACTTCATGCGCCATCTCCCTTACTTCCAGCTATTAAGGATCACATAATTCCTAACAAAGTTTTGACACAGATTCCCAATTCGGGCATTCAGAACATATAGCACGTTGCTGTAAGCAAGCAGATTCTCATTCAAAGTTGCAAGTTACTATGTAGGAACAAGTTTGTATAGGTATTTCAAAGATGCCCAGAACTGAGCTAAACTTGGTATGTGTCCAACTCCTAGAAATAACTTCATGCCCCATCTCCCTTACTTCCAGCTAGTAAGGATCACATAATTCCTAACAAAGTTTTGACACAGATTCCCAATTCGGGCATTCAGAACATATAGCACGTTGCTGTAAGCAAGCAGATTCTCATTCAAAGTTGCAAGTTACTATGTAGGAACAAGTTTGTATAGGTATTTCAAAGATGCCCAGAACTGAGCTAAACTTGGTATGTGTCCAACTCCTAGAAATAACTTCATGCCCCATCTCCCTTACTTCCAGCTAGTAAGGATCACATAATTCCTAACAAAGTTTTGACACAGATTGCCAATTCGGGCATTCAGAACATATAGCACGTTGCTGTAAGCAAGCACATTCTCATTCAAAGTTGCAAGTTACTATGTAGGAACAAGTTTGTATAGGTATTTCAAAGATGCCCAGAACTGAGCTAAACTTGGTATGTGTCCAACTCCTAGAAATAACTTCATGCCCCATCTCCCTTACTTCCAGCTAGTAAGGATCACATAATTCCTAACAAAGATTTGACACAGATTCCCAATTCGGGCATTCAGAACATATAGCACGTTGCTGTAAGCAAGCAGATTCTCATTCAAAGATGCAAGTTACTATGTAGGAACAAGTTTGTATAGGTATTTCAAAGATGCCCAGAACTGAGCTAAACTTGGTATGTGTCCAACTCCTAGAAATAACTTCATGCCCCATCTCCCTTACTTCCAGCTAGTAAGGATCACATAATTCCTAACAAAGTTTTGACACAGATTCCCAATTCGGGCATTCAGAACATATAGCACGTTGCTGTAAGCAAGCAGATTCTCATTCAAAGTTGCAAGTTACTATGTAGGAACAAGTTTGTATAGGTATTTTAAAGATGCCCAGAACTGAGCTAAACTTGGTATGTGTCCAACTCCTAGAAATAACTTCATGCCCCATCTCCCTTACTTCCAGCTAGTAAGGATCACATAATTCCTAACAAAGTTTTGACACAGATGGCCAATTCGGGCATTCAGAACATATAGCACGTTGCTGTAAGCAAGCACATTCTCATTCAAAGTTGCAAGTTACTATGTAGGAACAAGTTTGTATAGGTATTTCAAAGATGCCCAGAACTGAGCTAAACTTGGTATGTGTCCAACTCCTAGAAATAACTTCATGCCCCATCTCCCTTACTTCCAGCTAGTAAGGATCGCATAATTCCTAACAAACTTTTGACACAGATTCCCAATTCGGGCATTCAGAACATATAGCACGTTGCTGTAAGCAAGCACATTCTCATTCAAAGTTGCAAGTTACTATGTAGGAACAAGTTTGTATAGGTATTTCAAAGATGCCCAGAACTGAGCTAAACTTGGTATGTGTCCAACTCCTAGAAATAATTTCATGCCCCATCTCCCTTACTTCCAGCTAGTAAGGATCACATAATTCCTAACAAAGTTTTGACACAGATTGCCAATTCGGGCATTCAGAACATACAGCACGTTGCTGTAAGCAAGCACATTTTCATTCAAAGTTGCAAGTTACTATGTAGGAACAAGTTTGTATAGGTATTTCAAAGATGCCCAGAACTGAGCTAAACTTGGTATGTGTCCAACTCCTAGAAATAACTTCATGCCCCATCTCCCTTACATCCAGCTAGTAAGGATCGCATAATTCCTAACAAAGTTTTGACACAGATTCCCAATTCGGGCATTCAGAACATATAGCACGTTGCTGTAAGCAAGCAGATTCTCATTCAAAGATGCAAGTTACTATGTAGGAACAAGTTTGTATAGGTATTTCAAAGATGCCCAGAACTGAGCTAAACTTGGTATGTGTCCAACTCCTAGAAATAACTTCATGCCCCATATCCCTTACTTCCAGCTAGTAAGGATCACATAATTCCTAACAAAGTTTTGACAGAGATTCCCAATTCGGGCATTCAGAACATATAGCACGTTGCTGTAAGCAAGCAGATTCTCATTCAAAGATGCAAGTTACTATGTAGGAACAAGTTTGTATAGGTATTTCAAAGATGCCCAGAACTGAGCTAAACTTGGTATGTGTCCAACTCCTAGAAATAACTTCATGCCCCATCTCCCTCACTTCCAGCTAGTAAGGATCACATAATTCCTAACAAAGTTTTGACACAGATTCCCAATTCGGGCATTCAGAACATATAGCACGTTGCTGTAAGCAAGCAGATTCTCATTCAAAGATGTAAGTTACTATGTAGGAACAAGTTTGTATAGGTATTTCAAAGATGCCCAGAACTGAGCTAAACTTGGTATGTGTCCAACTCCTAGAAATAACTTCATGCCCCATCTCCCTTACTTCCAGCTAGTAAGGATCACATAATTCCTAACAAAGTTTTGACACAGATTCCCAATTCGGGCATTCAGAACATATAGCACGTTGCTGTAAGCAAGCACATTCTCATTCAAAGTTACAAGTTACTATGTAGGAACAAGTTTGTATAGGTATTTCAAAGATGCCCAGAACTGAGCTAAACTTGGTATGTGTCCAACTCCAAGAAATAACTTCATGCCCCATCTCCCTTACTTCCAGCTAGTAAGGATCACATAATTCCTAACAAAGTTTTGACACAGATTCCCAATTCGGGCATTCAGAACATATAGCACGTTGCTGCAAGCAAGCAGATTCTCATTCAAAGATGCAAGTTACTATGCAGGAACAAGTTTGTACAGGTATTTCAAAGATGCCCAGAACTGAGCTAAACTTGGTATGTGTCCAACTCCTAGAAATAACTTCATGCCCCATCTCCCTTACTTCCAGCTAGTAAGGATCGCATAATTCCTAACAACGTTTTGACACAGATTGCCAATTCGGGCATTCAGAACATATAGCACGTTGCTGTAAGCAAGCAGATTCTCATTCAAAGATGCAAGTTACTATGTAGGAACAAGTTTGTATAGGTATTTCAAAGATGCCCAGAACTGAGCTAAACTTGGTATGTGTCCAACTCCTAGAAATAACTTCATGCCCCATCTCCCTTACTTCCAGCTAGTAAGGATCACATAATTCCTAACAAAGTTTTGACACAGATTCCCAATTCGGGCATTCAGAACATATAGCACGTTGCTGTAAGCAAGCACATTCTCATTCAAAGATGAAAGTTACTATGTAGGAACAAGTTTGTATAGGTATTTCAAAGATGCCCAGAACTGAGCTAAACTTGGTATGTGTCCAACTCCTAGAAATAACTTCATGCCCCATCTCCCTTACTTCCAGCTAGTAAGGATCACATAATTCCTAACAAAGTTTTGACACAGATTGCCAAATCGGGCATTCAGAACATATAGCACGTTGCTGTAAGCAAGCAGATTCTCATTCAAAGATGCAAGTTACTATGTAGGAACAAGTTTGTATAGGTATTTCAAAGATGCCCAGAACTGAGCTAAACTTGGTATGTGTCCAACTCCTAGAAATAACTTCATGCCCCATCTCCCTTACTTCCAGCTAGTAAGGATCACATAATTCCTAACAAAGTTTTGACACAGATTGCCAATTCGGGCATACAGAACATATAGCACGTTGCTGTAAGCAAGCACATTTTCATTCAAAGTTGCAAGTTACTATGTAGGAACAAGTTTGTATAGGTATTTCAAAGATGCCCAGAACTGAGCTAAACTTGGTATGTGTCCAACTCCTAGAAATAACTTCATGCCCCATCTCCCTTACTTCCAGCTAGTAAGGATCACATAATTCCTAACAAAGTTTTGACACAGATTGCCAATTCGGGCATTCAGAACATATAGCACGTTGCTGTAAGCAAGCACATTTTCATTCAAAGTTGCAAGTTACTATGTAGGAACAAGTTTGTATAGGTATTTCAAAGATGCCCAGAACTGAGCTAAACTTGGTATGTGTCCAACTCCTAGAAATAACTTCATGCCCCATCTCCCTTACTTCCAGCTAGTAAGGATCGCATAATTCCTAACAAAGTTTTGACACAGATTGCCAATTCGGGCATTCAGAACATATAGCACGTTGCTGTAAGCAAGCAGATTCTCATTCAAAGATGCAAGTTACTATGTAGGAACAAGTTTGTATAGGTATTTCAAAGATGCCCAGAACTGAGCTAAACTTGGTATGTGTCCAACTCCTAGAAATAACTTCATGCCCCATCTCCCTTACTTCCAGCTAGTAAGGATCACATAATTCCTAACAAAGTTTTGACACAGATTCCCAATTCGGGCATTCAGAACATATAGCACGTTGCTGTAAGCAAGCAGATTCTCATTCAAAGATGCAAGTTACTATGTAGGAACAAGTTTGTATAGGTATTTCAAAGATGCCCAGAACTGAGCTAAACTTGGTATGTGTCCAACTCCTAGAAATAACTTCATGCCCCATCTCCCTTACTTCCAGCTAGTAAGGATCACATAATTCCTAACAAAGTTTTGACACAGATTCCCAATTCGGGCATTCAGAACATATAGCACGTTGCTGTAAGCAAGCAGATTCTCATTCAAAGTTGCAAGTTACTATGTAGGAACAAGTTTGTATAGGTATTTCAAAGATGCCCAGAACTGAGCTAAACTTGGTATGTGTCCAACTCCTAGAAATAACTTCATGCCCCATCTCCCTTACTTCCAGCTAGTAAGGATCACATAATTCCTAACAAAGTTTTGACACAGATTGCCAATTCGGGCATTCAGAACATATAGCACGTTGCTGTAAGCAAGCACATTCTCATTCAAAGTTGCAAGTTACTATGTAGGAACAAGTTTGTATAGGTATTTCAAAGATGCCCAGAACTGAGCTAAACTTGGTATGTGTCCAACTCCTAGAAATAACTTCATGCCCCATCTCCCTTACTTCCAGCTAGTAAGGATCACATAATTCCTAACAAAGATTTGACACAGATTCCCAATTCGGGCATTCAGAACATATAGCACGTTGCTGTAAGCAAGCAGATTCTCATTCAAAGATGCAAATTACTATGTAGGAACAAGTTGGTATAGGTATTTCAAAGATGCCCAGAACTGAGCTAAACTTGGTATGTGTCCAACTCCTAGAAATAACTTCATGCGCCATCTCCCTTACTTCCAGCTATTAAGGATCACATAATTCCTAACAAAGTTTTGACACAGATTCCCAATTCGGGCATTCAGAACATATAGCACGTTGCTGTAAGCAAGCAGATTCTCATTCAAAGTTGCAAGTTACTATGTAGGAACAAGTTTGTATAGGTATTTCAAAGATGCCCAGAACTGAGCTAAACTTGGTATGTGTCCAACTCCTAGAAATAACTTCATGCCCCATCTCCCTTACTTCCAGCTAGTAAGGATCACATAATTCCTAACAAAGTTTTGACACAGATTCCCAATTCGGGCATTCAGAACATATAGCACGTTGCTGTAAGCAAGCAGATTCTCATTCAAAGTTGCAAGTTACTATGTAGGAACAAGTTTGTATAGGTATTTCAAAGATGCCCAGAACTGAGCTAAACTTGGTATGTGTCCAACTCCTAGAAATAACTTCATGCCCCATCTCCCTTACTTCCAGCTAGTAAGGATCACATAATTCCTAACAAAGTTTTGACACAGATTGCCAATTCGGGCATTCAGAACATATAGCACGTTGCTGTAAGCAAGCACATTCTCATTCAAAGTTGCAAGTTACTATGTAGGAACAAGTTTGTATAGGTATTTCAAAGATGCCCAGAACTGAGCTAAACTTGGTATGTGTCCAACTCCTAGAAATAACTTCATGCCCCATCTCCCTTACTTCCAGCTAGTAAGGATCACATAATTCCTAACAAAGATTTGACACAGATTCCCAATTCGGGCATTCAGAACATATAGCACGTTGCTGTAAGCAAGCAGATTCTCATTCAAAGATGCAAGTTACTATGTAGGAACAAGTTTGTATAGGTATTTCAAAGATGCCCAGAACTGAGCTAAACTTGGTATGTGTCCAACTCCTAGAAATAACTTCATGCCCCATCTCCCTTACTTCCAGCTAGTAAGGATCACATAATTCCTAACAAAGTTTTGACACAGATTCCCAATTCGGGCATTCAGAACATATAGCACGTTGCTGTAAGCAAGCAGATTCTCATTCAAAGTTGCAAGTTACTATGTAGGAACAAGTTTGTATAGGTATTTTAAAGATGCCCAGAACTGAGCTAAACTTGGTATGTGTCCAACTCCTAGAAATAACTTCATGCCCCATCTCCCTTACTTCCAGCTAGTAAGGATCACATAATTCCTAACAAAGTTTTGACACAGATTGCCAATTCGGGCATTCAGAACATATAGCACGTTGCTGTAAGCAAGCACATTCTCATTCAAAGTTGCAAGTTACTATGTAGGAACAAGTTTGTATAGGTATTTCAAAGATGCCCAGAACTGAGCTAAACTTGGTATGTGTCCAACTCCTAGAAATAACTTCATGCCCCATCTCCCTTACTTCCAGCTAGTAAGGATCGCATAATTCCTAACAAACTTTTGACACAGATTCCCAATTCGGGCATTCAGAACATATAGCACGTTGCTGTAAGCAAGCACATTCTCATTCAAAGTTGCAAGTTACTATGTAGGAACAAGTTTGTATAGGTATTTCAAAGATGCCCAGAACTGAGCTAAACTTGGTATGTGTCCAACTCCTAGAAATAATTTCATGCCCCATCTCCCTTACTTCCAGCTAGTAAGGATCACATAATTCCTAACAAAGTTTTGACACAGATTGCCAATTCGGGCATTCAGAACATACAGCACGTTGCTGTAAGCAAGCACATTTTCATTCAAAGTTGCAAGTTACTATGTAGGAACAAGTTTGTATAGGTATTTCAAAGATGCCCAGAACTGAGCTAAACTTGGTATGTGTCCAACTCCTAGAAATAACTTCATGCCCCATCTCCCTTACATCCAGCTAGTAAGGATCGCATAATTCCTAACAAAGTTTTGACACAGATTCCCAATTCGGGCATTCAGAACATATAGCACGATGCTGTAAGCAAGCAGATTCTCATTCAAAGATGCAAGTTACTATGTAGGAACAAGTTTGTATAGGTATTTCAAAGATGCCCAGAACTGAGCTAAACTTGGTATGTGTCCAACTCCTAGAAATAACTTCATGCCCCATCTCCCTTACTTCCAGCTAGTAAGGATCGCATAATTCCTAACAAACTTTTGACACAGATTCCCAATTCGGGCATTCAGAACATATAGCACGTTGCTGTAAGCAAGCACATTCTCATTCAAAGTTGCAAGTTACTATGTAGGAACAAGTTTGTATAGGTATTTCAAAGATGCCCAGAACTGAGCTAAACTTGGTATGTGTCCAACTCCTAGAAATAACTTCATGCCCCATCTCCCTTACTTCCAGCTAGTAAGGATCGCATAATTCCTAACAAACTTTTGACACAGATTCCCAATTCGGGCATTCAGAACATATAGCACGTTGCTGTAAGCAAGCACATTCTCATTCAAAGTTGCAAGTTACTATGTAGGAACAAGTTTGTATAGGTATTTCAAAGATGCCCAGAACTGAGCTAAACTTGGTATGTGTCCAACTCCTAGAAATAATTTCATGCCCCATCTCCCTTACTTCCAGCTAGTAAGGATCACATAATTCCTAACAAAGTTTTGACACAGATTGCCAATTCGGGCATTCAGAACATACAGCACGTTGCTGTAAGCAAGCACATTTTCATTCAAAGTTGCAAGTTACTATGTAGGAACAAGTTTGTATAGGTATTTCAAAGATGCCCAGAACTGAGCTAAACTTGGTATGTGTCCAACTCCTAGAAATAACTTCATGCCCCATCTCCCTTACATCCAGCTAGTAAGGATCGCATAATTCCTAACAAAGTTTTGACACAGATTCCCAATTCGGGCATTCAGAACATATAGCACGATGCTGTAAGCAAGCAGATTCTCATTCAAAGATGCAAGTTACTATGTAGGAACAAGTTTGTATAGGTATTTCAAAGATGCCCAGAACTGAGCTAAACTTGGTATGTGTCCAACTCCTAGAAATAACTTCATGCCCCATATCCCTTACTTCCAGCTAGTAAGGATCACATAATTCCTAACAAAGTTTTGACAGAGATTCCCAATTCGGGCATTCAGAACATATAGCACGTTGCTGTAAGCAAGCAGATTCTCATTCAAAGATGCAAGTTACTATGTAGGAACAAGTTTGTATAGGTATTTCAAAGATGCCCAGAACTGAGCTAAACTTGGTATGTGTCCAACTCCTAGAAATAACTTCATGCCCCATCTCCCTCACTTCCAGCTAGTAAGGATCACATAATTCCTAACAAAGTTTTGACACAGATTCCCAATTCGGGCATTCAGAACATATAGCACGTTGCTGTAAGCAAGCAGATTCTCATTCAAAGATGTAAGTTACTATGTAGGAACAAGTTTGTATAGGTATTTCAAAGATGCCCAGAACTGAGCTAAACTTGGTATGTGTCCAACTCCTAGAAATAACTTCATGCCCCATCTCCCTTACTTCCAGCTAGTAAGGATCACATAATTCCTAACAAAGTTTTGACACAGATTCCCAATTCGGGCATTCAGAACATATAGCACGTTGCTGTAAGCAAGCACATTCTCATTCAAAGTTACAAGTTACTATGTAGGAACAAGTTTGTATAGGTATTTCAAAGATGCCCAGAACTGAGCTAAACTTGGTATGTGTCCAACTCCAAGAAATAACTTCATGCCCCATCTCCCTTACTTCCAGCTAGTAAGGATCACATAATTCCTAACAAAGTTTTGACACAGATTCCCAATTCGGGCATTCAGAACATATAGCACGTTGCTGCAAGCAAGCACATTCTCATTCAAAGATGCAAGTTACTATGTAGGAACAAGTTTGTATAGGTATTTCAAAGATGCCCAGAACTGAGCTAAACTTGGTATGTGTCCAACTCCTAGAAATAACTTCATGCCCCATCTCCCTTACTTCCAGCTAGTAAGGATCACATAATTCCTAACAAAGTTTTGACACAGATTCCCAATTCGAGCATTCAGAACATATAGCACGTTGCTGTAAGCAAGCACATTCTCATTCAAAGTTGCAAGTTACTATGTAGGAACAAGTTTGTATAGGTATTTCAAAGATGCCCAGAACTGAGCTAAACTTGGTATGTGTCCAACTCCTAGAAATAACTTCATGCCCCATCTCCCTTACTTCCAGCTAGTAAGGATCACATAATTCCTAACAAAGTTTTGACACAGATTCCCTATTCGGGCATTCAGAACATATAGCACGTTGCTGCAAGCAAGCACATTCTCATTCAAAGTTGCAAGTTACTATGTAGGAACAAGTTTGTATAGGTATTTCAAAGATGCCAGAACTGAGCTAAAACTCCTAGAAATAACTTCATGCCCCATCTCCCTTACTTCCAGCTAGTAAGGATCACATAATTCCTAACAAAGTTTTGACACAGATTCCCAATTCGGGCATTCAGAACATACAGCACGTTGCCGTAAGCAAGCAGATTCTCATTCAAAGTTGCAAGTTACTATGTAGGAACAAGTTTGTATAGGTATTTCAAAGATGCCCAGAACTGAGCTAAACTTGGTATGTGTCCAACTCCTAGAAATAACTTCATGCCCCATCTCCCTTACTTCCAGCTAGTAAGGATCACATAATTCCTAACAAAGTTTTGACACAGATTGCCAATTCGGGCATTCAGAACATATAGCACGTTGCTGTAAGCAAGCACATTCTCATTCAAAGATGCAAGTTACTATGTAGGAACAAGTTTGTATAGGTATTTCAAAGATGCCCAGAACTGAGCTAAACTTGGTATGTGTCCAACTCCTAGAAATAACTTCATGCCCCATCTCCCTACTTCCAGCTAGTAAGGATCACATAATTCCTAACAAAGTTTTGACACAGATTCCCAATTCGGGCATTCAGAACATATAGCCCGTTGCTGTAAGCAAGCACATTCTCATTCAAAGATGCAAGTTACTATGTAGGAACAAGTTTGTATAGGTATTTCAAAGATGCCCAGAACTGAGCTAAACTTGGTATGTGTCCAACTCCTAGAAATAACTTCATGCCCCATCTCCCTTACTTCCAGCTAGTAAGGATCACATAATTCCTAACAAAGTTTTGACACAGATTCCCAATTCGGGCATTCAGAACATATAGCACGTTGCTGTAAGCAAGCACATTCTCATTCAAAGATGCAAGTTACTATGTAGGAACAAGTTTGTATAGGTATTTCAAAGATGCCCAGAACTGAGCTAAACTTGGTATGTGTCCAACTCCTAGAAATAACTTCATGCCCCATCTCCCTTACTTCCAGCTAGTAAGGATCACATAATTCCTAACAAAGTTTTGACACAGATTCCCAATTCGGGCATTCAGAACATATAGCACGTTGCTGTAAGCAAGCACATTCTCATTCAAAGATGCAAGTTACTATGTAGGAACAAGTTTGTATAGGTATTTCAAAGATGCCCAGAACTGAGCTAAATTGGTATGTGTCCAACTCCTAGAAATAACTTCATGCCCCATCTCCCTTACTTCCAGCTAGTAAGGATCACATAATTCCTAACAAAGTTTTGACACAGATTCCCAATTCGGGCATTCAGAACATATAGCACGTTGCTGTAAGCAAGCACATTCTCATTCAAAGTTGCAAGTTACTATGTAGGAACAAGTTTGTATAGGTATTTCAAAGATGCCCAGAACTGAGCTAAACTTGGTATGTGTCCAACTCCTAGAAATAACTTCATGCCCCATCTCCCTTTCTTCCAGCTAGTAAGGATCACATAATTCCTAACAAAGTTTTGACACAGATTCCCAATTCGGGCATTCAGAACATATAGCACGTTGCTGTAGGCAAGCACATTCTCATTCAAAGTTGCAAGTTACTATGTAGGAACAAGTTTGTATAGGTATTTCAAAGATGCCCAGAACTGAGCTAAACTTGGTATGTGTCCAACTCCTAGAAATAACTTCATGCCCCATCTCCCTTACTTCCAGCTAGTAAGGATCACATAATTCCTAACAAAGTTTTGACACAGATTCCCAATTCGGGCATTCAGAACATATAGCCCGTTGCTGCAAGCAAGCACATTCTCATTCAAAGTTGCAAGTTACTATGTAGGAACAAGTTTGTATAGGTATTTCAAAGATGCCCAGAACTGAGCTAAACTTGGTATGTGTCCAACTCCAAGAAATAACTTCATGCCCCATCTCCCTTACTTCCAGCTAGTAAGGATCACATAATTCCTAACAAAGTTTTGACACAGATTGCCAATTCGGGCATTCAGAACATATAGCACGTTGCTGCAAGCAAGCACATTCTCATTCAAAGTTGCAAGTTACTATGTAGGAACAAGTTTGTATAGGTATTTCAAAGATGCCCAGAACTGAGCTAAACTTGGTATGTGTCCAACTCCTAGAAATAACTTCATGCCCCATCTCCCTTACTTCCAGCTAGTAAGGATCACATAATTCCTAACAAAGTTTTGACACAGATTCCCAATTCGGGCATTCAGAACATATAGCACGTTGCTGTAAGCAAGCACATTCTCATTCAAAGTTGCAAGTTACTATGTAGGAACAAGTTTGTATAGGTATTTCAAAGATGCCCAGAACTGAGCTAAACTTGGTATGTGTCCAACTCCTAGAAATAACTTCATGCCCCATCTCCCTTACTTCCAGCTAGTAAGGATCACATAATTCCTAACAAAGTTTTGACACAGATTCCCAATTCGGGCATTCAGAACATATAGCACGTTGCTGTAAGCAAGCACATTCTCATTCGAAGATGCAAGTTACTATGTAGGAACAAGTTTGTATAGGTATTTCAAAGATGCCCAGAACTGAGCTAAACTTGGTATGTGTCCAACTCCTAGAAATAACTTCATGGCCCATCTCCCTTACTTCCAGCTAGTAAGGATCACATAATTCCTAACAAAGTTTTGACACAGATTCCCTATTCGGGCATTCAGAACATATAGCACGTTGCTGCAAGCAAGCACATTCTCATTCAAAGTTGCAGGTTACTATGTAGGAACAAGTTTGTATAGGTATTTCAAAGATGCCCAGAACTGAGCTAAACTTGGTATGTCTCCAACTCCTAGAAATAACTTCATGCCCCATCTCCCTTACTTCCAGCTAGTAAGGATCACATAATTCCTAACAAAGTTTTGACACAGATTCCCAATTCGGGCATTTAGAACATATAGCACGTTGCTGTAAGCAAGCACATTCTCATTCAAAGTTGCAAGTTACTATGTAGGAACAAGTTTGTATAGGTATTTCAAAGATGCCCAGAACTGAGCTAAACTTGGTATGTGTCCAACTCCTAGAAATAACTTCATGCCCCATCTCCCTTTCTTCCAGCTAGTAAGGATCACATAATTCCTAACAAAGTTTTGACACAGATTCCCAATTCGGGCATTCAGAACATATAGCACGTTGCTGTAGGCAAGCACATTCTCATTCAAAGTTGCAAGTTACTATGTAGGAACAAGTTTGTATAGGTATTTCAAAGATGCCCAGAACTGAGCTAAACTTGGTATGTGTCCAACTCCTAGAAATAACTTCATGCCCCATCTCCCTTACTTCCAGCTAGTAAGGATCACATAATTCCTAACAAAGTTTTGACACAGATTCCCAATTCGGGCATTCAGAACATATAGCCCGTTGCTGCAAGCAAGCACATTCTCATTCAAAGTTGCAAGTTACTATGTAGGAACAAGTTTGTATAGGTATTTCAAAGATGCCCAGAACTGAGCTAAACTTGGTATGTGTCCAACTCCAAGAAATAACTTCATGCCCCATCTCCCTTACTTCCAGCTAGTAAGGATCACATAATTCCTAACAAAGTTTTGACACAGATTGCCAATTCGGGCATTCAGAACATATAGCACGTTGCTGCAAGCAAGCACATTCTCATTCAAAGTTGCAAGTTACTATGTAGGAACAAGTTTGTATAGGTATTTCAAAGATGCCCAGAACTGAGCTAAACTTGGTATGTGTCCAACTCCTAGAAATAACTTCATGCCCCATCTCCCTTACTTCCAGCTAGTAAGGATCACATAATTCCTAACAAAGTTTTGACACAGATTCCCAATTCGGGCATTCAGAACATATAGCACGTTGCTGTAAGCAAGCACATTCTCATTCAAAGTTGCAAGTTACTATGTAGGAACAAGTTTGTATAGGTATTTCAAAGATGCCCAGAACTGAGCTAAACTTGGTATGTGTCCAACTCCTAGAAATAACTTCATGCCCCATCTCCCTTACTTCCAGCTAGTAAGGATCACATAATTCCTAACAAAGTTTTGACACAGATTCCCAATTCGGGCATTCAGAACATATAGCACGTTGCTGTAAGCAAGCACATTCTCATTCGAAGATGCAAGTTACTATGTAGGAACAAGTTTGTATAGGTATTTCAAAGATGCCCAGAACTGAGCTAAACTTGGTATGTGTCCAACTCCTAGAAATAACTTCATGGCCCATCTCCCTTACTTCCAGCTAGTAAGGATCACATAATTCCTAACAAAGTTTTGACACAGATTCCCTATTCGGGCATTCAGAACATATAGCACGTTGCTGCAAGCAAGCACATTCTCATTCAAAGTTGCAGGTTACTATGTAGGAACAAGTTTGTATAGGTATTTCAAAGATGCCCAGAACTGAGCTAAACTTGGTATGTCTCCAACTCCTAGAAATAACTTCATGCCCCATCTCCCTTACTTCCAGCTAGTAAGGATCACATAATTCCTAACAAAGTTTTGACACAGATTCCCAATTCGGGCATTTAGAACATATAGCACGTTGCTGTAAGCAAGCACATTCTCATTCAAAGTTGCAAGTTACTATGTAGGAACAAGTTTGTATAGGTATTTCAAAGATGCCCAGAACTGAGCTAAACTTGGTATGTGTCCAACTCCTAGAAATAACTTCATGCCCCATCTCCCCTACTTCCAGCTAGTAAGGATCACATAATTCCTAACAAAGTTTTGACACAGATTCCCAATTCGGGAATTCAGAACACATAGCACGTTGCTGTAAGCAAGCAGATTCTCATTCAAAGATGCAAGTTACTATGTAGGAACAAGTTTGTATAGGTATTTCAAAGATGCCCAGAACTGAGCTAAACTTGGTATGTGTCCAACTCCTAGAAATAACTTCATGCCCCATCTCCCTTACTTCCAGCTAGTAAGGATCACATAATTCCTAACAAAGTTTTGACACAGATTCCCAATTCGGGAATTCAGAACATATAGCACGTTGCTGTAAGCAAGCACATTCTCATTCAAAGTTGCAAGTTACTATGTAGCAACAAGTTTGTATAGGTATTTCAAAGATGCCCAGAACTGAGCTAAACTTGGTATGTGTCCAACTCCTAGAAATAACTTCAACCCCATCTCCCTTACTTCCAGCTAGTAAGGATCACATAATTCCTAACAAAGTTTTGACACAGATTCCCAATTCGGGCATTCAGAACATATAGCACGTTGCTGTAAGCAAGCACATTCTCATTCAAAGCTGCAAGTTACTATGTAGTAACAAGTTTGTATAGGTATTTCAAAGATGCCCAGAACTGAGCTAAACTTGGTATGTGTCCAACTCCTAGAAATAACTTCATACCCCATCTCCCTTACTTCCAGCTAGTAAGGATCACATAATTCCTAACAAAGTTTTGACACAGATTCCCAATTCGGGCATTCAGAACATATAGCACGTTGCTGTAAGCAAGCACATTTTCATTCAAAGTTGCAAGTTTCTATGTAGGAACAAGTTTGTATAGGTATTTCAAAGATGCCCAGAACTGAGCTAAACGTGGTATGTGTCCAACTCCTAGAAATAACTTCATGCCCCATCTCCCTTACTTCAAGCTAGTAAGGATCACATAATTCCAAACAATGTTTTGACACGGATTCCCTATTCGGGCATTCAGAACATATAGCACGTTGCTGTAAGCAAGCACATTCTCATTCAAAGTTGCAAGTTACTATGTAGGAACAAGTTTGTATAGGTATTTCAAAGATGCCCAGAACTGAGCTAAACTTGGTATGTGTCCAACTCCTAGAAATAACTTCATGCCCCATCTCCCTTACTTCCAGCTAGTAAGGATCACATAATTCCTAACAAAGTTTTGACACAGATTCCCAATTCGGGCATTCAGAACATATAGCACGTTGCTGTAGCAAGCACATTCTCATTCAAAGTTACAAGTTACTATGTAGGAACAAGTTTGTATAGGTATTTCAAAGATGCCCAGAACTGAGCTAAACTTGGTATGTGTCCAACTCCTAGAAATAACTTCATGCCCCATCTCCCTTACTTCCAGCTAGTAAGGATCACATAATTCCTAACAAAGTTTTGACACAGATTCCCAATTCGGGCATTCAGAACATATAGCACGTTGCTGTAAGCAAGCAGATTCTCATTCAAAGATGCAAGTTACTATGTAGGAACAAGTTTGTATAGGTATTTCAAAGATGCCCAGAACTGAGCTAAACTTGGTATGTGTCCAACTCCTAGAAATAACTTCATGCCCCATCTCCCTTACTTCCAGCTAGTAAGGATCACATAATTCCTAACAAAGTTTTGACACAGATTCCCAATTCGGGCATTCAGAACATATAGCACGTTGCTGTAAGCAAGCACATTTTCATTCAAAGTTGCAAGTTACTATGTAGGAACAAGTTTGTATAGGTATTTCAAAGATGCCCAGAACTGAGCTAAACTTGGTATGTGTCCAACTCCTACAAATAACTTCATGCCCCATCTCCCTTACTTCCAGCTAGTAAGGATCACATAATTCCTAACAAAGTTTTGACACATATTCCCAATTCGGGAATTCAGAACATATAGCACGTTGCTGTAAGCAAGCACATTTTCATTCAAAGTTGCAAGTTACTATGTAGGAACAAGTTTGTATAGGTATTTCAAAGATGCCCAGAACTGAGCTAAACTTGGTATGTGTCCAACTCCTAGAAATAACTTCATGCCCCATCTCCCTTACTTCCAGCTAGTAAGGATCACATAATTCCTAACAAAGTTTTGACACAGATTCCCAATTCGGGCATTCAGAACATATAGCACGTTGCTGTAAGCAAGCAGATTCTCATTCAAAGTTGCAAGTTACTATGTAGGAACAAGTTTGTATAGGTATTTCAAAGATGCCCAGAACTGAGCTAAACTTGGTATGTGTCCAACTACTAGAAATAACTTCATGCCCCATCTCCCTTACTTCCAGCTAGTAAGGATCACATAATTCCTAACAAAGTTTTGACACAGATTCCCTATTCGGGCATTCAGAACATATAGCACGTTGCTGCAAGCAAGCACATTCTCATTCAAAGTTGCAAGTTACTATGTAGGAACAAGTTTGTATAGGTATTTCAAAGATGCCCAGAACTGAGCTAAACTTGGTATGTGTCCAACTCCTAGAAATAACTTCATGCCCCATCTCCCTTACTTCCAGCTAGTAAGGATCACATAATTCCTAACAAAGTTTTGACACAGATTCCCTATTCGGGCATTCAGAACATATAGCACGTTGCTGCAAGCAAGCACATTCTCATTCAAAGTTGCAAGTTACTATGTAGGAACAAGTTTGTATAGGTATTTCAAAGATGCCCAGAACTGAGCTAAACTTGGTATGTGTCCAACTCCTAGAAATAACTTCATGCCCCATCTCCCTTACTTCCAGCTAGTAAGGATCACATAATTCCTAACAAAGTTTTGACACAGATTCCCAATTCGGGCATTTAGAACATATAGCACGTTGCTGTAAGCAAGCACATTCTCATTCAAAGTTGCAAGTTACTATGTAGGAACAAGTTTGTATAGGTATTTCAAAGATGCCCAGAACTGAGCTAAACTTGGTATGTGTCCAACTCCTAGAAATAACTTCATGCCCCATCTCCCTTACTTCCAGCTAGTAAGGATCACATAATTCCTAACAAAGTTTTGACACAGATTCCCAATTCGGGAATTCAGAACATATAGCACGTTGCTGTAAGCAAGCAGATTCTCATTCAAAGATGCAAGTTACTATGTAGGAACAAGTTTGTATAGGTATTTCAAAGATGCCCAGAACTGAGCTAAACTTGGTATGTGTCCAACTCCTAGAAATAACTTCATGCCCCATCTCCCTTACTTCCAGCTAGTAAGGATCACATAATTCCTAACAAAGTTTTGACACAGATTGCCAATTCGGGCATTCAGAACATATAGCACGTTGCTGTAAGCAAGCACATTCTCATTCAAAGATGCAAGTTACTATGTAGGAACAAGTTTGTATAGGTATTTCAAAGATGCCCAGAACTGAGCTAAACTTGGTATGTGTCGAACTCCTTGAAATAACTTCATGCTCCATCTCCCTTACTTCCAGATAGTAAGGATCACATAATTCCTAACAAAGTTTTGACACAGATTTACTATTGGGGCATTCAGAACATATAGCCCGTTGCTGCAAGCAAGCACATTCTCATTCAAAGATGCAAGTTACTATGTAGGAACAAGTTTGTATAGGTATTTCAAAGATGCCCAGAACTGAGCTAAACTTGGTATGTGTCGAACTCCTAGAAATAACTTCATGCTCCATCTCCCTTACTTCCAGCTAGTAAGGATCACATAATTCCTAACAAAGTTTTGACACAGATTCACTATTGGGGCATTCAGAACATATAGCCCGTTGCTGCAAGCAAACACATTCTCATTCAAAGTTGCAAGTTACTATGTAGGAACAAGTTTGTATAGGTATTTCAAAGATGCCCAGAACTGAGCTAAACTTGGTATGTCTCCAACTCCAAGAAATAACTTCATGCCCCATCTCCCTTACTTCCAGCTAGTAAGGATCACATAATTCCTAACAAATTTTTGACACAGATTCCCAATTCGGGCATTCAGAACATATAGCACGTTGCTGTAAGCAAGCACATTCTCATTCAAAGATGCAAGTTACTATGTAGGAACAAGTTTGTATAGGTATTTCAAAGATGCCCAGAACTGAGCTAAACTTGGTATGTGTCCAACTCCTAGAAATAACTTCATGCCCCATCTCCCTTATTTCCAGCTAGTAAGGATCACATAATTCCTAACAAAGTTTTGACACAGATTCACAATTCGGGCATTCAGAACATATAGCACGTTGCTGTAAGCAAGCACATTCTCATTCAAAGTTGCAAGTTACTATGTAGGAACAAGTTTGTATAGGTATTTCAAAGATGCCCAGAACTGAGCTAAACTTGGTATGTGTCCAACTCCTAGAAATAACTTCATGCCCCGTCTCCCTTACTTCCAGCTAGTAAGGATCCCATAATTCCTAACAAAGTTTTGACACAGATTCCCAATTCGGGCATTCAGAACATATAGCACGTTGCTGTAAGCAAGCACATTCTCATTCAAAGATGCAAGTTACTATGTAGGAACAAGTTTGTATAGGTATTTCAAAGATGCCCAGAACTGAGCTAAACTTGGTATGTGTCCAACTCCTAGAAATAACTTCATGCCCCATCTCCCTTACTTCCAGCTAGTAAGGATCACATAATTCCTAACAAAGTTTTGACACAGATTCCCAATTCGGGCATTCAGAACATATAGCACGTTGCTGTAAGCAAGCACATTCTCATTCAAAGTTACAAGTTACTATGTAGGAACAAGTTTGTATAGGTATTTCAAAGATGCCCAGAACTGAGCTAAACTTGGTATGTGTCCAACTCCTAGAAATAACTTCATGCCCCATCTCCCTTACTTCCAGCTAGTAAGGATCACATAATTCCTAACAAAGTTTTGACACAGATTCCCAATTCGGGCATTCAGAACATATAGCACGTTGCTGTAAGCAAGCACATTCTCATTCAAAGATGCAAGTTACTATGTAGGAACAAGTTTGTATAGGTATTTCAAAGATGCCCAGAACTGAGCTAAACTTGGTATGTGTCCAACTCCTAGAAATAACTTCATGCCCCATCTCCCTTACTTCCAGCTAGTAAGGATCACATAATTCCTAACAAAGTTTTGACACAGATTCCCAATTCGGGCATTCAGAACATATAGCACGTTGCTGTAAGCAAGCACATTCTCATTCAAAGATGCAAGTTACTATGTAGGAACAAGTTTGTATAGGTATTTCAAAGATGCCCAGAACTGAGCTAAACTTGGTATGTGTCCAACTCCTAGAAATAACTTCATGCCCCATCTCCCTTACTTCCAGCTAGTAAGGATCACATAATTCCTAACAAAGTTTTGACACAGATTCCCAATTCGGGCATTCAGAACATATAGCACGTTGCTGTAAGCAAGCAGATTCTCATTCAAAGATGCAAGTTACTATGTAGGAACAAGTTTGTATAGGTATTTCAAAGATGCCCAGAACTGAGCTAAACTTGGTATGTGTCCAACTCCTAGAAATAACTTCATGCCCCATCTCCCTTACTTCCAGCTAGTAAGGATCACATAATAACTAACAAAGTTTTGACACAGATTCCCAATTCGGGCATTCAGAACATATAGCACGTTGCTGTAAGCAAGCAGATTCTCATTCAAAGATGCAAGTTACTATGTAGGAACAAGTTTGTATAGGTATTTCAAAGATGCCCAGAACTGAGCTAAACTTGGTATGTGTCCAACTCCTAGAAATAACTTCATGCCCCATCTCCCTTACTTCCAGCTAGTAAGGATCACATAATTCCTAACAAAGTTTTGACACAGATTCCCAATTCGGGCATTCAGAACATATAGCACGTTGCTGTAAGCAAGCACATTCTCATTCAAAGTTGCAAGTTACTATGTAGGAACAAGTTTGTATAGGTATTTCAAAGATGCCCAGAACTGAGCTAAACTTGGTATGTGTCCAACTCCTAGAAATAACTTCATGCCCCATCTCCCTTACTTCCAGCTAGTAAGGATCACATAATTCCTAACAAAGTTTTGACACAGATTCCCAATTCGGGCATTCAGAACATATAACACGTTGCTGTAAGCAAGCAGATTCTCATTCAAAGATGCAAGTTACTATGTAGGAACAAGTTTGTATAGGTATTTCAAAGATGCCCAGAACTGAGCTAAACTTGGTATGTGTCCAACTCCTAGAAATAACTTCATGCCCCATCTCCCTTACTTCCAGCTAGTAAGGATCACATAATTCCTAACAAAGTTTTGACACAGATTCCCAATTCGGGCATTCAGAACATATAGCACGTTGCTGTAAGCAAGCACATTCTCATTCAAAGTTGCAAGTTACTATGTAGGAACAAGTTTGTATAGGTATTTCAAAGATGCCCAGAACTGAGCTAAACTTGGTATGTGTCCAACTCCTAGAAATAACTTCATGCCCCATCTCCCTTACTTCCAGCTAGTAAGGATCACATAATTCCTAACAAAGTTTTGACACAGATTCCCAATTCGGGCATTCAGAACATATAGCACGTTGCTGTAAGCAAGCACATTCTCATTCAAAGTTGCAAGTTACTATGTAGGAACAAGTTTGTATAGGTATTTCAAAGATGCCCAGAACTGAGCTAAACTTGGTATGTGTCCAACTCCTAGAAATAACTTCATGCCCCATCTCCCTTACTTCCAGCTAGTAAGGATCACATAATTCCTAACAAAGTTTTGACACAGATTCCCAATTCGGGCATTCAGAACATATAGCACGTTGCTGTAAGCAAGCACATTCTCATTCAAAGATGCAAGTTACTATGTAGGAACAAGTTTGTATAGGTATTTCAAAGATGCCCAGAACTGAGCTAAACTTGGTATGTGTCCAACTCCTAGAAATAACTTCATGCCCCATCTCCCTTACTTCCAGCTAGTAAGGATCACATAATTCCTAACAAAGTTTTGACACAGATTCCCAATTCGGGCATTCAGAACGTATAGCACGTTGCTGTAAGCAAGCACATTCTCATTCAAAGATGCAAGTTACTATGTAGGAACAAGTTTGTATAGGTATTTCAAAGATGCCCAGAACTGAGCTAAACTTGGTATGTGTCCAACTCCTAGAAATAACTTCATGCCCCATCTCCCTTACTTCCAGCTAGTAAGGATCACATAATTCCTAACAAAGTTTTGACACAGATTCCCTATTCGGGCATTCAGAACATATAGCACGTTGCTGTAAGCAAGCACATTCTCATTCAAAGATGCAAGTTACTATGTAGGAACAAGTTTGTATAGGTATTTCAAAGATGCCCAGAACTGAGCTAAACTTGGTATGTGTCCAACTCCCAGAAATAACTTCATGCCCCATCTCCCTTACTTCCAGCTAGTAAGGATCACATAATTCCTAACAAAGTTTTGACACAGATTCCCAATTCGGGCATTCAGAACATATAGCACGTTGCTGTAAGCAAGCACATTCTCATTCAAAGTTGCAAGTTACTATGTAGGAACAAGTTTGTATAGGTATTTCAAAGATGCCCAGAACTGAGCTAAACTTGGTATGTGTCGAACTCCTAGAAATAACTTCATGCTCCATCTCCCTTACTTCCAGCTAGTAAGGATCACATAATTCCTAACAAAGTTTTACACAGATTCACTATTGGGACATTCAGAACATATAGCCCGTTGCTGCAAGCAAGCACATTCTCATTCAAAGTTGCAAGTTACTATGTAGGAACAAGTTTGTATAGGTATTTCAAAGATGCCCAGAACTGAGCTAAACTTGGTATGTCTCCAACTCCAAGAAATAACTTCATGCCCCATCTCCCTTACTTCCAGCTAGTAAGGATCACATAATTCCTAACAAAGTTTTGACACAGATTCCCAATTCGGGCATTCAGAACATATAGCACGTTGCTGTAAGCAAGCACATTCTCATTCAAAGTTGCAAGTTACTATGTAGGAACAAGTTTGTATAGGTATTTCAAAGATGCCCAGAACTGAGCTGAACTTGGTATGTGTCCAACTCCTAGAAATAACTTCATGCCCCATCTCCCTTACTTCCAGCTAGTAAGGATCACATAATTCCTAACAAAGTTTTGACACAGATTCCCAATTCGGGCATTCAGAACATATAGCACGTTGCTGTAAGCAAGCACATTCTCATTCAAAGTTGCAAGTTACTATGTAGGAACAAGTTTGTATAGGTATTTCAAAGATGCCCAGAACTGAGCTAAACTTGGTATGTGTCCAACTCCTAGAAATAACTTCATGCCCCATCTCCCTTACTTCCAGCTAGTAAGGATCACATAATTCCTAACAAAGTTTTGACACAGATTCCCAATTCGGGCATTCAGAACATATAGCACGTTGCTGTAAGCAAGCACATTCTCATTCAAAGATGCAAGTTACTATGTAGGAACAAGTTTGTATAGGTATTTCAAAGATGCCCAGAACTGAGCTAAACTTGGTATGTGTCCAACTCCTAGAAATAACTTCATGCCCCATCTCCCTTACTTCCACCTAGTAAGGATCACATAATTCCTAACAAAGTTTTGACACAGATTCCCAATTCGGGCATTCAGAACATATAGCACGTTGCTGTAAGCAAGCACATTCTCATTCAAAGATGCAAGTTACTATGTAGGAACAAGTTTGTATAGGTATTTCAAAGATGCCCAGAACTGAGCTAAACTTGGTATGTGTCCAACTCCTAGAAATAACTTCATGCCCCATCTCCCTTACTTCCAGCTAGTAAGGATCACATAATTCCTAACAAAGTTTTGACACAGATTCCCAATTCGGGCATTCAGAACATATAGCACGTTGCTGTAAGCAAGCAGATTCTCATTCAAAGATGCAAGTTACTATGTAGGAACAAGTTTGTATAGGTATTTCAAAGATGCCCAGAACTGAGCTAAACTTGGTATGTGTCCAACTCCTAGAAATAACTTCATGCCCCATCTCCCTTACTTCCAGCTAGTAAGGATCACATAATAACTAACAAAGTTTTGACACAGATTCCCAATTCGGGAATTCAGAACATATAGCACGTTGCTGTAAGCAAGCAGATTCTCATTCAAAGATGCAAGTTACTATGTAGGAACAAGTTTCTATAGGTATTTCAAAGATGCCCAGAACTGAGCTAAACTTGGTATGTGTCCAACTCCTAGAAATAACTTCATGCCCCATCTCCCTTACTTCCAGCTAGTAAGGATCACATAATTCCTAACAAAGTTTTGACACAGATTCCCAATTCGGGCATTAAGAACATATAGCATGTTGCTGTAAGCAAGCACATTCTCATTCAAAGATGCAAGTTACTATGTAGGAACAAGTTTGTATAGGTATTTCAAAGATGCCCAGAACTGAGCTAAACTTGGTATATGTCCAACTCCTAGAAATAACTTCATGCCCCATCTCCCTTACTTCCAGCTAGTAAGGATCACATAATTCCTAACAAAGTTTTGACACAGATTCCCAATTCGGGCATTCAGAACATATAGCACGTTGCTGTAAGCAAGCACATTCTCATTCAAAGATGCAAGTTACTATGTAGGAACAAGTTTGTATAGGTATTTCAAAGATGCCCAGAACTGAGCTAAACTTGGTATGTGTCCAACTCCTAGAAATAACTTCATGCCCCATCTCCCTTACTTCCAGCTAGTAAGGATCACATAATTCCTAACAAAGTTTTGACACAGATTCCCAATTCGGGCATTCAGAACATATAGCACGTTGCTGTAAGCAAGCACATTCTCATTCAAAGATGCAAGTTACTATGTAGGAACAAGTTTGTATAGGTATTTCAAAGATGCCCAGAACTGAGCTAAACTTGGTATGTGTCCAACTCCTAGAAATAACTTCATGCCCCATCTCCCTTACTTCCACCTAGTAAGGATCACATAATTCCTAACAAAGTTTTGACACAGATTCCCAATTCGGGCATTCAGAACATATAGCACGTTGCTGTAAGCAAGCACATTCTCATTCAAAGATGCAAGTTACTATGTAGGAACAAGTTTGTATAGGTATTTCAAAGATGCCCAGAACTGAGCTAAACTTGGTATGTGTCCAACTCCTAGAAATAACTTCATGCCCCATCTCCCTTACTTCCAGCTAGTAAGGATCACATAATTCCTAACAAAGTTTTGACAGAGATTCACTATTGGGGCATTCAGAACATATAGCCCGTTGCTGCAAGCAAGCACATTCTCATTCAAAGTTGCAAGTTACTATGTAGGAACAAGTTTGTATAGGTATTTCAAAGATGCCCAGAACTGAGCTTAACTTGGTATGTCTCCAACTCCAAGAAATAACTTCATGCCCCATCTCCCTTACTTCCAGCTAGTAAGGATCACATAATTCCTAACAAAGTTTTGACACAGATTCCCAATTCGGGCATTCAGAACATATAGCACGTTGCTGTAAACAAGCACATTCTCATTCAAAGTTGCAAGTTACTATGTAGGAACAAGTTTGTATAGGTATTTCAAAGATGCCCAGAACTGAGCTAAACTTGGTATGTGTCCAACTCCTAGAAATAACTTCATGCCCCATCTCCCTTACTTCCACCTAGTAAGGATCACATAATTCCTAACAAAGTTTTGACACAGATTCCCAATTCGGGCATTCAGAACATATAGCACGTTGCTGTAAGCAAGCACATTCTCATTCAAAGTTGCAAGTTACTATGTAGGAACAAGTTTGTATAGGTATTTCAAAGATGCCCAGAACTGAGCTAAACTTGGTATGTGTCCAACTCCTAGAAATAACTTCATGCCCCATCTCCCTTACTTCCAGCTAGTAAGGATCACATAATTCCTAACAAAGTTTTGACACAGATTCCCAATTCGGGCATTCAGAACATATAGCACGTTGCTGTAAGCAAGCACATTCTCATTCAAAGATGCAAGTTACTATGTAGGAACAAGTTTGTATAGGTATTTCAAAGATGCCCAGAACTGAGCTAAACTTGGTATGTGTCCAACTCCTAGAAATAACTTCATGCCCCATCTCCCTTACTTCCAGCTAGTAAGGATCACATAATTCCTAACAAAGTTTTGACACAGATTCCCAATTCGGGCATTCAGAACATATAGCACGTTGCTCTAAGCAAGCACATTCTCATTCAAAGTTGCAAGTTACTATGTAGGAACAAGTTTGTATAGGTATTTCAAAGATGCCCAGAACTGAGCTAAACTTGGTATGTGTCGAACTCCTAGAAATAACTTCATGCTCCATCTCCCTTACTTCCAGCTAGTAAGGATCACATAATTCCTAACAAAGTTTTACACAGATTCACTATTGGGACATTCAGAACATATAGCACGTTGCTGTAAGCAAGCACATTCTCATTCAAAGTTGCAAGTTACTATGTAGGAACAAGTTTGTATAGGTATTTCAAAGATGCCCAGAACTGAGCTGAACTTGGTATGTGTCCAACTCCTAGAAATAACTTCATGCCCCATCTCCCTTACTTCCAGCTAGTAAGGATCACATAATTCCTAACAAAGTTTTGACACAGATTCCCAATTCGGGGATTCAGAACATATAGCACGTTGCTGTAAGCAAGCACATTCTCATTCAAAGTTGCAAGTTACTATGTAGGAACAAGTTTGTATAGGTATTTCAAAGATGCCCAGAACTGAGCTAAACTTGGTATGTGTCCAACTCCTAGAAATAACTTCATGCCCCATCTCCCTTACTTCCAGCTAGTAAGGATCACATAATTCCTAACAAAGTTTTGACACAGATTCCCAATTCGGGCATTCAGAACATATAGCACGTTGCTGTAAGCAAGCACATTCTCATTCAAAGTTGCAAGTTACTATGTAGGAACAAGTTTGTATAGGTATTTCAAAGATGCCCAGAACTGAGCTAAACTTGGTATGTGTCCAACTCCTAGAAATAACTTCATGCCCCATCTCCCTTACTTCCAGCTAGTAAGGATCACATAATTCCTAACAAAGTTTTGACACAGATTCCCAATTCGGGCATTCAGAACATATAGCACGTTGCTGTAAGCAAGCACATTCTCATTCAAAGATGCAAGTTACTATGTAGGAACAAGTTTGTATAGGTATTTCAAAGATGCCCAGAACTGAGCTAAACTTGGTATGTGTCCAACTCCTAGAAATAACTTCATGCCCCATCTCCCTTACTTCCAGCTAGTAAGGATCACATAATTCCTAACAAAGTTTTGACACAGATTCCCAATTCGGGCATTCAGAACGTATAGCACGTTGCTGTAAGCAAGCACATTCTCATTCAAAGATGCAAGTTACTATGTAGGAACAAGTTTGTATAGGTATTTCAAAGATGCCCAGAACTGAGCTAAACTTGGTATGTGTCCAACTCCTAGAAATAACTTCATGCCCCATCTCCCTTACTTCCAGCTTGTAAGGATCACATAATTCCTAACAAAGTTTTGACACAGATTCCCAATTCGGGCATTCAGAACATATAGCACGTTGCTGTAAGCAAGCACATTCTCATTCAAAGTTGCAAGTTACTATGTAGGAACAAGTTTGTATAGGTATTTCAAAGATGCCCAGAACTGAGCTAAACTTGGTATGTGTCGAACTCCTAGAAATAACTTCATGCTCCATCTCCCTTACTTCCAGCTAGTAAGGATCACATAATTCCTAACAAAGTTTTACACAGATTCACTATTGGGACATTCAGAACATATAGCCCGTTGCTGCAAGCAAGCACATTCTCATTCAAAGTTGCAAGTTACTATGTAGGAACAAGTTTGTATAGGTATTTCAAAGATGCCCAGAACTGAGCTAAACTTGGTATGTCTCCAACTCCAAGAAATAACTTCATGCCCCATCTCCCTTACTTCCAGCTAGTAAGGATCACATAATTCCTAACAAAGTTTTGACACAGATTCCCAATTCGGGCATTCAGAACATATAGCACGTTGCTGTAAGCAAGCACATTCTCATTCAAAGTTGCAAGTTACTATGTAGGAACAAGTTTGTATAGGTATTTCAAAGATGCCCAGAACTGAGCTGAACTTGGTATGTGTCCAACTCCTAGAAATAACTTCATGCCCCATCTCCCTTACTTCCAGCTAGTAAGGATCACATAATTCCTAACAAAGTTTTGACACAGATTCCCAATTCGGGCATTCAGAACATATAGCACGTTGCTGTAAGCAAGCACATTCTCATTCAAAGTTGCAAGTTACTATGTAGGAACAAGTTTGTATAGGTATTTCAAAGATGCCCAGAACTGAGCTAAACTTGGTATGTGTCCAACTCCTAGAAATAACTTCATGCCCCATCTCCCTTACTTCCAGCTAGTAAGGATCACATAATTCCTAACAAAGTTTTGACACAGATTCCCAATTCGGGCATTCAGAACATATAGCACGTTGCTGTAAGCAAGCACATTCTCATTCAAAGATGCAAGTTACTATGTAGGAACAAGTTTGTATAGGTATTTCAAAGATGCCCAGAACTGAGCTAAACTTGGTATGTGTCCAACTCCTAGAAATAACTTCATGCCCCATCTCCCTTACTTCCACCTAGTAAGGATCACATAATTCCTAACAAAGTTTTGACACAGATTCCCAATTCGGGCATTCAGAACATATAGCACGTTGCTGTAAGCAAGCACATTCTCATTCAAAGATGCAAGTTACTATGTAGGAACAAGTTTGTATAGGTATTTCAAAGATGCCCAGAACTGAGCTAAACTTGGTATGTGTCCAACTCCTAGAAATAACTTCATGCCCCATCTCCCTTACTTCCAGCTAGTAAGGATCACATAATTCCTAACAAAGTTTTGACACAGATTCCCAATTCGGGCATTCAGAACATATAGCACGTTGCTGTAAGCAAGCAGATTCTCATTCAAAGATGCAAGTTACTATGTAGGAACAAGTTTGTATAGGTATTTCAAAGATGCCCAGAACTGAGCTAAACTTGGTATGTGTCCAACTCCTAGAAATAACTTCATGCCCCATCTCCCTTACTTCCAGCTAGTAAGGATCACATAATAACTAACAAAGTTTTGACACAGATTCCCAATTCGGGAATTCAGAACATATAGCACGTTGCTGTAAGCAAGCAGATTCTCATTCAAAGATGCAAGTTACTATGTAGGAACAAGTTTCTATAGGTATTTCAAAGATGCCCAGAACTGAGCTAAACTTGGTATGTGTCCAACTCCTAGAAATAACTTCATGCCCCATCTCCCTTACTTCCAGCTAGTAAGGATCACATAATTCCTAACAAAGTTTTGACACAGATTCCCAATTCGGGCATTAAGAACATATAGCACGTTGCTGTAAGCAAGCACATTCTCATTCAAAGATGCAAGTTACTATGTAGGAACAAGTTTGTATAGGTATTTCAAAGATGCCCAGAACTGAGCTAAACTTGGTATATGTCCAACTCCTAGAAATAACTTCATGCCCCATCTCCCTTACTTCCAGCTAGTAAGGATCACATAATTCCTAACAAAGTTTTGACACAGATTCCCAATTCGGGCATTCAGAACATATAGCACGTTGCTGTAAGCAAGCACATTCTCATTCAAAGATGCAAGTTACTATGTAGGAACAAGTTTGTATAGGTATTTCAAAGATGCCCAGAACTGAGCTAAACTTGGTATGTGTCCAACTCCTAGAAATAACTTCATGCCCCATCTCCCTTACTTCCAGCTAGTAAGGATCACATAATTCCTAAAAAAGTTTTGACACAGATTCCCAATTCGGGCATTCAGAACATATAGCACGTTGCTGTAAGCAAGCACATTCTCATTCAAAGATGCAAGTTACTATGTAGGAACAAGTTTGTATAGGTATTTCAAAGATGCCCAGAACTGAGCTAAACTTGGTATGTGTCCAACTCCTAGAAATAACTTCATGCCCCATCTCCCTTACTTCCACCTAGTAAGGATCACATAATTCCTAACAAAGTTTTGACACAGATTCCCAATTCGGGCATTCAGAACATATAGCACGTTGCTGTAAGCAAGCACATTCTCATTCAAAGATGCAAGTTACTATGTAGGAACAAGTTTGTATAGGTATTTCAAAGATGCCCAGAACTGAGCTAAACTTGGTATGTGTCCAACTCCTAGAAATAACTTCATGCCCCATCTCCCTTACTTCCAGCTAGTAAGGATCACATAATTCCTAACAAAGTTTTGACACAGATTCCCAATTCGGGCATTCAGAACATATAGCACGTTGCTGTAAGCAAGCAGATTCTCATTCAAAGATGCAAGTTACTATGTAGGAACAAGTTTGTATAGGTATTTCAAAGATGCCCAGAACTGAGCTAAACTTGGTATGTGTCCAACTCCTAGAAATAACTTCATGCCCCATCTCCCTTACTTCCAGCTAGTAAGGATCACATAATAACTAACAAAGTTTTGACACAGATTCCCAATTCGGGAATTCAGAACATATAGCACGTTGCTGTAAGCAAGCAGATTCTCATTCAAAGATGCAAGTTACTATGTAGGAACAAGTTTCTATAGGTATTTCAAAGATGCCCAGAACTGAGCTAAACATGGTATGTGTCCAACTCCTAGAAATAACTTCATGCCCCATCTCCCTTACTTCCAGCTAGTAAGGATCACATAATTCCTAACAAAGTTTTGACACAGATTCCCAATTCGGGCATTCAGAACATATAGCACGTTGCTGTAAGCAAGCACATTCTCATTCAAAGATGCAAGTTACTATGTAGGAACAAGTTTGTATAGGTATTTCAAAGATGCCCAGAACTGAGCTAAACTTGGTATGTCTCCAACTCCAAGAAATAACTTCATGCCCCATCTCCCTTACTTCCAGCTAGTAAGGATCACATAATTCCTAACAAAGTTTTGACACAGATTGCCAATTCGGGCATTCAGAACATATAGCACGTTGCTGTAAGCAAGCACATTCTCATTCAAAGATGCAAGTTACTATGTAGGAACAAGTTTCTATAGGTATTTCAAAGATGCCCAGAACTGAGCTAAACTTGGTATGTGTCGAACTCCTAGAAATAACTTCATGCTCCATCTCCCTTACTTCCAGCTAGTAAGGATCACATAATTCCTAACAAAGTTTTGACAGAGATTCACTATTGGGGCATTCAGAACATATAGCCCGTTGCTGCAAGCAAGCACATTCTCATTCAAAGTTGCAAGTTACTATGTAGGAACAAGTTTGTATAGGTATTTCAAAGATGCCCAGAACTGAGCTTAACTTGGTATGTCTCCAACTCCAAGAAATAACTTCATGCCCCATCTCCCTTACTTCCAGCTAGTAAGGATCACATAATTCCTAACAAAGTTTTGACACAGATTCCCAATTCGGGCATTCAGAACATATAGCACGTTGCTGTAAACAAGCACATTCTCATTCAAAGTTGCAAGTTACTATGTAGGAACAAGTTTGTATAGGTATTTCAAAGATGCCCAGAACTGAGCTAAACTTGGTATGTGTCCAACTCCTAGAAATAACTTCATGCCCCATCTCCCTTACTTCCACCTAGTAAGGATCACATAATTCCTAACAAAGTTTTGACACAGATTCCCAATTCGGGCATTCAGAACATATAGCACGTTGCTGTAAGCAAGCACATTCTCATTCAAAGTTGCAAGTTACTATGTAGGAACAAGTTTGTATAGGTATTTCAAAGATGCCCAGAACTGAGCTAAACTTGGTATGTGTCCAACTCCTAGAAATAACTTCATGCCCCATCTCCCTTACTTCCAGCTAGTAAGGATCACATAATTCCTAACAAAGTTTTGACACAGATTCCCAATTCGGGCATTCAGAACATATAGCACGTTGCTCTAAGCAAGCACATTCTCATTCAAAGTTACAAGTTACTATGTAGGAACAAGTTTGTATAGGTATTTCAAAGATGCCCAGAACTGAGCTAAACTTGGTATGTGTCCAACTCCTA
Organism: Diceros bicornis minor; assembly: GCF_020826845.1. NCBI lineage: Eukaryota > Metazoa > Chordata > Mammalia > Perissodactyla > Rhinocerotidae > Diceros > Diceros bicornis. Next base: position 1,361,516 of record NC_080751.1, on the reverse strand, counting down.
GAAATAACTTCATGCCCCATCTCCCTTACTTCCAGCTAGTAAGGATCACATAATTCCTAACAAAGTTTTGACACAGATTCCCAATTCGGGCATTCAGAACATATAGCACGTTGCTGTAAGCAAGCACATTCTCATTCAAAGTTGCAAGTTACTATGCAGGAACAAGTTTGTATAGGTATTTCAAAGATGCCCAGAACTGAGCTAAACTTGGTATGTGTCGAACTCCTAGAAATAACTTCATGCTCCATCTCCCTTACTTCCAGCTAGTAAGGATCACATAATTCCTAACAAAGTTTTACACAGATTCACTATTGGGACATTCAGAACATATAGCCCGTTGCTGCAAGCAAGCACATTCTCATTCAAAGTTGCAAGTTACTATGTAGGAACAAGTTTGTATAGGTATTTCAAAGATGCCCAGAACTGAGCTAAACTTGGTATGTCTCCAACTCCAAGAAATAACTTCATGCCCCATCTCCCTTACTTCCAGCTAGTAAGGATCACATAATTCCTAACAAAGTTTTGACACAGATTCCCAATTCGGGCATTCAGAACATATAGCACGTTGCTGTAAGCAAGCACATTCTCATTCAAAGTTGCAAGTTACTATGTAGGAACAAGTTTGTATAGGTATTTCAAAGATGCCCAGAACTGAGCTGAACTTGGTATGTGTCCAACTCCTAGAAATAACTTCATGCCCCATCTCCCTTACTTCCAGCTAGTAAGGATCACATAATTCCTAACAAAGTTTTGACACAGATTCCCAATTCGGGGATTCAGAACATATAGCACGTTGCTGTAAGCAAGCACATTCTCATTCAAAGTTGCAAGTTACTATGTAGGAACAAGTTTGTATAGGTATTTCAAAGATGCCCAGAACTGAGCTAAACTTGGTATGTGTCCAACTCCTAGAAATAACTTCATGCCCCATCTCCCTTACTTCCAGCTAGTAAGGATCACATAATTCCTAACAAAGTTTTGACACAGATTCCCAATTCGGGCATTCAGAACATATAGCACGTTGCTGTAAGCAAGCACATTCTCATTCAAAGATGCAAGTTACTATGTAGGAACAAGTTTGTATAGGTATTTCAAAGATGCCCAGAACTGAGCTAAACTTGGTATGTGTCCAACTCCTAGAAATAACTTCATGCCCCATCTCCCTTACTTCCACCTAGTAAGGATCACATAATTCCTAACAAAGTTTTGACACAGATTCCCAATTCGGGCATTCAGAACATATAGCACGTTGCTGTAAGCAAGCACATTCTCATTCAAAGATGCAAGTTACTATGTAGGAACAAGTTTGTATAGGTATTTCAAAGATGCCCAGAACTGAGCTAAACTTGGTATGTGTCCAACTCCTAGAAATAACTTCATGCCCCATCTCCCTTACTTCCAGCTAGTAAGGATCACATAATTCCTAACAAAGTTTTGACACAGATTCCCAATTCGGGCATTCAGAACATATAGCACGTTGCTGTAAGCAAGCAGATTCTCATTCAAAGATGCAAGTTACTATGTAGGAACAAGTTTGTATAGGTATTTCAAAGATGCCCAGAACTGAGCTAAACTTGGTATGTGTCCAACTCCTAGAAATAACTTCATGCCCCATCTCCCTTACTTCCAGCTAGTAAGGATCACATAATAACTAACAAAGTTTTGACACAGATTCCCAATTCGGGAATTCAGAACATATAGCACGTTGCTGTAAGCAAGCAGATTCTCATTCAAAGATGCAAGTTACTATGTAGGAACAAGTTTCTATAGGTATTTCAAAGATGCCCAGAACTGAGCTAAACTTGGTATGTGTCCAACTCCTAGAAATAACTTCATGCCCCATCTCCCTTACTTCCAGCTAGTAAGGATCACATAATTCCTAACAAAGTTTTGACACAGATTCCCAATTCGGGCATTAAGAACATATAGCATGTTGCTGTAAGCAAGCACATTCTCATTCAAAGATGCAAGTTACTATGTAGGAACAAGTTTGTATAGGTATTTCAAAGATGCCCAGAACTGAGCTAAACTTGGTATATGTCCAACTCCTAGAAATAACTTCATGCCCCATCTCCCTTACTTCCAGCTAGTAAGGATCACATAATTCCTAACAAAGTTTTGACACAGATTCCCAATTCGGGCATTCAGAACATATAGCACGTTGCTGTAAGCAAGCACATTCTCATTCAAAGATGCAAGTTACTATGTAGGAACAAGTTTGTATAGGTATTTCAAAGATGCCCAGAACTGAGCTAAACTTGGTATGTGTCCAACTCCTAGAAATAACTTCATGCCCCATCTCCCTTACTTCCAGCTAGTAAGGATCACATAATTCCTAAAAAAGTTTTGACACAGATTCCCAATTCGGACATTCAGAACATATAGCACGTTGCTGTAAGCAAGCACATTCTCATTCAAAGATGCAAGTTACTATGTAGGAACAAGTTTGTATAGGTATTTCAAAGATGCCCAGAACTGAGCTAAACTTGGTATGTGTCCAACTCCTAGAAATAACTTCATGCCCCATCTCCCTTACTTCCACCTAGTAAGGATCACATAATTCCTAACAAAGTTTTGACACAGATTCCCAATTCGGGCATTCAGAACATATAGCACGTTGCTGTAAGCAAGCACATTCTCATTCAAAGATGCAAGTTACTATGTAGGAACAAGTTTGTATAGGTATTTCAAAGATGCCCAGAACTGAGCTAAACTTGGTATGTGTCCAACTCCTAGAAATAACTTCATGCCCCATCTCCCTTACTTCCAGCTAGTAAGGATCACATAATTCCTAACAAAGTTTTGACACAGATTCCCAATTCGGGCATTCAGAACATATAGCACGTTGCTGTAAGCAAGCAGATTCTCATTCAAAGATGCAAGTTACTATGTAGGAACAAGTTTGTATAGGTATTTCAAAGATGCCCAGAACTGAGCTAAACTTGGTATGTGTCCAACTCCTAGAAATAACTTCATGCCCCATCTCCCTTACTTCCAGCTAGTAAGGATCACATAATAACTAACAAAGTTTTGACACAGATTCCCAATTCGGGAATTCAGAACATATAGCACGTTGCTGTAAGCAAGCAGATTCTCATTCAAAGATGCAAGTTACTATGTAGGAACAAGTTTCTATAGGTATTTCAAAGATGCCCAGAACTGAGCTAAACATGGTATGTGTCCAACTCCTAGAAATAACTTCATGCCCCATCTCCCTTACTTCCAGCTAGTAAGGATCACATAATTCCTAACAAAGTTTTGACACAGATTCCCAATTCGGGCATTCAGAACATATAGCACGTTGCTGTAAGCAAGCACATTCTCATTCAAAGATGCAAGTTACTATGTAGGAACAAGTTTGTATAGGTATTTCAAAGATGCCCAGAACTGAGCTAAACTTGGTATGTCTCCAACTCCAAGAAATAACTTCATGCCCCATCTCCCTTACTTCCAGCTAGTAAGGATCACATAATTCCTAACAAAGTTTTGACACAGATTGCCAATTCGGGCATTCAGAACATATAGCACGTTGCTGTAAGCAAGCACATTCTCATTCAAAGATGCAAGTTACTATGTAGGAACAAGTTTCTATAGGTATTTCAAAGATGCCCAGAACTGAGCTAAACTTGGTATGTGTCGAACTCCTAGAAATAACTTCATGCTCCATCTCCCTTACTTCCAGCTAGTAAGGATCACATAATTCCTAACAAAGTTTTGACAGAGATTCACTATTGGGGCATTCAGAACATATAGCCCGTTGCTGCAAGCAAGCACATTCTCATTCAAAGTTGCAAGTTACTATGTAGGAACAAGTTTGTATAGGTATTTCAAAGATGCCCAGAACTGAGCTTAACTTGGTATGTCTCCAACTCCAAGAAATAACTTCATGCCCCATCTCCCTTACTTCCAGCTAGTAAGGATCACATAATTCCTAACAAAGTTTTGACACAGATTCCCAATTCGGGCATTCAGAACATATAGCACGTTGCTGTAAACAAGCACATTCTCATTCAAAGTTGCAAGTTACTCTGTAGGAACAAGTTTGTATAGGTATTTCAAAGATGCCCAGAACTGAGCTAAACTTGGTATGTGTCCAACTCCTAGAAATAACTTCATGCCCCATCTCCCTTACTTCCACCTAGTAAGGATCACATAATTCCTAACAAAGTTTTGACACAGATTCCCAATTCGGGCATTCAGAACATATAGCACGTTGCTGTAAGCAAGCACATTCTCATTCAAAGTTGCAAGTTACTATGTAGGAACAAGTTTGTATAGGTATTTCAAAGATGCCCAGAACTGAGCTAAACTTGGTATGTGTCCAACTCCTAGAAATAACTTCATGCCCCATCTCCCTTACTTCCAGCTAGTAAGGATCACATAATTCCTAACAAAGTTTTGACACAGATTCCCAATTCGGGCATTCAGAACATATAGCACGTTGCTGTAAGCAAGCACATTCTCATTCAAAGATGCAAGTTACTATGTAGGAACAAGTTTGTATAGGTATTTCAAAGATGCCCAGAACTGAGCTAAACTTGGTATGTGTCCAACTCCTAGAAATAACTTCATGCCCCATCTCCCTTACTTCCAGCTAGTAAGGATCACATAATTCCTAACAAAGTTTTGACACAGATTCCCAATTCGGGCATTCAGAACATATAGCACGTTGCTCTAAGCAAGCACATTCTCATTCAAAGTTACAAGTTACTATGTAGGAACAAGTTTGTATAGGTATTTCAAAGATGCCCAGAACTGAGCTAAACTTGGTATGTGTCCAACTCCTAGAAATAACTTCATGCCCCATCTCCCTTACTTCCAGCTAGTAAGGATCACATAATTCCTAACAAAGTTTTGACACAGATTCCCAATTCGGGCATTCAGAACATATAGCACGTTGCTGTAAGCAAGCACATTCTCATTCAAAGATGCAAGTTACTATGTAGGAACAAGTTTGTATAGGTATTTCAAAGATGCCCAGAACTGAGCTAAACTTGGTATGTGTCCAACTCCTAGAAATAACTTCATGCCCCATCTCTCTTACTTCCAGCTAGTAAGGGTCACATAATTCCTACCAAATTTTTGACACAGATTCCCAATTCGGGCATTCAGAACATATAGCACGTTGCTGTAATCAAGCACATTCTCATTCAAAGATGCAAGTTACTATGTAGGAACAAGTTTGTATAGGTATTTCAAAGATGCCCAGAACTGAGCTAAACTTGGTATGTGTCCAACTCCTAGAAATAACTTCATGCCCCATCTCCCTTACTTCCAGCTAGTAAGGATCACATAATTCCTAACAAAGTTTTGACACAGATTCCCAATTCGGGCATTCAGAACATATAGCACGTTGCTGTAAGCAAGCACATTCTCATTCAAAGATGCAAGTTACTATGTAGGAACAAGTTTGTATAGGTATTTCAAAGATGCCCAGAACTGAGCTAAACTTGGTATGTGTCCAACTCCTAGAAATAACTTCATGCCCCATCTCCCTTACTTCCAGCTAGTAAGGATCACATAATAACTAACAAACTTTTGACATAGATTCCCAAATCGGGCATTCAGAACATATAGCACGTTGCTGTAAGCAAGCACATTCTCATTCAAAATTGCAAGTTACTATGTAGGAACAAGTTTGTATAGGTATTTCAAAGATGCCCAGAACTGAGCTAAACTTGGTATGTGTCCAACTCCTAGAAATAACTTCATGACCCATCTCCCTTACTTCCAGCTAGTAAGGATCACATAATTCCTAACAAAGTTTTGACACAGATTCCCAATTCGGGCATTCAGAACATATAGCACGTTGCTGTAAGCAAGCACATTCTCATTAATGATGCAAGTTACTATGTAGCAACAAGTTTGTATAGGTATTTCAAAGATGCCCAGAACTGAGCTAAACTTGGTATGTGTCCAACTCCTAGAAATAACTTCATGCCCCATCCCTTACTTCCAGCTAGTAAGGATCACATAATTCCTAACAAAGTTTTGACACAGATTCCCAATTCGGGCATTCAGAACATATAGCACGTTGCTGTAAGCAAGCACATTTTCATTCAAAGTTGCAAGTTACTATGTAGCAACAAGTTTGTATAGGTATTTCAAAGATGCCCAGAACTGAGCTAAACTTGGTATGTGTCCAACTCCTAGAAATAACTTCATGCCCCATCTCCCTTACTTCCAGCTAGTAAGGATCACATAATTCCTAACAAAGTTTTGACACAGATTCCCAATTCGGGCATTCAGAACATATAGCACGTTGCTGTAAGCAAGCACATTCTCATTCAAAGTTGCAAGTTACTATGTAGGAACAAGTTTGTATAGGTATTTCAAAGATGCCCAGAACTGAGCTAAACTTGGTATATGTCCAACTCCTAGAAATAACTTCATGCCCCATCTCCCTTACTTCCAGCTAGTAAGGATCACATAATTCCTAACAAAGTTTTGACACAGATTCCCAAATCGGGCATTCAGAACATATAGCACGTTGCTGTAAGCAAGCACATTCTCATTCAAAGTTGCAAGTTACTATGTAGGAACAAGTTTGTATAGGTATTTCAAAGATGCCCAGAACTGAGCTAAACTTGGTATGTGTCCAACTAGTAGAAATAACTTCATGCCCCATCTCCCTTACTTCCAGCTAGTAAGGATCACATAATTCCTAACAAAGTTTTGACACAGATTCCCAATTCGGGCATTCAGAACATATAGCACGTTGCTGTAAGCAAGCACATTCTCATTCAAAGATGCAAGTTACTATGTAGGAACAAGTTTGTATAGGTATTTCAAAGATGCCCAGAACTGAGCTAAACTTGGTATGTGTCCAACTCCTAGAAATAACTTCATGCCCCATCTCCCTTACTTCCAGCTAGTAAGGATCACATAATTCCTAACAAAGTTTTGACACAGATTCCCAATTCGGGCATTCAGAACATATAACACGTTGCTGTAAGCAAGCAGATTCTCATTCAAAGATGCAAGTTACTATGTAGGAACAAGTTTGTATAGGTATTTCAAAGATGCCCAGAACTGAGCTAAACTTGGTATGTGTCCAACTCCTAGAAATAACTTCATGCCCCATCTCCCTTACTTCCAGCTAGTAAGGATCACATAATTCCTAACAAACTTTTGACACAGATTCCCAATTCGCGCATTCAGAACATATAGCACGTTGCTGTAAGCAAGCACATTCTCATTCAAAGTTGCAAGTTACTATGTAGGAACAAGTTTGTATAGGTATTTCAAAGATGCCCAGAACTGAGCTAAACTTGGTATGTGTCCAACTCCTAGAAATAACTTCATGCCCCATCTCCCTTACTTCCAGCTAGTAAGGATCACATAATTCCTAACAAAGTTTTGACACAGATTCCCAATTCGGGCATTCAGAACATATAGCACGTTGCTGTAAGCAAGCACATTCTCATTCAAAGTTGCAAGTTACTATGTAGGAACAAGTTTGTATAGGTATTTCAAAGATGCCCAGAACTGAGCTAAACTTGGTATGTGTCCAACTCCTAGAAATAACTTCATGCCCCATCTCCCTTACTTCCAGCTAGTAAGGATCACATAATTCCTAACAAAGTTTTGACACAGATTCCCAATTCGGGCATTCAGAACATATAGCACGTTGCTGTAAGCAAGCACATTCTCATTCAAAGATGCAAGTTACTATGTAGGAACAAGTTTGTATAGGTATTTCAAAGATGCCCAGAACTGAGCTAAACTTGGTATGTGTCCAACTCCTAGAAATAACTTCATGCCCCATCTCCCTTACTTCCAGCTAGTAAGGATCACATAATTCCTAACAAAGTTTTGACACAGATTCCCAATTCGGGCATTCAGAACGTATAGCACGTTGCTGTAAGCAAGCACATTCTCATTCAAAGATGCAAGTTACTATGTAGGAACAAGTTTGTATAGGTATTTCAAAGATGCCCAGAACTGAGCTAAACTTGGTATGTGTCCAACTCCTAGAAATAACTTCATGCCCCATCTCCCTTACTTCCAGCTAGTAAGGATCACATAATTCCTAACAAAGTTTTGACACAGATTCCCTATTCGGGCATTCAGAACATATAGCACGTTGCTGTAAGCAAGCACATTCTCATTCAAAGATGCAAGTTACTATGTAGGAACAAGTTTGTATAGGTATTTCAAAGATGCCCAGAACTGAGCTAAACTTGGTATGTGTCCAACTCCTAGAAATAACTTCATGCCCCATCTCCCTTACTTCCAGCTAGTAAGGATCACATAATTCCTAACAAAGTTTTGACACAGATTCCCAATTCGGGCATTCAGAACATATAGCACGTTGCTGTAAGCAAGCACATTCTCATTCAAAGTTGCAAGTTACTATGTAGGAACATGTTTGTATAGGTATTTCAAAGATGCCCAGAACTGAGCTAAACTTGGTATGTGTCGAACTCCTAGAAATAACTTCATGCTCCATCTCCCTTACTTCCAGCTAGTAAGGATCACATAATTCCTAACAAAGTTTTACACAGATTCACTATTGGGACATTCAGAACATATAGCCCGTTGCTGCAAGCAAGCACATTCTCATTCAAAGTTGCAAGTTACTATGTAGGAACAAGTTTGTATAGGTATTTCAAAGATGCCCAGAACTGAGCTAAACTTGGTATGTCTCCAACTCCAAGAAATAACTTCATGCCCCATCTCCCTTACTTCCAGCTAGTAAGGATCACATAATTCCTAACAAAGTTTTGACACAGATTCCCAATTCGGGCATTCAGAACATATAGCACGTTGCTGTAAGCAAGCACATTCTCATTCAAAGTTGCAAGTTACTATGTAGGAACAAGTTTGTATAGGTATTTCAAAGATGCCCAGAACTGAGCTGAACTTGGTATGTGTCCAACTCCTAGAAATAACTTCATGCCCCATCTCCCTTACTTCCAGCTAGTAAGGATCACATAATTCCTAACAAAGTTTTGACACAGATTCCCAATTCGGGCATTCAGAACATATAACACGTTGCTGTAAGCAAGCAGATTCTCATTCAAAGATGCAAGTTACTATGTAGGAACAAGTTTGTATAGGTATTTCAAAGATGCCCAGAACTGAGCTAAACTTGGTATGTGTCCAACTCCTAGAAATAACTTCATGCCCCATCTCCCTTACTTCCAGCTAGTAAGGATCACATAATTCCTAACAAACTTTTGACACAGATTCCCAATTCGGGCATTCAGAACATATAGCACGTTGCTGTAAGCAAGCACATTCTCATTCAAAGTTGCAAGTTACTATGTAGGAACAAGTTTGTATAGGTATTTCAAAGATGCCCAGAACTGAGCTAAACTTGGTATGTGTCCAACTCCTAGAAATAACTTCATGCCCCATCTCCCTTACTTCCAGCTAGTAAGGATCACATAATTCCTAACAAAGTTTTGACACAGATTCCCAATTCGGGCATTCAGAACATATAGCACGTTGCTGTAAGCAAGCACATTCTCATTCAAAGTTGCAAGTTACTATGTAGGAACAAGTTTGTATAGGTATTTCAAAGATGCCCAGAACTGAGCTAAACTTGGTATGTGTCCAACTCCTAGAAATAACTTCATGCCCCATCTCCCTTACTTCCAGCTAGTAAGGATCACATAATTCCTAACAAAGTTTTGACACAGATTCCCAATTCGGGCATTCAGAACATATAGCACGTTGCTGTAAGCAAGCACATTCTCATTCAAAGATGCAAGTTACTATGTAGGAACAAGTTTGTATAGGTATTTCAAAGATGCCCAGAACTGAGCTAAACTTGGTATGTGTCCAACTCCTAGAAATAACTTCATGCCCCATCTCCCTTACTTCCAGCTAGTAAGGATCACATAATTCCTAACAAAGTTTTGACACAGATTCCCAATTCGGGCATTCAGAACGTATAGCACGTTGCTGTAAGCAAGCACATTCTCATTCAAAGATGCAAGTTACTATGTAGGAACAAGTTTGTATAGGTATTTCAAAGATGCCCAGAACTGAGCTAAACTTGGTATGTGTCCAACTCCTAGAAATAACTTCATGCCCCATCTCCCTTACTTCCAGCTAGTAAGGATCACATAATTCCTAACAAAGTTTTGACACAGATTCCCTATTCGGGCATTCAGAACATATAGCACGTTGCTGTAAGCAAGCACATTCTCATTCAAAGATGCAAGTTACTATGTAGGAACAAGTTTGTATAGGTATTTCAAAGATGCCCAGAACTGAGCTAAACTTGGTATGTGTCCAACTCCTAGAAATAACTTCATGCCCCATCTCCCTTACTTCCAGCTAGTAAGGATCACATAATTCCTAACAAAGTTTTGACACAGATTCCCAATTCGGGCATTCAGAACATATAGCACGTTGCTGTAAGCAAGCACATTCTCATTCAAAGTTGCAAGTTACTATGTAGGAACAAGTTTGTATAGGTATTTCAAAGATGCCCAGAACTGAGCTAAACTTGGTATGTGTCGAACTCCTAGAAATAACTTCATGCTCCATCTCCCTTACTTCCAGCTAGTAAGGATCACATAATTCCTAACAAAGTTTTACACAGATTCACTATTGGGACATTCAGAACATATAGCCCGTTGCTGCAAGCAAGCACATTCTCATTCAAAGTTGCAAGTTACTATGTAGGAACAAGTTTGTATAGGTATTTCAAAGATGCCCAGAACTGAGCTAAACTTGGTATGTCTCCAACTCCAAGAAATAACTTCATGCCCCATCTCCCTTACTTCCAGCTAGTAAGGATCACATAATTCCTAACAAAGTTTTGACACAGATTCCCAATTCGGGCATTCAGAACATATAGCACGTTGCTGTAAGCAAGCACATTCTCATTCAAAGTTGCAAGTTACTATGTAGGAACAAGTTTGTATAGGTATTTCAAAGATGCCCAGAACTGAGCTGAACTTGGTATGTGTCCAACTCCTAGAAATAACTTCATGCCCCATCTCCCTTACTTCCAGCTAGTAAGGATCACATAATTCCTAACAAAGTTTTGACACAGATTCCCAATTCGGGGATTCAGAACATATAGCACGTTGCTGTAAGCAAGCACATTCTCATTCAAAGTTGCAAGTTACTATGTAGGAACAAGTTTGTATAGGTATTTCAAAGATGCCCAGAACTGAGCTAAACTTGGTATGTGTCCAACTCCTAGAAATAACTTCATGCCCCATCTCCCTTACTTCCAGCTAGTAAGGATCACATAATTCCTAACAAAGTTTTGACACAGATTCCCAATTCGGGCATTCAGAACATATAGCACGTTGCTGTAAGCAAGCACATTCTCATTCAAAGATGCAAGTTACTATGTAGGAACAAGATTGTATAGGTATTTCAAAGATGCCCAGAACTGAGCTAAACTTGGTATGTGTCCAACTCCTAGAAATAACTTCATGCCCCATCTCCCTTACTTCCACCTAGTAAGGATCACATAATTCCTAACAAAGTTTTGACACAGATTCCCAATTCGGGCATTCAGAACATATAGCACGTTGCTGTAAGCAAGCACATTCTCATTCAAAGATGCAAGTTACTATGTAGGAACAAGTTTGTATAGGTATTTCAAAGATGCCCAGAACTGAGCTAAACTTGGTATGTGTCCAACTCCTAGAAATAACTTCATGCCCCATCTCCCTTACTTCCAGCTAGTAAGGATCACATAATTCCTAACAAAGTTTTGACACAGATTCCCAATTCGGGCATTCAGAACATATAGCACGTTGCTGTAAGCAAGCAGATTCTCATTCAAAGATGCAAGTTACTATGTAGGAACAAGTTTGTATAGGTATTTCAAAGATGCCCAGAACTGAGCTAAACTTGGTATGTGTCCAACTCCTAGAAATGACTTCATGCCCCATCTCCCTTACTTCCAGCTAGTAAGGATCACATAATTCCTAACAAAGTTTTGACACAGATTCCCAATTCGGGCATTAAGAACATATAGCACGTTGCTGTAAGCAAGCACATTCTCATTCAAAGATGCAAGTTACTATGTAGGAACAAGTTTGTATAGGTATTTCAAAGATGCCCAGAACTGAGCTAAACTTGGTATATGTCCAACTCCTAGAAATAACTTCATGCCCCATCTCCCTTACTTCCAGCTAGTAAGGATCACATAATTCCTAACAAAGTTTTGACACAGATTCCCAATTCGGGCATTCAGAACATATAGCACGTTGCTGTAAGCAAGCACATTCTCATTCAAAGATGCAAGTTACTATGTAGGAACAAGTTTGTATAGGTATTTCAAAGATGCCCAGAACTGAGCTAAACTTGGTATGTGTCCAACTCCTAGAAATAACTTCATGCCCCATCTCCCTTACTTCCAGCTAGTAAGGATCACATAATGCCTAACAAAGTTTTGACACAGATTCCCAATTCGGGCATTCAGAACATATAGCACGTTGCTGTAAGCAAGCACATTCTCATTCAAAGATGCAAGTTACTATGTAGGAACAAGTTTGTATAGGTATTTCAAAGATGCCCAGAACTGAGCTAAACTTGGTATGAGTCCAACTCCTAGAAATAACTTCATGCCCCATCTCCCTTACTTCCACCTAGTAAGGATCACATAATTCCTAACAAAGTTTTGACACAGATTCCCAATTCGGGCATTCAGAACATATAGCACGTTGCTGTAAGCAAGCACATTCTCATTCAAAGATGCAAGTTACTATGTAGGAACAAGTTTGTATAGGTATTTCAACGATGCCCAGAACTGAGCTAAACTTGGTATGTGTCCAACTCCTAGAAATAACTTCATGCCCCATCTCCCTTACTTCCAGCTAGTAAGGATCACATAATTCCTAACAAAGTTTTGACACAGATTCCCAATTCGGGCATTCAGAACATATAGCACGTTGCTGTAAGCAAGCAGATTCTCATTCAAAGATGCAAGTTACTATGTAGGAACAAGTTTGTATAGGTATTTCAAAGATGCCCAGAACTGAGCTAAACTTGGTATGTGTCCAACTCCTAGAAATAACTTCATGCCCCATCTCCCTTACTTCCAGCTAGTAAGGATCACATAATAACTAACAAAGTTTTGACACAGATTCCCAATTCGGGAATTCAGAACATATAGCACGTTGCTGTAAGCAAGCAGATTCTCATTCAAAGATGCAAGTTACTATGTAGGAACAAGTTTCTATAGGTATTTCAAAGATGCCCAGAACTGAGCTAAACATGGTATGTGTCCAACTCCTAGAAATAACTTCATGCCCCATCTCCCTTACTTCCAGCTAGTAAGGATCACATAATTCCTAACAAAGTTTTGACACAGATTCCCAATTCGGGCATTCAGAACATATAGCACGTTGCTGTAAGCAAGCACATTCTCATTCAAAGATGCAAGTTACTATGTAGGAACAAGTTTGTATAGGTATTTCAAAGATGCCCAGAACTGAGCTAAACTTGGTATGTCTCCAACTCCAAGAAATAACTTCATGCCCCATCTCCCTTACTTCCAGCTAGTAAGGATCACATAATTCCTAACAAAGTTTTGACACAGATTGCCAATTCGGGCATTCAGAACATATAGCACGTTGCTGTAAGCAAGCACATTCTCATTCAAAGATGCAAGTTACTATGTAGGAACAAGTTTGTATAGGTATTTCAAAGATGCCCAGAACTGAGCTAAACTTGGTATGTGTCGAACTCCTAGAAATAACTTCATGCTCCATCTCCCTTACTTCCAGCTAGTAAGGATCACATAATTCCTAACAAAGTTTTGACAGAGATTCACTATTGGGGCATTCAGAACATATAGCCCGTTGCTGCAAGCAAGCACATTCTCATTCAAAGTTGCAAGTTACTATGTAGGAACAAGTTTGTATAGGTATTTCAAAGATGCCCAGAACTGAGCTTAACTTGGTATGTCTCCAACTCCAAGAAATAACTTCATGCCCCATCTCCCTTACTTCCAGCTAGTAAGGATCACATAATTCCTAACAAAGTTTTGACACAGATTCCCAATTCGGGCATTCAGAACATATAGCACGTTGCTGTAAACAAGCACATTCTCATTCAAAGTTGCAAGTTACTATGTAGGAACAAGTTTGTATAGGTATTTCAAAGATCCCAGAACTGAGCTAAACTTGGTATGTGTCCAACTCCTAGAAATAACTTCATGCCCCATCTCCCTTACTTCCACCTAGTAAGGATCACATAATTCCTAACAAAGTTTTGACACAGATTCCCAATTCGGGCATTCAGAACATATAGCACGTTGCTGTAAGCAAGCACATTCTCATTCAAAGTTGCAAGTTACTATGTAGGAACAAGTTTGTATAGGTATTTCAAAGATGCCCAGAACTGAGCTAAACTTGGTATGTGTCCAACTCCTAGAAATAACTTCATGCCCCATCTCCCTTACTTCCAGCTAGTAAGGATCACATAATTCCTAACAAAGTTTTGACACAGATTCCCAATTCGGGCATTCAGAACATATAGCACGTTGCTGTAAGCAAGCACATTCTCATTCAAAGATGCAAGTTACTATGTAGGAACAAGTTTGTATAGGTATTTCAAAGATGCCCAGAACTGAGCTAAACTTGGTATGTGTCCAACTCCTAGAAATAACTTCATGCCCCATCTCCCTAACTTCCAGCTAGTAAGGATCACATAATTCCTAACAAAGTTTTGACACAGATTCCCAATTCGGGCACACAGAACATATAGCACGTTGCTGTAAGCAAGCACATTCTCATTCAAAGATGCAAGTTACTATGTAGGAACAAGTTTGTATAGGTATTTCAAAGATGCCCAGAACTGAGCTAAACTTGGTATGTGTCCAACTCCTAGAAATAACTTCATGCCCCATCTCCCTTACTTCCAGCTAGTAAGGATCACATAATTCCTAACAAAGTTTTGACACAGATTCCCAATTCGGGCATTCAGAACGTATAGCACGTTGCTGTAAGCAAGCACATTCTCATTCAAAGATGCAAGTTACTATGTAGGAACAAGTTTGTATAGGTATTTCAAAGATGCCCAGAACTGAGCTAAACTTGGTATGTGTCCAACTCCTAGAAATAACTTCATGCCCCATCTCCCTTACTTCCAGCTAGTAAGGATCACATAATTCCTAACAAAGTTTTGACACAGATTCCCTATTCGGGCATTCAGAACATATAGCACGTTGCTGTAAGCAAGCACATTCTCATTCAAAGATGCAAGTTACTATGTAGGAACAAGTTTGTATAGGTATTTCAAAGATGCCCAGAACTGAGCTAAACTTGGTATGTGTCCAACTCCTAGAAATAACTTCATGCCCCATCTCCCTTACTTCCAGCTAGTAAGGATCACATAATTCCTAACAAAGTTTTGACACAGATTCCCAATTCGGGCATTCAGAACATATAGCACGTTGCTGTAAGCAAGCACATTCTCATTCAAAGTTGCAAGTTACTATGTAGGAACAAGTTTGTATAGGTATTTCAAAGATGCCCAGAACTGAGCTAAACTTGGTATGTGTCGAACTCCTAGAAATAACTTCATGCTCCATCTCCCTTACTTCCAGCTAGTAAGGATCACATAATTCCTAACAAAGTTTTACACAGATTCACTATTGGGACATTCAGAACATATAGCCCGTTGCTGCAAGCAAGCACATTCTCATTCAAAGTTGCAAGTTACTATGTAGGAACAAGTTTGTATAGGTATTTCAAAGATGCCCAGAACTGAGCTAAACTTGGTATGTCTCCAACTCCAAGAAATAACTTCATGCCCCATCTCCCTTACTTCCAGCTAGTAAGGATCACATAATTCCTAACAAAGTTTTGACACAGATTCCCAATTCGGGCATTCAGAACATATAGCACGTTGCTGTAAGCAAGCACATTCTCATTCAAAGTTGCAAGTTACTATGTAGGAACAAGTTTGTATAGGTATTTCAAAGATGCCCAGAACTGAGCTGAACTTGGTATGTGTCCAACTCCTAGAAATAACTTCATGCCCCATCTCCCTTACTTCCAGCTAGTAAGGATCACATAATTCCTAACAAAGTTTTGACACAGATTCCCAATTCGGGGATTCAGAACATATAGCACGTTGCTGTAAGCAAGCACATTCTCATTCAAAGTTGCAAGTTACTATGTAGGAACAAGTTTGTATAGGTATTTCAAAGATGCCCAGAACTGAGCTAAACTTGGTATGTGTCCAACTCCTAGAAATAACTTCATGCCCCATCTCCCTTACTTTCAGCTAGTAAGGATCACATAATTCCTAACAAAGTTTTGACACAGATTCCCAATTCGGGCATTCAGAACATATAGCACGTTGCTGTAAGCAAGCACATTCTCATTCAAAGATGCAAGTTACTATGTAGGAACAAGTTTGTATAGGTATTTCAAAGATGCCCAGAACTGAGCTAAACTTGGTATGTGTCCAACTCCTAGAAATAACTTCATGCCCCATCTCCCTTACTTCCACCTAGTAAGGATCACATAATTCCTAACAAAGTTTTGACACAGATTCCCAATTCGGGCATTCAGAACATATAGCACGTTACTGTAAGCAAGCACATTCTCATTCAAAGATGCAAGTTACTATGTAGGAACAAGTTTGTATAGGTATTTCAAAGATGCCCAGAACTGAGCTAAACTTGGTATGTGTCCAACTCCTAGAAATAACTTCATGCCCCATCTCCCTTACTTCCAGCTAGTAAGGATCACATAATTCCTAACAAAGTTTTGACACAGATTCCCAATTCGGGCATTCAGAACATATAGCACGTTGCTGTAAGCAAGCAGATTCTCATTCAAAGATGCAAGTTACTATGTAGGAACAAGTTTGTATAGGTATTTCAAAGATGCCCAGAACTGAGCTAAACTTGGTATGTGTCCAACTCCTAGAAATAACTTCATGCCCGATCTCCCTTACTTCCAGCTAGTAAGGATCACATAATAACTAACAAAGTTTTGACACAGATTCCCAATTCGGGAATTCAGAACATATAGCACGTTGCTGTAAGCAAGCAGATTCTCATTCAAAGATGCAAGTTACTATGTAGGAACAAGTTTCTATAGGTATTTCAAAGATGCCCAGAACTGAGCTAAACTTGGTATGTGTCCAACTCCTAGAAATAACTTCATGCCCCATCTCCCTTACTTCCAGCTAGTAAGGATCACATAATTCCTAACAAAGTTTTGACACAGATTCCCAATTCGGGCATTCAGAACATATAGCACGTTGCTGTAAGCAAGCACATTCTCATTCAAAGATGCAAGTTACTATGTAGGAACAAGTTTGTATAGGTATTTCAAAGATGCCCAGAACTGAGCTAAACTTGGTATGTGTCCAACTCCTAGAAATAACTTCATGCCCCATCTCCCTTACTTCCAGCTAGTAAGGATCACATAATTCCTAACAAAGTTTTGACACAGATTCCCAATTCGGGCATTCAGAACATATAGCACGTTGCTGTAAGCAAGCACATTCTCATTCAAAGATGCAAGTTACTATGTAGGAACAAGTTTGTATAGGTATTTCAAAGATGCCCAGAACTGAGCTAAACTTGGTATGTGTCCAACTCCTAGAAATAACTTCATGCCCCATCTCCCTTACTTCCACCTAGTAAGGATCACATAATTCCTAACAAAGTTTTGACACAGATTCCCAATTCGGTCATTCAGAACATATAGCACGTTGCTGTAAGCAAGCAGATTCTCATTCAAAGATGCAAGTTACTATGTAGGAACAAGTTTGTATAGGTATTTCAAAGATGCCCAGAACTGAGCTAAACTTGGTATGTGTCCAACTCCTAGAAATAACTTCATGCCCCATCTCCCTTACTTCCAGCTAGTAAGGATCACATAATAACTAACAAAGTTTTGACACAGATTCCCAATTCGGGAATTCAGAACATATAGCACGTTGCTGTAAGCAAGCAGATTCTCATTCAAAGATGCAAGTTACTATGTAGGAACAAGTTTCTATAGGTATTTCAAAGATGCCCAGAACTGAGCTAAACATGGTATGTGTCCAACTCCTAGAAATAACTTCATGCCCCATCTCCCTTACTTCCAGCTAGTAAGGATCACATAATTCCTAACAAAGTTTTGACACAGATTCCCAATTCGGGCATTCAGAACATATAGCACGTTGCTGTAAGCAAGCACATTCTCATTCAAAGATGCAAGTTACTATGTAGGAACAAGTTTGTATAGGTATTTCAAAGATGCCCAGAACTGAGCTAAACTTGGTATGTCTCCAACTCCAAGAAATAACTTCATGCCCCATCTCCCTTACTTCCAGCTAGTAAGGATCACATAATTCCTAACAAAGTTTTGACACAGATTGCCAATTCGGGCATTCAGAACATATAGCACGTTGCTGTAAGCAAGCACATTCTCATTCAAAGATGCAAGTTACTATGTAGGAACAAGTTTGTATAGGTATTTCAAAGATGCCCAGAACTGAGCTAAACTTGGTATGTGTCGAACTCCTAGAAATAACTTCATGCTCCATCTCCCTTACTTCCAGCTAGTAAGGATCACATAATTCCTAACAAAGTTTTGACAGAGATTCACTATTGGGGCATTCAGAACATATAGCCCGTTGCTGCAAGCAAGCACATTCTCATTCAAAGTTGCAAGTTACTATGTAGGAACAAGTTTGTATAGGTATTTCAAAGATGCCAAGAACTGAGCTTAACTTGGTATGTCTCCAACTCCAAGAAATAACTTCATGCCCCATCTCCCTTACTTCCAGCTAGTAAGGATCACATAATTCCTAACAAAGTTTTGACACAGATTCCCAATTCGGGCATTCAGAACATATAGCACGTTGCTGTAAACAAGCACATTCTCATTCAAAGTTGCAAGTTACTATGTAGGAACAAGTTTGTATAGGTATTTCAAAGATCCCAGAACTGAGCTAAACTTGGTATGTGTCCAACTCCTAGAAATAACTTCATGCCCCATCTCCCTTACTTCCACCTAGTAAGGATCACATAATTCCTAACAAAGTTTTGACACAGATTCCCAATTCGGGCATTCAGAACATATAGCACGTTGCTGTAAGCAAGCACATTCTCATTCAAAGTTGCAAGTTACTATGTAGGAACAAGTCTGTATAGGTATTTCAAAGATGCCCAGAACTGAGCTAAACTTGGTATGTGTCCAACTCCTAGAAATAACTTCATGCCCCATCTCCCTTACTTCCAGCTAGTAAGGATCACATAATTCCTAACAAAGTTTTGACACAGATTCCCAATTCGGGCATTCGGAACATATAGCACGTTGCTGTAAGCAAGCACATTCTCATTCAAAGATGCAAGTTACTATGTAGGAACAAGTTTGTATAGGTATTTCAAAGATGCCCAGAACTGAGCTAAACTTGGTATGTGTCCAACTCCTAGAAATAACTTCATGCCCCATCTCCCTTACTTCCAGCTAGTAAGGATCACATAATTCCTAACAAAGTTTTGACACAGATTCCCAATTCGGGCATTCAGAACATATAGCACGTTGCTCTAAGCAAGCACATTCTCATTCAAAGTTACAAGTTACTATGTAGGAACAAGTTTGTATAGGTATTTCAAAGATGCCCAGAACTGAGCTAAACTTGGTATGTGTCCAACTCCTAGAAATAACTTCATGCCCCATCTCCCTTACTTCCAGCTAGTAAGGATCACATAATTCCTAACAAAGTTTTGACACAGATTCCCAATTCGGGCATTCAGAACATATAGCACGTTGCTGTAAGCAAGCACATTCTCATTCAAAGATGCAAGTTACTATGTAGGAACAAGTTTGTATAGGTATTTCAAAGATGCCCAGAACTGAGCTAAACTTGGTATGTGTCCAACTCCTAGAAATAACTTCATGCCCCATCTCTCTTACTTCCAGCTAGTAAGGGTCACATAATTCCTAACAAATTTTTGACACAGATTCCCAATTCGGGCATTCAGAACATATAGCACGTTGCTGTAATCAAGCACATTCTCATTCAAAGATGCAAGTTACTATGTAGGAACAAGTTTGTATAGGTATTTCAAAGATGCCCAGAACTGAGCTAAACTTGGTATGTGTCCAACTCCTAGAAATAACTTCATGCCCCATCTCCCTTACTTCCAGCTAGTAAGGATCACATAATTCCTAACAAAGTTTTGACACAGATTCCCAATTCGGGCATTCAGAACATATAGCACGTTGCTGTAAACAAGCAGATTCTCATTCAAAGATGCAAGTTACTATGTAGGAACAAGTTTGTATAGGTATTTCAAAGATGCCCAGAACTGAGCTAAACTTGGTATGTGTCCAACTCCTAGAAATAACTTCATGCCCCATCTCCCTTACTTCCAGCTAGTAAGGATCACATAATAACTAACAAACTTTTGACATAGATTCCCAAATCGGGCATTCAGAACATATAGCACGTTGCTGTAAGCAAGCACATTCTCATTCAAAATTGCAAGTTACTATGTAGGAACAAGTTTGTATAGGTATTTCAAAGATGCCCAGAACTGAGCTAAACTTGGTATGTGTCCAACTCCTAGAAATAACTTCATGACCCATCTCCCTTACTTCCAGCTAGTAAGGATCACATAATTCCTAACAAAGTTTTGACACAGATTCCCAATTCGGGCATTCAGAACATATAGCACGTTGCTGTAAGCAAGTGCATTCTCATTAATGATGCAAGTTACTATGTAGCAACAAGTTTGTATAGGTATTTCAAAGATGCCCAGAACTGAGCTAAACTTGGTATGTGTCCAACTCCTAGAAATAACTTCATGCCCCATCTCCCTTACTTCCAGCTAGTAAGGATCACATAATTCCTAACAAAGTTTTGACACAGATTCCCAATTCGGGCATTCAGAACATATAGCACGTTGCTGTAAGCAAGCACATTTTCATTCAAAGTTGCAAGTTACTATGTAGCAACAAGTTTGTATAGGTATTTCAAAGATGCCCAGAACTGAGCTAAACTTGGTATGTGTCCAACTCCTAGAAATAACTTCATGCCCCATCTCCCTTACTTCCAGCTAGTAAGGATCACATAATTCCTAACAAAGTTTTGACACAGATTCCCAATTCGGGCATTCAGAACATATAGCACGTTGCTGTAAGCAAGCACATTCTCATTCAAAGTTGCAAGTTACTATGTAGGAACAAGTTTGTATAGGTATTTCAAAGATGCCCAGAACTGAGCTAAACTTGGTATATGTCCAACTCCTAGAAATAACTTCATGCCCCATCTCCCTTACTTCCAGCTAGTAAGGATCACATAATTCCTAACAAAGTTTTGACACAGATTCCCAATTCGGGCATTCAGAACATATAGCACGTTGCTGTAAGCAAGCACATTCTCATTCAAAGTTGCAAGTTACTATGTAGGAACATGTTTGTATAGGTATTTCAAAGATGCCCAGAACTGAGCTAAACTTGGTATGTGTCCAACTAGTAGAAATAACTTCATGCCCAATCTCCCTTACTTCCAGCTAATAAGGATCACATAATTCCTAACAAAGTTTTGACACAGATTCCCAATTCGGGCATTCAGAACATATAGCACGTTGCTGTAAGCAAGCACATTCTCATTCAAAGATGCAAGTTACTATGTAGGAACAAGTTTGTATAGGTATTTCAAAGATGCCCAGAACTGAGCTAAACTTGGTATGTGTCCAACTCCTAGAAATAACTTCATGCCCCATCTCCCTTACTTCCAGCTAGTAAGGATCACATAATTCCTAACAAAGTTTTGACACAGATTCCCAATTCGGGCATTCAGAACATATAGCACGTTGCTGTAAGCAAGCACATTCTCATTCAAAGATGCAAGTTACTATGTAGGAACAAGTTTGTATAGGTATTTCAAAGATGCCCAGAACTGAGCTAAACTTGGTATGTGTCCAACTCCTAGAAATAACTTCATGCCCCATCTCCCTTACTTCCACCTAGTAAGGATCACATAATTCCTAACAAAGTTTTGACACAGATTCCCAATTCGGGCATTCAGAACATATAGCACGTTGCTGTAAGCAAGCACATTCTCATTCAAAGATGCAAGTTACTATGTAGGAACAAGTTTGTATAGGTATTTCAAAGATGCCCAGAACTGAGCTAAACTTGGTATGTGTCCAACTCCTAGAAATAACTTCATGCCCCATCTCCCTTACTTCCAGCTAGTAAGGATCACATAATTCCTAACAAAGTTTTGACACAGATTACCAATTCGGGCATTCAGAACATATAGCACGTTGCTGTAAGCAAGCAGATTCTCATTCAAAGATGCAAGTTACTATGTAGGAACAAGTTTGTATAGGTATTTCAAAGATGCCCAGAACTGAGCTAAACTTGGTATGTGTCCAACTCCTAGAAATAACTTCATGCCCCATCTCCCTTACTTCCAGCTAGTAAGGATCACATAATAACTAACAAAGTTTTGACACAGATTCCCAATTCGGGAATTCAGAACATATAGCACGTTGCTGTAAGCAAGCAGATTCTCATTCAAAGATGCAAGTTACTATGTAGGAACAAGTTTCTATAGGTATTTCAAAGAAGCCCAGAACTGAGCTAAACATGGTATGTGTCCAACTCCTAGAAATAACTTCATGCCCCATCTCCCTTACTTCCAGCTAGTAAGGATCACATAATTCCTAACAAAGTTTTGACACAGATTCCCAATTCGGGCATTCAGAACATATAGCACGTTGCTGTAAGCAAGCACATTCTCATTCAAAGATGCAAGTTACTATGTAGGAACAAGTTTGTATAGGTATTTCAAAGATGCCCAGAACTGAGCTAAACTTGGTATGTGTCCAACTCCTAGAAATAACTTCATGCCCCATCTCCCTTACTTCCAGCTAGTAAGGATCACATAATTCCTAACAAAGTTTTGACACAGATTCCCAATTCAGGCATTCAGAACATATAGCACGTTGCTGTAAGCAAGCAGATTCTCATTCAAAGATGCAAGTTACTATGTAGGAACAAGTTTGTATAGGTATTTCAAAGATGCCCAGAACTGAGCTAAACTTGGTATGTGTCCAACTCCTAGAAATAACTTCATGCCCCATCTCCCTTACTTCCAGCTAGTAAGGATCACATAATAACTAACAAAGTTTTGACACAGATTCCCAATTCGGGAATTCAGAACATATAGCACGTTGCTGTAAGCAAGCAGATTCTCATTCAAAGATGCAAGTTACTATGTAGGAACAAGTTTCTATAGGTATTTCAAAGAAGCCCAGAACTGAGCTAAACATGGTATGTGTCCAACTCCTAGAAATAACTTCATGCCCCATCTCCCTTACTTCCAGCTAGTAAGGATCACATAATTCCTAACAAAGTTTTGACACAGATTCCCAATTCGGGCATTCAGAACATATAGCACGTTGCTGTAAGCAAGCACATTCTCATTCAAAGATGCAAGTTACTATGTAGGAACAGGTTTGTATAGGTATTTCAAAGATGCCCAGAACTGAGCTAAACTTGGTATGTCTCCAACTCCAAGAAATAACTTCATGCCCCATCTCCCTTACTTCCAGCTAGTAAGGATCACATAATTCCTAACAAAGTTTTGACACAGATTGCCAATTCGGGCATTCAGAACATATAGCACGTTGCTGTAAGCAAGCACATTCTCATTCAAAGATGCAAGTTACTATGTAGGAACAAGTTTGTATAGGTATTTCAAAGATGCCCAGAACTGAGCTAAACTTGGTATGTGTCGAACTACTAGAAATAACTTCATGCTCCATCTCCCTTACTTCCAGCTAGTAAGGATCACATAATTCCTAACAAAGTTTTGACAGAGATTCACTATTGGGGCATTCAGAACATATAGCCCGTTGCTGCAAGCAAGCACATTCTCATTCAAGTTGCAAGTTACTATGTAGGAACAAGTTTGTATAGGTATTTCAAAGATGCCCAGAACTGAGCTTAACTTGGTATGTCTCCAACTCCAAGAAATAACTTCATGACCCATCTCCCTTACTTCCAGCTAGTAAGGATCACATAATTCCTAACAAAGTTTTGACACAGATTCCCAATTCGGGCATTCAGAACATATAGCACGTTGCTGTAAACAAGCACATTCTCATTCAAAGTTGCAAGTTACTATGTAGGAACAAGTTTGTATAGGTATTTCAAAGATCCCAGAACTGAGCTAAACTTGGTATGTGTCCAACTCCTAGAAATAACTTCATGCCCCATCTCCCTTACTTCCACCTAGTAAGGATCACATAATTCCTAACAAAGTTTTGACACAGATTCCCAATTCGGGCATTCAGAACATATAGCACGTTGCTGTAAGCAAGCACATTCTCATTCAAAGTTGCAAGTTACTATGTAGGAACAAGTTTGTATAGGTATTTCAAAGATGCCCAGAACTGAGCTAAACTTGGTATGTGTCCAACTCCTAGAAATAACTTCATGCCCCATCTCCCTTACTTCCAGCTAGTAAGGATCACATAATTCCTAACAAAGTTTTGACACAGATTCCCAATTCGGGCATTCAGAACATATAGCACGTTGCTGTAAGCAAGCACATTCTCATTCAAAGATGCAAGTTACTATGTAGGAACAAGTTTGTATAGGTATTTCAAAGATGCCCAGAACTGAGCTAAACTTGGTATTTGTCCAACTCCTAGAAATAACTTCATGCCCCATCTCCCTTACTTCCAGCTAGTAAGGATCACATAATTCCTAACAAAGTTTTGACACAGATTCCCAATTCGGGCATTCAGAACATATAGCACGTTGCTGTAAGCAAGCACATTCTCATTCAAAGTTACAAGTTACTATGTAGGAACAAGTTTGTATAGGTATTTCAAAGATGCCCAGAACTGAGCTAAACTTGGTATGTGTCCAACTCCTAGAAATAACTTCATGCCCCATCTCCCTTACTTCCAGCTAGTAAGGATCACATAATTCCTAACAAAGTTTTGACACAGATTGCCAATTCGGGCATTCAGAACATATAGCACGTTGCTGTAAGCAAGCACATTCTCATTCAAAGTTGCAAGTTACTATGTAGGAACAAGTTTGTATAGGTATTTCAAAGATGCCCAGAACTGAGCTAAACTTGGTATGTGTCCAACTCCTAGAAATAACTTCATGCCCCATCTCCCTTACTTCCAGCTAGTAAGGGTCACATAATTCCTAACAAATTTTTGACACAGATTCCCAATTCGTGCATTCAGAACATAGAGCACGTTGCTGTAATCAAGCACATTCTCATTCAAAGATGCAAGTTACTATGTAGGAACAAGTTTGTATAGGTATTTCAAAGATGCCCAGAACTGAGCTAAACTTGGTATGTGTCCAACTCCTAGAAATAACTTCATGCCCCATCTCCCTTACTTCCAGCTAGTAAGGATCACATAATTCCTAACAAAGTTTTGACACAGATTCCCAATTCGGGCATTCAGAACATATAGCACGTTGCTGTAAGCAAACAGATTCTCATTCAAAGATGCAAGTTACTATGTAGGAACAAGTTTGTATAGGTATTTCAAAGATGCCCAGAACTGAGCTAAACTTGGTATGTGTCCAACTCCTAGAAATAACTTCATGCCCCATCTCCCTTACTTCCAGCTAGTAAGGATCACATAATAACTAACAAACTTTTGACATAGATTCCCAAATCGGGCATTCAGAACATATAGCACGTTGCTGTAAGCAAGCACATTCTCATTCAAAATTGCAAGTTACTATGTAGGAACAAGTTTGTATAGGTATTTCAAAGATGCCCAGAACTGAGCTAAACTTGGTATGTGTCCAACTCCTAGAAATAATTTCATGACCCATCTCCCTTACTTCCAGCTAGTAAGGATCACATAATTCCTAACAAAGTTTTGACACAGATTCCCAATTCGGGCATTCAGAACATATAGCACGTTGCTGTAAGCAAGCACATTCTCATTAATGATGCAAGTTACTATGTAGCAACAAGTTTGTATAGGTATTTCAAAGATGCCCAGAACTGAGCTAAACTTGGTATGTGTCCAACTCCTAGAAATAACTTCATGCCCCATCTCCCTTACTTCCAGCTAGTAAGGATCACATAATTCCTAACAAAGTTTTGACACAGATTCCCAATTCGGGCATTCAGAACATATAGCACGTTGCTGTAAGCAAGCAGATTCTCATTCAAAGATGCAAGTTACTATGTAGGAACAAGTTTGTATAGGTATTTCAAAGATGCCCAGAACTGAGCTAAACTTGGTATGTGTCCAACTCCTAGAAATAACTTCATGCCCCATCTCCCTTACTTCCAGCTAGTAAGGATCACATAATTCCTAACAAAGTTTTGACACAGATTCCCAATTCGGGCATTCAGAACATATAGCACGTTGCTGTAAGCAAGCACATTTTCATTCAAAGTTGCAAGTTACTATGTAGGAACAAGTTTGTATAGGTATTTCAAAGATGCCCAGAACTGAGCTAAACTTGGTATGTGTCCAACTCCTAGAAATAACTTCATGCCCCATCTCCCTTACTTCCAGCTAGTAAGGATCACATAATTCCTAACAATTTTGACACAGATTCCCAATTCGGGCATTCAGAACATATAGCACGTTGCTGTAAGCAAGCAGATTCTCATTCAAAGTTGCAAGTTACTATGTAGGAACAAGTTTGTATAGGTATTTCAAAGATGCCCAGAACTGAGCTAAACTTGGTATGTGTCCAACTCCTAGAAATAACTTCATGCCCCATCTCCCTTACTTCCAGCTAGTAAGGATCCCATAATTCCTAACAATGTTTTGACACAGATTCCCAATTCGGGCATTTAGAACATATAGCACGTTGCTGTAAGCAAGCACATTTTCATTCAAAGTTGCAAGTTACTATGTAGGAACAAGTTTGTATAGGTATTTCAAAGATGCCCAGAACTGAGCTAAACTTGGTATGTGTCCAACTCCTAGAAATAACTTCATGCCCCATCTCCCTTACTTCCAGCTAGTAAGGATCACATAATTCCTAACAAAGTTTTGACAGAGATTCCCAATTCGGGAATTCAGAACATATAGCACGTTGCTGTAAGCAAGCACATTCTCATTCAAAGATGCAAGTTACTATGTAGGAACAAGTTTGTATAGGTATTTCAAAGATGCCCAGAACTGAGCTAAACTTGGTATGTGTCCAACTCCTAGAAATAACTTCATGCCCCATCTCCCTTACTTCCAGCTAGTAAGGATCACATAATTCCTAACAAAGTTTTGACACAGATTCCCAATTCGGGCATTCAGAACATATAGCACGTTGCTGTAAGCAAGCACATTCTCATTCAAAGTTGCAAGTTACTATGTAGGAACAAGTTTGTATAGGTATTTCAAAGATGCCCAGAACTGAGCTAAACTTGGTATGTGTCCAACTCCTAGAAATAACTTCATGCCCCGTCTCCCTTACTTCCAGCTAGTAAGGATCACATAATTCCTAACAAAGTTTTGACACAGATTCCCAATTCGGGAATTCAGAACATATAGCACGTTGCTGTAAGCAAGCAGATTCTCATTCAAAGATGCAAGTTACTATGTAGGAACAAGTTTGTATAGGTATTTCAAAGATGCCCAGAACTGAGCTAAACTTGGTATGTGTCCAACTCCTAGAAATAACTTCATGCCCCATCTCCCTTACTTCCAGCTAGTAAGGATCACATAATTCCTAACAAAGTTTTGACACAGATTCCCAATTCGGGCATTCAGAACATATAGCACGTTGCTGTAAGCAAGCACATTCTCATTCAAAGTTGCAAGTTACTATGTAGGAACAAGTTTGTATAGGTATTTCAAAGATGCCCTGAACTGAGCTAAACTTGGTATGTCTCCAACTCCAAGAAATAACTTCATGCCCCATCTCCCTTACTTCCAGCTAGTAAGGATCACATAATTCCTAACAAAGTTTTGACACAGATTCCCAATTCGGGCATTCAGAACATATAGCACGTTGCTGTAAGCAAGCACATTCTCATTCAAAGATGCAAGTTACTATGTAGGAACAAGTTTGTATAGGTATTTCAAAGATGCCCAGAACTGAGCTAAACTTGGTATGTGTCCAACTCCTAGAAATAACTTCATGCCCCATCTCCCTTACTTCCAGCTAGTAAGGATCACATAATTCCTAACAAAGTTTTGACACAGATTGCCAATTCGGGCATTCAGAACATATAGCACGTTGCTGTAAGCAAGCACATTCTCATTCAAAGTTGCAAGTTACTATGTAGGAACAAGTTTGTATAGGTATTTCAAAGATGCCCAGAACTGAGCTAAACTTGGTATGTGTCCAACTCCTAGAAATAACTTCATGCCCCATCTCCCTTACTTCCAGCTAGTAAGGATCACATAATTCCTAACAAAGTTTTGACACAGATTCCCAATTCGGGCATTCAGAACATATAGCACGTTGCTGTAAGCAAGCAGATTCTCATTCAAAGTTGCAAGTTACTATGTAGGAACAAGTTTGTATAGGTATTTCAAAGATGCCCAGAACTGAGCTAAACTTGGTATGTGTCCAACTCCTAGAAATAACTTCATGCCCCATCTCCCTTACTTCCAGCTAGTAAGGATCACATAATTCCTAACAAAGTTTTGACACAGATTCCCTATTCGGGCATTCAGAACATATAGCAGGTTGCTGCAAGCAACCACATTCTCATTCAAAGTTGCAAGTTACTATGTAGGAACAAGTTTGTATAGGTATTTCAAAGATGCCCAGAACTGAGCTAATCTTGGTATGTGTCCAACTCCTAGAAATAACTTCATGCCCCATCTCCCTTACTTCCAGCTAGTAAGGATCACATAATTCCTAACAAAGTTTTGACACAGATTCCCAATTCGGGAATTCAGAACATATAGCACGTTGCTGTAAGCAAGCAGATTCTCATTCAAAGATGCAAGTTACTATGTAGGAACAAGTTTGTATAGGTATTTCAAAGATGCCCAGAACTGAGCTAAACTTGGTATGTGTCCAACTCCTAGAAATAACTTCATGCCCCATCTCCCTTACTTCCAGCTAGTAAGGATCACATAATTCCTAACAAAGTTTTGACACAGATTCCCAATTCGGGCATTCAGAACATATAGCACGTTGCTGTAAGCAAGCACATTCTCATTCAATGTTGCAAGTTACTATGTAGGAACAAGTTTGTATAGGTATTTCAAAGATGCCCAGAACTGAGCTAAACTTGGTATGTCTCCAACTCCAAGAAATAACTTCATGCCCCATCTCCCTTACTTCCAGCTAGTAAGGATCACATAATTCCTAACAAAGTTTTGACACAGATTCCCAATTCGGGCATTCAGAACATATAGCACGTTGCTGTAAGCAAGCACATTCTCATTCAAAGTTGCAAGTTACTATGTAGGAACAAGTTTGTATAGGTATTTCAAAGATGCCCAGAACTGAGCTAAACTTGGTATGTGTCCAACTCCTAGAAATAACTTCATGCCCCATCTCCCTTACTTCCAGCTAGTAAGGATCACATAATTCCTAACAAAGTTTTGACACAGATTCCCAATTCGGGCATTCAGAACATATAGCACGTTGCTGTAAGCAAGCAGATTCTCATTCAAAGATGCAAGTTACTATGTAGGAACAAGTTTGTATAGGTATTTCAAAGATGCCCAGAACTGAGCTAAACTTGGTATGTGTCCAACTCCTAGAAATAACTTCATGCCCCATCTCCCTTACTTCCAGCTAGTAAGGATCACATAATTCCTAACAAAGTTTTGACACAGATTCCCAATTCGGGCATTCAGAACATATAGCACGTTGCTGTAAGCAAGCACATTCTCATTCAAAGTTGCAAGTTACTATGTAGGAACAAGTTTGTATAGGTATTTCAAAGATGCCCAGAACTGAGCTAAACTTGGTATGTGTCCAACTCCTAGAAATAACTTCATGCCCCATCTCCCTTACTTCCAGCTAGTAAGGATCACATAATTCCTAACAAAGTTTTGACACAGATTCCCAATTCGGGCATTCAGAACATATAGCACGTTGCTGTAAGCAAGCAGATTCTCATTCAAAGATGCAAGTTACTATGTAGGAACAAGTTTGTATAGGTATTTCAAAGATGCCCAGAACTGAGCTAAACTTGGTATGTGTCCAACTCCTAGAAATAACTTCATGCCCCATCTCCCTTACTTCCAGCTAGTAAGGATCACATAATTCCTAACAAAGTTTTGACACAGATTCCCAATTCGGGCATTCAGAACATATAGCACGTTGCTGTAAGCAAGCACATTCTCATTCAAAGATGCAAGTTACTATGTAGGAACAAGTTTGTATAGGTATTTCAAAGATGCCCAGAACTGAGCTAAACTTGGTATGTGTCGAACTCCTAGAAATAACTTCATGCTCCATCTCCCTTACTTCCAGCTAGTAAGGATCACATAATTCCTAACAAAGTTTTGACACAGATTGCCAATTCTGGCATTCAGAACATATAGCCCGTTGCTGCAAGCAAGCACATTCTCATTCAAAGTTGCAAGTTACTATGTAGGAACAAGTTTGTATAGGTATTTCAAAGATGCCCAGAACTGAGCTAAACTTGGTATGTCTCCAACTCCAAGAAATAACTTCATGCCCCATCTCCCTTACTTCCAGCTAGTAAGGATCACATAATTCCTAACAAAGTTTTGACACAGATTCCCAATTCGGGCATTCAGAACATATAGCACGTTGCTGTAAGCAAGCACATTTTCATTCAAAGTTGCAAGTTACTATGTAGGAACAAGTTTGTATAGGTATTTCAAAGATGCCCAGAACTGAGCTAAACTTGGTATGTGTCCAACTCCTAGAAATAACTTCATGCCCCATCTCCCTTACTTCCAGCTAGTAAGGATCACATAATTCCTAACAAAGTTTTGACACAGATTCCCAATTCGGGCATTCAGAACATATAGCACGTTGCTGTAAGCAAGCACATTTTCATTCAAAGTTGCAAGTTACTATGTAGCAACAAGTTTGTATAGGTATTTCAAAGATGCCCAGAACTGAGCTAAACTTGGTATGTGTCCAACTCCTAGAAATAACTTCATGCCCCATCTCCCTTACTTCCAGCTAGTAAGGATCACATAATTCCTAACAAAGTTTTGACACAGATTCCCAATTCGGGCATTCAGAACATATAGCACGTTGCTGCAAGCAAGCACATTCTCATTCAAAGATGCAAGTTACTATGTAGGAACAAGTTTGTATAGGTATTTCAAAGATGCCCAGAACTGAGCTAAACTTGGTATGTGTCCAACTCCTAGAAATAACTTCATGCCCCATCTCCCTTACTTCCAGCTAGTAAGGATCACATAATTCCTAACAAAGTTTTGACACAGATTCCCTATTCGGGCATTCAGAACATATAGCACGTTGCTGCAAGCAAGCACATTCTCATTCAAAGTTGCAAGTTACTATGTAGGAACAAGTTTGTATAGGTATTTCAAAGATGCCCAGAACTGAGCTAAACTTGGTATGTGTCCAACTCCTAGAAATAACTTCATGCCCCATCTCCCTTACTTCCAGCTAGTAAGGATCACATAATTCCTAACAAAGTTTTGACACAGATTCCCAATTCGGTCATTCAGAACATATAGCACGTTGCTGTAAGCAAGCACATTCTCATTCAAAGTTGCAAGTTACTGTGTAGGAACAAGTTTGTATAGGTATTTCAAAGATGCCCAGAACTGAGCTAAACTTGGTATGTGTCCAACTCCTAGAAATAACTTCATGCCCCATCTCCCTTACTTCCAGCTAGTAAGGATCACATAATTCCTAACAAAGTTTTGACACAGATTCCCTATTCGGGCATTCAGAACATATAGCACGTTGCTGTAAGCAAGCAGATTCTCATTCAAAGATGCAAGTTACTATGTAGGAACAAGTTTGTATAGGTATTTCAAAGATGCCCAGAACTGAGCTAAACTTGGTATGTGTCCAACTCCTAGAAATAACTTCATGCCCCATCTCCCTTACTTCCAGCTAGTAAGGATCACATAATTCCTAACAAAGTTTTGACACAGATTCCCAATTCGGGCATTCAGAACATATAGCACGTTGCTGTAAGCAAGCACATTCTCATTCAAAGTTGCAAGTTACTATGTAGGAACAAGTTTGTATAGGTATTTCAAAGATGCCCAGAACTGAGCTAAACTTGGTATGTGTCCAACTCCTAGAAATAACTTCATGCCCCATCTCACTTACTTCCAGCTAGTAAGGATCACATAATTCCTAACAAAGTTTTGACACAGATTCCCTATTCGGGCATTCAGAACATATAGCACGTTGCTGTAAGCAAGCACATTCTCATTCAAAGATGCAAGTTACTAGGTAGGAATAAGTTTGTATAGGTATTTCAAAGATGCCCAGAACTGAGCTAAACTTGGTATGTGTCCAACTCCTAGAAATAACTTCATGCTCCATCTCCCTTACTTCCAGCTAGTAAGGATCACATAATTCCTAACAAAGTTTTGACACAGATTCCCTATTCGGGCATTCAGAACATATAGCACGTTGCTGTAAGCAAGCACATTCTCATTCAAAGATGCAAGTTACTATGTAGGAACAAGTTTGTATAGGTATTTCAAAGATGCCCAGAACTGAGCTAAACTTGGTATGTGTCCAACTCCTAGAAATAACTTCATGCCCCATCTCCCTTACTTCCAGCTAGTAAGGATCACATAATTCCTAACAAAGTTTTGACACAGATTCCCAATTCGGGCATTCAGAACATATAGCACGTTGCTGTAAGCAAGCACATTCTCATTCAAAGATGCAAGTTACTATGTAGGAACAAGTTTGTATAGGTATTTCAAAGATGCCCAGAACTGAGCTAAACTTGGTATGTGTCCAACTCCTAGAAATAACATCATGCCCCATCTCCCTTACTTCCAGCTAGTAAGGATCACATAATTCCTAACAAAGTTTTGACACAGATTCCCAATTCGGGCATTCAGAACATATAGCACGTTGCTGTAAGCAAGCAGATTCTCATTCAAAGTTGCAAGTTACTATGTAGGAACAAGTTTGTATAGGTATTTCAAAGATGCCCAGAACTGAGCTAAACTTGGTATGTGTCCAACTCCTAGAAACAACTTCATGCCCCATCTCCCTTACTTCCAGCTAGTAAGGATCACATAATTCCTAACAAAGTTTTGACACAGATTCCCAATTCGGGCATTCAGAACATATAGCACGTTGCTGTAAGCAAGCACATTCTCATTCAAAGTTGCAAGTTACTATGTAGGAACAAGTTTGTATAGGTATTTCAAAGATGCCCAGAACTGAGCTAAACTTGGTATGTGTCCAACTCCTAGAAATAACTTCATGCCCCATCTCCCTTACTTCCAGCTAGTAAGGATCACATAATTCCTAACAAAGTTTTGACACAGATTCCCAATTCGGGCATTCAGAACATATAGCACGTTGCTGTAAGCAAGCAGATTCTCATTCAAAGATGCAAGTTACTATGTAGGAACAAGTTTGTATAGGTATTTCAAAGATGCCCAGAACTGAGCTAAACTTGGTATGTGTCCAACTCCTAGAAATAACTTCATGCCCCATCTCCCTTACTTCCAGCTAGTAAGGATCACATAATTCCTAACAAAGTTTTGACACAGATTCCCAATTCGGGCATTCAGAACATATAGCACGTTGCTGTAAGCAAGCAGATTCTCATTCAAAGATGCAAGTTACTATGTAGGAACAAGTTTGTATAGGTATTTCAAAGATGCCCAGAACTGAGCTAAACTTGGTATGTGTCCAACTCCTAGAAATAACTTCATGCCCCATCTCCCTTACTTCCAGCTAGTAAGGATCACATAATTCCTAACAAAGTTTTGACACAGATTCCCAATTCGGGCATTCAGAACATATAGCACGTTGCTGTAAGCAAGCACATTCTCATTCAAAGTTGCAAGTTACTATGTAGGAACAAGTTTGTATAGGTATTTCAAAGATGCCCAGAACTGAGCTAAACTTGGTATGAGTCCAACTCCTAGAAATAACTTCATGCCCCATCTCCCTTACTTCCAGCTAGTAAGGATCACATAATTCCTAACAAAGTTTTGACACAGATTCCCAATTCGGGCATTCAGAACATATAGCACGTTGCTGTAAGCAAGCAGATTCTCATTCAAAGATGCAAGTTACTATGTAGCAACAAGTTTGTATAGGTATTTCAAAGATGCCCAGAACTGAGCTAAACTTGGTATGTGTCCAACTCCTAGAAATAACTTCATGCCCCATCTCCCTTACTTCCAGCTAGTAAGGATCACATAATTCCTAACAAAGTTTTGACACAGATTCCCAATTCGGGCATTCAGAACATATAGCACGTTGCTGTAAGCAAGCACATTTTCATTCAAAGTTGCAAGTTACTATGTAGCAACAAGTTTGTATAGGTATTTCAAAGATGCCCAGAACTGAGCTAAACTTGGTATGTGTCCAACTCCTAGAAATAACTTCATGCCCCATCTCCCTTACTTCCAGCTAGTAAGGATCACATAATTCCTAACAAAGTTTTGACACTGATTCCCAATTCGGGCATTCAGAACATATAGCACGTTGCTGTAAGCAAGCAGATTCTCATTCAAAGATGCAAGTTACTATGTAGGAACAAGTTTGTATAGGTATTTCAAAGATGCCCAGAACTGAGCTAAACTTGGTATGTGTCCAACTCCTAGAAATAACTTCATGCCCCATCTCCCTTACTTCCAGCTAGTAAGGATCACATAATTCCTAACAAAGTTTTGACACAGATTCCCAATTCGGGCATTCAGAACATATAGCACGTTGCTGTAAGCAAGCACATTCTCATTCAAAGATGCAAGTTACTATGTAGGAACAAGTTTGCATAGGTATTTCAAAGATGCCCAGAACTGAGCTAAACTTGGTATGTGTCCAACTCCTAGAAATAACTTCATGCCCCATCTCCCTTACTTCCAGCTAGTAAGGATCACATAATTCCTAACAAAGTTTTGACACAGATTCCCTATTCGGGCATTCAGAACATATAGCACGTTGCTGCAAGCAAGCACATTCTCATTCAAAGTTGCAAGTTACTATGTAGGAACAAGTTTGTATAGGTATTTCAAAGATGCCCAGAACTGAGCTAAACTTGGTATGTGTCCAACTCCTAGAAATAACTTCATGCCCCATCTCCCTTACTTCCAGCTAGTAAGGATCACATAATTCCTAACAAAGTTTTGACACAGATTCCCAATTCGGGCATTCAGAACATATAGCACGTTGCTGTAAGCAAGCACATTCTCATTCAAAGTTGCAAGTTACTATGTAGGAACAAGTTTGTATAGGTATTTCAAAGATGCCCAGAACTGAGCTAAACTTGGTATGTGTCCAACTCCTAGAAATAACTTCATGCCCCATCTCACTTACTTCCAGCTAGTAAGGATCACATAATTCCTAACAAAGTTTTGACACAGATTCCCTATTCGGGCATTCAGAACATATAGCACGTTGCTGTAAGCAAGCACATTCTCATTCAAAGATGCAAGTTACTATGTAGGAACAAGTTTGTATAGGTATTTCAAAGATGCCCAGAACTGAGCTAAACTTGGTATGTGTCCAACTCCTAGAAATAACTTCATGCCCCATCTCCCTTACTTCCAGCTAGTAGGGATCACATAATTCCTAACAAAGTTTTGACACAGATTCCCAATTCGGGCATTCAGAACATATAGCACGTTGCTGTAAGCAAGCACATTCTCATTCAAAGATGCAAGTTACTATGTAGGAACAAGTTTGTATAGGTATTTCAAAGATGCCCAGAACTGAGCTAAACTTGGTATGTGTCCAACTCCTAGAAATAACATCATGCCCCATCTCCCTTACTTCCAGCTAGTAAGGATCACATAATTCCTAACAAAGTTTTGACACAGATTCCCAATTCGGGCATTCAGAACATATAGCACGTTGCTGTAAGCAAGCAGATTCTCATTCAAAGTTGCAAGTTACTATGTAGGAACAAGTTTGTATAGGTATTTCAAAGATGCCCAGAACTGAGCTAAACTTGGTATGTGTCCAACTCCTAGAAACAACTTCATGCCCCATCTCCCTTACTTCCAGCTAGTAAGGATCACATAATTCCTAACAAAGTTTTGACACAGATTCCCAATTCGGGAATTCAGAACATATAGCACGTTGCTGTAAGCAAGCACATTCTCATTCAAAGTTGCAAGTTACTATGTAGGAACAAGTTTGTATAGGTATTTCAAAGATGCCCAGAACTGAGCTAAACTTGGTATGTGTCCAACTCCTAGAAATAACTTCATGCCCCATCTCCCTTACTTCCAGCT
Source organism: Diceros bicornis minor (assembly GCF_020826845.1). Taxonomy (NCBI): domain Eukaryota; kingdom Metazoa; phylum Chordata; class Mammalia; order Perissodactyla; family Rhinocerotidae; genus Diceros; species Diceros bicornis. The sequence continues at coordinate 1,325,242 of NC_080751.1, read as the reverse complement.
AGTAAGGATCACATAATTCCTAACAAAGTTTTGACACAGATTCCCAATTCGGGCATTCAGAACATATAGCACGTTGCTGTAAGCAAGCAGATTCTCATTCAAAGATGCAAGTTACTATGTAGGAACAAGTTTGTATAGGTATTTCAAAGATGCCCAGAACTGAGCTAAACTTGGTATGTGTCCAACTCCTAGAAATAACTTCATGCCCCATCTCCCTTACTTCCAGCTAGTAAGGATCACATAATTCCTAACAAAGTTTTGACACAGATTCCCAATTCGGGCATTCAGAACATATAGCACGTTGCTGTAAGCAAGCAGATTCTCATTCAAAGATGCAAGTTACTATGTAGGAACAAGTTTGTATAGGTATTTCAAAGATGCCCAGAACTGAGCTAAACTTGGTATGTGTCCAACTCCTAGAAATAACTTCATGCCCCATCTCCCTTACTTCCAGCTAGTAAGGATCACATAATTCCTAACAAAGTTTTGACACAGATTCCCAATTCGGGCATTCAGAACATATAGCACGTTGCTGTAAGCAAGCACATTTTCATTCAAAGTTGCAAGTTACTATGTAGCAACAAGTTTGTATAGGTATTTCAAAGATGCCCAGAACTGAGCTAAACTTGGTATGTGTCCAACTCCTAGAAATAACTTCATGCCCCATCTCCCTTACTTCCAGCTAGTAAGGATCACATAATTCCTAACAAAGTTTTGACACTGATTCCCAATTCGGGCATTCAGAACATATAGCACGTTGCTGTAAGCAAGCAGATTCTCATTCAAAGATGCAAGTTACTATGTAGGAACAAGTTTGTATAGGTATTTCAAAGATGCCCAGAACTGAGCTAAACTTGGTATGTGTCCAACTCCTAGAAATAACTTCATGCCCCATCTCCCTTACTTCCAGCTAGTAAGGATCACATAATTCCTAACAAAGTTTTGACACAGATTCCCAATTCGGGCATTCAGAACATATAGCACGTTGCTGTAAGCAAGCACATTCTCATTCAAAGATGCAAGTTACTATGTAGGAACAAGTTTGCATAGGTATTTCAAAGATGCCCAGAACTGAGCTAAACTTGGTATGTGTCGAACTCCTAGAAATAACTTCATGCTCCATCTCCCTTACTTCCAGCTAGTAAGGATCACATAATTCCTAAAAAAGTTTTGACACAGATTCACTATTGGGGCATTCAGAACATATAGCCCGTTGCTGAAAGCAAGCACATTCTCATTCAAAGTTGCAAGTTACTATGTAGGAACAAGTTTGTATAGGTATTTCAAAGATGCCCAGAACTGAGCTAAACTTGGTATGTCTCCAACTCCAAGAAATAACTTCATGCCCCATCTCCCTTACTTCCAGCTAGTAAGGATCACATAATTCCTAACAAAGTTTTGACACAGATTCCCAATTCGGGCATTCAGAACATATAGCACGTTGCTGTAAGCAAGCACATTCTCATTCAAAGTTGCAAGTTACTATGTAGGAACAAGTTTGTATAGGTATTTCAAAGATGCCCAGAACTGAGCTAAACTTGGTATGTGTCCAACTCCTAGAAATAACTTCATGCCCCATCTCCCTTACTTCCAGCTAGTAAGGATCACATAATTCCTAACAAAGTTTTGACACAGATTCCCAATTCGGGCATTCAGAACATATAGCACGTTGCTGTAAGCAAGCACATTTTCATTCAAAGTTGCAAGTTACTGTGTAGGAACAAGTTTGTATAGGTATTTCAAAGATGCCCAGAACTGAGCTAAACTTGGTATGTGTCCTACTCCTAGAAATAACTTCATGCCCCATCTCCCTTACTTCCAGCTAGTTAGGATCACATAATTCCTAACAAAGTTTTGACACAGATTCAGAATTCGGGCATTCAGAACATATAGCACGTTGCTGTAAGCAAGCACATTCTCATTCAAAGTTGCAAGTTACTATGTAGGAACAAGTTTGTATAGGTATTTCAAAGATGCCCAGAACTGAGCTAAACTTGTGTGTGTCCAACTCCTAGAAATAACTTCATGCCCCATCTCCCTTACTTCCAGCTAGTAAGGATCACATAATTCCTAACAAAGTTTTGACAAAGATTGCCAATTCGGGCATTCAGAACATATAGCACGTTGCTGTAAGCAAGCACATTCTCATTCAAAGATGCAAGTTACCATGTAGGAACAAGTTTGTATAGCTATTTCAAAGATGCCCAGAACTGAGCTAAACTTGGTATGTGTCCAACTCCTGGAAATAACTTCATGCCCCATCTCCCTTACTTCCAGCTAGTAAGGATCACATAATTCCTAACAAAGTTTTGACACAGATTGCCAATTCGGGCATTCAGAACATATAGCACGTTGCTGTAAGCAAGCACATTCTCATTCAAAGATGCAAGTTACTATGTAGGAACAAGTTTGTATAGGTATTTCAAAGATGCCCAGAACTGAGCTAAACTTGGTATGTGTCCAACTCCTAGAAATAACTTCATGCCCCATCTCCCTTACTTCCAGCTAGTAAGGATCACATAATTCCTAACAAAGTTTTGACACAGATTCCCAATTCGGGCATTCAGAACATATAGCACGTTGCTGTAAGCAAGCAGATTCTCATTCAAAGTTGCAAGTTACTAGGTAGGAACAAGTTTGTATAGGTATTTCAAAGATGCCCAGAACTGAGCTAAACTTGGTATGTGTCCAACTCCTAGAAATAACTTCATGCCCCATCTCCCTTACTTCCAGCTAGTAATGATCACATAATTCCTAACAAAGTTTTGACACAGATTTCCAATTCGGGCATTCAGAACATATAGCACGTTGCTGTAAGCATGCACATTCTCATTCAAAGATGCAAGTTACTAGGTAGGAACAAGTTTGTATAGGTATTTCAAAGATGCCCAGAACTGAGCTAAACTTGGTATGTGTCCAACTCCTAGAAATAACTTCATGCCCCATCTCCCTTACTTCCAGCTAGTAAGGATCACATAATTCCTAACAAAGTTTTGACACAGATTCCCTATTCGGGCATTCAGAACATATAGCACGTTGCTGTAAGCAAGCACATTCTCATTCAAAGATGCAAGTTACTAGGTAGGAACAAGTTTGTATAGGTATTTCAAAGATGCCCAGAACTGAGCTAAACTTGGTATGTGTCCAACTCCTAGAAATAACTTCATGCCCCATCTGCCTTACTTCCAGCTAGTAAGGATCACATAATTCCTAACAAAGTTTTGACACAGATTCCCTATTCGGGCATTCAGAACATATAGCACGTTGCTGCAAGCAAGCACATTTTCATTCCAAGTTGCAAGTTACTATGTAGGAACAAGTTTGTATAGGTATTTCAAAGATGCCCAGAACTGAGCTAAACTTGGTATGTGTCCAACTCCTAGAAATAACTTCATGCCCCATCTCCCTTACTTCCAGCTAGTAAGGATCACATAATTCCTAACAAAGTTTTGACACAGATTCCCAATTCGGGCATTCAGAACATATAGCACGTTGCTGTAAGCAAGCACATTCTCATTCAAAGATGCAAGTTACTAGGTAGGAACAAGTTTGTATAGGTATTTCAAAGATGCCCAGAACTGAGCTAAACTTGGTATGTGTCCAACTCCTAGAAATAACTTCATGCCCCATCTCCCTTACTTCCAGCTAGTAAGGATCACATAATTCCTAACAAAGTTTTGACACAGATTCCCAATTCGGGCATTCAGAACATATAGCACGTTGCTGTAAGCAAGCAGATTCTCATTCAAAGATGCAAGTTACTAGGTAGGAACAAGTTTGTATAGGTATTTCAAAGATGCCCAGAACTGAGCTAAACTTGGTATGTGTCCAACTCCTAGAAATAACTTCATGCCCCATCTCCCTTACTTCCAGCTAGTAAGGATCACATAATTCCTAACAAAGTTTTGACACAGATTCCCAATTCGGGCATTCAGAACATATAGCACGTTGCTGTAAGCAAGCACATTTTCATTCAAAGTTGCAAGTTACTATGTAGGAACAAGTTTGTATAGGTATTTCAAAGATGCCCAGAACTGAGCTAAACTTGGTATGTGTCCAACTCCTAGAAATAACTTCATGCTCCATCTCCCTTACTTCCAGCTAGTAAGGATCACATAATTCCTAACAAAGTTTTGACACAGATTCCCAATTCGGGCATTCAGAACATATAGCACGTTGCTGTAAGCAAGCACATTTTCATTCAAAGTTGCAAGTTACTATGTAGCAACAAGTTTGTATAGGTATTTCAAAGATGCCCAGAACTGAGCTAAACTTGGTATGTGTCCAACTCCTAGAAATAACTTCATGCCCCATCTCCCTTACTTCCAGCTAGTAAGGATCACATAATTCCTAACAAAGTTTTGACACAGATTCCCAATTCGGGCATTCAGAACATATAGCACGTTGCTGTAAGCAAGCAGATTCTCATTCAAAGATGCAAGTTACTATGTAGGAACAAGTTTGTATAGGTATTTCAAAGATGCCCAGAACTGAGCTAAACTTGGTATGTGTCCAACTCCTAGAAATAACTTCATGCCCCATCTCCCTTACTTCCAGCTAGTAAGGATCACATAATTCCTAACAAAGTTTTGACACAGATTCCCAATTCGGGCATTCAGAACATATAGCACGTTGCTGTAAGCAAGCACATTCTCATTCAAAGATGCAAGTTACTATGTAGGAACAAGTTTGCATAGGTATTTCAAAGATGCCCAGAACTGAGCTAAACTTGGTATGTGTCGAACTCCTAGAAATAACTTCATGCTCCATCTCCCTTACTTCCAGCTAGTAAGGATCACATAATTCCTAAAAAAGTTTTGACACAGATTCACTATTGGGGCATTCAGAACATATAGCCCGTTGCTGAAAGCAAGCACATTCTCATTCAAAGTTGCAAGTTACTATGTAGGAACAAGTTTGTATAGGTATTTCAAAGATGCCCAGAACTGAGCTAAACTTGGTATGTGTCCAACTCCAAGAAATAACTTCATGCCCCATCTCCCTTACTTCCAGCTAGTAAGGATCACATAATTCCTAACAAAGTTTTGACACAGATTCCCAATTCGGGCATTCAGAACATATAGCACGTTGCTGTAAGCAAGCACATTCTCATTCAAAGTTGCAAGTTACTATGTAGGAACAAGTTTGTATAGGTATTTCAAAGATGCCCAGAACTGAGCTAAACTTGGTATGTGTCCAACTCCTAGAAATAACTTCATGCCCCATCTCCCTTACTTCCAACTAGTAAGGATCACATAATTCCTAACAAAGTTTTGACACAGATTCCCAATTCAGGCATTCAGAACATATAGCACGTTGCTGTAAGCAAGCACATTCTCATTCAAAGATGCAAGTTACTATGTAGGAACAAGTTTGTATAGGTATTTCAAAGATGCCCAGAACTGAGCTAAACTTGGTATGTGTCCAACTCCTAGAAATAACTTCATGCCCCATCTCCCTTACTTCCAGCTAGTAAGGATCACATAATTCCTAACAAAGTTTTGACACAGATTCCCAATTCGGGCATTCAGAACATATAGCCCGTTGCTGTAAGCAAGCACATTTTCATTCAAAGTTGCAAGTTACTATGTAGGAACAAGTTTGTATAGGTATTTCAAAGATGCCCAGAACTGAGCTAAACTTGGTATGTGTCCAACTCCTAGAAATAACTTCATGCCCCATCTCCCTTACTTCCAGCTAGTAAGGATCACATAATTCCTAACAAACTTTTGACACAGATTCCCAATTCGGGCATTCAGAACATATAGCACGTTGCTGTAAGCAAGCAGATTCTCATTCAAAGTTGCAAGTTACTAGGTAGGAACAAGTTTGTATAGGTATTTCAAAGATGCCCAGAACTGAGCTAAACTTTGTATGTGTCCAACTCCTAGAAATAACTTCATGCCCCATCTCCCTTACTTCCAGCTAGTAATGATCACATAATTCCTAACAAAGTTTTGACACAAATTTCCAATTCGGGCATTCAGAACATATAGCACGTTGCTGTAAGCATGCACATTCTCATTCAAAGATGCAAGTTACTAGGTAGGAACAAGTTTGTATAGGTATTTCAAAGATGCCCAGAACTGAGCTAAACTTGGTATGTGTCCAACTCCTAGAAATAACTTCATGCCCCATCTCCCTTACTTCCAGCTAGTAAGGATCACATAATTCCTAACAAAGTTTTGACACAGATTCCCTATTCGGGCATTCAGAACATATAGCACGTTGCTGTAAGCAAGCACATTCTCATTCAAAGATGCAAGTTACTAGGTAGGAACAAGTTTGTATAGGTATTTCAAAGATGCCCAGAACTGAGCTAAACTTGGTATGTGTCCAACTCCTAGAAATAACTTCATGTCCCATCTGCCTTACTTCCAGCTAGTAAGGATCACATAATTCCTAACAAAGTTTTGACACAGATTCCCAATTCGGGCATTCAGAACATATAGCACGTTGCTGTAAGCAAGCAGATTCTCATTCAAAGATGCAAGTTACTAGGTAGGAACAAGTTTGTATAGGTATTTCAAAGATGCCCAGAACTGAGCTAAACTTGGTATGTGTCCAACTCCTAGAAATAACTTCATGCCCCATCTCCCTTACTTCCAGCTAGTAAGGATCACATAATTCCTAACAAAGTTTTGACACAGATTCCCAATTCGGGCATTCAGAACATATAGCACGTTGCTGTAAGCAAGCACATTTTCATTCAAAGTTGCAAGTTACTATGTAGGAACAAGTTTGTATAGGTATTTCAAAGATGCCCAGAACTGAGCTAAACTTGGTATGTGTCCAACTCCTAGAAATAACTTCATGCCCCATCTCCCTTACTTCCAGCTAGTAAGGATCACATAATTCCTAACAAAGTTTTGACACAGATTCCCAATTCGGGCATTCAGAACATATAGCACGTTGCTGTAAGCAAGCAGATTCTCATTCAAAGATGCAAGTTACTATGTAGGAACAAGTTTGTATAGGTATTTCAAAGATGCCCAGAACTGAGCTAAACTTGGTATGTGTCCAACTCCTAGAAATAACTTCATGCCCCATCTCCCTTACTTCAAGCTAGTAAGGATCACATAATTCCTAACAAAGTTTTGACACAGATTCCCTATTCGGGCATTCAGAACATATAGCTCGTTGCTGCAAGCAAGCACATTCTCATTCAAAGTTGCAAGTTACTATGTAGGAACAAGTTTGTATAGGTATTTCAAAGATGCCCAGAACTGAGCTAAACTTGGTATGTTTCCAACTCCAAGAAATAACTTCATGCCCCATCTCCCTTACTTCCAGCAAGTAAGGATCACATAATTCCTAACAAAGTTTTGACACAGATTGCCAATTCGGGCATTCAGAACATATAGCACGTTGCTGTAAGCAAGCACATTCTCATTCAAAGATGCAAGTTACTATGTAGGAACAAGTTTGTATAGGTATTTCAAAGATGCCCAGAACTGAGCTAAACTTGGTATGTGTCCAACTCCTAGAAATAACTTCATGCCCCATCTCCCTTACTTCCAGCTAGTAAGGATCACATAATTCCTAACAAAGTTTTGACACAGATTCCCAATTCGGGCATTCAGAACATATAGCACGTTGCTGTAAGCAAGCACATTCTCATTCAAAGATGCAAGTTACTATGTAGGAACAAGTTTGTATAGGTATTTCAAAGATGCCCAGAACTGAGCTAAACTTGGTATGTGTCCAACTCCTAGAAATAACTTCATGCCCCATCTCCCTTACTTCCAGCTAGTAAGGATCACATAATTCCTAACAAAGTTTTGACACAGATTCCCAATTCGGGCATTCAGAACATATAGCACGTTGCTGTAAGCAAGCAGATTCTCATTCAAAGATGCAAGTTACTATGTAGGAACAAGTTTGTATAGGTATTTCAAAGATGCCCAGAACTGAGCTAAACTTGGTATGTGTCCAACTCCTAGAAATAACTTCATGCCCCATCTCCCTTACTTCCAGCTAGTAAGGATCACATAATTCCTAACAAAGTTTTGACACAGATTCCCAATTCGGGCATTCAGAACATATAGCACGTTGCTGTAAGCAAGCACATTCTCATTCAAAGTTGCAAGATACTATGTAGGAACAAGTTTGTATAGGTATTTCAAAGATGCCCAGAACTGAGCTAAACTTGGTATGAGTCCAACTCCTAGAAATAACTTCATGCCCCATCTCCCTTACTTCCAGCTAGTAAGGATCACATAATTCCTAACAAAGTTTTGACACAGATTCCCAATTCGGGCATTCAGAACATATAGCACGTTGCTGTAAGCAAGCAGATTCTCATTCAAAGATGCAAGTTACTATGTAGGAACAAGTTTGTATAGGTATTTCAAAGATGCCCAGAACTGAGCTAAACTTGGTATGTGTCCAACTCCTAGAAATAACTTCATGCCCCATCTCCCTTACTTCCAGCTAGTAAGGATCACATAATTCAATTCCTAACAAAGTTTTGACACAGATTCCCAATTCGGGCATTCAGAACATATAGCACGTTGCTGTAAGCAAGCACATTTTCTTTCAAAGTTGCAAGTTACTATGTAGCAACAAGTTTGTATAGGTATTTCAAAGATGCCCAGAACTGAGCTAAACTTGGTATGTGTCCAACTCCTAGAAATAACTTCATGCCCCATCTCCCTTACTTCCAGCTAGTAAGGATCACATAATTCCTAACAAAGTTTTGACACAGATTCCCAATTCGGGCATTCAGAACATATAGCACGTTGCTGTAAGCAAGCAGATTCTCATTCAAAGATGCAAGTTACTATGTAGGAACAAGTTTGTATAGGTATTTCAAAGATGCCCAGAACTGAGCTAAACTTGGTATGTGTCCAACTCCTAGAAATAACTTCATGCCCCATCTCCCTTACTTCCAGCTAGTAAGGATCACATAATTCCTAACAAAGTTTTGACACAGATTCCCAATTCGGGCATTCAGAACATATAGCACGTTGCTGTAAGCAAGCACATTCTCATTCAAAGATGCAAGTTACTATGTAGGAACAAGTTTGCATAGGTATTTCAAAGATGCCCAGAACTGAGCTAAACTTGGTATGTGTCGAACTCCTAGAAATAACTTCATGCTCCATCTCCCTTACTTCCAGCTAGTAAGGATCACATAATGCCTAAAAAAGTTTTGACACAGATTCACTATTGGGGCATTCAGAACATATAGCCCGTTGCTGAAAGCAAGCACATTCTCATTCAAAGTTGCAAGTTACTATGTAGGAACAAGTTTGTATAGGTATTTCAAAGATGCCCAGAACTGAGCTAAACTTGGTATGTGTCCAACTCCAAGAAATAACTTCATGCCCCATCTCCCTTACTTCCATCTAGTAAGGATCACATAATTCCTAACAAAGTTTTGACACAGATTCCCAATTCGGGCATTCAGAACATATAGCACGTTGCTGTAAGCAAGCACATTCTCATTCAAAGTTGCAAGTTACTATGTAGGAACAAGTTTGTATAGGTATTTCAAAGATGCCCAGAACTGAGCTAAACTTGGTATGTGTCCAACTCCTAGAAATAACTTCATGCCCCATCTCCCTTACTTCCAGCTAGTAAGGATCACATAATTCCTAACAAAGTTTTGACACAGATTCCCAATTCGGGCATTCAGAACATATAGCACGTTGCTGTAAGCAAGCACATTTTCATTCAAAGTTGCAAGTTACTATGTAGGAACAAGTTTGTATAGGTATTTCAAAGATGCCCAGAACTGAGCTAAACTTGGTATGTGTCCAACTCCTAGAAATAACTTCATGCCCCATCTCCCTTACTTCCAGCTAGTTAGGATCACATAATTCCTAACAAAGTTTTGACACAGATTCAGAATTCGGGCATTCAGAACATATAGCACGTTGCTGTAAGCAAGCACATTCTCATTCAAAGTTGCAAGTTACTATGTAGGAACAAGTTTGTATAGGTATTTCAAAGATGCCCAGAACTGAGCTAAACTTGTATGTGTCCAACTCCTAGAAATAACTTCATGCCCCATCTCACTTACTTCCAGCTAGTAAGGATCACATAATTCCTAACAAAGTTTTGACAAAGATTGCCAATTCGGGCATTCAGAACATATAGCACGTTGCTGTAAGCAAGCACATTCTCATTCAAAGATGCAAGTTACCATGTAGGAACAAGTTTGTATAGCTATTTCAAAGATGCCCAGAACTGAGCTAAACTTGGTATGTGTCCAACTCCTGGAAATAACTTCATGCCCCATCTCCCTTACTTCCAGATAGTAAGGATCACATAATTCCTAACAAAGTTTTGACACAGATTGGCAATTCGGGCATTCAGAACATATAGCACGTTGCTGTAAGCAAGCACATTCTCATTCAAAGATGCAAGTTACTATGTAGGAACAAGTTTGTATAGGTATTTCAAAGATGCCCAGAACTGAGCTAAACTTGGTATGTGTCCAACTCCTAGAAATAACTTCATGCCCCATCTCCCTTACTTCCAGCTAGTAAGGATCACATAATTCCTAACAAAGTTTTGACACAGATTGCCAATTCGGGCATTCAGAACATATAGCACGTTGCTGTAAGCAAGCAGATTCTCATTCAAAGATGCAAGTTACTATGTAGGAACAAGTTTGTATAGGTATTTCAAAGATGCCCAGAACTGAGCTAAACTTGGTATGTGTCCAACTCCTAGAAATAACTTCATGCCCCATCTCCCTTACTTCCAGCTAGTAAGGATCACATAATTCCTAACAAAGTTTTGACACAGATTCCCAATTCGGGCATTCAGAACATATAGCACGTTGCTGTAAGCAAGCACATTCTCATTCAAAGTTGCAAGTTACTATGTAGGAACAAGTTTGTATAGGTATTTCAAAGATGCCCAGAACTGAGCTAAACTTGATATGTCTCCAACTCCAAGAAATAACTTCATGCCCCATCTCCCTTACTTCCAGCTAGTAAGGATCACATAATTCCTAACAAAGTTTTGACACAGATTCCCAATTCGGGCATTCAGAACATATAGCACGTTGCTGCAAGCAAGCACATTTTCATTCCAAGTTGCAAGTTACTATGTAGGAACAAGTTTGTATAGGTATTTCAAAGATGCCCAGAACTGAGCTAAACTTGGTATGTGTCCAACTCCTAGAAATAACTTCATGCCCCATCTCCCTTACTTCCAGCTAGTAAGGATCACATAATTCCTAACAAAGTTTTGACACAGATTCCCAATTCGGGCATTCAGAACATATAGCATGTTGCTGTAAGCAAGCACATTCTCATTCAAAGTTGCAAGTTACTATGTAGGAACAAGTTTGTATAGGTATTTCAAAGATGCCCAGAACTGAGCTAAACTTGGTATGTGTCCAACTCCTAGAAATAACTTCATGCCCCATCTCCCTTACTTCCAGCTAGTAAGGATCACATAATTCCTAACAAAGTTTTGACACAGATTCCCAATTCGGGCATTCAGAACATATAGCACGTTGCTGTAAGCAAGCACATTTTCATTCAAAGTTGCAAGTTACTATGTAGGAACAAGTTTGTATAGGTATTTCAAAGATGCCCAGAACTGAGCTAAACTTGGTATGTGTCCAACTCCTAGAAATAACTTCATGCCCCATCTCCCTTACTTCCAGCTAGTAAGGATCACATAATTCCTAACAAAGTTTTGACACAGATTCCCAATTCGGGCATTCAGAACATATAGCACGTTGCTGTAAGCAAGCAGATTCTCATTCAAAGATGCAAGTTACTATGTAGGAACAAGTTTGTATAGGTATTTCAAAGATGCCCAGAACTGAGCTAAACTTGGTATGTGTCCAACTCCTAGAAATAACTTCATGCCCCATCTCCCTTACTTCCAGCTAGTAAGGATCACATAATTCCTAACAAAGTTTTGACACAGATTCCCTATTCGGGCATTCAGAACATATAGCTCGTTGCTGCAAGCAAGCACATTCTCATTCAAAGTTGCAAGTTACTATGTAGGAACAAGTTTGTATAGGTATTTCAAAGATGCCCAGAACTGAGCTAAACTTGGTATGTTTCCAACTCCAAGAAATAACTTCATGCCCCATCTCCCTTACTTCCAGCAAGTAAGGATCACATAATTCCTAACAAAGTTTTGACACAGATTGCCAATTCGGGCATTCAGAACATATAGCACGTTGCTGTAAGCAAGCACATTCTCATTCAAAGATGCAAGTTACTATGTAGGAACAAGTTTGTATAGGTATTTCAAAGATGCCCAGAACTGAGCTAAACTTGGTATGTGTCCAACTCCTAGAAATAACTTCATGCCCCATCTCCCTTACTTCCAGCTAGTAAGGATCACATAATTCCTAACAAAGTTTTGACACAGATTCCCAATTCGGGCATTCAGAACATATAGCACGTTGCTGGAAGCAAGCAGATTCTCATTCAAAGATGCAAGTTACACTGTAGGAACAAGTTTGTATAGGTATTTCAAAGATGCCCAGAACTGAGCTAAACTTGGTATGTGTCCAACTCCTAGAAATAACTTCATGCCCCATCTCCCTTACTTCCAGCTAGTAAGGATCACATAATTCCTAACAAAGTTTTGACACAGATTCCCAATTCGGGCATTCAGAACATATAGCACGTTGCTGTAAGCAAGCACATTCTCATTCAAAGTTGCAAGTTACTATGTAGGAACAAGTTTGTATAGGTATTTCAAAGATGCCCTGAACTGAGCTAAACTTGGTATGTCTCCAACTCCAAGAAATAACTTCATGCCCCATCTCCCTTACTTCCAGCTAGTAAGGATCACATAATTCCTAACAAAGTTTTGACACAGATTCCCAATTCGGGCATTCAGAACATATAGCACGTTGCTGTAAGCAAGCAGATTCTCATTCAAAGATGCAAGTTACTATGTAGGAACAAGTTTGTATAGGTATTTCAAAGATGCCCAGAACTGAGCTAAACTTGGTATGTGTCCAACTCCTAGAAATAACTTCATGCCCCATCTCCCTTACTTCCAGCTAGTAAGGATCACATAATTCCTAACAAAGTTTTGACACAGATTCCCAATTCGGGCATTCAGAACATATAGCACGTTGCTGTAAGCAAGCACATTCTCATTCAAAGATGCAAGTTACTATGTAGGAACAAGTTTGCATAGGTATTTCAAAGATGCCCAGAACTGAGCTAAACTTGGTATGTGTCGAACTCCTAGAAATAACTTCATGCCCCATCTCCCTTACTTCCAGCTAGTAAGGATCACATAATTCCTAACAAAGTTTTGACACAGATTCCCAATTCGGGCATTCAGAACATATAGCACGTTGCTGTAAGCAAGCAGATTCTCATTCAAAGATGCAAGTTACTATGTAGGAACAAGTTTGTATAGGTATTTCAAAGATGCCCAGAACTGAGCTAAACTTGGTATGTGTCCAACTCCTAGAAATAACTTCATGCCCCATCTCCCTTACTTCCAGCTAGTAAGGATCACATAATTCAATTCCTAACAAAGTTTTGACACAGATTCCCAATTCGGGCATTCAGAACATATAGCACGTTGCTGTAAGCAAGCACATTTTCTTTCAAAGTTGCAAGTTACTATGTAGCAACAAGTTTGTATAGGTATTTCAAAGATGCCCAGAACTGAGCTAAACTTGGTATGTGTCCAACTCCTAGAAATAACTTCATGCCCCATCTCCCTTACTTCCAGCTAATAAGGATCACATAATTCCTAACAAAGTTTTGACACAGATTCCCAATTCGGGCATTCAGAACATATAGCACGTTGCTGTAAGCAAGCACATTCTCATTCAAAGATGCAAGTTACTATGTAGGAACAAGTTTGCATAGGTATTTCAAAGATGCCCAGAACTGAGCTAAACTTGGTATGTGTCGAACTCCTAGAAATAACTTCATGCTCCATCTCCCTTACTTCCAGCTAGTAAGGATCACATAATTCCTAAAAAAGTTTTGACACAGATTCACTATTGGGGCATTCAGAACATATAGCCCGTTGCTGAAAGCAAGCACATTCTCGTTCAAAGTTGCAAGTTACTATGTAGGAACAAGTTTGTATAGGTATTTCAAAGATGCCCAGAACTGAGCTAAACTTGGTATGTGTCCAACTCCAAGAAATAACTTCATGCCCCATCTCCCTTACTTCCATCTAGTAAGGATCACATAATTCCTAACAAAGTTTTGACACAGATTCCCAATTCGGGCATTCAGAACATATAGCACGTTGCTGTAAGCAAGGACATTCTCATTCAAAGTTGCAAGTTACTATGTAGGAACAAGTTTGTATAGGTATTTCAAAGATGCCCAGAACTGAGCTAAACTTGGTATGTGTCCAACTCCTAGAAATAACTTCATGCCCCATCTCCCTTACTTCCAGCTAGTAAGGATCACATAATTCCTAACAAAGTTTTGACACAGATTCCCAATTCGGGCATTCAGAACATATAGCACGTTGCTGTAAGCAAGCACATTTTCATTCAAAGTTGCAAGTTACTATGTAGGAACAAGTTTGTATAGGTATTTCAAAGATGCCCAGAACTGAGCTAAACTTGGTATGTGTCCAACTCCTAGAAATAACTTCATGCCCCATCTCCCTTACTTCCAGCTAGTTAGGATCACATAATTCCTAACAAAGTTTTGACACAGATTCAGAATTCGGGCATTCAGAACATATAGCACGTTGCTGTAAGCAAGCACATTCTCATTCAAAGTTGCAAGTTACTATGTAGGAACAAGTTTGTATAGGTATTTCAAAGATGCCCAGAACTGAGCTAAACTTGTATGTGTCCAACTCCTAGAAATAACTTCATGCCCCATCTCACTTACTTCCAGCTAGTAAGGATCACATAATTCCTAACAAAGTTTTGACACAGATTGCCAATTCGGGCATTCAGAACATATAGCACGTTGCTGTAAGCAAGCACATTCTCATTCAAAGATGCAAGTTACCATGTAGGAACAAGTTTGTATAGCTATTTCAAAGATGCCCAGAACTGAGCTAAACTTGGTATGTGTCCAACTCCTGGAAATAACTTCATGCCCCATCTCCCTTACTTCCAGATAGTAAGGATCACATAATTCCTAACAAAGTTTTGACACAGATTGCCAATTCGGGCATTCAGAACATATAGCACGTTGCTGTAAGCAAGCACATTCTCATTCAAAGATGCAAGTTACTATGTAGGAACAAGTTTGTATAGGTATTTCAAAGATGCCCAGAACTGAGCTAAACTTGGTATGTGTCCAACTCCTAGAAATAACTTCATGCCCCATCTCCCTTACTTCCAGCTAGTAAGGATCACATAATTCCTAACAAAGTTTTGACACAGATTGCCAATTCGGGCATTCAGAACATATAGCACGTTGCTGTAAGCAAGCAGATTCTCATTCAAAGATGCAAGTTACTATGTAGGAACAAGTTTGTATAGGTATTTCAAAGATGCCCAGAACTGAGCTAAACTTGGTATGTGTCCAACTCCTAGAAATAACTTCATGCCCCATCTCCCTTACTTCCAGCTAGTAAGGATCACATAATTCCTAACAAAGTTTTGACACAGATTCCCAATTCGGGCATTCAGAACATATAGCACGTTGCTGTAAGCAAGCACATTCTCATTCAAAGTTGCAAGTTACTATGTAGGAACAAGTTTGTATAGGTATTTCAAAGATGCCCAGAACTGTGCTAAACTTGGTATGTCTCCAACTCCAAGAAATAACTTCATGCCCCATCTCCCTTACTTCCAGCTAGTAAGGATCACATAATTCCTAACAAAGTTTTGACACAGATTCCCAATTCGGGCATTCAGAACATATAGCACGTTGCTGCAAGCAAGCACATTCTCATTCCAAGTTGCAAGTTACTATGTAGGAACAAGTTTGTATAGGTATTTCAAAGATGCCCAGAACTGAGCTAAACTTGGTATGTGTCCAACTCCTAGAAATAACTTCATGCCCCATCTCCCTTACTTCCAGCTAGTAAGGATCACATAATTCCTAACAAAGTTTTGACACAGATTCCCAATTCGGGCATTCAGAACATATAGCATGTTGCTGTAAGCAAGCACATTCTCATTCAAAGTTGCAAGTTACTATGTAGGAACAAGTTTGTATAGGTATTTCAAAGATGCCCAGAACTGAGCTAAACTTGTATGTGTCCAACTCCTAGAAATAACTTCATGCCCCATCTCACTTACTTCCAGCTAGTAAGGATCACATAATTCCTAACAAAGTTTTGACACAGATTGCCAATTCGGGCATTCAGAACATATAGCACGTTGCTGTAAGCAAGCACATTCTCATTCAAAGATGCAAGTTACCATGTAGGAACAAGTTTGTATAGCTATTTCAAAGATGCCCAGAACTGAGCTAAACTTGGTATGTGTCCAACTCCTGGAAATAACTTCATGCCCCATCTCCCTTACTTCCAGATAGTAAGGATCACATAATTCCTAACAAAGTTTTGACACAGATTGCCAATTCGGGCATTCAGAACATATAGCACGTTGCTGTAAGCAAGCACATTCTCATTCAAAGATGCAAGTTACTATGTAGGAACAAGTTTGTATAGGTATTTCAAAGATGCCCAGAACTGAGCTAAACTTGGTATGTGTCCAACTCCTAGAAATAACTTCATGCCCCATCTCCCTTACTTCCAGCTAGTAAGGATCACATAATTCCTAACAAAGTTTTGACACAGATTGCCAATTCGGGCATTCAGAACATATAGCACGTTGCTGTAAGCAAGCAGATTCTCATTCAAAGATGCAAGTTACTATGTAGGAACAAGTTTGTATAGGTATTTCAAAGATGCCCAGAACTGAGCTAAACTTGGTATGTGTCCAACTCCTAGAAATAACTTCATGCCCCATCTCCCTTACTTCCAGCTAGTAAGGATCACATAATTCCTAACAAAGTTTTGACACAGATTCCCAATTCGGGCATTCAGAACATATAGCACGTTGCTGTAAGCAAGCACATTCTCATTCAAAGTTGCAAGTTACTATGTAGGAACAAGTTTGTATAGGTATTTCAAAGATGCCCAGAACTGTGCTAAACTTGGTATGTCTCCAACTCCAAGAAATAACTTCATGCCCCATCTCCCTTACTTCCAGCTAGTAAGGATCACATAATTCCTAACAAAGTTTTGACACAGATTCCCAATTCGGGCATTCAGAACATATAGCACGTTGCTGCAAGCAAGCACATTCTCATTCCAAGTTGCAAGTTACTATGTAGGAACAAGTTTGTATAGGTATTTCAAAGATGCCCAGAACTGAGCTAAACTTGGTATGTGTCCAACTCCTAGAAATAACTTCATGCCCCATCTCCCTTACTTCCAGCTAGTAAGGATCACATAATTCCTAACAAAGTTTTGACACAGATTCCCAATTCGGGCATTCAGAACATATAGCATGTTGCTGTAAGCAAGCACATTCTCATTCAAAGTTGCAAGTTACTATGTAGGAACAAGTTTGTATAGGTATTTCAAAGATGCCCAGAACTGAGCTAAACTTGGTATGTGTCCAACTCCTAGAAATAACTTCATGCCCCATCTCCCTTACTTCCAGCTAGTAAGGATCACATAATTCCTAACAAAGTTTTGACACAGATTCCCAATTCGGGCATTCAGAACATATAGCACGTTGCTGTAAGCAAGCACATTTTCATTCAAAGTTGCAAGTTACTATGTAGGAACAAGTTTGTATAGGTATTTCAAAGATGCCCAGAACTGAGCTAAACTTGGTATGTGTCCAACTCCTAGAAATAACTTCATGCCCCATCTCCCTTACTTCCAGCTAGTAAGGATCACATAATTCCTAACAAAGTTTTGACACAGATTCCCAATTCGGGCATTCAGAACATATAGCACGTTGCTGTAAGCAAGCAGATTCTCATTCAAAGATGCAAGTTACTATGTAGGAACAAGTTTGTATAGGTATTTCAAAGATGCCCAGAACTGAGCTAAACTTGGTATGTGTCCAACTCCTAGAAATAACTTCATGCCCCATCTCCCTTACTTCCAGCTAGTAAGGATCACATAATTCCTAACAAAGTTTTGACACAGATTCCCTATTCGGGCATTCAGAACATATAGCTCGTTGCTGCAAGCAAGCACATTCTCATTCAAAGTTGCAAGTTACTATGTAGGAACAAGTTTGTATAGGTATTTCAAAGATGCCCAGAACTGAGCTAAACTTGGTATGTTTCCAACTCCAAGAAATAACTTCATGCCCCATCTCCCTTACTTCCAGCAAGTAAGGATCACATAATTCCTAACAAAGTTTTGACACAGATTGCCAATTCGGGCATTCAGAACATATAGCACGTTGCTGTAAGCAAGCACATTCTCATTCAAAGATGCAAGTTACTATGTAGGAACAAGTTTGTATAGGTATTTCAAAGATGCCCAGAACTGAGCTAAACTTGGTATGTGTCCAACTCCTAGAAATAACTTCATGCCCCATCTCCCTTACTTCCAGCTAGTAAGGATCACATAATTCCTAACAAAGTTTTGACACAGATTCCCAATTCGGGCATTCAGAACATATAGCACGTTGCTGTAAGCAAGCACATTCTCATTCAAAGATGCAAGTTACTATGTAGGAACAAGTTTGTATAGGTATTTCAAAGATGCCCAGAACTGAGCTAAACTTGGTATGTGTCCAACTCCTAGAAATAACTTCATGCCCCATCTCCCTTACTTCCAGCTAGTAAGGATCACATAATTCCTAACAAAGTTTTGACACAGATTCCCAATTCGGGCATTCAGAACATATAGCACGTTGCTGTAAGCAAGCACATTCTCATTCAAAGATGCAAGTTACTATGTAGGAACAAGTTTGTATAGGTATTTCAAAGATGCCCAGAACTGAGCTAAACTTGGTATGTGTCCAACTCCTAGAAATAACTTCATGCCCCATCTCCCTTACTTCCAGCTAGTAAGGATCACATAATTCCTAACAAAGTTTTGACACAGATTCCCAATTCGGGCATTCAGAACATATAGCACGTTGCTGTAAGCAAGCACATTCTCATTCAAAGTTGCAAGTTACTATGTAGGAACAAGTTTGTATAGGTATTTCAAAGATGCCCAGAACTGAGCTAAACTTGGTATGTCTCCAACTCCAAGAAATAACTTCATGCCCCATCTCACTTACTTCCAGCTAGTAAGGATCACATAATTCCTAACAAAGTTTTGACACAGATTCCCAATTCGGGCATTCAGAACATATAGCACGTTGCTGCAAGCAAGCACATTTTCATTCCAAGTTGCAAGTTACTATGTAGGAACAAGTTTGTATAGGTATTTCAAAGATGCCCAGAACTGAGCTAAACTTGGTATGTGTCCAACTCCTAGAAATAACTTCATGCCCCATCTCCCTTACTTCCAGCTAGTAAGGATCACATAATTCCTAACAAAGTTTTGACACAGATTCCCAATTCGGGCATTCAGAACATATAGCACGTTGCTGTAAGCAAGCACATTTTCATTCAAAGTTGCAAGTTACTATGTAGGAACAAGTTTGTATAGGTATTTCAAAGATGCCCAGAACTGAGCTAAACTTGGTATGTGTCCAAGTCCTAGAAATAACTTCATGCCCCATCTCCCTTACTTCCAGCTAGTAAGGATCACATAATTCCTAACAAAGTTTTGACACAGATTCCCAATTCGGGCATTCAGAACATATAGCACGTTGCTGTAAGCAAGCAGATTCTCATTCAAAGATGCAAGTTACTATGTAGGAACAAGTTTGTATAGGTATTTCAAAGATGCCCAGAACTGAGCTAAACTTGGTATGTGTCCAACTCCTAGAAATAACTTCATGCCCCATCTCCCTTACTTCCAGCTAGTAAGGATCACATAATTCCTAACAAAGTTTTGACACAGATTCCCTATTCGGGCATTCAGAACATATAGCTCGTTGCTGCAAGCAAGCACATTCTCATTCAAAGTTGCAAGTTACTATGTAGGAACAAGTTTGTATAGGTATTTCAAAGATGCCCAGAACTGAGCTAAACTTGGTATGTTTCCAACTCCAAGAAATAACTTCATGCCCCATCTCCCTTACTTCCAGCAAGTAAGGATCACATAATTCCTAACAAAGTTTTGACACAGATTGCCAATTCGGGCATTCAGAACATATAGCACGTTGCTGTAAGCAAGCACATTCTCATTCAAAGATGCAAGTTACTATGTAGGAACAAGTTTGTATAGGTATTTCAAAGATGCCCAGAACTGAGCTAAACTTGGTATGTGTCCAACTCCTAGAAATAACTTCATGCCCCATCTCCCTTACTTCCAGCTAGTAAGGATCACATAATTCCTAACAAAGTTTTGACACAGATTCCCAATTCGGGCATTCAGAACATATAGCACGTTGCTGTAAGCAAGCACATTCTCATTCAAAGATGCAAGTTACTATGTAGGAACAAGTTTGTATAGGTATTTCAAAGATGCCCAGAACTGAGCTAAACTTGGTATGTGTCCAACTCCTAGAAATAACTTCATGCCCCATCTCCCTTACTTCCAGCTAGTAAGGATCACATAATTCCTAACAAAGTTTTGACACAGATTCCCAATTCGGGCATTCAGAACATATAGCACGTTGCTGTAAGCAAGCAGATTCTCATTCAAAGATGCAAGTTACTATGTAGGAACAAGTTTGTATAGGTATTTCAAAGATGCCCAGAACTGAGCTAAACTTGGTATGTGTCCAACTCCTAGAAATAACTTCATGCCCCATCTCCCTTACTTCCAGCTAGTAAGGATCACATAATTCCTAACAAAGTTTTGACACAGATTCCCAATTCGGGCATTCAGAACATATAGCACGTTGCTGTAAGCAAGCACATTCTCATTCAAAGTTGCAAGATACTATGTAGGAACAAGTTTGTATAGGTATTTCAAAGATGCCCAGAACTGAGCTAAACTTGGTATGAGTCCAACTCCTAGAAATAACTTCATGCCCCATCTCCCTTACTTCCAGCTAGTAAGGATCACATAATTCCTAACAAAGTTTTGACACAGATTCCCAATTCGGGCATTCAGAACATATAGCACGTTGCTGTAAGCAAGCAGATTCTCATTCAAAGATGCAAGTTACTATGTAGGAACAAGTTTGTATAGGTATTTCAAAGATGCCCAGAACTGAGCTAAACTTGGTATGTGTCCAACTCCTAGAAATAACTTCATGCCCCATCTCCCTTACTTCCAGCTAGTAAGGATCACATAATTCCTAACAAAGTTTTGACACAGATTCCCAATTCGGGCATTCAGAACATATAGCACGTTGCTGTAAGCAAGCACATTTTCATTCAAAGTTGCAAGTTACTATGTAGCAACAAGTTTGTATAGGTATTTCAAAGATGCCCAGAACTGAGCTAAACTTGGTATGTGTCCAACTCCTAGAAATAACTTCATGCCCCATCTCCCTTACTTCCAGCTAGTAAGGATCACATAATTCCTAACAAAGTTTTGACACAGATTCCCAATTCGGGCATTCAGAACATATAGCACGTTGCTGTAAGCAAGCAGATTCTCATTCAAAGATGCAAGTTACTATGTAGGAACAAGTTTGTATAGGTATTTCAAAGATGCCCAGAACTGAGCTAAACTTGGTATGTGTCCAACTCCTAGAAATAACTTCATGCCCCATCTCCCTTACTTCCAGCTAGTAAGGATCACATAATTCCTAACAAAGTTTTGACACAGATTCCCAATTCGGGCATTCAGAACATATAGCACGTTGCTGTAAGCAAGCACATTCTCATTCAAAGATGCAAGTTACTATGTAGGAACAAGTTTGCATAGGTTTTTCAAAGATGCCCAGAACTGAGCTAAACTTGGTATGTGTCGAACTCCTAGAAATAACTTCATGCCCCATCTCCCTTACTTCCAGCTAGTAAGGATCACATAATTCCTAACAAAGTTTTGACACAGATTCCCAATTCGGGCATTCAGAACATATAGCACGTTGCTGTAAGCAAGCACATTCTCATTCAAAGTTGCAAGTTACTATGTAGGAACAAGTTTGTATAGGTATTTCAAAGATGCCCAGAACTGAGCTAAACTTGGTATGTCTCCAACTCCAAGAAATAACTTCATGCCCCATCTCCCTTACTTCCAGCTAGTAAGGATCACATAATTCCTAACAAAGTTTTGACACAGATTCCCAATTCGGGCATTCAGAACATATAGCACGTTGCTGCAAGCAAGCACATTTTCATTCCAAGATGCAAGTTACTATGTAGGAACAAGTTTGTATAGGTATTTCAAAGATGCCCAGAACTGAGCTAAACTTGGTATGTGTCCAACTCCTAGAAATAACTTCATGCCCCATCTCCCTTACTTCCAGCTAGTAAGGATCACATAATTCCTAACAAAGTTTTGACACAGATTCCCAATTCGGGCATTCAGAACATATAGCATGTTGCTGTAAGCAAGCACATTCTCATTCAAAGTTGCAAGTTACTATATAGGAACAAGTTTGTATAGGTATTTCAAAGATGCCCAGAACTGAGCTAAACTTGGTATGTGTCCAACTCCTAGAAATAACTTCATGCCCCATCTCCCTTACTTCCAGCTAGTAAGGATCACATAATTCCTAACAAAGTTTTGACACAGATTCCCAATTCGGGCATTCAGAACATATAGCACGTTGCTGTAAGCAAGCACATTTTCATTCAAAGTTGCAAGTTACTATGTAGGAACAAGTTTGTATAGGTATTTCAAAGATGCCCAGAACTGAGCTAAACTTGGTATGTGTCCAACTCCTAGAAATAACTTCATGCCCCATCTCCCTTACTTCCAGCTAGTAAGGATCACATAATTCCTAACAAAGTTTTGACACAGATTCCCAATTCGGGCATTCAGAACATATAGCACGTTGCTGTAAGCAAGCAGATTCTCATTCAAAGATGCAAGTTACTATTTAGGAACAAGTTTGTATAGGTATTTCAAAGATGCCCAGAACTGAGCTAAACTTGGTATGTGTCCAACTCCTAGAAATAACTTCATGCCCCATCTCCCTTACTTCCAGCTAGTAAGGATCACATAATTCCTAACAAAGTTTTGACACAGATTCCCTATTCGGGCATTCAGAACATATAGCTCGTTGCTGCAAGCAAGCACATTCTCATTCAAAGTTGCAAGTTACTATGTAGGAACAAGTTTGTATAGGTATTTCAAAGATGCCCAGAACTGAGCTAAACTTGGTATGTTTCCAACTCCAAGAAATAACTTCATGCCCCATCTCCCTTACTTCCAGCAAGTAAGGATCACATAATTCCTAACAAAGTTTTGACACAGATTCCCAATTCGGGCATTCAGAACATATAGCACGTTGCTGTAAGCAAGCACATTCTCATTCAAAGATGCAAGTTACTATGTAGGAACAAGTTTGTATAGGTATTTCAAAGATGCCCAGAACTGAGCTAAACTTGGTATGTGTCCAACTCCTAGAAATAACTTCATGCCCCATCTCCCTTACTTCCAGCTAGTAAGGATCACATAATTCCTAACAAAGTTTTGACACAGATTCCCAATTCGGGCATTCAGAACATATAGCACGTTGCTGGAAGCAAGCACATTCTCATTCAAAGATGCAAGTTACTATGTAGGAACAAGTTTGTATAGGTATTTCAAAGATGCCCAGAACTGAGCTAAACTTGGTATGTGTCCAACTCCTAGAAATAACTTCATGCCCCATCTCCCTTACTTCCAGCTAGTAAGGATCACATAATTCCTAACAAAGTTTTGACACAGATTCCCAATTCGGGCATTCAGAACATATAGCACGTTGCTGTAAGCAAGCAGATTCTCATTCAAAGATGCAAGTTACTATGTAGGAACAAGTTTGTATAGGTATTTCAAAGATGCCCAGAACTGAGCTAAACTTGGTATGTGTCCAACTCCTAGAAATAACTTCATGCCCCATCTCCCTTACTTCCAGCTAGTAAGGATCACATAATTCCTAACAAAGTTTTGACACAGATTCCCAATTCGGGCATTCAGAACATATAGCACGTTGCTGTAAGCAAGCACATTCTCATTCAAAGTTCCAAGATACTATGTAGGAACAAGTTTGTATAGGTATTTCAAAGATGCCCAGAACTGAGCTAAACTTGGTATGAGTCCAACTCCTAGAAATAACTTCATGCCCCATCTCCCTTACTTCCAGCTAGTAAGGATCACATAATTCCTAACAAAGTTTTGACACAGATTCCCAATTCGGGCATTCAGAACATATAGCACGTTGCTGTAAGCAAGCAGATTCTCATTCAAAGATGCAAGTTACTATGTAGGAACAAGTTTGTATAGGTATTTCAAAGATGCCCAGAACTGAGCTAAACTTGGTATGTGTCCAACTCCTAGAAATAACTTCATGCCCCATCTCCCTTACTTCCAGCTAGTAAGGATCACATAATTCCTAACAAAGTTTTGACACAGATTCCCAATTCGGGCATTCAGAACATATAGCTCGTTGCTGTAAGCAAGCACATTCTCATTCAAAGATGCAAGTTACTATGTAGGAACAAGTTTGCATAGGTATTTCAAAGATGCCCAGAACTGAGCTAAACTTGGTATGTGTCGAACTCCTAGAAATAACTTCATGCTCCATCTCCCTTACTTCCAGCTAGTAAGGATCACATAATTCCTAAAAAAGTTTTGACACAGATTCACTATTGGGGCATTCAGAACATATAGCCCGTTGCTGAAAGCAAGCACATTCTCATTCAAAGTTGCAAGTTACTATGTAGGAACAAGTTTGTATAGGTATTTCAAAGATGCCCAGAACTGAGCTAAACTTGGTATGTGTCCAACTCCAAGAAATAACTTCATGCCCCATCTCCCTTACTTCCAGCTAGTAAGGATCACATAATTCCTAACAAAGTTTTGACACAGATTCCCAATTCGGGCATTCAGAACATATAGCACGTTGCTGTAAGCAAGCACATTCTCATTCAAAGTTGCAAGTTACTATGTAGGAACAAGTTTGTATAGGTATTTCAAAGATGCCCAGAACTGAGCTAAACTTGGTATGTGTCCAACTCCTAGAAATAACTTCATGCCCCATCTCCCTTACTTCCAGCTAGTAAGGATCACATAATTCCTAACAAAGTTTTGACACAGATTCCCAATTCGGGCATTCAGAACATATAGCACGTTGCTGTAAGCAAGCACATTTTCATTCAAAGTTGAAGGTTACTATGTAGGAACAAGTTTGTATAGGTATTTCAAAGATGCCCAGAACTGAGCTAAACTTGGTATGTGTCCAACTCCTAGAAATAACTTCATGCCCCATCTCCCGTACTTCCAGGTAGTTAGGATCACATAATTCCTAACAAAGTTTTGACACAGATTCAGAATTCGGGCATTCAGAACATATAGCACGTTGCTGTAAGCAAGCACATTCTCATTCAAAGTTGCAAGTTACTATGTAGGAACAAGTTTGTATAGGTATTTCAAAGATGCCCAGAACTGAGCTAAACTTGTATGTGTCCAACTCCTAGAAATAACTTCATGCCCCATCTCACTTACTTCCAGCTAGTAAGGATCACATAATTCCTAACAAAGTTTTGACAAAGATTGCCAATTCGGGCATTCAGAACATATAGCACGTTGCTGTAAGCAAGCACATTCTCATTCAAAGATGCAAGTTACCATGTAGGAACAAGTTTGTATAGCTATTTCAAAGATGCCCAGAACTGAGCTAAACTTGGTATGTGTCCAACTCCTGGAAATAACTTCATGCCCCATCTCCCTTACTTCCAGATAGTAAGGATCACATAATTCCTAACAAAGTTTTGACACAGATTGCCAATTCGGGCATTCAGAACATATAGCACGTTGCTGTAAGCAAGCACATTCTCATTCAAAGATGCAAGTTACTATGTAGGAACAAGTTTGTATAGGTATTTCAAAGATGCCCAGAACTGAGCTAAACTTGGTATGTGTCCAACTCCTAGAAATAACTTCATGCCCCATCTCCCTTACTTCCAGCTAGTAAGGATCACATAATTCCTAACAAAGTTTTGACACAGATTCCCAATTCGGGCATTCAGAACATATAGCACGTTGCTGTAAGCAAGCACATTCTCATTCAAAGTTGCAAGTTACTATGTAGGAACAAGTTTGTATAGGTATTTCAAAGATGCCCAGAACTGAGCTAAACTTGGTATGTCTCCAACTCCAAGAAATAACTTCATGCCCCATCTCCCTTACTTCCAGCTAGTAAGGATCACATAATTCCTAACAAAGTTTTGACACAGATTGCCAATTCGGGCATTCAGAACATATAGCACGTTGCTGCAAGCAAGCACATTTTCATTCCAAGTTGCAAGTTACTATGTAGGAACAAGTTTGTATAGGTATTTCAAAGATGCCCAGAACTGAGCTAAACTTGGTATGTGTCCAACTCCTAGAAATAACTTCATGCCCCATCTCCCTTACTTCCAGCTAGTAAGGATCACATAATTCCTAACAAAGTTTTGACACAGATTCCCAATTCGGGCATTCAGAACATATAGCACGTTGCTGTAAGCATGCACATTCTCATTCAAAGATGCAAGTTACTAGGTAGGAACAAGTTTGTATAGGTATTTCAAAGATGCCCAGAACTGAGCTAAACTTGGTATGTGTCCAACTCCTAGAAATAACTTCATGCCCCATCTCCCTTACTTCCAGCTAGTAAGGATCACATAATTCCTAACAAAGTTTTGACACAGATTCCCTATTCGGGCATTCAGAACATATAGCACGTTGCTGTAAGCAAGCACATTCTCATTCAAAGGGGCAAGTTACTAGGTAGGAACAAGTTTGTATAGGTATTTCAAAGATGCCCAGAACTGAGCTAAACTTGGTATGTGTCCAACTCCTAGAAATAACTTCATGCCCCATCTGCCTTACTTCCAGCTAGTAAGGATCACATAATTCCTAACAAAGTTTTGACACAGATTCCCTATTCGGACATTCAGAACATATAGCACGTTGCTGCAAGCAAGCACATTTTCATTCCAAGTTGCAAGTTACTATGTAGGAACAAGTTTGTATAGGTATTTCAAAGATGCCCAGAACTGAGCTAAACTTGGTATGTGTCCAACTCCTAGAAATAACTTCATGCCCCATCTCCCTTACTTCCAGCTAGTAAGGATCACATAATTCCTAACAAAGTTTTGACACAGATTCCCAATTCGGGCATTCAGAACATATAGCACGTTGCTGTAAGCAAGCACATTCTCATTCAAAGATGCAAGTTACTAGGTAGGAACAAGTTTGTATAGGTATTTCAAAGATGCCCAGAACTGAGCTAAACTTGGTATGTGTCCAACTCCTAGAAATAACTTCATGCCCCATCTCCCTTACTTCCAGCTAGTAAGGATCACATAATTCCTAACAAAGTTTTGACACAGATTCCCAATTCGGGCATTCAGAACATATAGCACGTTGCTGTAAGCAAGCACATTCTCATTCAAAGATGCAAGTTACTAGGTAGGAACAAGTTTGTATAGGTATTTCAAAGATGCCCAGAACTGAGCTAAACTTGGTATGTGTCCAACTCCTAGAAATAACTTCATGCCCCATCTCCCTTACTTCCAGCTAGTAAGGATCACATAATTCCTAACAAAGTTTTGACACAGATTCCAAATCGGGCATTCAGAACATATAGCACGTTGCTGCAAGCAAGCACATTCTCATTCAAAGTTGCAAGTTACTATGTAGGAACAAGTTTGTATAGGTATTTCAAAGATGCCCAGAACTGAGCTAAACTTGGTATGTGTCCAACTCCAAGAAATAACTTCATGCCCCATCTCCCTTACTTCCGGCTAGTACGGATCACATAATTCCTAACAAAGTTTTGACACAGATTCCCAATTCGGACATTCAGAACATATAGCACGTTGCTGCAAGCAAGCACATTCTCATTCAAAGTTGCAAGTTACTAGGTAGGAACAAGTTTGTATAGGTATTTCAAAGATGCCCAGAACTGAGCTAAACTTGGTATGTGTCCAACTCCTAGAAATAACTTCATGCCCCATCTCCCTTACTTCCGGCTAGTAAGGATCACATAATTCCTAACAAAGTTTTGACACAGATTCCCAATTCGGGCATTCAGAACATATAGCACGTTGCTGTAAGCAAGCACATTTTCATTCAAAGTTGCAAGTTACTATGTAGGAACAAGTTTGTATAGGTATTTCAAAGATGCCCAGAACTGAGCTAAACTTGGTATGTGTCCAACTCCTAGAAATAACTTCATGCCCCATCTCCCTTACTTCCAGCTAGTTAGGATCACATAATTCCTAACAAAGTTTTGACACAGATTCAGAATTCGGGCATTCAGAACATATAGCACGTTGCTGTAAGCAAGCACATTCTCATTCAAAGTTGCAAGTTACTATGTAGGAACAAGTTTGTATAGGTATTTCAAAGATGCCCAGAACTGAGCTAAACTTGTATGTGTCCAACTCCTAGAAATAACTTCATGCCCCATCTCACTTACTTCCAGCTAGTAAGGATCACATAATTCCTAACAAAGTTTTGACAAAGATTGCCAATTCGGGCATTCAGAACATATAGCACGTTGCTGTAAGCAAGCACATTCTCATTCAAAGATGCAAGTTACCATGTAGGAACAAGTTTGTATAGCTATTTCAAAGATGCCCAGAACTGAGCTAAACTTGGTATGTGTCCAACTCCTGGAAATAACTTCATGCCCCATCTCCCTTACTTCCAGATAGTAAGGATCACATAATTCCTAACAAAGTTTTGACACAGATTGCCAATTCGGGCATTCAGAACATATAGCACGTTGCTGTAAGCAAGCACATTCTCATTCAAAGATGCAAGTTACTATGTAGGAACAAGTTTGTATAGGTATTTCAAAGATGCCCAGAACTGAGCTAAACTTGGTATGTGTCCAACTCCTAGAAATAACTTCATGCCCCATCTCCCTTACTTCCAGCTAGTAAGGATCACATAATTCCTAACAAAGTTTTGACACAGATTGCCAATTCGGGCATTCAGAACATATAGCACGTTGCTGTAAGCAAGCAGATTCTCATTCAAAGATGCAAGTTACTATGTAGGAACAAGTTTGTATAGGTATTTCAAAGATGCCCAGAACTGAGCTAAACTTGGTATGTGTCCAACTCCTAGAAATAACTTCATGCCCCATCTCCCTTACTTCCTGCTAGTAAGGATCACATAATTCCTAACAAAGTTTTGACACAGATTGCCAATTCGGGCATTCAGAACATATAGCACGTTGCTGTAAGCAAGCACATTCTCATTCAAAGTTGCAAGTTACTATGTAGGAACAAGTTTGTATAGGTATTTCAAAGATGCCCAGAACTGAGCTAAACTTGGTATGTCTCCAACTCCAAGAAATAACTTCATGCCCCATCTCCCTTACTTCCAGCTAGTAAGGATCACATAATTCCTAACAAAGTTTTGACACAGATTCCCAATTCGGGCATTCAGAACATATAGCACGTTGCTGCAAGCAAGCACATTCTCATTCAAAGTTGCAAGTTACTATGTAGGAACAAGTTTGTATAGGTATTTCAAAGATGCCCAGAACTGAGCTAAACTTGGTATGTGTCCAACTCCTAGAAATAACTTCATGCCCCATCTCCCTTACTTCCAGCTAGTAAGGATCACATAATTCCTAACAAAGTTTTGACACAGATTCCCAATTCGGGCATTCAGAACATATAGCATGTTGCTGTAAGCAAGCACATTCTCATTCAAAGTTGCAAGTTACTATGTAGGAACAAGTTTGTATAGGTATTTCAAAGATGCCCAGAACTGAGCTAAACTTGGTATGTGTCCAACTCCTAGAAATAACTTCATGCCCCATCTCCCTTACTTCCAGCTAGTAAGGATCACATAATTCCTAACAAAGTTTTGACACAGATTCCCAATTCGGGCATTCAGAACATATAGCACGTTGCTGTAAGCAAGCACATTCTCATTCAAAGATGCAAGTTACTATGTAGGAACAAGTTTGTATAGGTATTTCAAAGATGCCCAGAACTGAGCTAAACTTGGTATGTGTCCAACTCCTAGAAATAACTTCATGCCCCATCTCCCTTACTTCCAGCTAGTAAGGATCACATAATTCCTAACAAAGTTTTGACACAGATTCCCAATTCGGGCATTCAGAACATAGAGCACGTTGCTGCAAGCAAGCACATTCTCATTCAAAGATGCAAGTTACTATGTAGGAACAAGTTTGTATAGGTATTTCAAAGATGCCCAGAACTGAGCTAAACTTGGTATGTGTCCAACTCCTAGAAATAACTTCATGCCCCATCTCCCTTACTTCCAGCTAGTAAGGATCACATAATTCCTAACAAAGTTTTGACACAGATTCCCAATTCGGGCATTCAGAACATATAGCACGTTGCTGCAAGCAAGCACATTCTCATTCAAAGTTGCAAGTTACTATTTAGGAACAAGTTTGTATAGGTATTTCAAAGATGCCCAGAACTGAGCTAAACTTGGTATGTGTCCAACTCCTAGAAATAACTTCATGCCCCATCTTCCTTACTTCCAGCTAGTAAGGATCACATAATTCCTAACAAAGTTTTGACACAGATTCCCATTTCGGGCATTCAGAACATATAGCACGTTGCTGTAAGCAAGCACATTCTCATTCAAAGTTGCAAGTTACTATGTAGGAACAAGTTTGTATAGGTATTTCAAAGATGCCCAGAACTGAGCTAAACTTGGTATGTGTCCAACTCCTAGAAATAACTTCATGCCCCATCTCCCTTACTTCCAGCTAGTAAGGATCACATAATTCCTAACAAAGTTTTGACACAGATTCCCAATTCGGGCATTCAGAACATATAGCACGTTGCTGTAAGGAAGCAGATTCTCATTCAAAGATGCAAGTTACTAGGTAGGAACAAGTTTGTATAGGTATTTCAAAGATGCCCAGAACTGAGCTAAACTTGGTATGTGTCCAACTCCTAGAAATAACTTCATGCCCCATCTCCCTTACTTCCAGCTAGTAAGGATCACATAATTCCTAACAAAGATTTGACACAGATTCCCAATTCGGCATTCAGAACATATAGCACGTTGCTGTAAGCAAGCAGATTCTCATTCAAAGTTGCAAGTTACTATGTAGGAACAAGTTTGTATAGGTATTTCAAAGATGCCCAGAACTGAGCTAAACTTGGTATGTGTCCAACTCCTAGAAATAACTTCATGCCCCATCTCCCTTACTTCCAGCTAGTAAGGATCACATAATTCCTAACAAAGTTTTGACACAGACTCCCAGTTCGGGCATTCAGAACATATAGCACGTTGCTGTAAGCAAGCACATTCTCATTCAAAGTTGCAAGTTACTATGTAGGAACAAGTTTGTATAGGTATTTCAAAGATGCCCAGAACTGAGCAAAACTTGGTATGTGTCCAACTCCTAGAAATAACTTCATGCCCCATCTCCCTTACTTCCAGCTTGTAAGGATCACATAATTCCTAACAAAGTTTTGACACAGATTCCCAATTCGGGCATTCAGAACATATAGCACGTTGCTGTAAGCAAGCACATTCTCATTCAAAGATGCAAGTTACTATGTAGGAACAAGTTTGTATAGGTATTTCAAAGATGCCCAGAACTGAGCTAAACTTGGTATGTGTCCAACTCCTAGAAATAACTTCATGCCCCATCTCCCTTACTTCCAGCTAGTAAGGATCACATAATTCCTAATAAAGTTTTGACACAGATTCCCAATTCGGGCATTCAGAACATATAGCACGTTGCTGTAAGCAAGCAGATTCTCATTCAAAGTTGCAAGTTACTAGGTAGGAACAAGTTTGTATAGGTATTTCAAAGATGCCCAGAACTGAGCTAAACTTGGTATGTGTCCAACTCCTAGAAATAACTTCATGCCCCATCTCCCTTACTTCCAGCTAGTAAGGATCACATAATTCCTAACAAAGTTTTGACACAGATTTCCAATTCGGGCATTCAGAACATATAGCACGTTGCTGTAAGCATGCACATTCTCATTCAAAGATGCAAGTTACTAGGTAGGAACAAGTTTGTATAGGTATTTCAAAGATGCCCAGAACTGAGCTAAACTTGGTATGTGTCCAACTCCTAGAAATAACTTCATGCCCCATCTCCCTTACTTCCAGCTAGTAAGGATCACATAATTCCTAACAAAGTTTTGACACAGATTCCCTATTCGGGCATTCAGAACATATAGCACGTTGCTGTAAGCAAGCACATTCTCATTCAAAGGGGCAAGTTACTAGGTAGGAACAAGTTTGTATAGGTATTTCAAAGATGCCCAGAACTGAGCTAAACTTGGTATGTGTCCAACTCCTAGAAATAACTTCATGCCCCATCTGCCTTACTTCCAGCTAGTAAGGATCACATAATTCCTAACAAAGTTTTGACACAGATTCCCTATTCGGACATTCAGAACATATAGCACGTTGCTGCAAGCAAGCACATTTTCATTCCAAGTTGCAAGTTACTATGTAGGAACAAGTTTGTATAGGTATTTCAAAGATGCCCAGAACTGAGCTAAACTTGGTATGTGTCCAACTCCTAGAAATAACTTCATGCCCCATCTCCCTTACTTCCAGCTAGTAAGGATCACATAATTCCTAACAAAGTTTTGACACAGATTCCCAATTCGGGCATTCAGAACATATAGCACGTTGCTGTAAGCAAGCACATTCTCATTCAAAGATGCAAGTTACTATGTAGGAACAAGTTTGTATAGGTATTTCAAAGATGCCCAGAACTGAGCTAAACTTGGTATGTGTCCAACTCCTAGAAATAACTTCATGCCCCATCTCCCTTACTTCCAGCTAGTAAGGATCACATAATTCCTAACAAAGTTTTGACACAGATTCCCTATTCGGGCATTCAGAACATAGAGCACGTTGCTGCAAGCAAGCACATTCTCATTCAAAGATGCAAGTTACTATGTAGGAACAAGTTTGTATAGGTATTTCAAAGATGCCCAGAACTGAGCTAAACTTGGTATGTGTCCAACTCCTAGAAATAACTTCATGCCCCATCTCCCTTACTTCCAGCTAGTAAGGATCACATAATTCCTAACAAAGTTTTGACACAGATTCCCAATTCGGGCATTCAGAACATATAGCACGTTGCTGCAAGCAAGCACATTCTCATTCAAAGTTGCAAGTTACTATTTAGGAACAAGTTTGTATAGGTATTTCAAAGATGCCCAGAACTGAGCTAAACTTGGTATGTGTCCAACTCCTAGAAATAACTTCATGCCCCATCTTCCTTACTTCCAGCTAGTAAGGATCACATAATTCCTAACAAAGTTTTGACACAGATTCCCATTTCGGGCATTCAGAACATATAGCACGTTGCTGTAAGCAAGCACATTCTCATTCAAAGTTGCAAGTTACTATGTAGGAACAAGTTTGTATAGGTATTTCAAAGATGCCCAGAACTGAGCTAAACTTGGTATGTGTCCAACTCCTAGAAATAACTTCATG
This sequence comes from Diceros bicornis minor, assembly GCF_020826845.1. NCBI lineage: Eukaryota > Metazoa > Chordata > Mammalia > Perissodactyla > Rhinocerotidae > Diceros > Diceros bicornis. The sequence goes on along the minus strand of NC_080751.1, from coordinate 1,291,747 downwards.
CCCCATCTCCCTTACTTCCAGCTAGTAAGGATCACATAATTCCTAACAAAGTTTTGACACAGATTCCCAATTCGGGCATTCAGAACATATAGCACGTTGCTGTAAGGAAGCAGATTCTCATTCAAAGATGCAAGTTACTAGGTAGGAACAAGTTTGTATAGGTATTTCAAAGATGCCCAGAACTGAGCTAAACTTGGTATGTGTCCAACTCCTAGAAATAACTTCATGCCCCATCTCCCTTACTTCCAGCTAGTAAGGATCACATAATTCCTAACAAAGATTTGACACAGATTCCCAATTCGGCATTCAGAACATATAGCACGTTGCTGTAAGCAAGCAGATTCTCATTCAAAGTTGCAAGTTACTATGTAGGAACAAGTTTGTATAGGTATTTCAAAGATGCCCAGAACTGAGCTAAACTTGGTATGTGTCCAACTCCTAGAAATAACTTCATGCCCCATCTCCCTTACTTCCAGCTAGTAAGGATCACATAATTCCTAACAAAGTTTTGACACAGACTCCCAGTTCGGGCATTCAGAACATATAGCACGTTGCTGTAAGCAAGCACATTCTCATTCAAAGTTGCAAGTTACTATGTAGGAACAAGTTTGTATAGGTATTTCAAAGATGCCCAGAACTGAGCAAAACTTGGTATGTGTCCAACTCCTAGAAATAACTTCATGCCCCATCTCCCTTACTTCCAGCTAGTAAGGATCACATAATTCCTAACAAAGTTTTGACACAGATTCCCAATTCGGGCATTCAGAACTTATAGCACGTTGCTGTAAGCAAGCACATTCTCATTCAAAGTTGCAAGTTACTAGGTAGGAACAAGTTTGTATAGGTATTTCAAAGATGCCCAGAACTGAGCTAAACTTGGTATGTGTCCAACTCCTAGAAATAACTTCATGCCCCATCTCCCTTACTTCCAGCTAGTAAGGATCACATAATTCCTAACAAAGTTTTGACACAGATTCCCAATTCGGGCATTCAGAACATATAGCACGTTGCTGTAAGCAAGCACATTCTCATTCAAAGATGCAAGTTACTATGTAGGAACAAGTTTGTATAGGTATTTCAAAGATGCCCAGAACTGAGCTAAACTTGGTATGTGTCCAACTCCTAGAAATAACTTCATGCCCCATCTCCCTTACTTCCAGCTAGTAAGGATCACATAATTCCTAATAAAGTTTTGACACAGATTCCCAATTCGGGCATTCAGAACATATAGCACGTTGCTGTAAGCAAGCAGATTCTCATTCAAAGTTGCAAGTTACTAGGTAGGAACAAGTTTGTATAGGTATTTCAAAGATGCCCAGAACTGAGCTAAACTTGGTATGTGTCCAACTCCTAGAAATAACTTCATGCCCCATCTCCCTTACTTCCAGCTAGTAATGATCACATAATTCCTAACAAAGTTTTGACACAGATTTCCAATTCGGGCATTCAGAACATATAGCACGTTGCTGTAAGCATGCACATTCTCATTCAAAGATGCAAGTTACTATGTAGGAACAAGTTTGTATAGGTATTTCAAAGATGCCCAGAACTGAGCTAAACTTGGTATGTGTCCAACTCCTAGAAATAACTTCATGCCCCATCTCCCTTACTTCCAGCTAGTAAGGATCACATAATTCCTAACAAAGTTTTGACACAGATTCCCTATTCGGGCATTCAGAACATATAGCACGTTGCTGTAAGCAAGCACATTCTCATTCAAAGAGGCAAGTTACTAGGTAGGAACAAGTTTGTATAGGTATTTCAAAGATGCCCAGAACTGAGCTAAACTTGGTATGTGTCCAACTCCTATAAATAACTTCATGCCCCATCTCCCTTACTTCCAGCTAGCAAGGATCACATAATTCCTAATAAAGTTTTGACACAGATACCCAATTCGGGCATTCAGAACATATAGCACGTTGCTGTAAGCAAGCACATTTTCATTCCAAGTTGCAAGTTACTATGTAGGAACAAGTTTCTATAGGTATTTCAAAGATGCCCAGAACTGAGCTAAACTTGGTATGTGTCCAACTCCTAGAAATAACTTCATGCCCCATCTCCCTTACTTCCAGCTAGTAAGGATCACATAATTCCTAACAAAGTTTTGACACAGATTCCCAATTCGGGCATTCAGAACATATAGCACGTTGCTGTAAGCAAGCACATTCTCATTCAAAGATGCAAGTTAGTAGGTAGGAACAAGTTTGTATAGGTATTTCAAAGATGCCCAGAACTGAGCTAAACTTGGTATGTGTCCAACTCCTAGAAATAACTTCATGCCCCATCTCCCTTACTTCCAGCTAGTAAGGATCACATAATTCCTAACAAAGTTTTGACACAGATTCCCAATTCGGGCATTCAGAACATATAGCACGTTGCTGTAAGCAAGCACATTCTCATTCAAAGATGCAAGTTACTATGTAGGAACAAGTTTGTATAGGTATTTCAAAGATGCCCAGAACTGAGCTAAACTTGGTATGTGTCCAACTCCTAGAAATAACTTCATGCCCCATCTCCCTTACTTCCAGCTAGTAAGGATCACATAATTCCTAACAAAGTTTTGACACAGATTCCCAATTCGGGCATTCAGAACATATAGCACGTTGGTGTAAGCAAGCACATTCTCATTCAAAGATGGAAGTTACTAGGTAGGAACAAGTTTGTATAGGTATTTCAAAGATGCCCAGAACTGAGCTAAACTTGGTATGTGTCCAACTCCTAGAAATAACTTCATGCCCCATCTCCCTTACTTCCAGCTAGTAAGGATCACATAATTCCTAACAAAGTTTTGACACAGATTCCCAATTCGGGCATTCAGAACATATAGCACGTTGCTGTAAGCAAGCACATTCTCATTCAAAGATGCAAGTTACTATGTAGGAACAAGTTTGTATAGGTATTTCAAAGATGCCCAGAACTGAGCTAAACTTGGTATGTGTCCAACTCCTAGAAATAACTTCATGCCCCATCTCCCTTACTTCCAGCTAGTAAGGATCACATAATTCCTAATAAAGTTTTGACACAGATTCCCAATTCGGGCATTCAGAACATATAGCACGTTGCTGTAAGCAAGCAGATTCTCATTCAAAGTTGCAAGTTACTAGGTAGGAACAAGTTTGTATAGGTATTTCAAAGATGCCCAGAACTGAGCTAAACTTGGTATGTGTCCAACTCCTAGAAATAACTTCATGCCCCATCTCCCTTACTTCCAGCTAGTAATGATCACATAATTCCTAACAAAGTTTTGACACAGATTTCCAATTCGGGCATTCAGAACATATAGCACGTTGCTGTAAGCATGCACATTCTCATTCAAAGATGCAAGTTACTATGTAGGAACAAGTTTGTATAGGTATTTCAAAGATGCCCAGAACTGAGCTAAACTTGGTATGTGTCCAACTCCTAGAAATAACTTCATGCCCCATCTCCCTTACTTCCAGCTAGTAAGGATCACATAATTCCTAACAAAGTTTTGACACAGATTCCCTATTCGGGCATTCAGAACATATAGCACGTTGCTGTAAGCAAGCACATTCTCATTCAAAGAGGCAAGTTACTAGGTAGGAACAAGTTTGTATAGGTATTTCAAAGATGCCCAGAACTGAGCTAAACTTGGTATGTGTCCAACTCCTATAAATAACTTCATGCCCCATCTCCCTTACTTCCAGCTAGCAAGGATCACATAATTCCTAATAAAGTTTTGACACAGATACCCAATTCGGGCATTCAGAACATATAGCACGTTGCTGTAAGCAAGCACATTTTCATTCCAAGTTGCAAGTTACTATGTAGGAACAAGTTTCTATAGGTATTTCAAAGATGCCCAGAACTGAGCTAAACTTGGTATGTGTCCAACTCCTAGAAATAACTTCATGCCCCATCTCCCTTACTTCCAGCTAGTAAGGATCACATAATTCCTAACAAAGTTTTGACACAGATTCCCAATTCGGGCATTCAGAACATATAGCACGTTGCTGTAAGCAAGCACATTCTCATTCAAAGATGCAAGTTAGTAGGTAGGAACAAGTTTGTATAGGTATTTCAAAGATGCCCAGAACTGAGCTAAACTTGGTATGTGTCCAACTCCTAGAAATAACTTCATGCCCCATCTCCCTTACTTCCAGCTAGTAAGGATCACATAATTCCTAACAAAGTTTTGACACAGATTCCCAATTCGGGCATTCAGAACATATAGCACGTTGCTGTAAGCAAGCACATTCTCATTCAAAGATGCAAGTTACTATGTAGGAACAAGTTTGTATAGGTATTTCAAAGATGCCCAGAACTGAGCTAAACTTGGTATGTGTCCAACTCCTAGAAATAACTTCATGCCCCATCTCCCTTACTTCCAGCTAGTAAGGATCACATAATTCCTAACAAAGTTTTGACACAGATTCCCAATTCGGGCATTCAGAACATATAGCACGTTGGTGTAAGCAAGCACATTCTCATTCAAAGATGGAAGTTACTAGGTAGGAACAAGTTTGTATAGGTATTTCAAAGATGCCCAGAACTGAGCTAAACTTGGTATGTGTCCAACTCCTAGAAATAACTTCATGCCCCATCTCCCTTACTTCCAGCTAGTAAGGATCACATAATTCCTAACAAAGTTTTGACACAGATTCCCAATTCGGGCATTCAGAACATATAGCACGTTGCTGTAAGCAAGCACATTCTCATTCAAAGATGCAAGTTACTATGTAGGAACAAGTTTGTATAGGTATTTCAAAGATGCCCAGAACTGAGCTAAACTTGGTATGTGTCCAACTCCTAGAAATAACTTCATGCCCCATCTCCCTTACTTCCAGCTAGTAAGGATCACATAATTCCTAATAAAGTTTTGACACAGATTCCCAATTCGGGCATTCAGAACATATAGCACGTTGCTGTAAGCAAGCACATTCTCATTCAAAGATGCAAGTTACTATGTAGGAACAAGTTTGTATAGGTATTTCAAAGATGCCCAGAACTGAGCTAAACTTGGTATGTGTCCAACTCCTAGAAATAACTTCATGCCCCATCTCCCTTACTTCCAGCTAGTAAGGATCACATAATTCCTAAAAAAGTTTTGACACAGATTCCCAATTCGGGCATTCAGAACATATAGCACGTTGCTGTAAGCAAGCACATTCTCATTCAAAGATGCAAGTTACTAGGTAGGAACAAGTTTGTATAGGTATTTCAAAGATGCCCAGAACTGAGCTAAACTTGGTATGTGTCCAACTCCTAGAAATAACTTCATGCCCCATCTCCCTTACTTCCAGCTAGTAAGGATCACATAATTCCTAACAAAGTTTTGACAGAGATTCCCAATTCGGGCATTCAGAACATATAGCACGTTGCTGTAAGCAAGCACATTCTCATTCAAAGTTGCAAGTTACTATGTAGGAACAAGTTTGTATAGGTATTTCAAAGATGCCCAGAACTGAGCTAAACTTGGTATGTGTCCAACTCCTAGAAATAACTTCATGCCCCATCTCCCTTACTTCCAGCTAGTTAGGATCACATAATTCCTAACAAAGTTTTGACACAGATTCAGAATTCGGGCATTCAGAACATATAGCACGTTGCTGTAAGCAAGCACATTCTCATTCAAAGTTGCAAGTTACTATGTAGGAACAAGTTTGTATAGGTATTTCAAAGATGCCCAGAACTGAGCTAAACTTGTATGTGTCCAACTCCTAGAAATAACTTCATGCCCCATCTCACTTACTTCCAGCTAGTAAGGATCACATAATTCCTAACAAAGTTTTGACAAAGATTGCCAATTCGGGCATTCAGAACATATAGCACGTTGCTGTAAGCAAGCACATTCTCATTCAAAGATGCAAGTTACCATGTAGGAACAAGTTTGTATAGCTATTTCAAAGATGCCCAGAACTGAGCTAAACTTGGTATGTGTCCAACTCCTGGAAATAACTTCATGCCCCATCTCCCTTACTTCCAGATAGTAAGGATCACATAATTCCTAACAAAGTTTTGACACAGATTGCCAATTCGGGCATTCAGAACATATAGCACGTTGCTGTAAGCAAGCACATTCTCATTCAAAGATGCAAGTTACTATGTAGGAACAAGTTTGTATAGGTATTTCAAAGATGCCCAGAACTGAGCTAAACTTGGTATGTGTCCAACTCCTAGAAATAACTTCATGCCCCATCTCCCTTACTTCCAGCTAGTAAGGATCACATAATTCCTAACAAAGTTTTGACACAGATTGCCAATTCGGGCATTCAGAACATATAGCACGTTGCTGTAAGCAAGCAGATTCTCATTCAAAGATGCAAGTTACTATGTAGGAACAAGTTTGTATAGGTATTTCAAAGATGCCCAGAACTGAGCTAAACTTGGTATGTGTCCAACTCCTAGAAATAACTTCATGCCCCATCTCCCTTACTTCCAGCTAGTAAGGATCACATAATTCCTAACAAAGTTTTGACACAGATTCCCAATTCGGGCATTCAGAACATATAGCACGTTGCTGTAAGCAAGCACATTCTCATTCAAAGTTGCAAGTTACTATGTAGGAACAAGTTTGTATAGGTATTTCAAAGATGCCCAGAACTGAGCTAAACTTGGTATGTCTCCAACTCCAAGAAATAACTTCATGCCCCATCTCCCTTACTTCCAGCTAGTAAGGATCACATAATTCCTAACAAAGTTTTGACACAGATTCCCAATTCGGGCATTCAGAACATATAGCACGTTGCTGCAAGCAAGCACATTCTCATTCAAAGTTGCAAGTTACTATGTAGGAACAAGTTTGTATAGGTATTTCAAAGATGCCCAGAACTGAGCTAAACTTGGTATGTGTCCAACTCCTAGAAATAACTTCATGCCCCATCTCCCTTACTTCCAGCTAGTAAGGATCACATAATTCCTAACAAAGTTTTGACACAGATTCCCAATTCGGGCATTCAGAACATATAGCATGTTGCTGTAAGCAAGCACATTCTCATTCAAAGTTGCAAGTTACTATGTAGGAACAAGTTTGTATAGGTATTTCAAAGATGCCCAGAACTGAGCTAAACTTGGTATGTGTCCAACTCCTAGAAATAACTTCATGCCCCATCTCCCTTACTTCCAGCTAGTAAGGATCACATAATTCCTAACAAAGTTTTGACACAGATTCCCAATTCGGGCATTCAGAACATATAGCACGTTGCTGTAAGCAAGCACATTCTCATTCAAAGATGCAAGTTACTATGTAGGAACAAGTTTGTATAGGTATTTCAAAGATGCCCAGAACTGAGCTAAACTTGGTATGTGTCCAACTCCTAGAAATAACTTCATGCCCCATCTCCCTTACTTCCAGCTAGTAAGGATCACATAATTCCTAACAAAGTTTTGACACAGATTCCCTATTCGGGCATTCAGAACATAGAGCACGTTGCTGCAAGCAAGCACATTCTCATTCAAAGATGCAAGTTACTATGTAGGAACAAGTTTGTATAGGTATTTCAAAGATGCCCAGAACTGAGCTAAACTTGGTATGTGTCCAACTCCTAGAAATAACTTCATGCCCCATCTCCCTTACTTCCAGCTAGTAAGGATCACATAATTCCTAACAAAGTTTTGACACAGATTCCCAATTCGGGCATTCAGAACATATAGCACGTTGCTGCAAGCAAGCACATTCTCATTCAAAGTTGCAAGTTACTATTTAGGAACAAGTTTGTATAGGTATTTCAAAGATGCCCAGAACTGAGCTAAACTTGGTATGTGTCCAACTCCTAGAAATAACTTCATGCCCCATCTTCCTTACTTCCAGCTAGTAAGGATCACATAATTCCTAACAAAGTTTTGACACAGATTCCCATTTCGGGCATTCAGAACATATAGCACGTTGCTGTAAGCAAGCACATTCTCATTCAAAGTTGCAAGTTACTATGTAGGAACAAGTTTGTATAGGTATTTCAAAGATGCCCAGAACTGAGCTAAACTTGGTATGTGTCCAACTCCTAGAAATAACTTCATGCCCCATCTCCCTTACTTCCAGCTAGTAAGGATCACATAATTCCTAAAAAAGTTTTGACACAGATTCCCAATTCGGGCATTCAGAACTTATAGCACGTTGCTGTAAGCAAGCACATTCTCATTCAAAGTTGCAAGTTACTATGTAGGAACAAGTTTGTATAGGTATTTCAAAGATGCCCAGAACTGAGCTAAACTTGGTATGTGTCCAACTCCTAGAAATAACTTCATGCCCCATCTCCCTTACTTCCAGCTAGTAAGGATCACATAATTCCTAACAAAGTTTTGACACAGATTCCCAATTCGGGCATTCAGAACATATAGCACGTTGCTGTAAGCAAGCACATTCTCATTCAAAGATGCAAGTTACTATGTAGGAACAAGTTTGTATAGGTATTTCAAAGATGCCCAGAACTGAGCTAAACTTGGTATGTGTCCAACTCCTAGAAATAACTTCATGCCCCATCTCCCTTACTTCCAGCTAGTAAGGATCACATAATTCCTAACAAAGTTTTGACACAGATTCCCAATTCGGGCATTCAGAACATATAGCACGTTGGTGTAAGCAAGCACATTCTCATTCAAAGATGGAAGTTACTAGGTAGGAACAAGTTTGTATAGGTATTTCAAAGATGCCCAGAACTGAGCTAAACTTGGTATGTGTCCAACTCCTAGAAATAACTTCATGCCCCATCTCCCTTACTTCCAGCTAGTAAGGATCACATAATTCCTAACAAAGTTTTGACACAGATTCCCAATTCGGGCATTCAGAACATATAGCACGTTGCTGTAAGCAAGCACATTCTCATTCAAAGTTGCAAGTTACTATGTAGGAACAAGTTTGTATAGGTATTTCAAAGATGCCCAGAACTGAGCTAAACTTGGTATGTGTCCAACTCCTAGAAATAACTTCATGCCCCATCTCCCTTACTTCCAGCTAGTAAGGATCACATAATTCCTAATAAAGTTTTGACACAGATTCCCAATTCGGGCATTCAGAACATATAGCACGTTGCTGTAAGCAAGCACATTCTCATTCAAAGATGCAAGTTACTATGTAGGAACAAGTTTGTATAGGTATTTCAAAGATGCCCAGAACTGAGCTAAACTTGGTATGTGTCCAACTCCTAGAAATAACTTCATGCCCCATCTCCCTTACTTCCAGCTAGTAAGGATCACATAATTCCTAAAAAAGTTTTGACACAGATTCCCAATTCGGGCATTCAGAACATATAGCACGTTGCTGTAAGCAAGCACATTCTCATTCAAAGATGCAAGTTACTAGGTAGGAACAAGTTTGTATAGGTATTTCAAAGATGCCCAGAACTGAGCTAAACTTGGTATGTGTCCAACTCCTAGAAATAACTTCATGCCCCATCTCCCTTACTTCCAGCTAGTAAGGATCACATAATTCCTAACAAAGTTTTGACAGAGATTCCCAATTCGGGCATTCAGAACATATAGCACGTTGCTGTAAGCAAGCACATTCTCATTCAAAGATGCAAGTTACTATGTAGGAACAAGTTTGTATAGGTATTTCAAAGATGCCCAGAACTGAGCTAAACTTGGTATGTGTCCAACTCCTAGAAATAACTTCATGCCCCATCTCCCTTACTTCCAGCTAGTAAGGATCACATAATTCCTAATAAAGTTTTGACACAGATTCCCAATTCGGGCATTCAGAACATATAGCACGTTGCTGTAAGCAAGCAGATTCTCATTCAAAGTTGCAAGTTACTAGGTAGGAACAAGTTTGTATAGGTATTTCAAAGATGCCCAGAACTGAGCTAAACTTGGTATGTGTCCAACTCCTAGAAATAACTTCATGCCCCATCTCCCTTACTTCCAGCTAGTAATGATCACATAATTCCTAACAAAGTTTTGACACAGATTTCCAATTCGGGCATTCAGAACATATAGCACGTTGCTGTAAGCATGCACATTCTCATTCAAAGATGCAAGTTACTAGGTAGGAACAAGTTTGTATAGGTATTTCAAAGATGCCCAGAACTGAGCTAAACTTGGTATGTGTCCAACTCCTAGAAATAACTTCATGCCCCATCTCCCTTACTTCCAGCTAGTAAGGATCACATAATTCCTAACAAAGTTTTGACACAGATTCCCTATTCGGGCATTCAGAACATATAGCACGTTGCTGTAAGCAAGCACATTCTCATTCAAAGGGGCAAGTTACTAGGTAGGAACAAGTTTGTATAGGTATTTCAAAGATGCCCAGAACTGAGCTAAACTTGGTATGTGTCCAACTCCTAGAAATAACTTCATGCCCCATCTGCCTTACTTCCAGCTAGTAAGGATCACATAATTCCTAACAAAGTTTTGACACAGATTCCCTATTCGGGCATTCAGAACATATAGCACGTTGCTGCAAGCAAGCACATTTTCATTCCAAGTTGCAAGTTACTATGTAGGAACAAGTTTGTATAGGTATTTCAAAGATGCCCAGAACTGAGCTAAACTTGGTATGTGTCCAACTCCTAGAAATAACTTCATGCCCCATCTCCCTTACTTCCAGCTAGTAAGGATCACATAATTCCTAACAAAGTTTTGACACAGATTCCCAATTCGGGCATTCAGAACATATAGCACGTTGCTGTAAGCAAGCACATTCTCATTCAAAGATGCAAGTTACTAGGTAGGAACAAGTTTGTATAGGTATTTCAAAGATACCCAGAACTGAGCTAAACTTGGTATGTGTCCAACTCCTAGAAATAACTTCATGCCCCATCTCCCTTACTTCCAGCTAGTAAGGATCACATAATTCCTAACAAAGTTTTGACACAGATTCCCAATTCGGGCATTCAGAACATATAGCACGTTGCTGTAAGCAAGCACATTCTCATTCAAAGATGCAAGTTACTAGGTAGGAACAAGTTTGTATAGGTATTTCAAAGATGCCCAGAACTGAGCTAAACTTGGTATGTGTCCAACTCCTAGAAATAACTTCATGCCCCATCTCCCTTACTTCCAGCTAGTAAGGATCACATAATTCCTAACAAAGTTTTGACACAGATTCCAAATCGGGCATTCAGAACATATAGCACGTTGCTGCAAGCAAGCACATTCTCATTCAAAGTTGCAAGTTACTATGTAGGAACAAGTTTGTATAGGTATTTCAAAGATGCCCAGAACTGAGCTAAACTTGGTATGTGTCCAACTCCAAGAAATAACTTCATGCCCCATCTCCCTTACTTCCGGCTAGTACGGATCACATAATTCCTAACAAAGTTTTGACACAGATTCCCAATTCGGACATTCAGAACATATAGCACGTTGCTGCAAGCAAGCACATTCTCATTCAAAGTTGCAAGTTACTAGGTAGGAACAAGTTTGTATAGGTATTTCAAAGATGCCCAGAACTGAGCTAAACTTGTATGTGTCCAACTCCTAGAAATAACTTCATGCCCCATCTCCCTTACTTCCGGCTAGTAAGGATCACATAATTCCTAACAAAGTTTTGACAGAGATTGCCAATTCGGGCATTCAGAACATATAGCACGTTGCTGTAAGCAAGCACATTCTCATTCAAAGATGCAAGTTACCATGTAGGAACAAGTTTGTATAGCTATTTCAAAGATGCCCAGAACTGAGCTAAACTTGGTATGTGTCCAACTCCTGGAAATAACTTCATGCCCCATCTCCCTTACTTCCAGATAGTAAGGATCACATAATTCCTAACAAAGTTTTGACACAGATTGCCAATTCGGGCATTCAGAACATATAGCACGTTGCTGTAAGCAAGCACATTCTCATTCAAAGATGCAAGTTACTATGTAGGAACAAGTTTGTATAGGTATTTCAAAGATGCCCAGAACTGAGCTAAACTTGGTATGTGTCCAACTCCTAGAAATAACTTCATGCCCCATCTCCCTTACTTCCAGCTAGTAAGGATCACATAATTCCTAACAAAGTTTTGACACAGATTGCCAATTCGGGCATTCAGAACATATAGCACGTTGCTGTAAGCAAGCAGATTCTCATTCAAAGATGCAAGTTACTATGTAGGAACAAGTTTGTATAGGTATTTCAAAGATGCCCAGAACTGAGCTAAACTTGGTATGTGTCCAACTCCTAGAAATAACTTCATGCCCCATCTGCCTTACTTCCAGCTAGTAAGGATCACATAATTCCTAACAAAGTTTTGACACAGATTCCCAATTCGGGCATTCAGAACATATAGCACGTTGCTGTAAGCAAGCACATTCTCATTCAAAGTTGCAAGTTACTATGTAGGAACAAGTTTGTATAGGTATTTCAAAGATGCCCAGAACTGAGCTAAACTTGGTATGTCTCCAACTCCAAGAAATAACTTCATGCCCCATCTCCCTTACTTCCAGCTAGTAAGGATCACATAATTCCTAACAAAGTTTTGACACAGATTCCCAATTCGGGCATTCAGAACATATAGCACGTTGCTGCAAGCAAGCACATTCTCATTCAAAGTTGCAAGTTACTATGTAGGAACAAGTTTGTATAGGTATTTCAAAGATGCCCAGAACTGAGCTAAACTTGGTATGTGTCCAACTCCTAGAAATAACTTCATGCCCCATCTCCCTTACTTCCAGCTAGTAAGGATCACATAATTCCTAACAAAGTTTTGACACAGATTCCCAATTCGGGCATTCAGAACATATAGCACGTTGCTGTAAGCAAGCACATTCTCATTCAAAGTTGCAAGTTACTATGTAGGAACAAGTTTGTATAGGTATTTCAAAGATGCCCAGAACTGAGCTAAACTTGGTATGTGTCCAACTCCTAGAAATAACTTCATGCCCCATCTCCCTTACTTCCAGCTAGTAAGGATCACATAATTCCTAACAAAGTTTTGACACAGATTCCCAATTCGGGCATTCAGAACATATAGCACGTTGCTGTAAGCAAGCACATTCTCATTCAAAGATGCAAGTTACTATGTAGGAACAAGTTTGTATAGGTATTTCAAAGATGCCCAGAACTGAGCTAAACTTGGTATGTGTCCAACTCCTAGAAATAACTTCATGCCCCATCTCCCTTACTTCCAGCTAGTAAGGATAACATAATTCCTAACAAAGTTTTGACACAGATTCCCTATTCGGGCATTCAGAACATAGAGCACGTTGCTGCAAGCAAGCACATTCTCATTCAAAGATGCAAGTTACTATGTAGGAACAAGTTTGTATAGGTATTTCAAAGATGCCCAGAACTGAGCTAAACTTGGTATGTGTCCAACTCCTAGAAATAACTTCATGCCCCATCTCCCTTACTTCCAGCTAGTAAGGATCACATAATTCCTAACAAAGTTTTGACACAGATTCCCAATTCGGGCATTCAGAACATATAGCACGTTGCTGCAAGCAAGCACATTTTCATTCAAAGTTGCAAGTTACTATGTAGGAACAAGTTTGTATAGGTATTTCAAAGATGCCCAGAACTGAGCTAAACTTGGTATGTGTCCAACTCCTAGAAATAACTTCATGCCCCATCTCCCTTACTTCCAGCTAGTTAGGATCACATAATTCCTAACAAAGTTTTGACACAGATTCAGAATTCGGGCATTCAGAACATATAGCACGTTGCTGTAAGCAAGCACATTCTCATTCAAAGTTGCAAGTTACTATGTAGGAACAAGTTTGTATAGGTATTTCAAAGATGCCCAGAACTGAGCTAAACTTGTATGTGTCCAACTCCTAGAAATAACTTCATGCCCCATCTCACTTACTTCCAGCTAGTAAGGATCACATAATTCCTAACAAAGTTTTGACAAAGATTGCCAATTCGGGCATTCAGAACATATAGCACGTTGCTGTAAGCAAGCACATTCTCATTCAAAGATGCAAGTTACCATGTAGGAACAAGTTTGTATAGCTATTTCAAAGATGCCCAGAACTGAGCTAAACTTGGTATGTGTCCAACTCCTGGAAATAACTTCATGCCCCATCTCCCTTACTTCCAGATAGTAAGGATCACATAATTCCTAACAAAGTTTTGACACAGATTGCCAATTCGGGCATTCAGAACATATAGCACGTTGCTGTAAGCAAGCACATTCTCATTCAAAGATGCAAGTTACTATGTAGGAACAAGTTTGTATAGGTATTTCAAAGATGCCCAGAACTGAGCTAAACTTGGTATGTGTCCAACTCCTAGAAATAACTTCATGCCCCATCTCCCTTACTTCCAGCTAGTAAGGATCACATAATTCCTAACAAAGTTTTGACACAGATTGCCAATTCGGGCATTCAGAACATATAGCACGTTGCTGTAAGCAAGCAGATTCTCATTCAAAGATGCAAGTTACTATGTAGGAACAAGTTTGTATAGGTATTTCAAAGATGCCCAGAACTGAGCTAAACTTGGTATGTGTCCAACTCCTAGAAATAACTTCATGCCCCATCTCCCTTACTTCCAGCTAGTAAGGATCACATAATTCCTAACAAAGTTTTGACACAGATTCCCAATTCGGGCATTCAGAACATATAGCACGTTGCTGTAAGCAAGCACATTCTCATTCAAAGTTGCAAGTTACTATGTAGGAACAAGTTTGTATAGGTATTTCAAAGATGCCCAGAACTGAGCTAAACTTGGTATGTCTCCAACTCCAAGAAATAACTTCATGCCCCATCTCCCTTACTTCCGGCTAGTAAGGATCACATAATTCCTAACAAAGTTTTGACAGAGATTGCCAATTCGGGCATTCAGAACATATAGCACGTTGCTGTAAGCAAGCACATTCTCATTCAAAGATGCAAGTTACCATGTAGGAACAAGTTTGTATAGCTATTTCAAAGATGCCCAGAACTGAGCTAAACTTGGTATGTGTCCAACTCCTGGAAATAACTTCATGCCCCATCTCCCTTACTTCCAGATAGTAAGGATCACATAATTCCTAACAAAGTTTTGACACAGATTGCCAATTCGGGCATTCAGAACATATAGCACGTTGCTGTAAGCAAGCACATTCTCATTCAAAGATGCAAGTTACTATGTAGGAACAAGTTTGTATAGGTATTTCAAAGATGCCCAGAACTGAGCTAAACTTGGTATGTGTCCAACTCCTAGAAATAACTTCATGCCCCATCTCCCTTACTTCCAGCTAGTAAGGATCACATAATTCCTAACAAAGTTTTGACACAGATTGCCAATTCGGGCATTCAGAACATATAGCACGTTGCTGTAAGCAAGCAGATTCTCATTCAAAGATGCAAGTTACTATGTAGGAACAAGTTTGTATAGGTATTTCAAAGATGCCCAGAACTGAGCTAAACTTGGTATGTGTCCAACTCCTAGAAATAACTTCATGCCCCATCTGCCTTACTTCCAGCTAGTAAGGATCACATAATTCCTAACAAAGTTTTGACACAGATTCCCAATTCGGGCATTCAGAACATATAGCACGTTGCTGTAAGCAAGCACATTCTCATTCAAAGTTGCAAGTTACTATGTAGGAACAAGTTTGTATAGGTATTTCAAAGATGCCCAGAACTGAGCTAAACTTGGTATGTCTCCAACTCCAAGAAATAACTTCATGCCCCATCTCCCTTACTTCCAGCTAGTAAGGATCACATAATTCCTAACAAAGTTTTGACACAGATTCCCAATTCGGGCATTCAGAACATATAGCACGTTGCTGCAAGCAAGCACATTCTCATTCAAAGTTGCAAGTTACTATTTAGGAACAAGTTTGTATAGGTATTTCAAAGATGCCCAGAACTGAGCTAAACTTGGTATGTGTCCAACTCCTAGAAATAACTTCATGCCCCATCTCCCTTACTTCCAGCTAGTAAGGATCACATAATTCCTAACAAAGTTTTGACACAGATTCCCAATTCGGGCATTCAGAACATATAGCACGTTGCTGTAAGCAAGCACATTCTCATTCAAAGTTGCAAGTTACTATGTAGGAACAAGTTTGTATAGGTATTTCAAAGATGCCCAGAACTGAGCTAAACTTGGTATGTGTCCAACTCCTAGAAATAACTTCATGCCCCATCTCCCTTACTTCCAGCTAGTAAGGATCACATAATTCCTAACAAAGTTTTGACACAGATTCCCAATTCGGGCATTCAGAACATATAGCACGTTGCTGTAAGCAAGCACATTCTCATTCAAAGATGCAAGTTACTATGTAGGAACAAGTTTGTATAGGTATTTCAAAGATGCCCAGAACTGAGCTAAACTTGGTATGTGTCCAACTCCTAGAAATAACTTCATGCCCCATCTCCCTTACTTCCAGCTAGTAAGGATAACATAATTCCTAACAAAGTTTTGACACAGATTCCCTATTCGGGCATTCAGAACATAGAGCACGTTGCTGCAAGCAAGCACATTCTCATTCAAAGATGCAAGTTACTATGTAGGAACAAGTTTGTATAGGTATTTCAAAGATGCCCAGAACTGAGCTAAACTTGGTATGTGTCCAACTCCTAGAAATAACTTCATGCCCCATCTCCCTTACTTCCAGCTAGTAAGGATCACATAATTCCTAACAAAGTTTTGACACAGATTCCCAATTCGGGCATTCAGAACATATAGCACGTTGCTGCAAGCAAGCACATTTTCATTCAAAGTTGCAAGTTACTATGTAGGAACAAGTTTGTATAGGTATTTCAAAGATGCCCAGAACTGAGCTAAACTTGGTATGTGTCCAACTCCTAGAAATAACTTCATGCCCCATCTCCCTTACTTCCAGCTAGTTAGGATCACATAATTCCTAACAAAGTTTTGACACAGATTCAGAATTCGGGCATTCAGAACATATAGCACGTTGCTGTAAGCAAGCACATTCTCATTCAAAGTTGCAAGTTACTATGTAGGAACAAGTTTGTATAGGTATTTCAAAGATGCCCAGAACTGAGCTAAACTTGTATGTGTCCAACTCCTAGAAATAACTTCATGCCCCATCTCACTTACTTCCAGCTAGTAAGGATCACATAATTCCTAACAAAGTTTTGACAAAGATTGCCAATTCGGGCATTCAGAACATATAGCACGTTGCTGTAAGCAAGCACATTCTCATTCAAAGATGCAAGTTACCATGTAGGAACAAGTTTGTATAGCTATTTCAAAGATGCCCAGAACTGAGCTAAACTTGGTATGTGTCCAACTCCTGGAAATAACTTCATGCCCCATCTCCCTTACTTCCAGATAGTAAGGATCACATAATTCCTAACAAAGTTTTGACACAGATTGCCAATTCGGGCATTCAGAACATATAGCACGTTGCTGTAAGCAAGCACATTCTCATTCAAAGATGCAAGTTACTATGTAGGAACAAGTTTGTATAGGTATTTCAAAGATGCCCAGAACTGAGCTAAACTTGGTATGTGTCCAACTCCTAGAAATAACTTCATGCCCCATCTCCCTTACTTCCAGCTAGTAAGGATCACATAATTCCTAACAAAGTTTTGACACAGATTGCCAATTCGGGCATTCAGAACATATAGCACGTTGCTGTAAGCAAGCAGATTCTCATTCAAAGATGCAAGTTACTATGTAGGAACAAGTTTGTATAGGTATTTCAAAGATGCCCAGAACTGAGCTAAACTTGGTATGTGTCCAACTCCTAGAAATAACTTCATGCCCCATCTCCCTTACTTCCAGCTAGTAAGGATCACATAATTCCTAACAAAGTTTTGACACAGATTCCCAATTCGGGCATTCAGAACATATAGCACGTTGCTGTAAGCAAGCACATTCTCATTCAAAGTTGCAAGTTACTATGTAGGAACAAGTTTGTATAGGTATTTCAAAGATGCCCAGAACTGAGCTAAACTTGGTATGTCTCCAACTCCAAGAAATAACTTCATGCCCCATCTCCCTTACTTCCAGCTAGTAAGGATCACATAATTCCTAACAAAGTTTTGACACAGATTCCCAATTCGGGCATTCAGAACATATAGCACGTTGCTGCAAGCAAGCACATTCTCATTCAAAGTTGCAAGTTACTATGTAGGAACAAGTTTGTATAGGTATTTCAAAGATGCCCAGAACTGAGCTAAACTTGGTATGTGTCCAACTCCTAGAAATAACTTCATGCCCCATCTCCCTTACTTCCAGCTAGTAAGGATCACATAATTCCTAACAAAGTTTTGACACAGATTCCCAATTCGGGCATTCAGAACATATAGCATGTTGCTGTAAGCAAGCACATTCTCATTCAAAGTTGCAAGTTACTATGTAGGAACAAGTTTGTATAGGTATTTCAAAGATGCCCAGAACTGAGCTAAACTTGGTATGTGTCCAACTCCTAGAAATAACTTCATGCCCCATCTTCCTTACTTCCAGCTAGTAAGGATCACATAATTCCTAACAAAGTTTTGACACAGATTCCCATTTCGGGCATTCAGAACATATAGCACGTTGCTGTAAGCAAGCACATTCTCATTCAAAGTTGCAAGTTACTATGTAGGAACAAGTTTGTATAGGTATTTCAAAGATGCCCAGAACTGAGCTAAACTTGGTATGTGTCCAACTCCTAGAAATAACTTCATGCCCCATCTCCCTTACTTCCAGCTAGTAAGGATCACATAATTCCTAAAAAAGTTTTGACACAGATTCCCAATTCGGGCATTCAGAACTTATAGCACGTTGCTGTAAGCAAGCACATTCTCATTCAAAGTTGCAAGTTACTATGTAGGAACAAGTTTGTATAGGTATTTCAAAGATGCCCAGAACTGAGCTAAACTTGGTATGTGTCTAACTCCTAGAAATAACTTCATGCCCCATCTCCCTTACTTCCAGCTAGTAAGGATCACATAATTCCTAACAAAGTTTTGACACAGATTGCCAATTCGGGCATTCAGAACATATAGCACGTTGCTGTAAGCAAGCACATTCTCATTCAAAGATGCAAGTTACTAGGTAGGAACAAGTTTGTATAGGTATTTCAAAGATGCCCAGAACTGAGCTAAACTTGGTATGTGTCCAACTCCTAGAAATAACTTCATGCCCCATCTCCCTTACTTCCAGCTAGTAAGGATCACATAATTCCTAACAAAGTTTTGACACAGATTCCCAATTCGGGCATTCAGAACATATAGCACGTTGGTGTAAGCAAGCACATTCTCATTCAAAGATGCAAGTTACTAGGTAGGAACAAGTTTGTATAGGTATTTCAAAGATGCCCAGAACTGAGCTAAACTTGGTATGTGTCCAACTCCTAGAAATAACTTCATGCCCCATCTCCCTTACTTCCAGCTAGTAAGGATCACATAATTCCTAACAAAGTTTTGACACAGATTCCCAATTCGGGCATTCAGAACATATAGCACGTTGCTGTAAGCAAGCACATTCTCATTCAAAGTTGCAAGTTACTATGTAGGAACAAGTTTGTATAGGTATTTCAAAGATGCCCAGAACTGAGCTAAACTTGGTATGTGTCCAACTCCTAGAAATAACTTCATGCCCCATCTCCCTTACTTCCAGCTAGTAAGGATCACATAATTCCTAATAAAGTTTTGACACAGATTCCCATTTCGGGCATTCAGAACATATAGCACGTTGCTGTAAGCAAGCACATTCTCATTCAAAGATGCAAGTTACTATGTAGGAACAAGTTTGTATAGGTATTTCAAAGATGCCCAGAACTGAGCTAAACTTGGTATGTGTCCAACTCCTAGAAATAACTTCATGCCCCATCTCCCTTACTTCCAGCTAGTAAGGATCACATAATTCCTAACAAAGTTTTGACACAGATTCCCAATTCGGGCATTCAGAACATATAGCACGTTGCTGTAAGCAAGCACATTCTCATTCAAAGATGCAAGTTACTAGGTAGGAACAAGTTTGTATAGGTATTTCAAAGATGCCCAGAACTGAGCTAAACTTGGTATGTGTCCAACTCCTAGAAATAACTTCATGCCCCATCTCCCTTACTTCCAGCTAGTAAGGATCACATAATTCCTAACAAAGTTTTGACACAGATTCCCAATTCGGGCATTCAGAACTTATAGCACGTTGCTGTAAGCAAGCACATTCTCATTCAAAGTTGCAAGTTACTATGTAGGAACAAGTTTGTATAGGTATTTCAAAGATGCCCAGAACTGAGCTAAACTTGGTATGTGTCCAACTCCTAGAAATAACTTCATGCCCCATCTCCCTTACTTCCAGCTAGTAAGGATCACATAATTCCTAACAAAGTTTTGACACAGATTCCCAATTCGGGCATTCAGAACATATAGCACGTTGGTGTAAGCAAGCACATTCTCATTCAAAGATGCAAGTTACTAGGTAGGAACAAGTGTGTATAGGTATTTCAAAGATGCCCAGAACTGAGCTAAACTTGGTATGTGTCCAACTCCTAGAAATAACTTCATGCCCCATCTCCCTTACTTCCAGCTAGTAAGGATCACATAATTCCTAACAAAGTTTTGACACAGATTCCCAATTCGGGCATTCAGAACATATAGCACGTTGCTGTAAGCAAGCACATTCTCATTCAAAGTTGCAAGTTACTATGTAGGAACAAGTTTGTATAGGTATTTCAAAGATGCCCAGAACTGAGCTAAACTTGGTATGTGTCCAACTCCTAGAAATAACTTCATGCCCCATCTCCCTTACTTCCAGCTAGTAAGGATCACATAATTCCTAACAAAGTTTTGACACAGATTCCCAATTCGGGCATTCAGAACATATAGCACGTTGCTGTAAGCAAGCACATTCTCATTCAAAGATGCAAGTTACTATGTAGGAACAAGTTTGTATAGGTATTTCAAAGATGCCCAGAACTGAGCTAAACTTGGTATGTGTCCAACTCCTAGAAATAACTTCATGCCCCATCTCCCTTACTTCCAGCTAGTAAGGATCACATAATTCCTAACAAAGTTTTGACACAGATTCCCAATTCGGGCATTCAGAACATATAGCACGTTGCTGTAAGCAAGCACATTCTCATTCAAAGATGAAAGTTACTATGTAGGAACAAGTTTGTATAGGTATTTCAAAGATGCCCAGAACTGAGCTAAACTTGGTATGTGTCCAACTCCTAGAAATAACTTCATGCCCCATCTCCCTTACTTCCAGCTAGTAAGGATCACATAATTCCTAACAAAGTTTTGACACAGATTCCCAATTCGGGCATTCAGAACTTATAGCACGTTGCTGTAAGCAAGCACATTCTCATTCAAAGTTGCAAGTTACTATGTAGGAACAAGTTTGTATAGGTATTTCAAAGATGCCCAGAACTGAGCTAAACTTGGTATGTGTCCAACTCCTAGAAATAACTTCATGCCCCATCTCCCTTACTTCCAGCTAGTAAGGATCACATAATTCCTAACAAAGTTTTGACACAGATTCCCAATTCGGGCATTCAGAACATATAGCACGTTGCTGTAAGCAAGCACATTCTCATTCAAAGATGCAAGTTACTAGGTAGGAACAAGTTTGTATAGGTATTTCAAAGATGCCCAGAACTGAGCTAAACTTGGTATGTGTCCAACTCCTAGAAATAACTTCATGCCCCATCTCCCTTACTTCCAGCTAGTAAGGATCACATAATTCCTAACAAAGTTTTGACACAGATTCCCAATTCGGGCATTCAGAACATATAGCACGTTGCTGTAAGCAAGCACATTCTCATTCAAAGTTGCAAGTTACTATGTAGGAACAAGTTTGTATAGGTATTTCAAAGATGCCCAGAACTGAGCTAAACTTGGTATGTGTCCAACTCCTAGAAATAACTTCATGCCCCATCTCCCTTACTTCCAGCTAGTAAGGATCACATAATTCCTAATAAAGTTTTGACACAGATTCCCAATTCGGGCATTCAGAACATATAGCACGTTGCTGTAAGCAAGCACATTCTCATTCAAAGATGCAAGTTACTAGGTAGGAATAAGTTTGTATAGGTATTTCAAAGATGCCCAGAACTGAGCTAAACTTGGTATGTGTCCAACTCCTAGAAATAACTTCATGCCCCATCTCCCTTACTTCCAGCTAGTAAGGATCACATAATTCCTAACAAAGTTTTGACACAGATTCCCAATTCGGGCATTCAGAACATATAGCACGTTGCTGTAAGCAAGCAGATTCTCATTCAAAGATGCAAGTTACTAGGTAGGAACAAGTTTGTATAGGTATTTCAAAGATTCCCAGAACTGAGCTAAACTTGGTATGTGTCCAACTCCTAGAAATAACTTCATGCCCCATCTCCCTTACTTCCAGCTAGTAAGGATCACATAATTCCTAACAAAGTTTTGACACAGATTCCCTATTCGGGCATTCAGAACATATAGCACGTTGCTGCAAGCAAGCACATTCTCATTCAAAGATGCAAGTTACTAGGTAGGAACAAGTTTGTATAGGTATTTCAAAGATGCCCAGAACTGAGCTAAACTTGGTATGTGTCCAACTCCTAGAAATAACTTCATGCTCCATCTCCCTTACTTCCAGCTAGTAAGGATCACATAATTCCTAACAAAGTTTTGACACAGATTCCCTATTCGGGCATTCAGAACATATAGCACGTTGCTGCAAGCAAGCACATTCTCATTCAAAGTTGCAAGTTACTATGTAGGAACAAGTTTGTATAGGTATTTCAAAGATGCCCAGAACTGAGCTAAACTTGGTATGTGTCCAACTCCTAGAAATAACTTCATGCCCCATCTCCCTTACTTCCAGCTAGTAAGGATCACATAATTCCTAACAAAGTTTTGACACAGATTGCCAATTCGGGCATTCAGAACATATAGCACGTTGCTGCAAGCAAGCACATTCTCATTCAAAGATGCAAGTTACTATGTAGGAACAAGTTTGTATAGGTATTTCAAAGATGCCCAGAACTGAGCTAAACTTGGTATGTGTCCAACTCCTAGAAATAACTTCATGCCCCATCTCCCTTACTTCCAGCTAGTAAGGATCACATAATTCCTAACAAAGTTTTGACACAGATTCCCAAATCGGGCATTCAGAACATATAGCACGTTGCTGCAAGCAAGCACATTCTCATTCAAAGTTGCAAGTTACTAGGTAGGAACAAGTTTGTATAGGTATTTCAAAGATGCCCAGAACTGAGCTAAACTTGGTATGTGTCCAACTCCAAGAAATAACTTCATGCCCCATCTCCCTTACTTCCAGCTAGTAAGGATCACATAATTCCTAACAAAGTTTTGACACAGATTCCCAATTCGGGCATTCAGAACATATAGCACGTTGCTGTAATCAAGCACATTCTCATTCAAAGTTGCAAGTTACTATGTAGGAACAAGTTTGTATAGGTATTTCAAAGATGCCCAGAACTGAGCTAAACTTCGTATGTGTCCAACTCCTAGAAATAACTTCATGCCCCATCTCCCTTACTTCCAGCTAGTAAGGATCACATAATTCCTAACAAAGTTTTGACACAGATTCCCAATTCGGGCATTCAGAACATATAGCACGTTGCTGTAAGCAAGCACATTTTCATTCAAAGATGCAAGTTACTAGGTAGGAACAAGTTTGTATAGGTATTTCAAAGATGCCCAGAACTGAGCGAAACTTGGTATGTGTCCAACTCCTAGAAATAACTTCATGCCCCATCTCCCTTACTTCCAGCTAGTAAGGATCACATAATTCCTAACAAAGTTTTGACACAGATTGCCAATTCGGGCATTCAGAACATATAGCACGTTGCTGTAAGCAAGCACATTCTCATTCAAAGATGCAAGTTACTATGTAGGAACAAGTTTGTATAGGTATTTCAAAGATGCCCAGAACTGAGCTAAACTTGGTACGTGTCGAACTCCTAGAAATAACTTCATGCTCCATCTCCCTTACTTCCAGCTAGTAAGGATCACATAATTCCTAACAAAGTTTTGACACAGATTCACTATTGGGGCATTCAGAACATATAGCACGTTGCTGCAAGCAAGCACATTCTCATTCAAAGTTGCAAGTTACTATGTAGGAACAAGTTTGTATAGGTATTTCAAAGATGCCCAGAACTGAGCTAAAC
The DNA here is from genome assembly GCF_020826845.1 of Diceros bicornis minor. Lineage (NCBI taxonomy): Eukaryota > Metazoa > Chordata > Mammalia > Perissodactyla > Rhinocerotidae > Diceros > Diceros bicornis. The sequence continues at coordinate 1,267,848 of NC_080751.1, read as the reverse complement.
TTGGTACGTGTCCAACTCCTAGAAATAACTTCATGCCCCATCTCCCTTACTTCCAGCTAGTAAGGATCACATAATTCCTAACAAAGGTTTGACACAGATTCCCAATTCGGGCATTCAGAACATATAGCACGTTGCTGTAAGCAAGCACATTCTCATTCAAAGTTGCAAGTTACTATGTAGGAACAAGTTTGTATAGGTATTTCAAAGATGCCCAGAACTGAGCTGAACTTGGTATGTGTCCAACTCCTAGAAATAACTTCATGCCCCATCTCCCTTACTTCCAGCTAGTAAGGATCACATAATTCCTAACAAAGTTTTGACACAGATTCCCAATTCGGGCATTCAGAACATATAGCACGTTGCTGTAAGCAAGCAGATTCTCATTCATAGTTGCAAGTTACTATGTAGGAACAAGTTTGTATAGGTATTTCAAAGATGCCCAGAACTGAGCTAAACTTGGTATGTGTCCAACTCTTAGAAATAACTTCATGCCCCATCTCCCTTACTTCCAGCTAGTAAGGATCACATAATTCTTAACAAAGTTTTGACACAGATTCCCTATTCGGGCATTCAGAACATATAGCACGTTGCTGGAAGCAAGCACATTCTCATTCAAAGTTGCAAGTTACAATTTAGGAACAAGTTTGTATAGGTATTTCAAAGATGCCCAGAACTGAGCTAAACTTGGTATGTGTCCAACTCCTAGAAATAACTTCATGCCCCATCTCCCTTACTTCCAGCTAGTAAGGATCACATAATTCCTAACAAAGTTTTGACACAGATTCCCAATTCGGGAATTCAGAACATATAGCACGTTCCTGTAAGCAAGCAGATTCTCATTCAAAGACGCAAGTTACTGTGTGGGAACAAGTTTGTATAGGTATTTCAAAGATGCCCAGAACTGAGCTAAACTTGGTATGTGTCCAACTCCTAGAAATAACTTCATGCCCCATCTCCCTTACTTCCAGCTAGTAAGGATCACATAATTCCTAACAAAGTTTTGACACAGATTCCCAATTCGGGCATTCAGAACATATAGCACGTTGCTGTAAGCAAGCACATTCTCATTCAAAGATGCAAGTTACTATGTGGGAACAAGTTTGTATAGGTATTTCAAAGATGCCCAGAACTGAGCTAAACTTGGTATGTCTCCAACTCCAAGAAATAACTTCATGCCCCATCTCCCTTACTTCCAGCTAGTAAGGATCACATAATTCCTAACAAAGTTTTGACACAGATTCCCAATTCGGGCATTCAGAACATACAGCACGTTGCTGTAAGCAAGCACATTCTCATTCAAAGTTGCAAGTTACTATGTAGGAACAAGTTTGTATAGGTATTTCAAAGATGCCCAGAACTGAGCTAAACTTGGTATGTGTCCAACTCCTAGAAATAACTTCATGCCCCATCTCCCTTACTTCCAGCTAGTAAGGATCACATAATTCCTAACAAAGTTTTGACACAGATTCCCAATTCGGGCATTCAGAACATATAGCACGTTGCTGTAAGCAAGCAGATTCTCATTCAAAGACGCAAGTTACTGTGTGGGAACAAGTTTGTATAGGTATTTCAAAGATGCCCAGAACTGAGCTAAACTTGGTATGTGTCCAACTCCTAGAAATAACTTCATGCCCCATCTCCCTTACTTCCAGCTAGTAAGGATCACATAATTCCTAACAAAGTTTTGACACAGATTCCCAATTCGGGCATTCAGAACATATAGCACGTTGCTGTAAGCAAGCACATTCTCATTCAAAGATGCAAGTTACTATGTGGGAACAAGTTTGTATAGGTATTTCAAAGATGCCCAGAACTGAGCTAAACTTGGTATGTCTCCAACTCCAAGAAATAACTTCATGCCCCATCTCCCTTACTTCCAGCTAGTAAGGATCACATAATTCCTAACAAAGTTTTGACACAGATTCCCAATTCGGGCATTCAGAACATACAGCACGTTGCTGTAAGCAAGCACATTCTCATTCAAAGTTGCAAGTTACTATGTAGGAACAAGTTTGTATAGGTATTTCAAAGATGCCCAGAACTGAGCTAAACTTGGTATGTGTCCAACTCCTAGAAATAACTTCATGCCCCATCTCCCTTACTTCCAGCTAGTAAGGATCACATAATTCCTAACAAAGTTTTGACACAGATTCCCAATTCGGGCATTCAGAACATATAGCACGTTGCTGTAAGCAAGCACATTCTCATTCAAAGTTGCAAGTTACTATGTAGGAACAAGTTTGTATAGGTATTTCAAAGATGCCCAGAACTGAGCTAAACTTGGTATGTGTCCAACTCCTAGAAATAACTTCATGCCCCATCTCCCTTACTTCCAGCTAGTAAGGATCACATAATTCCTAACAAAGTTTTGACACAGATTCCCAATTCGGGCATTCAGAACATATAGCACGTTGCTGTAAGCAAGCACATTCTCATTCAAAGATGCAAGTTACTATGTATGAACAAGTTTGTATAGGTATTTCAAAGATGCCCAGAACTGAGCTAAACTTGGTATGTGTCCAACTCCTAGAAATAACTTCATGCCCCATCTCCCTTACTTCCAGCTAGTAAGGATCACATAATTCCTAACAAAGTTTTGACACAGATTCCCAATTCGGGCATTCAGAACATATAGCACGTTGCTGTAAGCAAGCACATTCTCATTCAAAGATGCAAGTTACTATGTAGGAACAAGTTTGTATAGGTATTTCAAAGATGCCCAGAACTGAGCTAAACTTGGTATGTGTCCAACTCCTAGAAAAAACTTCATGCCCCATCTCCCTTACTTCCAGCTAGTAAGGATCACATAATTCCTAACAAAGTTTTGACACAGATTGCCAATTCGGGCATTCAGAACATATAGCACGTTGCTGTAAGCAAGCACATTCTCATTCAAAGTTGCAAGTTACTATGTAGGAACAAGTTTGTATAGGTATTTCAAAGATGACCAGAACTGAGCTAAACTTGGTATGTGTCGAACTCCTAGAAATAACTTCATGCTCGATCTCCCTTACTTCCAGCTAGTAAGGATCACATAATTCCTAACAAAGTTTTGACACAGATTCACTATTGGGGCATTCAGAACATATAGCCCGTTGCTGCAAGCAAGCACATTCTCATTCAAAGTTGCAAGTTACTATGTAGGAACAAGTTTGTATAGGTATTTCAAAGATGCCCAGAACTGAGCTAAACTTGGTATGTGTCCAACTCCTAGAAATAACTTCATGCCCCATCTCCCTTACTTCCAGCTAGTAAGGATCACATAATTCCTAACAAAGTTTTGACACAGATTCCCAATTCGGGCATTCAGAACATATAGCACGTTGCTGTAAGCAAGCACATTCTCATTCAAAGTTGCAAGCTACTATGTAGGAACAAGTTTGTATAGGTATTTCAAAGATGCCCAGAACTGAGCTAAACTTGGTATGTGTCCAACTCCTAGAAATAACTTCATGCCCCATCTCCCTTACTTCCAGCTAGTAAGGATCACATAATTCCTAACAAAGTTTTGACACAGATTCCCAATTCGGGCATTCAGAACATATAGCACGTTGCTGTAAGCAAGCAGATTCTCATTCAAAGATGCAAGTTACTATGTAGGAACAAGTTTGTATAGGTATTTCAAAGATGCCCAGAACTGAGCTAAACTTGGTATGTGTCCAACTCCTAGAAATAACTTCATGCCCCATCTCCCTTACTTCCAGCTAGTAAGGATCACATAATTCCTAACAAAGTTTTGACACAGATTCCCAATTCGGGCATTCAGAACATATAGCACGTTGCTGTAAGCAAGCACATTCTCATTCAAAGTTGCAAGTTACTATGTAGGAACAAGTTTGTATAGGTATTTCAAAGATGCCCAGAACTGAGCTAAACTTGGTATGTGTCCAACTCCTAGAAATAACTTCATGCCCCATCTCCCTTACTTCCAGCTAGTAAGGATCACATAATTCCTAACAAAGTTTTGACACAGATTCCCAATTCGGGCATTAAGAACATATAGCACGTTGCTGTAAGCAAGCACATTCTCTTTCAAAGTTGCAAGTTACTATGTAGGAACAAGTTTGTATAGGTATTTCAAAGATGCCCAGAACTGAGCTAAACTTGGTATGTGTCCAACTCCTAGAAATAACTTCATGCCCCATCTCCCTTACTTCCAGCTAGTAAGGATCACATAATTCCTAACAAAGTTTTGACACAGATTCCCTATTCGGGCATTCAGAACATATAGCACGTTGCTGTAAGCAAGCACATTCTCATTCAAAGATGCAAGTTACTAGGTAGGAACAAGTTTGTATAGGTATTTCAAAGATGCCCAGAACTGAGCTAAACTTGGTATGTGTCCAACTCCTAGAAATAACTTCATGCTCCATCTCCCTTACTTCCAGCTAGTAAGGATCACATAATTCCTAACAAAGTTTTGACACAGATTCCCTATTCGGGCATTCAGAACATATAGCACGTTGCTGCAAGCAAGCACATTCTCATTCAAAGTTGCAAGTTACTATGTAGGAACAAGTTTTGTATAGGTATTTCAAAGATGCCCAGAACTGAGCTAAACTTGGTATGTGTCCAACTCCTAGAAATAACTTCATGCCCCATCTCCCTTACTTCCAGCTAGTAAGGATCACATAATTCCTAACAAAGTTTTGACTCAGATTCCCTATTCGGGCATTCAGAACATATAGCACGTTGCTGCAAGCAAGCACATTCTCATTCAAAGATGCAAGTTACTATGTAGGAACAAGTTTGTATAGGTATTTCAAAGATGCCCAGAACTGAGCTAAACTTGGTATGTGTCCAACTCCTAGAAATAACTTCATGCCCCATCTCCCTTACTTCCAGCTAGTAAGGATCACATAATTCCTAACAAAGTTTTGACACAGATTGCCAATTCGGGCATTCAGAACATATAGCACGTTGCTGTAAGCAAGCAGATTCTCATTCAAAGATGCAAGTTACTATGTAGGAACAAGTTTGTATAGGTATTTCAAAGATGCCCAGAACTGAGCTAAACTTGGTATGTGTCCAACTCCTAGAAATAACTTCATGCCCCATCTCCCTTACTTCCAGCTAGTAAGGATCACATAATTCCTAACAAAGTTTTGACACAGATTCCCAATTCGGGCATTCAGAACATATAGCACATTGCTGCAAGCAAGCACATTCTCATTCAAAGTTGCAAGTTACTATGTAGGAACAAGTTTGTATAGGTATTTCAAAGATGCCCAGAACTGAGCTAAACTTGGTATGTGTCCAACTCCTAGAAATAACTTCATGCCCCATCTCCCTTACTTCCAGCTAGTAAGGATCACATAATTCCTAACAAAGTTTTGACACAGATTCCCAATTCGGGCATTCAGAACATATAGCACGTTGCTGTAAGCAAGCACATTCTCATTCAAAGATGCAAGTTACTATGTAGGAACAAGTTTGTATAGGTATTTCAAAGATGCCCAGAACTGAGCTAAACTTGGTATGTGTCCAACTCCTAGAAATAACTTCATGCCCCATCTCCCTTACTTCCAGCTAGTAAGGATCACATAATTCCTAACAAAGTTTTGACACAGATTCCCAATTCGGGCCTTCAGAAGATATAGCACGTTGCTGTAAGCAAGCACATTCTCATTCAAAGATGCAAGTTACTATGTAGGAACAAGTTTGTATAGGTATTTCAAAGATGCCCAGAACTGAGCTAAACTTGGTATGTGTCCAACTCCTAGAAATAACTTCATGCCCCATCTCCCTTACTTCCAGCTAGTAAGGATCACATAATTCCTAACAAAGTTTTGACACAGATTCCCAAATCGGGCATTCAGAACATATAGCACGTTGCTGCAAGCAAGCACATTCTCATTCAAAGTTGCAAGTTACTATGTAGGAACAAGTTTGTATAGGTATTTCAAAGATGCCCAGAACTGAGCTAAACTTGGTATGTGTCCAACTCCAAGAAATAACTTCATGCCCCATCTCCCTTACTTCCAGCTAGTAAGGATCACATAATTCCTAACAAAGTTTTGACACAGATTCCCAATTCGGGCATTCAGAACATATAGCACGTTGCTGTAAGCAAGCACATTCTCATTCAAAGTTGCAAGTTACTATGTAGGAACAAGTTTGTATAGGTATTTCAAAGATGCCCAGAACTGAGCTAAACTTGGTATGTGTCCAACTCCTAGAAATAACTTCATGCTCCATCTCCCTTACTTCCAGCTAGTAAGGATCACATAATTCCTAACAAAGTTTTGACACAGATTCCCAATTCGGGCATTCAGAACATATAGCACGTTGCTGTAAGCAAGCAGATTCTCATTCAAAGATGCAAGTTACTATGTAGGAACAAGTTTGTATAGGTATTTCAAAGATGCCCAGAACTGAGCTAAACTTGGTATGTGTCCAACTCCTAGAAATAACTTCATGCCCCATCTCCCTTACTTCCAGCTAGTAAGGATCACATAATTCCTAACAAAGTTTTGACACAGATTCCCAATTCGGGCACTCAGAACATATAGCACGTTGCTGTAAGCAAGCACATTTTCATTCAAAGTTGCAAGTTACTATGTAGGAACAAGTTTGTATAGGTATTTCAAAGATGCCCAGAACTGAGCTAAACTTGGTACGTGTCCAACTCCTAGAAATAACTTCATGTCCCATCTCCCTTACTTCCAGCTAGTAAGGATCACATAATTCCTAACAAAGTTTTGACACAGATTGCCAATTCGGGCATTCAGAACATATAGCACGTTGCTGTAAGCAAGCACATTCTCATTCAAAGATGCAAGTTACTATGTAGGAACAAGTTTGTATAGGTATTTCAAAGATGCCCAGAACTGAGCTAAACTTGGTACGTGTCGAACTCCTAGAAATAACTTCATGCTCCATCTCCCTTACTTCCAGCTAGTAAGGATCACATAATTCCTAACAAAGTTTTGACACAGATTCACTATTGGGGCATTCAGAACATATAGCACGTTGCTGCAAGCAAGCACATTCTCATTCAAAGTTGCAAGTTACTATGTAGGAACAAGTTTGTATAGGTATTTCAAAGACGCCCAGAACTGAGCTAAACTTGGTACGTGTCCAACTCCTAGAAATAACTTCATGCCCCATCTCCCTTACTTCCAGCTAGTAAGGATCACATAATTCCTAACAAAGTTTTGACACAGATTCCCAATTCGGGCATTCAGAACATATAGCACGTTGCTGTAAGCAAGCACATTCTCATTCAAAGTTGCAAGTTACTATGTAGGAACAAGTTTGTATAGGTATTTCAAAGATGCCCAGAACTGAGCTAAACTTGGTATGTGTCCAACTCCTAGAAATAACTTCATGCCCCATCTCCCTTACTTCCAGCTAGTAAGGATCACATAATTCCTAACAAAGTTTTGACACAGATTCCCAATTCGGGCATTCAGAACATATAGCACGTTGCTGTAAGCAAGCACATTCTCATTCAAAGTTGCAAGTTACTATGTAGGAACAAGTTTGTATAGGTATTTCAAAGATGCCCAGAACTGAGCTAAACTTGGTATGTGTCCAACTCCTAGAAATAACTTCATGCCCCATCTCCCTTACTTCCAGCTAGTAAGGATCACATAATTCCTAACAAAGTTTTGACACAGATTCCCAATTCGGGCATTCAGAACATATAGCACGTTGCTGTAAGCAAGCACATTCTCATTCAAAGATGCAAGTTACTATGTAGGAACAAGTTTGTATAGGTATTTCAAAGATGCCCAGAACTGAGCTAAACTTGGTATGTGTCCAACTCCTAGAAATAACTTCATGCCCCATCTCCCTTACTTCCAGCTAGTAAGGATCACATAATTCCTAACAAAGTTTTGACACAGATTCCCAATTCGGGCATTCAGAACATATAGCACGTTGCTGTAAGCAAGCACATTCTCATTCAAAGTTACAAGTTACTATGTAGGAACAAGTTTGTATAGGTATTTCAAAGATGCCCAGAACTGAGCTAAACTTGGTATGTCTCCAACTCATAGAAATAACTTCATGCCCCATCTCCCTTACTTCCAGCTAGTAAGGATCACATAATTCCTAACAAAGTTTTGACACAGATTCCCAATTCGGGCATTCAGAACATATAGCACGTTGCTGTAAGCAAGCACATTCTCATTCAAAGATGCAAGTTACTAGGTAGGAACAAGTTTGTATAGGTATTTCAAAGATGCCCAGAACTGAGCTAAACTTGGTATGTGTCCAACTCCTAGAAATAACTTCATGCCCCATCTCCCTTACTTCCAGCTAGTAAGGATCACATAATTTCTAACAAAGTTTTGACACAGATTCCCAATTCGGGCATTCAGAACATATAGCACGTTGCTGTAAGCAAGCAGATTCTCATTCAAAGATGCAAGTTACTATGTAGGAACAAGTTTGTATAGGTATTTCAAAGATGCCCAGAACTGAGCTAAACTTGGTATGTGTCCAACTCCTAGAAATAACTTCATGCCCCATCTCCCTTACTTCCAGCTAGTAAGGATCACATAATTTCTAACAAAGTTTTGACACAGATTCCCAATTCGGGCATTCAGAACATATAGCACGTTGCTGTAAGCAAGCAGATTCTCATTCAAAGATGCAAGTTACTATGTAGGAACAAGTTTGTATAGGTATTTCAAAGATGCCCAGAACTGAGCTAAACTTGGTATGTGTCCAACTCCTAGAAATAACTTCATGCCCCATCTCCCTTACTTCCAGCTAGTAAGGATCACATAATAACTAACAAAGTTTTGACACAGATTCCCAAATCGGGCATTCAGAACATATAGCACGTTGCTGTAAGCAAGCACATTCTCATTCAAAGATGCAAGTTACTATGTAGGAACAAGTTTGTATAGGTATTTCAAAGATGCCCAGAACTGAGCTAAACTTGGTATGTGTCGAACTCCTAGAAATAACTTCATGCCCCATCTCCCTTACTTCCAGCTAGTAAGGATCACATAATTCCTAACAAAGTTTTGACACAGATTCCCAATTCGGGCATTCAGAACATATAGCACGTTGCTGTAAGCAAGCACATTCTCATTAATGATGCAAGTTACTAGGTAGCAACAAGTTTGTATAGGTATTTCAAAGATGCCCAGAACTGAGCTAAACTTGGTATGTGTCCAACTCCTAGAAATAACTTCATGCCCCATCTCCCTTACTTCCAGCTAGTAAGGATCACATAATTCCTAACAAAGTTTTGACACAGATTCCCAATTCGGGCATTCAGAACATATAGCACGTTGCTGTAAGCAAGCACATTTTCATTCAAAGTTGCAAGTTACTATGTAGCAACAAGTTTGTATAGGTATTTCAAAGATGCCCAGAACTGAGCTAAACTTGGTATGTGTCCAACTCCTAGAAATAACTTCATGCCCCATCTCCCTTACTTCCAGCTAGTAAGGATCACATAATTCCTAACAAAGTTTTGACACAGATTCCCAATTCGGGCATTCAGAACATATAGCACGTTGCTGTAAGCAAGCACATTCTCATTCATAGTTGCAAGTTACTATGTAGGAACAAGTTTGTATAGGTATTTCAAAGATGCCCAGAACTGAGCTAAACTTGGTATGTGTCCAACTCCTAGAAATAACTTCATGCCCCATCTCCCTTACTTCCAGCTAATAAGGATCACATAATTCTTAACAAAGTTTTGACACAGATTCCCTATTCGGGCATTCAGAACATATAGCACGTTGCTGGAAGCAAGCACATTCTCATTCAAAGTTGCAAGTTACAATTTAGGAACAAGTTTGTATAGGTATTTCAAAGATGCCCAGAACTGAGCTAAACTTGGTATGTGTCCAACTCCTAGAAATAACTTCATGCCCCATCTACCTTACTTCCAGCTAGTAAGGATCACATAATTCCTAACAAAGTTTTGACACAGATTCCCAATTCGGGAATTCAGAACATATAGTACGTTGCTGTAAGCAAGCAGATTCTCATTCAAAGACGCAAGTTACTGTGTGGGAACAAGTTTGTATAGGTATTTCAAAGATGCCCAGAACTGAGCTAAACTTGGTATGTGTCCAACTCCTAGAAATAACTTCATGCCCCATCTCCCTTACTTCCAGCTAGTAAGGATCACATAATTCCTAACAAAGTTTTGACACAGATTCCCAATTCGGGCATTCAGAACATATAGCACGTTGCTGTAAGCAAGCACATTCTCATTCAAAGTTGCAAGTTACTATGTAGGAACAAGTTTGTATAGGTATTTCAAAGATGCCCAGAACTGAGCTAAACTTGGTATGTCTCCAACTCCAAGAAATAACTTCATGCCCCATCTCCATTACTTCCAGCTAGTAAGGATCACATAATTCCTAACAAAGTTTTGACACAGATTCCCAATTCGGGCATTCAGAACATATAGCACGTTGCTGTAAGCAAGCACATTCTCATTCAAAGTTGCAAGTTACTATGTAGGAACAAGTTTGTATAGGTATTTCAAAGATGCCCAGAACTGAGCTAAACTTGGTATGTGTCCAACTCCTAGAAATAACTTCATGCCCCATCTCCCTTACTTCCAGCTAGTAATGATCACATAATTCCTAACAAAGTTTTGACACAGATTCCCAATTCGGGCATTCAGAAAATATAGCACGTTGCTGTAAGCAAGCACATTCTCATTCAAAGTTGCAAGTTACTATGTAGGAACAAGTTTGTATAGGTATTTCAAAGATGCCCAGAACTGAGCTAAACTTGGTATGTGTCCAACTCCTAGAAATAACTTCATGCCCCATCTCCCTTACTTCCAGCTAGTAAGGATCACATAATTCCTAACAAAGTTTTGACACAGATTCCCAATTCGGGCATTCAGAACATATAGCACGTTGCTGTAAGCAAGCACATTCTCATTCAAAGATGCAAGTTACTATGTAGGAACAAGTTTGTATAGGTATTTCAAAGATGCCCAGAACTGAGCTAAACTTGGTATGTGTCCAACTCCTAGAAATAACTTCATGCCCCATCTCCCTTACTTCCAGCTAGTAAGGATCACATAATTCCTAACAAAGTTTTGACACAGATTCCCAATTCGGGCATTCAGAACATATAGCACGTTGCTGTAAGCAAGCAGATTCTCATTCAAAGATGCAAGTTACTATGTAGGAACAAGTTTGTATAGGTATTTCAAAGATGCCCAGAACTGAGCTAAACTTGGTATGTGTCCAACTCCTAGAAATAACTTCATGCCCCATCTCCCTTACTTCCAGCTAGTAAGGATCACATAATTCCTAACAAAGTTTTGACACAGATTGCCAATTCGGGCATTCAGAACATATAGCACGTTGCTGTAAGCAAGCACATATTCATTCAAAGTTGCAAGTTACTATGTAGGAACAAGTTTGTATAGGTATTTCAAAGATGCCCAGAACTGAGCTAAACTTGGTATGTGTCGAACTCCTAGAAATAACTTCATGCTCCATCTCCCTTACTTCCAGCTAGTAAGGATCACATAATTCCTAACAAAGTTTTGACACAGATTCACTATTGGGGCATTCAGAACATATAGCCCGTTGCTGCAAGCAAGCACATTCTCATTCAAAGTTGCAAGTTACTATGTAGGAACAAGTTTGTATAGGTATTTCAAAGATGCCCAGAACTGAGCTAAACTTGGTATGTCTCCAACTCCAAGAAATAACTTCATGCCCCATCTCCCTTACTTCCAGCTAGTAAGGATCACATAATTCCTAACAAAGTTTTGACACAGATTCCCAATTCGGGCATTCAGAACATATAGCACGTTGCTGTAAGCAAGCACATTCTCATTCAAAGTTGCAAGCTACTATGTAGGAACAAGTTTGTATAGGTATTTCAAAGATGCCCAGAACTGAGCTAAACTTGGTATGTGTCCAACTCCTAGAAATAACTTCATGCCCCGTCTCCCTTACTTCCAGCTAGTAAGGATCACATAATTCCTAACAAAGTTTTGACACAGATTCCCAATTCGGGCATTCAGAACATATAGCACGTTGCTGTAAGCAAGCAGATTCTCATTCAAAGATGCAAGTTACTATGTAGGAACAAGTTTGTATAGGTATTTCAAAGATGCCCAGAACTGAGCTAAACTTGGTATGTGTCCAACTCCTAGAAATAACTTCATGCCCCATCTCCCTTACTTCCAGCTAGTAAGGATCACATAATTCCTAACAAAGTTTTGACACAGATTCCCAATTCGGGCATTCAGAACATATAGCACGTTGCTGTAAGCAAGCAGATTCTCATTCAAAGATGCAAGTTACTATGTAGGAACAAGTTTGTATAGGTATTTCAAAGATGCCCAAAACTGAGCTAAACTTGGTATGTGTCCAACTCCTAGAAATAACTTCATGCCCCATCTCCCTTACTTCCAGCTAGTAAGGATCACATAATTCCTAACAAAGTTTTGACACAGATTCCCAATTCGGGCATTAAGAACATATAGCACGTTGCTGTAAGCAAGAACATTCTCTTTCAAAGTTGCAAGTTACTATGTAGGAACAAGTTTGTATAGGTATTTCAAAGATGCCCAGAACTGAGCTAAACTTGGTATGTGTCCAACTCCTAGAAATAACTTCATGCCCCATCTCCCTTACTTCCAGCTAGTAAGGATCACATAATTCCTAACAAAGTTTTGACACAGATTCCCAATTCGGGCATTCAGAACATATAGCACGTTGCTGTAAGCAAGCACATTCTCATTCAAAGTTGCAAGTTACTATGTAGGAACAAGTTTGTATAGGTATTTCAAAGATGCCCAGAACTGAGCTAAACTTGGTATGTGTCCAACTCCTAGAAATAACTTCATGCCCCATCTCCCTTACTTCCAGCTAGTAAGGATCACATAATTCCTAACAAAGTTTTGACACAGATTCCCAATTCGGGCATTCAGAACATATAGCACGTTGCTGTAAGCAAGCAGATTCTCATTCAAAGATGCAAGTTACTATGTAGGAACAAGTTTGTATAGGTATTTCAAAGATGCCCAGAACTGAGCTAAACTTGGTATGTGTCCAACTCCTAGAAATAACTTCATGCCCCATCTCCCTTACTTCCAGCTAGTAAGGATCACATAATTCCTAACAAAGTTTTGACACAGATTGCCAATTCGGGCATTCAGAACATATAGCACGTTGCTGTAAGCAAGCACATTCTCATTCAAAGATGCAAGTTACTATGTAGGAACAAGTTTGTGTAGGTATTTCAAAGATGCCCAGAACTGAGCTAAACTTGGTATGTGTCGAACTCCTAGAAATAACTTCATGCTCCATCTCCCTTACTTCCAGCTATTAAGGATCACATAATTCCTAACAAAGTTTTGACACAGATTCCCAATTCGGGCATTCAGAACATATAGCACGTTGCTGTAAGCAAGCACATTCTCATTCAAAGATGCAAGTTACTATGTAGGAACAAGTTTGTATAGGTATTTCAAAGATGCCCAGAACTGAGCTAAACTTGGTATGTGTCCAACCCCTAGAAATAACTTCATGCCCCATCTCCCTTACTTCCAGCTAGTAAGGATCACATAATGCCTAACAAAATTTTGACACAGATTCCCAATTCGGGCATTCAGAACATATAGCACGTTGCTGTAAGCAAGCACATTCTCATTCAAAGATGCAAGTTACTATGTAGGAACAAGTTTGTATAGGTATTTCAAAGATGCCCAGAACTGAGCTAAACTTGGTATGTCTCCAACTCCTAGAAATAACTTCATGCCCCATCTCCCTTACTTCCAGCTAGTAAGGATCACATAATTCCTAACAAAGTTTTGACACAGATTCCCAATTCGGGCATTCAGAACATATAGCACGTTGCTGTAAGCAAGCAGATTCTCATTCAAAGATGCAAGTTACTATGTAGGAACAAGTTTGTATAGGTATTTCAAAGATGCCCAGAACTGAGCTAAACTTGGTATGTGTCCAACTCCTAGAAATAACTTCATGCCACATCTCCCTTACTTCCAGCTATTAAGGATCACATAATAACTAACAAAGTTTTGACACAGATCCCAAATCGGGCATTCAGAACATATAGCACGTTGCTGTAAGCAAGCACATTCTCATTCAAAATTGCAAGTTACTATGTAGGAACAAGTTTGTATAGGTATTTCAAAGATGCCCAGAACTGAGCTAAACTTGGTATGTGTCCAACTCCTAGAAATAACTTCATGCCCCATCTCCCTTACTTCCAGCTAGTAAGGATCACATAATTCCTAACAAAGTTTTGACACAGATTCCCAATTCGGGCATTCAGAACATATAGCACGTTGCTGTAAGCAAGCACATTCTCATTCAAAGTTGCAAGTTACTATGTAGCAACAAGTTTGTATAGGTATTTCAAAGATGCCCAGAACTGAGCTAAACTTGGTATGTGTCCAACTCCTAGAAATAACTTCATGCCCCATCTCCCTTACTTCCAGCTAGTAAGGATCACATAATTCCTAACAAAGTTTTGACACAGATTCCCAATTCGGGCATTCACAACATATAGCACGTTGCTGTAAGCAAGCACATTTTCATTCAAAGTTGCAAGTTATTATGTAGCAACAAGTTTGTATAGGTATTTCAAAGATGCCCAGAACTGAGCTAAACTTGGTATGTGTCCAACTCCTAGAAATAACTTCATGCCCCATCTCCCTTACTTCCAGCTAGTAAGGATCACATAATTCCTAACAAAGTTTTGACACAGATTCCCAATTCGGGCATTCAGAACATATAGCACGTTGCTGTAAGCAAGCAGATTCTCATTCAAAGTTGCAAGTTACTATGTAGGAACAAGTTTGTATAGGTATTTCAAAGATGCCCAGAACTGAGCTAAACTTGGTATGTGTCCAACTCCTAGAAATAACTTCATGCCCCATCTCCCTTACTTCCAGCTAGTAAGGATCACATAATTCCTAACAAAGTTTTGACACAGATTCCCTATTCGGGCATTCAGAACATATAGCACGTTGCTGTAAGCAAGCACATTCTCATTCAAAGTTGCAAGTTACTATGTAGGAACAAGTTTGTATAGGTATTTCAAAGATGCCCAGAACTGAGCTAAACTTGGTATGTGTCCAACTCCTAGAAATAACTTCATGCCCCATCTCCCTTACTTCCAGCTAGTAAGGATCACATAATTCCTAACAAAGTTTTGACACAGATTCCCAATTCGGGCATTCAGAACATATAGCACGTTGCTGTAAGCAAGCACATTTTCATTCAAAGTTGCAAGTTACTATGTAGGAACAAGTTTGTATAGGTATTTCAAAGATGCCCAGAACTGAGCTAAACTTGGTATGTGTCCAACTCCTAGAAATAACTTCATGCCCCATCTCCCTTACTTCCAGCTAGTAAGGATCACATAATTCCTAACAAAGTTTTGACACAGATTCCCAATTCGGGCATTCAGAACATATAGCACGTTGCTGTAAGCAAGCAGATTCTCATTCAAAGATGCAAGTTACTATGTAGGAACAAGTTTGTATAGGTATTTCAAAGATGCCCAGAACTGAGCTAAACTTGGCATTTGTCCAACTCCTAGAAATAACTTCATGCCCCATCTCCCTTACTTCCAGCTAGTAAGGATCACATAATTCCTAACAAAGTTTTGACACAGATTCCCAATTCGGGCATTCAGAGCATATAGCACGTTGCTGTAAGCAAGCACATTCTCATTCAAAGTTGCAAGTTACTATGTAGGAACAAGTTTGTATAGGTATTTCAAAGATGCCCAGAACTGAGCTAAACTTGGTATGTGTCCAACTCCTAGAAATAACTTCATGCCCCATCTCCCTTACTTCCAGCTAGTAAGGATCACATAATTCCTAACAAAGTTTTGACACAGATTCCCTATTCGGGCATTCAGAACATATAGCACGTTGCTGTAAGCAAGCACATTCTCATTCAAAGTTGCAAGTTACTATGTAGGGACAAGTTTGTATAGGTATTTCAAAGATGCCCAGAACTGAGCTAAGCTTGGTATGTGTCCAACTCCTAGAAATAACTTCATGCCCCATCTCCCTTACTTCCAGCTAGTAAGGATCACATAATTCCTAACAAAGTTTTGACACAGATTCCCAATTCGGGCATTCAGAACATATAGCACGTTGCTGTAAGCAAGCAGATTCTCATTCAGAGATGCCAGTTACTATGTAGGGACAAGTTTGTATAGGTATTTCAAAGATGCCCAGAACTGAGCTAAACTTGGTATGTGTCCAACTCCTAGAAATAACTTCATGCCCCATCTCCCTTACTTCCAGCTAGTAAGGATCACATAATTCCTAACAAAGTTTTGACACAGATTCCCTATTCGGGCATTCAGAACATATAGCACGTTGCTGCAAGCAAGCACATTCTCATTCAAAGTTGCAAGTTACTATGTAGGAACAAGTTTGTATAGGTATTTCAAAGATGCCCAGAACTGAGCTAAACTTGGTATGTGTCCAACTCCTAGAAATAACTTCATGCCCCATCTCCCTTACTTCCAGCTAGTAAGGATCACATAATTCCTAACAAAGTTTTGACACAGATTCCCAATTCGGGCATTCAGAACATATAGCACGTTGCTGCAAGCAAGCACATTTTCATTCAAAGTTGCAAGTTACTATGTAGGAACAAGTTTGTATAGGTATTTCAAAGATGCCCAGAACTGAGCTAAACTTGGTATGTGTCCAACTCCTAGAAATAACTTCATGCCCCATCTCCCTTACTTCCAGCTAGTAAGGATCACATAATTCCTAACAAAGTTTTGACACAGATTCCCAATTCGGGCATTCAGAACATATAGCACGTTGCTGCAAGCAAGCACATTTTCATTCAAAGTTGCAAGTTACTATGTAGGAACAAGTTTGTATAGGTATTTCAAAGATGCCCAGAACTGAGCTAAACTTGGTATGTGTCCAACTCCTAGAAATAACTTCATGCCCCATCTCCCTTACTTCCAGCTAGTAAGGATCACATAATTCCTAACAAAGTTTTGACACAGATTCCCAATTCGGGCATTCAGAACATATAGCACGTTGCTGTAAGCAAGCAGATTCTCATTCAAAGATGCAAGTTACTATGTAGGGACAAGTTTGTATAGGTATTTCAAAGATGCCCAGAACTGAGCTAAACTTGGTATGTGTCCAACTCCTAGAAATAACTTCATGCCCCATCTCCCTTACTTCCAGCTAGTAAGGATCACATAATTCCTAACAAAGTTTTGACACAGATTCCCAATTCGGGCATTCAGAACATATAGCACGTTGCTGTAAGCAAGCACATTCTCATTCAATGTTGCAAGTTACTATGTAGGAACAAGTTTGTATAGGTATTTCAAAGATGCCCAGAACTGAGCTAAACTTGGTATGTGTCCAACTCCTAGAAATAACTTCATGCCCCATCTCCCTTACTTCCAGCTAGTAAGGATCACATAATTCCTAACAAAGTTTTGACACAGATTCCCAATTCGGGCATTCAGAACATATAGCACGTTGCTGTAAGCAAGCACATTTTCATTCAAAGTTGCAAGTTACTATGTAGGAACAAGTTTGTATAGGTATTTCAAAGATGCCCAGAACTGAGCTAAACTTGGTATGTGTCCAACTCCTAGAAATAACTTCATGCCCCATCTCCCTTACTTCCAGCTAGTAAGGATCACATAATTCCTAACAAAGTTTTGACACAGATTCCCAATTCGGGCATTCAGAACATATAGCACGTTGCTGTAAGCAAGCAGATTCTCATTCAAAGATGCAAGTTACTATGTAGGAACAAGTTTGTATAGGTATTTCAAAGATGCCCAGAACTGAGCTAAACTTGGCATGTGTCCAACTCCTAGAAATAACTCCATGCCCCATCTCCCTTACTTCCATCTAGTAAGG